>NW_027137614.1:0-709494 GCF_001692895.1 Cenococcum geophilum 1.58
TAGGCTCCTAGAAAAGAGATATTAGTAAGCAAAAGGACAGAAATAAATTACAAAAGGACAGGGAAAGGCGTTAGGATTTCTTATTTTCTTATAGTTTTCTACCGTTTTCTCATTCCCTAGTAGTTGCTTGTAACTTAGTATTTTACTAAGGAACTATAAACCCCTAGTTTAGGGGCTTATAAACTACTAGGACATAGTTACTAGTATATGTTAAGCTGCCCTAAGGGATTCATGTATATAGGACTATAGCGCCATAGCCTAGAGGCTGTATGCGCAGTATTGTACGTAGTATAATACAATGGATATAAAAAAAAAAAAAAAACCCCAATTAGTCTATATTTAAGCAAGAACTGCCTTCTATTATAGCTTTAAGTCCAAAAATAGATACCTTAAAAACAGTTCTTACTTAGCTAGGGACTAACTATAAAGGTTATCCTAAGAAGTTAGTTATCTTTACAGCATTCCTAGTAGCCGCCTTTATTATTTATCTAGTACGTCTTATCTATTCTTAAAGCAATATTTTTATATTCTAACACTAGATTAGTATCTTCTTAATAGGTACAGACTAAGTAGCTGCGAGTTAGTTAGCGGTAGGCTTAAGATAGAAGAAAGGGAGACAATTATTAAAGAATTTAAAAATAACCCCACTTTAAGATTTCTTATATTAACTACTAGCCTAATATCTAAAGTATACACTCTAATTAGAGCAAGCAAAGTGTTCATATTTAAGCCACAGCTACTACCTATAGTTAAAGCTTAAGCATTTAGACGTGCCTATAGGATTAAACAGCTAGAAGATAAAGTTATAAATATTAGGGCTGTATCTAATAAGGTTAATATAGAGGTATATATTTAGCAGTGGGCTAAGAAACATAAGATCTTTATACTAGGTGCTTTCTCTAGAGCGCTAAAGCATTATATTAAAAAGAAGCGCCTTTCTAGTGCTTTACTACTTAAGATTACTTAATATGTATTAAAACCGGGTTCCACTAGCAAGGTTATATAGTAGGGTATAAACGGTTTCTTCTATATACTTAACTAGCTTAATTAATACTACTAGCTAAGTAGGCACTGCCTCTACAGTATACTAATTATAATATATTTTATAACACCTAGCTCTAAGTATATATAATAAAAATATTATAGTTATTACATATATATAAATATTATAAAAGAGGTAATAAATATAATATTTGCTAATATAATATATTATAAATATTATAAATAATCGGTAGATATACCTATTTAGGTTTAGCCGCTATACAACTCCTTTTTCTTTACGCTAACCCCTACTTAATTATAATAACTACTACGAACTACCCAATAATAATTAACAGCACTATACTGGGTATTTACGCGTAAATAGAATAACAATCTAAACCTATATCGCTTTCTTTAGTATATAAGGCCCATGCGATAAAGAACTAGTTAGTAAAGTTTATCTACCTAGGCCTAAAAATTAATAAAATATTATATAGCGATATTTATTCCACTATAGAACAGGGACTTACAGACATTTAAATGCTTAGTTTATAACTAAATAAGGTCAGAAACTGGTCAAGACTTAATTAGGTGTTTTATAGTATAATTAAAACATTTTCTACCGTTTTTACAGGCATACTAGAACCTTGGCAAAGTAGGTATTTATCCGCAATTACCTAAAAATATAACAATAATCGGAAGCGTTAAGTATTAGACAGAGTAACAACCCTAGCATAAATTAAGTCCGTTACGTATTATCTTAAATTAACTAATACACACCAACCAAGCAAAAAAGACCTAGAGTTAGTTACTCAAAATAGCCTTATATTTAGAACAGTGCAAACTAAAGTAGTCTATAAAGGAGATAGCCGGGAAATACTATATAGTTATAGATACTTTACGGCCGGTAGTATACTAGATAATAAAATTACGTTAACCGATCTAGACTTTAGTCTATTTACTAGCGTACTTTTAGAAGATATTAACTTTAATCCCATAAAATATAGAATTTTCTATTATAATAGCTAAGGAAGGGAGATAAAAGTTCTTACTAAACGAACCTAGAGGGCTGCTATAAATGAAATGTATACCAAAGGACTTAATCGTTTTTATTTTATAGTAAGATACAAAAACCAAGGTAAGATAGATTATATAAGTAATTTTAGCAATATTGGAAATATTCTAACGCATTTAAATAGGTACACTATACCCGGCTACTGCACCTATATATATCAAAACTATTACACCACAAGCCGTTATAAGCAACTTATTGTCAAAGCTACCTAAAACATAACTAAAGTTAGAAAGAAATCGTTCTAAGCCTAGGGGTTTAAGGGCATCTATACAGGAAATCAGTAGTATACTTAGACCAACGGTTTCTATATATAAAGTAGAATTAGCGAGTAATAAATTAAAGCGGAAACGGGAGACCTCCGTTTAGCCTAAGAAAAAAAAACCAAAGGCCTAATATTATATTTATATTATACCAACTATCTTACGCACTATACTATATTTTATATACCCAATATTTCCAATATAGTGTCAATATATACACAGTTATGCATATTATGCTAGCTCGGCTAGATATACTAAATAGCTTAACCTAAGTAAGCAGGGCTTAAAATTAAAAAGCCCCTTTGCAATTTTTACTTTTCTCCTCTCTCTTATTAATAATTTACATTAGTACTCTTTCCATAGGCCATTAAATATATCTTTAACACCAATATATTAAACCAACACTATTCTCTACTATAGCTAAATCATCCAATATATAGGTTATTGCAGCGTCTAGCAGCCAGGTGCGACTTATATCCGCTTTATAATAGTAGCATATAGCTAATAAGGTAAAGCCTATAGTTTTAGTAAGACTCGCGCATATCTAAGGACGAATCCGATAGTGATAAGATTCCACTACACCCCTATCGCCCTTAAGACACTCATCGCCGTAGGACTAATATAACTTAACATAAGCTTAAATCTGCCACCTATTCTAAGTCATTAGTTTAGAAAACAGTAAGGCCTATATACCTAGCATATAGATTAACCATTTACCTGCGTATATAGGGTTATTATAATATATTGCCTAATAAACGCCATTATTAACTAAGCACTACTAAGGACGGAAGTATTAACGGCACAAAATAATCGAGACACGAACTAGAACTACTCTGGCAGGGAGTATAACAGCGGGCTAAGTTTAACTCTACACCCATACACGCACCTATACTAGCCTACACTAGGCTACTTATATAGGCTATAGTTATAATAGGCTACTTTAATCCTTCCTATAGACTCTCTTTATGGCCAGAAAGACAGAAGTCGGGCGTTAACGCACTAATTATTAATACTTAGCGAAAGGCTGGTTTGAATAATTAGGGGCGTATATTTAATAATATTCGGCCTCTACCTAAACTAAAAGAAGCTTATAGGGCAAGTCTTTAAAATCTACACCTCCTCCTAGCAATATTTAAAGTACTACTAACATAGTATATATCGTAAAACTATAGTTATTTAACTATATCGGCGACTTTAGATTATATATTCTAAGTAATATTCGTGCAGTTATATATATATATTATCTATTCCCTAATACACTAAATACCTAAGCTCTAGTCTTTTAACTACTTAAAGATAATATATTTATATACGCATATCTAAAGCTTATAAGCCCTACTATACACTCCTAGAGTTTACCTACTAATAATAGAAGGGGAAACAATAATTCGCAGCACCCGTAATCATTAAGTGTATTACTTAATACTTTTTTAACCTAAACTTAAAAGGCCTAGCTTTACATCCCTAGACATCTAAGTATTTTCACCTACTTTCGGCTTACACTATTATACTAATTACTACTTATATTTAACATGCACTCACTAAATATAAAAAGGGAAATTTGCGGTAAATAGTTAAAGTAGATATAATAGAAGAACTAAACAGTATAAGCAATACTCTAATCTACCTATATATTATAAGATATTAATTTATAAAGCAATATACTATTAAATCTGAAAGATATAGGACGCGCAAGCTTCTAATAGAAAAGTTAAACTACTACAGGTAATAGCTAGTCTTATTTAGAAGCAGATATACAAGACCGGTAACCCAGTTGAAAATACGCATATAGTATATAATCCATACGCAGATAATACCGATAATCTAGATAAGCTTAAGCCATATACAACCTAGCACAAGTTTAAGTTCTTAGTAATAGATGGCTTTCCTATCTCTAGTAACGATGACTTAGGGCCTACTAGTTCTTCCTCTTTTACTTATATAGATAAGGTAACGCTAGTAAGAAGTAAAGATTCGGTTTTAGATTAAAGAGTAAGCAAAAGCGCATTTTTAATTATTATATTAATAACTTAACCAGGGCACTTTACGTTTAACCCTAGTTTCTTCGCCGCCAATAACTATAGATAGCCCGCCTATCCAAAACTATAAGGCTTCTCGCTTTAGGGTTACTTAGTATTATAACTTAAATAATAAACCGTATATACTTAATGTACTATATATAATAACACTAAATAGACTGTAAAACTTACTAGGTGTTAAAGAAGAAGATTTTCTTTAGTATACTCTTAGAACGAGGGAAAAGCTACTAGATAATAGTAGATTTAATATATTTTTAGAGTCTGTGTAGTAAAAGGAAAATAGCAATATTAAAATAAGGCTAGGATTGCCTAAAGATAATAACCCAAATATATAGTTACTTCCTCTAAGGTATATAGATAATATTTCACTTTCCAAAATATTATAATTATTACGGTCATAAAAAATATTGCGATTATTGCAGTTATAGAAAATATTGCGACTATTATAGTCGTGGGAAATATTATAACTATTATAGTCGTGGGAAATATTATAACTATTGCAGTTATAAGAAATATTGCGACTATTATAGCCATGGGAAATATTACGACTAGTGCAATCACGGGAAACATTATAAATATTGCAACTATTGCAGTTGTGGGAAATATTACACTTATTACAGTCGTAGGAAATATTACAACTATTACAGTCGTGGGAAATATTGCAACTATTGCAGTCGTAGGAAATATTGCGACCATTGCAGTCGTAGGAAATATTGCGACCATTACAGTCACGGGAAATATTGCGACCATTGCAGTCACGGGAAATATTATAAATATTGCAGTCGTAGGAAATATTGCAACTATTGCAGTCATAGGAAATATTGCGACCATTGCAGTCGCGGGAAATATTATAAATATTGCAGTCGTGGGAAATATTACAACTATTGCAGTCATAGGAAATATTGCAACCATTGCAGTCGCGGGAAATATTATAAATATTGCAGTCGTGGGAAATATTGCAACTATTACAGTCGTAGGAAATATTGCGACCATTGCAATCGCGGGAAATATTATAAATATTGCAGTCGTGGGAAATATTGCAACTATTACGGTCATAGGAAATATTATAATTTTAAGATATAAGGTTGCTAAAGTAGCCCCGGGCTAGCGTAAAGAAGTATACATAAGCAGATCAGCGGATCCAGCTGAAATGACCCCGGGCCAGCCCCGGGCTAGCCCCTGGCTAGCCCCAACCACTCTCCCGTTTTCCTAACGTCCTCTATACTAAATAACCGCTAACTAAACCGTTTAATAACCTGTAGCACTTAATATATCTTATTTAACGTATACTGCACGTCCTCCCTTATAACCTTAAGCTGGTCCTTTACTAGCTTATCCTTATTAACGTTAAGAACGCGTATAAAGTAGATAGGTAGCGGTAGTTTAGGGGAGGACTCTAGTGGGGGATTTTCCTATATAGTCAGCAGCTGGTTAATAGAGGAAGGGCGGAAACCTACAGTTATAACGTTATATATCGCGACTTTTTGCCTAACTTCCTTAAAAAAATATATAGGTGTTTTTAGTGGTGGCCTTCTGCAGTATTTCATCGGCATCGCAATATTGACGCGCTTTGGTGAGGCTTGCTAATAAAATCACGCTAGCTAGGGTGCCTGCAGCATGCTAACCCAGGCAGGAGCGCCTAAAGCGCCCAATACGAAAAGTCCGTTTTACCAGACGAAGGGATAAAGGTTAGTAATCAAGCTCCAGTCCAAATTTGCTCCAGCCCAACAAGATCACTGCATTCACGTCCACCTCGGGCGTGCTCTGCAACCGTTGTAGGCATTCATGTATCTTCTGGACAGTCATAGCCTTTACCGTGTAAGACGTATATGTCCGCTCCTGCTTGAACGAGAAGACGAACTATCGGCCATTCAGGAGGACGCAGTTGGTTACCCGTTTGGAATAGTTTTATCTTGATATGAAATATAGCTTCGATGAGAGGGGGAGCGTGGCTAAATGTATTGTTAGGATGGAATCCAACAGCTAGTAAGGATTTAAGCGAGTTCCAAAATCTTAGGCCTGGCTCTGATCCTTCCACAAGCCCGTTGAAGTTGGAATTTCTTTTCGTCCTCCACGTTCTATAAGTTCCACAATGATAGAATGGATACGAATTCAAGTACGTCTTCTTCACCACTTTTCAACGCTGGAACTTAGCCTATATATTTATTTGAAGCTAGATTCAGGAGAAATGTTTTAAATAGGCTTACCAAATCTTCACAGTAGGATCTGCACCTACCGTGAGCTAGTATTTACACATACTGACTTGACCACTAGCTGCTGCTTCCTAATATTCATTCATTGCCTAACATTCGATTCGGATCCCTGTCGAGCCCACGCGGACTACACCTTATATGCATGTGGGGAGAAAACTCTATGAGAAAACCCCGTATTCTATCTCTCCACCTTTAGGCCCCGCCTGCGTGGCGCCTGTGAGTCGCCTGCGAGTCGCCTATGGTCCTCTATATCCTTACTCTCGATCTCCCTGGTAACCGCCTTAAGGCCTCTTCGTGTTAAGAGTATAGTGTTATAGTCCTTTGTACCCGCTACTAAGAGCATTGCCTCTTAACTGGTGCGTAGGGCGCATAGCGTTATGTACTTCGGTGTTTGCCTTACCTAACCGCATTCGCACCCCAGGTTGCCTACTAGGACCCCTATCCCATAGAGCCAGTCTTTTAATCCTATTACCCCTATCCCTATTAGCGTTGCTATTATATTTTCTGCCTTTGTTAGCCCTTAGTGGAGTCCTTAGGCGTTTACCCTCCATGGCGTTAGCCATGCTATGGCTTACTTCCTTCTCGCCTGTATCTCCCATGTGACTCTTCAGTGTTAGTTAATCCACTGCTGTATTGCATTGGCTGGCTTTCTAGTATTCTTTCGCGTTCTACTCTGGTTCCTTTCTCTTTCTTGTCCTTGCTCTTATTATTAGCCCCCTATATATCTCCTTTACTTCTGCACGCGGGCCTAGGCCTTAGTACGGCGCCATTCCTCTTCTGCTTTTTCTGCCCGCCCTACTAGTACTTCTCTACTCTAGGGTTACTGGGGAGTCCTTCCTTGGGGGGCCCTGGGGCCTCTCTATAGCCGACTTAGGCATGTCTTAGTGTACTTTATGACGTTATAGTTGCGCTCCTTTAGCGCCCTTTGTATTACGGTAGCCTGGATATACAGCCGTAAGGGGGGTATATTCGTTTCTTTCTTAAGCAGTACTGTGTCCGTTCGCTTATACCCGCCCGTTATTCTCTAGAGGTAGGCTACTTAGACCTTCTGGAGTGGCTTAAGGAGCGATTTAGGGGGGCCCTTCTCGGTTTCTCCAATGACCCAGATGCTAGAGCCGTATATTATGGTTAGCCGGATAACCGCTGTATATAGTAGTCGTGACCTCTGGAAGCATGGGCCCTATGTAGAGTTAACGATCCTAGACATTACGTTGAACTGTGTCTGGCCCCTATAAGCCGCCTACTTTGCATGTGCGCTCCACCGGAGCTTGCTATCTACCTATACGCTAAGTACCCTTAGCCCTTGGACTGGTTGTCCCCCAAAGCCTTAGATACGTATTATATGCTAGAGGTCTGCAAATTGGTTGCGTTTCCTTATAAAGTGGATTAGTTAGTATTTCTCCGGTGTAAAGCGGGCTCCATGTCGCCTTACCTACTCTATACACGTATTATGGGCTTTTTCTAGTGTCCTGCAGTTTTCTGCGGCTGCTGGTCCGTATGTAATTAGGTTCGTGTTGTCGACGAAGCCTATCCCCTAAGTCACCCCCTCCTCGAAGGGTTCGAGTAGGTCGCCTGCGAAGAACAGGAAGAGTATAGGCGAGAAGGGCGATCCCTGCGGTATTCCTGTTGCAACTGTAGTGGGGGGGCTCCGGTACCCACTGAAGACTAGTGAGGTTTCTCTTTGGCCTAGAAACCCCTGTATAAATCGTAAGGTCTACTCTGGGATGCTGCTTCCTAATAAAAAAAAAGCTTTAGCAAACCGCGACAGAATACCTCATCACGAGCAAAGTGTTCTGGACCATAAAAACAAAAATATCCTGGCATTATAGAACATACAGCCACGGCTTGGTGAAGCGAACTGTCCCGGAATTTAATTGAGATAACACCAAGGACCTTATATTTTAATTAGACGATAACAGAAGTAATGCATACATGAAGCAAAGTGTAGCCGTCAGAGTCTTGGTACTTCGGGCTTGCTAATCCCTGTTCGAACGGGCTTTGAACCGCGTTTATGTTACCGTTAACGACGGCTCGTCATACCGGAGCATCATCAGGAATAATAGGGAACGTGATGGAAAGCAGAGCAAGTTGATAGTATCCTTGCCGATTCGGCATTGATGAATACAATATTGAGAGGCCCGGTGGACGGAAATAAGTTTAGGAGGGCCGAAATTGAATACGAACAGTAAAGTCAATGCTATCTCTAGTAGAATATATCATCCTCCGATCCATTGTTATCACCTCTATGAACGCGTTCCCGGTGCGCTATTCAAAGTTCCATGGACATTTGAACGGGTTGTAGGTACGAAGGGATGATCCGGGGTATCCTTGATACTTAGTATGTAGTAGCTCAAAGATTCCCGGTCAGGATCCGCACAGTAACCCTTGGCAGTAACTTTTACTGTCCGAATCGTTTGGCAAGTTTAATTCCGCCGGTATAAAAATAGTGGCTTAAAGCTTATTTTTTAGAGTTATAGATTAATTAAGCACAGTTTATCTTTATATACACCTCTGTACGCCTCTTTATTTCTACGCTTCTACTTCTTCCTACTCTATACGTCTCTCCCTTCGTATTCCTATGCAAGAGAGACACGAGCGGAGATATAGGTGGAGACGCAGGCAGAGACACGGGTAGAGACATAGGCAGAGACGCAGGTAGAGTTAAGAGTGAAATAGAAGGTGGGGGAGGAGGAGAAGCAGTAGAAAAGGGGTGGCTAAAAGGAGAATGTCAAAGCTTAAGCACTGTTCATCTAGACCCACCTTCCTACCTAGGCGGGCTTTCTGGGCAACCATCTGATTTGAATGAATCATTTTCTGTTGGCAGGACAGGAGGAGGTCCTGGGGGAAGTCGCATCTCGTGATAGGTTGGAGCTAATTCGATCAATCATGGCATCGATTCGGCGAATGGGAGCTTCATCACGGGTCCGAGATTTGGCTAAAATCTCCTCCTTAATCGGTTCCAGTGCGTGTTGTAACAGGAAAATAAGTGTAGTTGAAGTGACATCACGCTGTCTTGTGCTAATAGCATTAACAACTTGTTTTATTTCCTGCCATGTCCTGTATTATCCTTGTCATGTCACTGAAGAGGATTTATTGAGTTGACTGCGCCTGATTTCATGCTTAACACTATCTAGGCCCTGAGAGAGGCTTTGGTGATGGAGACCATTTCAATTTATAATTGCTTGGCTCTCCATATGCATTTTCTGTCTCTTCGGCCCTGCAGACTATGCTGACTATGCGATAGTCAGCCTAACGACGAAACGCTGTAGAGTTTATATACTTTAGACTAGGAAGCGGTGCTTACCGTCTGATAGAAGACAATGCAACCGTTAGACTAGTATTACGACTATCGAACCTTTTCGTAATATCTTCTACCCTCTTCTTATGTTTTATCCATCTAATCCCTTGCGGCAAATTTGTCGAGAAGACTTTGCGAAGAATTTCTCGCAGCATATTGACGTCATCGCGGAAGCCCCTGATCGCTCCGGTAGTATTTCCCGGAAGGATTTTGAACTGCTGAACTCATTGATATAGTTACGGAGGGTCTGGACGTTTGATTCGACATCTTGGAGAGCTATAAGAATGAAAGCGTTAGTATGTTCACAAGCTTACTGAAAGATGGCTGGTTCACGGTTTCTCAACTGCCGTATTTCCTTTGGCGCATCCCTGGCTGCAGGATGCCATACGCCTCGTGGCTGAAGCGCAAAGCTACGTCTGCGAATTGGACAATGCTGGCGGCGCTGCCAAGTGCGGTCGGTCAGCGCTTGTGAGACGGTAAAACTGTTGAGAAAGCCAAAGATAAGAGAAAAGACGGCGTCAAAGCTAGATAGCTTGAGAATGTCACTTCAGGAAATGAGAAATCAACATGAGATACGACATTGAAATGAGGCGTTGCACAGCATCTTTGCGCAAGGCTGAACATGCAACTACAACATCGCAGTCACGCATGACGAATTATCTTCAATATAAGTGGGCATATATTTAGTAGTGATGCCTATACACCTTGTCATTGGGCCGGCATTATTGTTTTGAGGTATGTTACTCGTGCCCATTTTCATTGTGGGATTAATCACTAGGAATAGAGAGGAAGGCAGGCGAGGTTGGGTGTTTGGGAAATTCGGGCACCAAATTAGGTCACTGCTAGTCATGCAAAAGGGTTTCCAACATTGCTTTGACTATCTCTCTTAATTCGTATCAGACAGCCATCCAACTCTATATCATTATGCAATGGCTTTTCGCTTTTTGGTATATTACAGGTAATTGAACGAAAAAGTCATTCCAAAGAATACGCCCACTTTTGAACATAATGCTGTCCTTTACCCTCTATTCCGACCATAGCTGCTACGCCTGCATAGCAAGATACAATCACGCCCATCTAAGTAACGCCCAAAAGTATAACTAGTGCTGAAAATTGCATGAAGTGAAGTGAAAGGCTAACGTGGCGTTGATGCAAAGAGCTGCTTCAGACTACCATTAGCCGGTGATGCGGTAGGTATAGTCGACTGTTTCTCGTAAAGGATCTCGCCTTCGACTGCGTCTATTGACGTCCTAGAGCTGGCGGCGCTCTTCAAAGAATATTGGCTAAGACTCGAGGCGGCAGCTGTGGCTGTGAATGGCATCACAAGGTCTATCGAGCGTGACCCGTATGACGAACTATGTGGGTTGCTGCGGGGTGGCAAAGGCCTGTTGGAGGGAGTATATGGCATCGACATGCTAGCTGAGGATGTAGGTGTATGAGATAGGGATGGTGCAGCGCTCATAGTGACCATTGACATCGGTGAGCGATTATATCGAGGTCGAGTTTGTCGGCCAGATGTCTCGGCCATTGCGGTGGTCGACTGGAATTGGCGAAGGTACCTCGACGCTTCTGAGTCACGTCTGAGCCTTTCATCTCCAGAAAGGGTACTGTCCTCTAATGATGCTTCTGAGAATGCAGAGGAAGATCGCTGCGACGGCGCAGCAGTAGGAGAGCGGGGTGCCACGATGTCTCGGATGGGCAGATCTTCAAAGGAGAAATTCGAAAATGGAGTTGGAGGAGGAGAGTGTTCTGATGAGTAGGACAAAATCTTTTCATTGTCCTTTTTTCGGCAGCTGGATCGAGTGCGAATTAGTATCAATGTTCTTTAGGGGCTCACAAGGGCACTATGCGACATACATTTCAGAGCAGTAGAGCGCTGAATTGTTCGGTACGATGATTTGTTTCTCGCAACTCGTGCTGTAAAAACGTCAGTATGCGTCACTGATATCGGATAATTATATTCTTTGCATACCAGTACTGCAGGAAGCTCGTTGCCATTGATTCCTCGTCCTCAAGATCCTCCTCCGTATGCTGGGCGGCTTTGTGCCCGCCTTTGTTGGTACCGTGCGAATTGACGCGCTTCAAGAGAGGGGCAGGTTTAGAGGGGCGGGCATGGGCCGGCAACGGCTTTTTAGGGTGGGCGGACGAGCGATTTTGATGAGCGGCCATTGGAAGGGGGTGGCAAAGACGGTGAGAAGTTTATAACCTGACTCGACAGTTGGGCAGAGAGTAGACGCGCCGTATCAGGCTCGTCTGAATGATGTTGCCAGCAAGGACGACGCCGGGAGAGAAGCGGTGTCACAGCCGCTGATAGAAGGTCGAGTGCTGATATGCCGAGGCGTGCTTTGTTTCGTTCCTTGTCTCGATCCCCTGCAGCCACTAATTTAGCCAGGAACGGCGGCACTCAGGCCCTTTACAAGGCCTATACAGCCATGGCCGACTCCACGTTGGATCACATGCGGATGAAGGGGAGAGTTTACAATTGATAAGGGTGCAATGACGGAATACAGTCCGCCCTTGGGATCGCCGTGGGTTTTGGTCGCACCAGAAATTCGGCTCCGCAGATGATAAGCTTTTCTCGCTTCGCTAAGGGCCAAGCGGTATTTTTTCCCCCGCTGTAAAAAAATCTTGAGATGTGAAACGCAAGACGACGGGATGTTTGCGGAAGATGGAGGAGGATGAAGTTCGCAGAGGACGGGTGCAAGAAGCAGACTGGCAGAGACGAGGGGCCTCTAAGCCTATATAACTTATTCACGATAAGCTCTAGGGAAAATATTGCGAAGATATGGAACCATCGCTATCATCGAGCACATCATCGCCGAATAGCGGACTCACATAAGAGCATCACCCCACCCAATCCTCCACAGAAAGTCTGTTACCTCAGCAAGCTCAGACGCATAGAATCAATTAGCGGACAGCAGGTGGATATCGCTAACCCTTTTGGTCAAAAAGTTGATTCCATGGTGTGAGGGACTTTTGCAAGATTTGTTAAGCGTAGCAACTTATTATTTTATATATAGAGTAGTTACCTTTTTTAATAAAATTAATCTATGCCCCTATAGCAGCTCTCACCTTAGGAATACAGTTATATTAACCCATAAAACTAGCTTTATAATTAATAAATATATCTACCGTAAGAACATAATCTTAAAAGTCCCATAGCTGTCGCGCCCGTTCTGTTGCATAAACTCTCTAAGTTCAAGTATCCGGCACGGTGGCGGCTGTTCTAGTATCTTATTTGACCTTCAACCTCTCTGTTTGACGAGTTTTTGTGGCGGTATACTATGGGTTGGCTTAAGTATCCATGACTTAGTAATCGACGCGTGATGAGATTTGGAAGGGGATTATTCGGTATAACGCGGATACTGTATATCTACCTGGCTATAATAGATACCTTAAGGTACTTATTGTAGATCTATGCAGGTTTTATACATATTAGCTGGCATTTAATAAAATTATATAGAGGTCCACTGTCTTCAATAACGCGGGTTTTTAGTAAAAATAAGCGTAAGACCTGAAAGTCCCTAAGTAATAAAAATAATATATTCTAAAAGCCTAGGTTCTATTATATAATTAATAAACTTTAGGAAATAATATAAAATATTAGTGTTGAGTTATTTCAATATCTGCAAAAGTGCCTCAGACGTGATTACGGTGGAGTACCACGAATGTGGTTAGTCAGTTTGCGGACCGATTGAAAATCCGCACTAACTGGGCTTACTGAAGGAAGGAAGTCTGTGCCATCCATATGCCAGCGGCGTAGTTGACCAATATTAAATTTATCCGCGGCTGCTGCTGGTCATGACAAAGCCGGAGCATGTCCCGTCTGGGTGTCCCGGTGCCCGACCATCATGGTGTTGTGCATGGTTCGTCGTGCTGCACGAATCGTAGCCAAGCCTGTCCTACGGGCTGTCCACATCCTGGCAGGAGCTTGGCTCGCGAGGGGGAACTATCGTGCATTAGAGTACCATCTCTACCAGACTCGTCATAGGATCACGAACAGGGTGCAATTCTCTCATTCTTTCAATTATGTAACACAATATAGATGTTGGATTGTGATGAAGACCGACCCACCGACCTGATCTAGCGTCTGGGAACTGCACAGTTGGCTAATCTACGCACGAAGAACGTGCTCTCCATTCTCTCTGATTCGTATGCAAGCAGCAGTCCAGTCACTTTTTGCCAGGTTAGGGGGCATCTCCGTGTTTCCATGCCTGTTCAGATTTGCTCATGTCGACAACGTCGAAGATGCAACTAGGCGTTAGATTTTAGGTAAACCAGGGCCGACGCTAGCACGTGGGTTCTAAGAACCCTGACGAATCTGTCAAACCGAAAATGGATCTCGGGGTCCTTCAGATCGGGTGATTCGCAACATGCGTATAGGAGTGGTTGTTGGGTAGAAAGGACCAGCTTGGAGATCCTCCGGTATTGTCGGAAAGTTTATTTCTTCCGTGCCGAAGTGGTTTCGGCCTACTCCACAGAAATCAGCAACTGTCTCAACGCCAGCGCAAAAAACTAGTCACTCATAGGGCAGATGCGGAGAGGCCCACTGCATGCGTTGATAAAGGTCTCGAACGTTTTCTCGTTGCGGATGGATGCGGCAATTACAACTTGGACAGACGACTTCAGGTCAAACAATTCCCGCAAGGTCGATACCAGCAGCGGGATACCGGAGTTGTCGTAAGTCTGAAGAAACTTCCCTGAGCTTGAGGCTGTGTGCATGTTTGCGGGGTTAAGCTTACGACATCTGCTCCAAGAACAACGTCAAGGGCTCCAACTCCATAGTCTTCTTCAAATGCCGTTGCTTGCAAAGGCCAGCCCCATTTTAAAGCTGCAGATTCGATGGAGCCTCGTGTGCTAGAGCCCTCCGGAATATCTAGTTCGTTGATGAAGATGTTCGTTTTGATAGCATCGACAACAGCCTCGTCACCGTCAGTCGCTATTACACGCCCTGCCTCCAAATATTTCGCGCAAAGTATTGATAGCAATCCGGTCCCAGCCCCCAATTCAAGCACATTTTTACCTCGAATGATCTCATTGCCACTTTCAGACATGAGAAAGTTCCCTAAGTGAAGGGCAGCTTCCCATGTCCGGAGACCCGTTGTGCCGGACGAGGAGATGACAGCACGAGACTCAAGTAGCGTTACGGGTAGTTCATTGGAAGAAGCTGGTCCGTCAATTGGACGAGTTGAGTAGGTATACGTCACAAATGCTTTTTGTTGGGCTGAAACGGACTCTGAGGACAGATTGGAGCTAAGAAGTGAAGATAATATAGACATCAGGTCATTTGAGATCTCCTGTCCACACAAAATGAAATAGAGTATCAGTATATACATATATTTACTAAAATGCCGGTCTATTGCAGTGAAAGTAGAGTAAAAAAGAAGCAGGAAAGAGAAACGGCATACATCCTCCTCAGGGTCATCAATTGCGCCTTCAATAATTGAAACGAGCTTCTTTAAAACCCTAAATTGGTACCGTTCCGGTGGTCGTGATTTAACGGTGTCCAGGTCGAAGAGATTCTCATAAATCCAGGTTTGCACTGCGGAGGTTTTGAGGATGTTGGCATCTGGCCATTTCAACCCTTCCAAGTTAACAATCTGAAAGTATTGTCGGCGCAGTACCCTTAAGTTTCCTTGGGTTGTGTGAGTTAATTCCATGTTCGCATTTTGTTGTGATGTTAAGATGAAATCAATGGGCGGGGAAGATTTTCTAAGACCGAAAGTCGCCCCTTTAGCGAGATTTTAGCCTGCCAAGACGCACTGAGGTGGGAATTTTGGACGACGACACATCTCTAACGACTCCCACTGACGACGGCATCCTGCTGCGACAACAATCCATCTTCATCACGAAAGAAAGCAGGATCCTCTTGCCGGATACCGATTGATCGACTTTCAGTACGTTTTACAACTACCCGGCCTAGAAAACTCGATGTCCATTGAAATCTAACAGCTCCACAGTCCGTCTCAGTCCTTACAGCCCTATCACCAATATGGCTGATTCGCAGGTTACTCTGCGTACGCGCAAGTTCATCCGAAACCCCCTCCTGGGTCGCCGCCAGATGGTTGTGTAAGTCTCGAGTATATCAGGTGTGGACGAAAACTCGCATCATAATGGAATCTGACGCATGACAGTGATGTCCTACACCCCAACCGCGCCAACGTCTCTAAAGACGAGCTCCGCACTAAACTCGCTGAGCTCTACAAGGCAAAAAAGGACGAGATCTCCGTCTTCGGTTTCAGGACACAGTATGGTGGTGGTAAGAGCACCGGCTTCGCGCTCATCTACGAGTCACCAGAGGCGATGAAGAAGTTCGAGCCACACTACAGACTTGTGCGGGTCGGCATGGCGACAAAGATCGAGAAAGCTAGCAGGCAACAACGTACGTATAATCCATGGATAACGTTGGTTGGATATTGTGATTTTTTGGTGGGTCTGGAACACTGACTGGAATTTGATCAACAGGCAAGCAACGCAAGAACAGGTCGAAGGAGTTCCGGGGTACGGCCAAGACGAAGAGTGCTTCGAAGGACAAGAAGAAATAAACGATTCTTTCTCGATGCGGACGGTTCTGGGAAGGTTGTGGGTGGTGTGGAGCTTGGTCATAGCAGGAAGAGGCTTGGAGTGGGCATCGTGTGCATTTACGTACGCCTGAAAACTCTTGCGCGGCGTATCGCGAATGGGAAGGCAAGATGGATGGCGTTTGAGCTCTCGTTTGTCTACTGTCCAACCTCGCATAGCATTCAATGGACATTTACTTTCCTGATTGCATGCGCCTCCTAATATAGTGAACGAGGATTCATAAGGGTACTGTGAAAAGCAAGCAGTTGTTCAGTAGCTCATCGATACATTTAAATGGAAAAGTTACCCAGCAGGATAATTACCGAACTACTTTCCACTCTCGTCAAACAGTTACATGCTAGTGCATTTAATCACAAGTACATCCACAACATAAAGGTAAAATTTACCAATCCTTGCTCTCGTCTCTGATGAATACTGCAAATGGCTCAGTAATGTCCACCTTTGATGATATCTATCACACATCATCGCTACAGCATATAAGAGTTTAATCTCCTCTTCTACGAGACATTCCATCATTGCAGCCATCTTTCTAATTTCACCTCGAAGACATTTCAAATAGTTTTCTTGAAGAACCATGGTGTTACAGCATTTCCCTAATATTGAACCATCGCAGTCGTCGCACATTATCCAAATGCCTTGCATTGCATGCTCAGACTGAGCCTAGTGTCACACCTTGGCCTATTTAAATGCCGATCCAGAGATTCAGCTTCCAGCAGCTGGATCACTAAAGCCAGTTCCAAACAAAATCTTCCACACATCCCCAAGCACCCTCACACGACTCACTTCACCTCCGCCTTTGCCTCCCCACTTCCTCTCCCTTTCCCAGCACCCTCTCCCTCCCTGATTCCCCAAAACCTCGCCGGCACACCCCTCGCCGGCCTCCCACCCACGCCCTCCCTCTCATATACAGGCCCCACATAGCACCCAAGCCCCTTACTCCACCGACAGTGCCCTGCGACAAGCCGCTGGATGCACTTATACGCATACTTGTCCCGATACGCCAGGCCAGTGCGGGGGTCGATGTAGCGGGCCGGCAGCCCCGTGATGGCGCAGGTGTGGCGCGGGGGCGTCGGGAGCACAGACTTGTGCGTGCGGGAGGTGGGGTGCGCGGACGCGGCGAGGGTGGCGTGGGAGACGGGCCAGGAGAAGAGGTGCTGGGAGAGGGAGATTAGGGCGCTTTTATCGCGGGTTTTGAGGGGCGGGGGGAGCGAGGGGAAGGATGTTAGGATTATGAGGTTGCGGACGGCGCGTTCGATTATTTTGCGCGGTATGGGTTGCGGAGGTTGCGGTTCGGGTTGTGGTGCCGGCTGTGGTGCTGGTTCAGTGGTCGGTGGGCTGACAGCTGGGTTAGTGGGTGGGAGGGATGGGGGTGCGGCGACGGGCTCGGGCATTGCGGCCCAGTGCTCAATTCCGAAGAGGAAGCTGTCGGGGTTTTGGGGTGGAGCGAAGATTATGGAGTTGGGGTAGGCGGGAGGTGGAGGTAGTTGTTCGGGTTCAGCTGGAGTTGTAGCAGGCTCTGGTGCTGTTGCTGGTGCGGGTTCTGGAACGGGCTCAGATGTTGGCTCAGGTGCGGTCTGGGAGGTTGATGGAGGTACCCCATTTGCGGTTGCAGCATCTTTGGTAGCTGTAGCATCGTCAGAGGTTCGATCTTTGGGTGGGTCTGCTGGTTGTTCAGCGGGCTGGTCCTCGAGTTCTTCGATTTTGGGTGCATCCTTTCCGGTAAATTTAAGCTTATTGTCAACCCATATCGCTGATCCACTGTAGTATCGAATAAAGGGTCCTTCTAGTTCACGGCTCTTTAGAGCGTCAAGTTTTGCCTGGCGTTCTGCAGCTCTCTTCTCCTCAGCTTCTTCCCACCTATGTAGACTTTTACTATTCTGTTTCTCAACTAGTGCTGCCTCAGCCAGTCTCTCAGCTTGTGTCATAGCTTTAGGTTTGGCTTTCTCCTTGCGCTCTTCAGCAGCCTTCATCATAGCGATAGTATCTGCGCGCTTCTTGTCCTTTTTCTTTAGCCGCTCCATTGTCTCTTCTTTATTCATCATAGTTTGTCGGCGAGAAGATTGCCGCGCGGGACCTTCTTCCGGTGTAGGAACCCATGATGCCCTCTCTGACTTTTTTTTTGGCCGCGGAATAGGTGTGATTTCCGTGGGCGCGGACGATGGTATGTCAAGCTTAACCCTCTTCCGAGCGGCGGCGAGTCTGGCAGCAAATGGGTTCACTGCCTTCTTTCGCTTCTTCTCCCGCAACTCCAGTCGCTCCGCTTTTTTCAGCTCTTTTTCCCCCACATCATCGTCACCTTCATCCTCATCTTCAGTTGATGAGGAATCAAGGTTAAAGTCGCCCTGGTCTTCTGCATCTTCGCCAACAAACTCCTCTTCGTCTGGCAGCTCCTCCCAGTCTTCTCCCCATTTTTCTTGTTCATCAATGGTCTCCTCTTGAGCTAGGAGGTTGCTCATGCGGTTGCCGGCGTTTGGTCGACGGGCGCGCGACACGACCATGAGCGGGCCGGCGGATTCATCGTTATCAGTGGCAGAGGTGCTAGTGGCCTCATCTTCAGACACTAAGCGGTCCTTGGCTGTCCGATCGTCTAGATCCGGGGTCATGGTGGATGGATGGACGCGAGTGAGGAAGGTGGTAGAGGAAGGATCAGTCGAGAGAGGAAGGATGAGGCGATGGGGAGGGAGCTGAAGCAACGCGAGCGTCGTCTAGTAGGCCTGAAGACAGCGTCAAGGGTTGTTGGAGTGATTCTAGAAGAGTTCCATGCCAGAGGGACGGATTGTCAATACGGAGGTGGAGGCGACTAGGCGGAGTTCATGCTGCGTGCTAGCATGGGGAGTGAAGGCCTGCGCAGATTGCGCTTCTCAATGCTGTGCAGAGAACCTAATTAATGAACGAGAGAAATGCTTTGAGGCAACGGTAGCATGTAGTGGAGCATGTAAAGTGGCCGGTGGACAGAGCGCATGGATGCTCGGTGCTGCTTCTGGTGTGGTGTATCCGGGATAGCAAGACGCACGCGATAAGCTCGGACCCCTGAACTCAGCTACCCCCTGAACCGGGGCCATTTTATATACAAATTAGCGAATTTCTACCCCTATTTAAAAAAAATTTTAATAGATAATTTTTTATAAATAAAAAGCACACTAATATAACTAAATTTTCTTAAAAATAGAAAATATTTATAATAAAGTAAGTTTTTACAGGGGGTAAATTAGTATATAAAATAGCCATTTATATTTTTATTTTTAACAACTAAGTATATAGAGATAATTTTTTAATTAATTTTTTTATAAATTAACTTAGAGTTATATAAACTATAACTCTAACATTTAATATATTTAATAATCTATTATTTTTATTATTTTAATAGGGGTAGAAAATCACTAATTCGTATGTAAAATGGCCCGAGTTCAGGGGGTGGCCGTGTTCTAGGGGTCTGAGCTCAAACGAAGTCGATATGCTTGGACATTTGCCTGCGAGTAACCAGAGCACCCCATTCCAAGCCGATCCTGCAAATCAAGCTCACCTAATTCTGCACCGATAACGAGTCAGTATAATCCGCCAGGCAAGGCATGACGCCGGAGCTGCGGGCCTTCGTCCCTTTACCGTGCAATTACTGCTCTCGACCTTGCACTCAAACACGTCTCATACGAAGGGCACCGAAGACGTGGAAAGTGCATGGACTAGACATCCAAAGGAAATAAGCTTTGATCACGTCTGAAAGTGCCATTAAGGTGTCTTTGAAAAAAGGGTTAAGCATGTCCTCCCGCAATTACGAGGAAATAAATGAATTCCTGGTCCAAGTATAGGACTACCGACAGGTGCGGGAGGCTAGGGTGTCCAAAAACGTCCACGTCAGATAGTCGTGTAAGCAGGTCTTGCTTGACGGAAACAAGCGACAATTTGGTGAACTTGAAGCGCCTTGTCGTGTTTCAGCATGGTGATTGCGGCTTACCCTCTGCAACCTGCGAGCCAGTAACAAAGCGAGGACGCAGGCTGGCCTTCAGCGGCCTTTTGCTGCAGCAGCATTCCAGCCGCGGAGCAGAGCGGGCATGAGCGAGCATTCGCTGCCAGATCTGCTGTGTGATGGACCTTGCTATTTGCTGTGCTGCTCACTCAAGCGCAGGCTACGTACTCGTAGAGACATTCGTACAGGCATTCGCAGAGAGCCCGCAGTGTCCGTTGTGCTCGCAACGCCCCCCAAGTGCCCTGGGGAACCTGGCGAACCTGGCGAAAGGCGCTGGGTTAGCGTCGAGGCCTCTCTCCTGTCTTTGACCGTCACTCAGGCGGCTGCCCTGGCTGCTCGTTTGCCCCGGCTCCACAACCGACTGCCTGAGCTTGAACAACCTGCACTTGCACCACCAACAACCTCATCCTTTCTCTCTTCCCTCCCACCACCACGGCCGCCTCTTCTCCTTCGAGCGTCGGTTCCTAATCGGCATTGTCGTAATCTTGTTTTGTTTCTTCTCCAGGCCTCATCCGGCTTGTCTATTACAACGGCTGCTGTCTGTATCATAATCAATCCCCCCGAGCGCTCGACAATTTTCTTAGCCCTCGCCGCGTCAACCAGTTTCCTAGCAATAACGTCGCTCCTTGCTCCATACCACATACCGCCTTGATACCCCAATTCCCACCGTCTATTACTCCGCTTCCCCTTTGCGCTACATCTCTCTGCGCACCTGCGAGCTAAAAACTCGGACAGCCCTAGCTACACAAATTGCAACACCACGATCCCTGACTCAACAGCGCCTACCACACCCGAAATACTCTGGCTGCGCTCGACTTGCGCTGACTACTGGGACGAGTAACCGCACATCGATTCTTCCGTTTGCCTAGTTCGCGGAAGACCCTTCGTCAGCAGGCCTGGGTGGATAGGGGTATCAACTTGTACATTGCACACAAATCACTCAGATTCTAAGGCTTCACGCCCTCGCTGAATCCGGTCTTGCTGGTAATACTCTACTGCCTTTACATTCCTTTGGCCGGTACCAACCACTTTTCCGCTATTACCCTGGTTTTGGTAAAAGAGAGCAGCTACTAGCTATATTCTCTCGCCTTTGAACACCTTAAAACGATAAAGAGACAGGGTCTATAATTCATAATGGGTCCACCATCGCGACCTGATCACCACATCAACCTCAACTACCTCCCTCAGCTTGTCTCGCAGCCGCCTCGTTCCGGCTCCTCAACAGCTGCAACATCACCAATCGAGCCGCCTTCCAGTAGCTCTGTCCGATTTCCCTTAGGAAGCGGTAATAACCCGAATGGACTCGGAAACGCCGCTGCAGGTGTACGTTTAGGAGCTGGTTCACCTTCGCATGAATTTGGGAGCAGACTGTACTCAAAACGGTTCGTCGCATGATGAAACAGAAATTTGATAGGATATTAATTGACAGTGTAAATTAGCGCCCGAGAGATCCAAGCGCAAGAGGGTCTTGGTCCACAACTCTGGGGACCTCCGACAAGCGGCAACTCCACCCCTCTTCGCGAAACCATCCCAGAGTCGCCAAATGCCGACAGCTTTCCTGACTTTAATCAACCTGTCGCCGAGCCCACAACTACCCAAACTTCCACTCGGAGAGCTCGAGCTGGGACCTTACCTTCACGATTCTCTCCTGCTGGAGCACCTACTGGACTCATGCCGCAGTCTTCGCTTCTTCCTAAGACATCCCGTCCCACTCCATCCACAAGTCCATTCAAACCAGGACCCGGCACTCCGACCGAAAGCTCTGCATTCGGATCTAACAATTCAGCAGCCGCAAAATCAGCTCTCCTTTCGCGGCTCAGGGCAGGCTCGATGCCACAACGTGCAACCCTCCTCCCTACTACATCGTCTCCGTTCGGTTCCTCTATCTTCTCGTCAAACTGGGCAAGCAGTCGAGACCGAACCAGTACTTTGCACAGCATTCAATCGTCCAATGGACCGACTTCTCCGGCCCATTCCTCATTTTCTCGGGATTCGCTTGCTGACACGGATGTGAAAACTCTTGATTACCTTGGTCTCGTGGACACACCTCAGCCCTCCCGGGCTACACTAGCACCTTCCGATATTGAATTACTTTTAGAAGGTCAAAGAAATGCTTTTAATCAGAACGATCTCGCCGCTTTGACTCGAAACGCCAACCGATTCCGATCATATTCAGTTAACGCCAAAGAGAAGTATGCTGAAGACGACGATGAGTTGGACCAAATGGGCGGCTATGCTAGCAATTATAGCGGAACTTTAACCCCTTCCGCCGACGCCGCTGCGTATGCTATCCACGAGGCAGTCAGACAGCACAACCTTGAGGTTCAGGCTTTCGCAAACTTTGCCAGTGCCAGCCGTCCTCGAGCTAGAACAGCGGGAGTTCTCGACTCTCCATCAACAAGACTTATGCGAAACTATCTACCTACCTCTTCTAGACTTGATAGCAGTATTACGGCTTCGGAGTTGCCACTGAATGAGGAGGCCGAATACAATGGCCTTGCAGAGGCTGTGCAAGGCATGCAACTTAATGGAAAGCCCAGCACCAACATGGGAGGTGATGACAACAACTTGGAGGGCCCAACAAGGGCTTTATGGCTTGGAAACATTCCTTCGTCTACTACGGTCTCGTCACTAAATGTTATTTTCAACACTTTCGGTTCAATTGAGTCTACCAGAGTTCTGACTCATAAGAACTGCGGATTTGTCAACTTTGAGAACCTGGACAGCGCCGTGCAGGCAAAATCTCAGCTGAACGGCAAGGAGATCTTTCCTGGAGCCGGCCCCGTACGGATAGGATATGCCAAGGTACCAAGTGCGTCGGCGACTCCCGGAAATAACGGTCTTTTCCCCTCACCAAGCCCTGACCCTCTTGCTAAAGGCCAAACGGAAGGAAGTGCAGCAAGTCTAAGTAACGGTAATCCTCGTCAAGCAAACGGAGCGCGAGCAGAAACAGCAACTGTGCCACTGAAGACCCCGGAGCTCCCGGACATTCGCGGAGACATTGTGCAGATTGTCAAAGATCTTGGTGCAAGTGACGAAGAGCAGATGAGAATTGCTACGCAAGTTGAGCAAGCTATTCAGAATGATAACTACGAGGATGAGATTCCTTCCATCGAAGAACCAAGCCACAGCCGTGTCCACGATGCACCAAGATTGAGGGAAATCCGTAAGAGGATTGACAACAACTCTTGCTCGCAGGCTGAAATTGAGGACATTGCTATGAACATGCTACCGGAGATCGCTGAGCTTTCTTCGGACTACCTTGGAAATACCGTCGTTCAGAAACTGTTCGAATACTGCTCAGAGAGCGTTAAGGAGGCCATGCTTGCAGAGATTGCTCCTCACCTTGCCAAGATTGGTGTCCACAAGAACGGAACTTGGGCCGCCCAGAAAATAATCGACGTTGCTAGGTCGCCGGCCTTGATGAGCATGGTTGTTAATAGTCTTCGACCATACGGTATGCCTCTGTTCCTTGACCAATTCGGGAACTATGTCATGCAAGGATGTTTGAGATATCAATTTCCGCTGAACAACTTCATCTTCGAGGTCATGCTTAGTCGTCTCTGGGACCTTGCTCAAGGAAGATTCGGTGCAAGAGCTATGCGAGCTTGCTTAGAGAGTCACTACGCTACCAAAGACCAGCAGCGCATGGTTGCTGCAACGATTGCTCTCCACAGTGTCCAGCTAGCCACTAATGCTAACGGTGCGCTGTTACTCACCTGGTTCCTTGATACCTGCACTTTCCCGCGTAGACGCACGGTTTTGGCACCTCGCCTTGTTCCTCATCTAGTCCACTTATGTACGCATAAGGTTGCATATCTGACCGTTCTCAAAATCATTAATCAGCGAAATGAACCAGAAGCACGCGACACAATCCTACAGGCTCTATTCTTCTCACCGAACGACCAAGTTCTCGAAGACATCCTCAGCGACCAGAGCTGTGGAGCCACCCTTATCTTTAAGGTCCTGACTACTCCATTTTTCGATGAGAAGATCCGAGCCGATGTTGTTCAGAATGTCAGAAATGTGTTGCTTCGCATCAAAGCCCAGCCAGCTCAGGGATACAAACGCCTGATGGATGAAGTTAATCTTTCAACTCGCGGCGGCGGACCTGTCGCGCGGGAGAACCATCGCGAGCCTTCTGAAGGTTCTCGACCTGGATCAAAGCAAAGCCCAGCGAGCGGTCAGCAAGCGCATAACAATATGGAAAATCAGATTAATAGACAATTCTACCAAGGCATTCCACCGCCTGCTTTCGATCCAATGGCTCTACAGCGTACTGGCAGCATGGATTCTAACGGCTTCGACCAATATCCGCTCAATGGCATCAACCAACCTGTTTTCCCGCAAAACTCGAACATGCCGCTAGCAGCAATGGCATCCCAGCAAGCTCAATTACAGTATCACCAAGCTGCTCTTGCTGCATCGAGACCTAACAATTTCTATCCACTTATGAACGGTTTTCAAAACGCAGCCCCGGCTCTGGATGCGTTCAGGAACGTCTCACCCATAGCAGCGCCGGGCATGACAGGCTCGCCGATGCTGCAGCAAGCTGGCTTCGGGCAAGGGATTGGGCCAGTTATGAGCCCACAAATTTATCCATATGGAATGTATATGCCACAACAACAACAGCAGATAGCAGCGGGCCAACGGAGAGGAAGGGTCAGTACAGTGTTTCATACTACCACATATAACGTCAGGTGGACGGCCGAGAATTTAGCGGAGCTAACCGAGAAATAGAGATAAATCCTCTGAAAATGTTAGAAACGACGAATTTACACTCGCTTCTATTGTAAACTCTTGACTTTACACCTACAATTTCCTCGTTCGACTTTGAGCGATCACAAAGACCATTTTCCTGAGGCGTTTCTGGTTTGTGCTGGGGTCAAGACTATTTCAAATGTTGTAAATGATTGCTGAACTGTTATACTCTCTGGTTGCTTATCTGCTGTTCGCACCAAACATTGTGGCTCTTCGAGGACCACTATCGCACCAAACCCATTTCCTTGCTAGTTCTAAATAGCTTGTATCTCTGCATCTAACTCCCACCGTCCAATGTCTTCTCTCGTCAGAGTATGGCGTCGAAAAAAAGTTTGCAGGGGCACTGGTTGTCCCTGTACACCTTCAACTACCGCAAATTTTTAAAACCTACCGCACTTTTGTATTTTTTGCTTATGTGTTTAGTCATTCGCTGCCAGCTTTCGGAGTTACTGTGAACCAGGGAGAAAGAAGGGGAGCAGGTTTGCCTTTTCATTACGATACGCCTCTCTCCTTTTCTCTCTTGCTGCCACGGCATCTTCTTTCCGCTCGTTTTCTCAACATGCACGCGCAAGGTTGGATATGGTTCGGCGCGCCCGTTCTTTTCCTCCTTACACTTCTTGTATCCTACATTTGCTCACACTCTTTTTCTCTCTGGATGGTCGGGATGACGGGTGATTGGTATTTGGGCGGAATCACTTCAAAATGGGATTTGCCTTTGCGTCTTTGTGTTTGCTTTCGCGCTTTTTGAGCTAGGGGCAAATTTGGGGGAAAGGGTTTCAAGAGCGGGTTGGAGGATTTAGGCAAGTGGGAAGGGCGGAGAGTGAAGGGTAGGATATTAAGGTAGGATGGGTTTAGATTCTTTTGGGAATTCGAGAAAAATTCAATTGAATTGTATTTTCTGGGTTTTAATGGGTTTTGGTGTTGTGAATGTGGTTTGCTGCAGTTTGGCATTGCATTAGCAAGTTCTCGCAAGCCTGTCACATCACTCGCTGCTGCAAGCCTTTCATGTTGGGTTTGGTATGTCGTCATTTTAAGACCCGAGCAGGTTCATATACTCAGCTGACCAGCTGGCTTCTCAGGGCTTGACAGTATGCTAGAATTCTGAGCCGTCAACCTCCACCCACTGATAAAGCGGCAAGAGGCCCGCATGGCCCGTCCTGGAAAGATTTTGTCACTGCTAGTTCGCCGCTATATGCCTTGGAATATTAGCAAGAACTTAGTGATCATCGTTATTAAATATTGGAGATCATCTTGTCATGGCGTTGGGATAGTTGATAAGCGTTAGTTATTGTCATTACACGGTCCGCGGCGGGACTCCAGTACGCCATTCCCAAGCCGCGAGAAGGGCTCAATGCACACGAGCTTACTATCTTAAAACCAGAGGGTCATGCTTGATAAAATTAGTCAATTTTATGAGAAGTACGATATCCTCAACCCCAGAGAGTAGTCTTGAAGACTCAAAGCCTACCGGTGCCTAGAAAATTGCAGCTGTAAGGGCTAACTGATTGGTCTACATCATCTAGTTTATACACCCAGCTGCACTGCATATTAGCCGTGCCTCTATTAGAGCCTATATGTTGTGCGCAAATGCATTGGTATCTCACAGAAATGTGCAGCCGTGACCCCGTCCCACCGTGTCTACTGACTCCCACCCCGCGACCGAATATGAGCATGATAAACCAACGAGTCCCACGATCGATAAAAGTTGGTCATCAAAAAGGCTTTGGCCTCTTGCCAAAATTACCAAAGGAAATTTATAAATGAAGAGTATCTGCGCGTTAAAATTAAGATTATGTGCCCAGAGATGAGGAGCTAAGCGTCCAGCTTTTGTCTATGGTATGATGCATTTGGCGAGAGAAGGTCACTTCTCATCGTCTGGATGGGAACGAGATACGCCATTGTCCTGTTAGGGCCCTGCTTGGTGGATATTGAACCATGGCTCGATGGCTCGTTCAAACAAACGGTTCATCTATAATGGCAGGCTACTCCCTGGCTGAAACTGCACTCTGCCTTGCAGTAGTAGCGACAAGAGTGTCAGCAGAGTCTGTCGGATGCATTGACGACACTGAAAGGCCAGAGTAGCGGGTATAGTCGATTTCTTCGGACTCATCGAACTCTTCTACGAAACTGCCGAGCAACATCTTGTTGACATTGCCGGATGCTGGCTCGGTATCGACTATGTCGCTATAATCTCTGCTTAACTAAAGAGTGTCATTAGATTAAGTAAACGATGATGCTTACGGGATGCCCTCAAACTTTAACTCATCGTCCAATCGCCGGAGTCTGTAAGTGGCATCTACGTCGTACCCGAACTGGATGAACTCGATGCTCACTGGCCGAGGCTCGCTGTTTCTGAGGAATTTTTGAACATCTTTTCCGAACTTCACAATTATTTTCTCAACGTCACGCTTATTTTTCATTCCCGCCCAAACACCGTCAGTAAGAACAATGATAGTGAGCTTCTTAGGCGATCCCTTAGACCGGTTCCGCTTTATTTCTTCAACCTGAGCGGATAATATCCTGTCAAGTGGTTTTTGCATATCAGTATGCATGCCGTCCTTAGGTTGAACTTCAGAATTCTCCATAGCACGCCAAAAGTCAGAGCCAGTCTTTTTGTTGTTGAGTTCTGATCGCCCAATGGTAAAACTAAGATCCATCCCGTTCTCGTCTTGGCCAGCAGCTTTCATTACGAGAGTCTCGAGAAGATAACTTGCATGATACCAATGGGGTCTCATCGTTTCGGCATTGTCAACGAGGAATTTCTTTGGCGGATTAGTAAGACCACAAACATATCACTTAAAGCACTGAACTCACAAGATCCCTTTTTCCATCGGAAAAATATTGAGTGAGTAATTTATCTTTCCTCGTTCGTTTCAGAATGTTGCCCTTCTCACGCCTCCTAATTTCTTCGCGTGCCTGCCAGACGTCCTGCACGTCAGTTTTTCTTTGTGTCCTGTGTATAGGGTGTGTGAAACTGATAGCAGAATCACGTTGTCGGGTAGTGCTAGTAGATTTCAGTGCAGATTTAAGATACTCAGAGCGATGAGTTGTCTTCATCAGTGGAAGATTAAGGAGCTTCGATTTGCGGCTTTTTCCTCCCTGAGTGGCAATGGGTGATTGACTTGCGCTCGAACGTCTACGTGAGTTGGTTTCCGGAGCCTTCCAAGGAGCTTCCTCAGCCTTCCAAGGAGCCTCCTCATCCACTTCAAGTAACGCTTGCATGATGCTTTCCGAGAGTGGTCTGTGAGATGTTGCTCCAGCACGAGTATCGTCTGAGATCCTCATCAACTCGTTGCAGAGACTTTTAGAGTTGATTCTTTCCCGCGGGTCTTCCAATAGCATCTTTCCATCAACTAGATCAAGCACCCGATTGGTAATTGTGTCTGTTATGCGTAAAGAACCACGCAACATCTTGTGCCAGCCAATCACATCCTCTAGAACCCTTTTTCCATTATGGAAGTAGTCGCCTTGAGTGAGAACCGGAGGAGTTTGATTCTTTGCAATGATTTTCTCGATTGCAATTTCTCGCATTCTACGATACTGACGTATGCCCTGATATCCTAGGACTACCCATGTGGCAGCTATTGAGAGTACGCAGCCCAGTGACCAGATGTCGATAGTTTGACGGACAGCGACCTTGGTTTCTATTGTCCCGGGGTGGCGTTCGGGAGCGCCTGATCAGGAATAAGTCAACCTTGAATTATGTGCTGATATAGGAGAGTAGCATGGTGGGTTACCAAACGTCTCCGTCCCTCCATCCAAATGCACTATTGGGTCTTTGTCTGTTTTTTTTATGAATTTGGCAAACCCAGGATCGCACAATTTGAATTTCCCTTGTACGCTGAGAATATTGTCCGGCTTGATGTCGGCGTGCCACCTGTATTTGTTAGATATATAGCCAAAAAGTATGCACGGCTCCATACCCATGATATTCCCGAGTCATCCCATCTGTAGTGATTGTTAGGTTATGGATGCCATCAACTGCATTTGCGACCTGAAACAAAGCCGTCCAAAAATCTTCAACTTCGTTTCGAAGTACCGGTGGCAGTCGTTCCGCAAAAAACTCATCGAGATCGAATTCTCCAAATTCGAGGAGAATATTTAGCGTGGTCTTACAAGAATCCTTTGGTTCCTCTGCTGCTCTAACCCCTGGCTCCTGGCGGGTTGAAGATGTCGTAATCTCTGGATGTTCGTAATCACCCAAGTATCTCACCATGCCGTTATGCTCTCGCAAACCAGAGAATGCTACCCTCTCGTTCCTGTACAAATTCGTGTTGATCGCTTCAAAAGTCTTCAAAGCAAATTGATAGCACTATTGGGGTATATCGGGAATGTCAGTGTCTATGTCATGATGAGGAAGGGTGCGAGATAAGGAGATTTAGGACGGGGCTGAGCTTGCTGGCCGAGGACTTACATCACCGAAATTTTCATCTGAGAACTTTGCGCTCAGTGCTGCGTTCCTTAGCTTAGGGCCAACAAACTCCTCCTGAACTTTTATCTGCCACAGCTTTGCTGTACCTCCTTTAGTATTGATCTCGTCTTTCCCGCAAATTGGCATGACCCTATCTCTGCCAAACTCCCGGGACATACCCAGCTCGAGAATTGCTGGGCAAAAGCGCCACTGCATCTCATCAAATCTCATCGCCAGTTTGGGTGCGTTGGATACAGAAACATTCTTGAATTTTTGCTGAAGTAATGATCGGTTGATTGGGAGATGCACATCGAATTGGCCCCATCGCTGGAAGTGATCAACGAGATGGCCTAGGTCAAGCTTAAGTAAGATGCTGAAAATAATAAGGCAACAATTTTTCTCTGACTGTATTTGATGAGCTTCAGGGGGTAAGAATATAATTTTAGGTTGGTTGCGGTAATATGCGGCCCATAGAAGGATATTTGCTTGGGTTATTTCAGTTTCTGGTCTTTTGCTTTTGAGCCAATTCGTGAGCTGCCAGACGAGGACATAAAGCCGGCCACACTGTGCCTGCATTGTGTACTGTTCCAGCTTTGTCTTGAAATCGCGAATGGCAGATTCATATTGAACTTGAGGGTGAGTGAGAGACATAACGAGGAGATATGCATGGGTGTTGAAGCCTTTTCACGATGAGGCTCAGCTTTGTGGGTGATGGTCGCTGGGCTGAGCGGGGAAGGTTGATAATGAACCCTGGCTCAGGGTCTGCCATTCCTGTCGCCAATCCAGACCCCTGGGTTGCTCTGCTGATCAATCTGGGGTTTTAGAGCCGCTCATAGTAAACATCGCAGATCGCACAATTTTATATCGGTCTTATAAAAGAAGCTGCAGTTCCTACCTTGCAATTCTTAAGCTATATTCCCGGTCTAGTAGGAAGATAAAGTTGAGATCTTTTACATCAGGGTCGGTGTTCCGCTTAAAAGCTTACCTTGGAACTAATGTTAGGGCATTGGCTTTTACGAACCTCAGTGTTCAGGCCGTCGGCGGGGAAGATATATCTCCGAGCATACCGTCAATTAGCGATTGTCTATTCAACACTCCTGAATTATTGTGTCTTGATGTCTTGAAAGCCTAGACTGTCTGAAATTGATCTGGCTCTGTGAGAGTGCTATAAGAGCGCCAAAAGGGTATGCACAAGCTGACGACATGATGTATGGAATTTATGTAGATCCATAGCCACTAAGGTCCCTTGGAATATAGAGCACCGTCTACTAAATCCACTAGTCTATTAGGACTCTTGCGAAACACCGGAATTCCGCACTATTGTCGTGAGACCTGGGCTTCTGATCGCGTAGTATCTATACTATGGGAGGGAGGATAAGAAATGATATATATCACGACAAAATATAACGCTTGATGGGCTCGCTAGAACTTGGGTCGAATATTTATTGGATAAAATTATATCCACTCCAGGAAAAACGTTCAATCAATCTACGTTATGCTGGGCTTCGACTCTGACTCGTACCGCGGAAGTCTCTCTTCACAAGATATTTCGTGTTTGCGATTCTTATCCGCCCTTATAAACCAAATGTACCCAACACTCAGGGTCACTACGGTCAAGGGGAGGGCTACCTCCAGCCACCTTACCATTGCAATCTTAGAGAATGACCCCGTCCTGCTGTTTTGGTTCTGATATTTTACTACATCTGTGCTGAAAAATGTCTGCCGCTTATTCAGCGGGGGTTTAGGGCCGGAGTAGAAATTTGGCACTTACAGAGACAAAAGTTGCAGGAAGAAAAATCAAAGTGACTACGGTGATTATTCGCATCGCGACGGCTTCTTTCTGTGCCATGATTCCAATATTGTGCATTTTTCGGGTAAGATCTTCCATACTTTCGGTTGCTTGACTCTGAAGGTGTTGCAGGATCTACAATAATAATCTTAGTATAAAAGATGCGTGACTATTGTTGTAGCGTTGCAGAGGGTACGGGCTGCGTGCTTACAAGATTTTTGCGATCATCGATAATTTGTACGAGTAGTTTAGCGCGCGCTATTTGCATTCTTGAATCATAGATCATATTATTCACTTGTGTGGCGAATTGCAGGATATCCTCCTCACAAGCCTCTTTCAGGTCGAAATTTTTGTTCTTTAGTAAGTTCTCGTAGAATTTGCGAAGAGATATGAGCACATCCATGTTAGCTTCTAAGACCATAACTACTTCATTTGTTTTGTCTTCGTAGTCTTGCACTGCCTGAAGATCATCTGGACGGTATTCCCGTCGATGCTCGCCCATGCCACGTGGACCCCATACTGCGATATGTGTCTGAGGCAGGTTTATTAGTATTTGTATAGTCACTAAGTTTGCGCTTGGGTTTTCTTTACCTCGTTATCTACTACGTCCTCTAACCATTGGACATACCAGCGCCAGTCTTCGGTTGACCAGTGTGAGTTTAGCAGGTGCACTGCTAAGCTAGACTTAAAGCATTCTGCTGGTGTCCCGAAGGATTTGTCTTCCGGCCTCCCATCTTTACCCGTCATATCTTGAATCCGTTTCTTTATTTCCAAATTGCCTTTCGTGACTATCCAGAGAGTTGTTCCTTCATCCACATCAAATTGATGATGGAAAGCTGCCTGCCGAATAGACCACTCTTTATTCTTCGTAGGAGTACTAGGTGAGAGGCAGCTAACAGTCTTGAGATTGTAGCAAAGCTGGAACTGCCGTCCACTTCTGCCCAAGGCAGGAACTGATTGTCTGCGAGCAGAATTACTCAACAGCGTTTGCTCGCGAAAGCCACTGAATCGCAGGTCCCGCGGCAGGTTCTGGGCACCAAAAACAGAGATGAAGTCGAGATATCCGGGCATGACTTGATGATAACTTAGAATTCGGACAAGCATCCTTCGGGTTATTTTGAGGGACGCTCGCGAGTGTGCCGCCCATAGGAAGCTGTATGATAACCTTTTGTTAGCACAACTGCTGTTCGAATTGAGATCTACCGGTTTCCCTCACATGAAGCGACATTTCGGGTCAACTTTCGTTGCTACAGATCCCGGGCTATTTGGGTCCGTGGTTGACTGATCCCCTAGCCATTCCTTCAGAGCCGCATCGCTCAATATGTTTTGTTTTTTGAAAGCTTTATAGGTAAGTAGATGGGTTGAAGTGACCAGAGGCGAGGACTTACGGGCGCCTTGACCCGTAGGTCGGAAATCCCGAAATGGAACATCTGCATCTGTATCCTTTTCTACCAATAGCTTCGGCACCGCAGTGTCAAGTCGAGATGTGTATGCCTGGAGGGCGCCGAGATATGAAGCTCGATAGACAAGATTTTGGGGGTAGGACACGCTGTTCTCGTAGGAGAACTGAAAGTCTGCGGGAAGTTGCAGAGTACCCATAGTTCACCTGTGGGCTCGTGCGTAACCAAAGATGCGTGTTAGTTGTTGATTTCGTGCTGATATGGGTACACTGGGGAGTCGAAAGAGTACATATAATCGTGGATTTATGAGATGTAAGGCACAAGAATATTGGATTTGCCCTGCCACAACGAGGCTGTGGTAGTGTAGTAGGCTTCGATTTGAAACCCTCGCAGCCAGCAACAAGGTTACACACAACAGGAGAGTTATTCTGAATTCGACGCCTTATGTCATGGCGGATTTTATTGCATGTCTAAAATCATTGGCTAATATAGTTCCGGTGAATCTGCTCGACGTGGCTGCTCATTTGGATCCTCATCTCGCTCATTCGCAATCTCGTCTCTGTCCGCCTTATATAACCACTTGGTAAGCAACACTTGGTCGTGGAAGTGCTATTGGGATATAAATGGAAATTATTGGGGCTACCTACAGATTTCAGTGACTCGGGTATATTAAAAATATACTTGTCTCCAATCACCTAAGCAGAAAGAAGTCGTGTCAGTCCCATGTACAAGTACAACAGATAATGCGGGTTGCAAGGTTGCTGGGTGGGGCAACATACGCGGCGCTCTTTGAAGGTATGATCCGGGAACTTTCTTTCCAGAAACGCCTTGAGTTTCTCCCACTTTAGTCTATATGTGGGATACGAATCCTGCCTCAGAAGTTTCGGCGGCTGTTGGGATTTCTCGGCCTGAGTTTTATAATTTGTAACCTTGCGCCTCGGGTTTCCACATTTGAGCATTGAAGAATTGCGAGAACTGTTCGTCGAGACAGTATCACTTCGAGATACTGGTGAATACATGGGTCCGGAGTCAATAGGCGTTGCTCTTGGGACTGGGAAGTGGGCTGCAAAGGGATGGTAAAGTTTCCGTCTCGCTTTTCAGGCTGATCGAAAAGCATTGACTCAGAATTTGAAGAGAGGACTCATAGTTCACGACTGCGTGGGAGGCCTCCTATCTTAGGCATTTGTATGGGTTCATCAGGCTGAGGGAAATAAGGCAACGGCTTCAGCCTTCTGTGCCGGTGACTCCAGCTCGGCCGAATTGATTGGCGGGGAGAGAACCTCAATGCAACATTTGGGGCGGCAGTCGTCCTGTTCATAATGTTAGCCGATCGGGCCTAATGGGAACGAATACCAAATACTCTCTAGCCTTATTCGACCTTTGTAATATTCGCCCTTGGGCGCATGTTTTAGAATACACGAGATAAAAATTTTGAGGCATGTTATACGAGGCTAAGATGCTTAGAGCAGGGCAGCTCAAACCTCTAGAGCAGATAACCTTTTTCGTTGATGTCGTGTCTAAGTATTCTATCATTCCTAAAAGAGTGTGAGGTGATAAACACTCACGCTAATTGAGTAGCGCTTAGCTTTCCGATGCCCTGAAACTTGCAAACTCATTATACTGAAGGAACGCGCGGACAGACGAAGACGGGCGAGTTTGGCCACATATTTTCCAGTCCAGACTACCCTATTAGATTGTCATTGATGTTTGAGATCTACCTCAAGAGTTATTTGATGGATTAGGGCCACGCCGTACTTTTAAACTCTGTAAATGGCTGTCAGACAGTTTTCTTCTAGCAAAGACTACTTCAGCCGCAACTATGTCACTTTCGTTGAGCTGCCATAATTGAGTTGTTTTCGTCGACATTTATATTCCTGTGTCCTTTCATATGAGATTAGTTCGAATATCGCGAAGGAATGTGCGGTGTTTGTGCATGGTGGAGCTGGTAAATGGATCTAGCAATGAAATCGAGGAATTTACCAAGTCCGCCAGGGTTAGAAATATAAGGGCTAGCGCTCAGTAATGCAACCATCGGCCTGCCATAAATTGTGCCATCAACTGTAACTATTCAAACTCCGTCAACAATAAAGGGGGAAGGGGCGAAAAGGGATGAGTAATCCCCGTCTCGTCGTGTATTTGGCCTTGCGTCAATAAAAATATTGTGAATGTAACTTTAGATCCTGGCATGAAATGAGCAGAATGGCTCCAAGTATTTCAGAATGAGAAAGGAAAGCACTGTAGTTCTGAGGTAGGTCGATATATCATTCAGAAGCTTTGCCTCGTCCATGTAAGCCTAGTCTAGCTAAAGCTTTGTGTGCTGAACAATATGCTAGAATTCAGAGAAACCAATGATGATAAGTTTATCCTTCGCCACCATCAGCGCCATCTTCGGACTCTATTTCGTTCCACTTGTCTTGCTGTCTGCTTTTGCCCTTGTTGCTACCGATTGGATCTTGAGTAGCGGCGATGCCGCTAGAAGTAAGGTAGAGAAATGTTGGTTCTTTGTAGTTGTCAATGTGCGTAAAAAGGGTGTTGAAACTATTGGATCTTTCAGTAAAAATTAAAGCTGTGGAGGCACTTCAATCATGGCTACTTACTGGTTTCCTTCCTCTTCCTCTCGGAAAATTCTCTCGTAGATCTCCCTCTGTTTGAATTCATTGATAACTTGTTCATACCTACTAAAATCAATATTCTCTCTTCCATGTCTCTCTGCTTGATGGGTGTTGTAGCTGTCGAAAACGGGCTGTTCCAGCAAGAGACCGAGACCGGGAACTCTCGGAATGCTCAAATTTACGTCTTCAAATGATTCTGTGATTCTGCTTGTTGGGCAGCCGCACCGTACTACCAGCGCAGCCATGCCGACCATCTTGCGAATTTGATGCATCATGAAGCTCTGTCCATGAACTTTTAAGCTTAGCCATTCGGTACCGTTGATGATTATAGGTTTCTCGCCGGTCTTGAATGACTTGATATGTCTTTTCGCGGATGGATCCTTGAACTTTTTTAACGTTGTGTAGTTGTGATAGTTTTTGGTTCCTATGTATTGGTCAAGAACTTCTTGAAGACGCGCTATCCGAGCGGGTGAGATACGGTAAGCTTTCCTAGCATTTATGTATGCTTTCTTTAGAGGTTTCATGGTGGCCTCAAGAGCTTTCTTTTCAGGTGTTGAATCAGGAAGGGGGACGATGTCGTCGATGCTATTCACTATGAAGTCTGCTTCGCTAGTATTGGTGATTTTATGGTGAGAAATGACTTCGGTGTCCAAATTAGGGGCACTCAATGTCTCTTTGACATCACCTCCAACGCTGGGCTGGGCCTCCTCAATTTCGATGGTCTGAGTTGTTTGCGGTGGCGCCTGCAAGCTTGGTTCCCCCCCTCTTACTTCCTCTGAAGCATAATCTCCCTGCGCGATTTTGCCATCAGCATGATCGATGACTTTAGTCGGTTGTATCTTGTCAGCTTCTAGTTGGGCACTAGTACGTGGGCCACCTTCCTCTATTCCATCAGCTTCGTACAGAGCCATCTCTATTAGAGGTCGTATAGACCCATCCAAAGTCTCGAGTATAGGCTTGATGTGTTTTTCTTCCACTTCAGGCCAGAAATTCGCGACCTCTTCTTGCCGTCTGTTGTATTCATCCAGCTCACCAAACTTTTCCGCCAATTCAACGAGCTTCTTTCCCAAAAAGCTTGAAGGGTGTGGAGGAAGGAATGAATATGTTGGTATCAGGTATTCGTACCACCGCGAGTCACATGCCTGGTAGCAACTGAAGGCACCTGTTGTTCGTTCAATACCCCATATCCTGATTTGAGGGGAAAGGTGGCTGTTTATTTTCTCGACAATATCTGAGTCTTCGATAATCAACTTTAAGGAAATTACGTTGCCAGCAGCGTGAACTCCTTTATCCGTCCTTGCGCAGCGCACGAGCGAGGATTTTTTGGGGTCGTCCGCATTGGCTTTGGAGATTGCTCCAGCGGCTACGAAGGCCGTGAAGAGGTCACCCTCAATCGTCTTTTGAGTAGTGTCTCTTTCAGCGAGTTAGCGTAATTAGCTCCAGGTAGGGCGATCTTAGTGTTTACATTTGCATTCCCTTATAGCCAGTTCCAGAGTATCCAAGCAGAACAGCAACTTTGCGTTTAGGCTTTCTCTCCTCTGCATCAATCTCATCCTTAGAGAATGCTGACGGTAGAACTGAGTCAAATTTCTTGCCATCCTCTTCTATTTTTCGCCGCTTTGACTGCTCGGCCTCGTTGCGGCCTCTTCTGTCTAGTTGCTCGCGGCTTGCTTAGTTAGATTTGCGCTTCAATAGGGCAATTGGCTCGTTACAAGTGATCCCGACGTCCCAGATTCTTTTTCTTATCTCCACCGCGACTGCCATGCTGCAACTTTCCCTTACCTTCCCATTTGTGTTTTCTGTCATTTCGGCCCGAGCCACCACGCTGTTGGTCTGGGACGTTTTCGCCAGGTGACTTATTGCGCGTAGACTTGGGAGCTTGGTTTTTTGTAGGTTTAAAGTCCATTGTGGCCGTTGAAGAAGTACTTTGGGGGTTTTCAGGAACCTCCCAGGCGCTGGCCACAGGAACATCTGCAGTTTGTACTGTATAAGAATTTGGCATTGAACATCAGCACTCTAAGTTTCATCGGCAGATTTTCGTCGGAGGCTTCCTTGGCGCTCAGGCAGAATTATATACCGCCAAACTTACCGCAATATATAGGGCTGGCTATCAATCGCGTTTGCGATGCATTTCCTTCTGCCTTGGATCTCACCTCACCCACCACCTCTTCATCGTTGAACGTCAAAAATCTGTATCGGATGAGCAATTTAGTGTCCTCGGAGTGCTGAGCCTCTCAGGAGCAGACATGGATCCCGTGGAACTTGCGCGAGTCTTCGTCAAGACAGTTGTGCGCATGTTTTACGAGACTGAGCACGTCGTAGTCATCGATGCGCTTGTATTCCATGGAGCGTGCGTCTATATGCGCGTTCTTTACATAAGGCTCTAGCTGATGAGTCCTAGGCTATCACTTGCTGACGTTGCTATGGTTTTGGATTATGGCAAACAACTCAAGACAGCCCAGAAACTCTGTGGTAAACTGAAAGAAGGTGGACTTGTTTCGGTGTAAGTGTGCAACACTCTTAAAGAGAGGCTTATCTCTGACTTCCTTAGATTTGCTCGCCCTGAACTTCGTGATGGGGCCATGAAAGCCATTACTCGAGAATACTACTACGTCGACTACCGCCGAGCCATCGATGCAACCAAATATCGGATACATATGTTGGATGAGAGAATAAAGGACCACAGCAAGCCGACACAAGAAAAGAAGGAGTTTTTTTGTCCACAATGCAGGTCACAATGGACGACAATGGAGGTTCTGGATAAGATAGATCCTCTAGGGCGAGAAAGCGGGTTCCTTTGCAAGCAATGCGACCATCCTCTTGATTCTATCCACAATACACGAGATGCTGAGCCAGAGAATGACGATACACCTGCGAAGTTCAACAGGCAATTTGCGAGTCTTCTGAAACTGATGCAAGAAATTGATCAAGTTACCATTCCGGCTATCGAAGGCGAAGAAGCCGTACAACGTGCGATTGAGCTTCCTCGTGACAGTGAGATTAATCCAGCTGCGAAACATGAGCCGGTAGCAATGCAGACAGTTCGACCTACCGCCGTGAAAGGGATTGCCACCGATCCTGAGAAGATCGAAATTTCCATCGCTACAGACAAGGAGTACACAGAGGCAGAACGAGCCGCAGAGGCTCAGAGAAATGCTCAAATTGCCAAACAGAATCAGCTTCCCGAGTGGCATGTCAAGTCGACTGTAGACAACAAAGAGTATACCACAGGTGTGACTAGCTCAACTCTTCCGGTTAACGGAGCCGATACACCTTCCTATAAGCTGGAGCCTGAAGATGATGTTAAGAAGACTGGAGATCCAACGCTGGATGCTTACTTCGAGCAATTGAAAGCAGAGCAAGAACGACAAGCCAAGGAGGCTCAAGAAGAAGAGGAGGAGGAGGAAGATGATGATGATGAGTTTGAAGATGTAGTCGCTCTGGAAACGAATGGGACTCCAGATGTAAAAAGGGTGAAGGTAGAATCACCTGTCCAGAAGATCGAACTAGCTTCTCCCGCTAGAGTGCCATCTCCTCTAGCTCTAGGGGAGGAATCTGATGAGGATGAGTTTGAAGATGCTATTTGAGTTCGGTTGCATACAGCGACGGAGTTGCGGTGATTTTTGGAGTCTTATATCTCTCGGTATTGGCATTTTTATTGGCGTAATAGATAAGCTCAAGAGAGTGAAAAGGCAGTTCGAAAGCGCGATGCCTCTCGTGCAATTGTATCAATAGCTCGTGCAAAGGTCATAAATATAGATATTTGGTTCAAAATGTTAGTAATGCTAGCTCTTCTTAAGGCCCACTAGGGGATCATTCAGCCCTATGGAGGCATACAATGATTTAGCGAGCATCACCCACTTCCCCACCACGAACATTACAAACTCCGAGATCCTTTGATTTCTGACCCATCAAGTGCGATCCGATACATCTTTCCCACATGGAGCAATTATAGCGCGAACTCGAACCATGGCCGCACCAATATCTGCCGCCGCAAATTCTCTTTTGACCCTCCTCCGCCAAACCACCATCGACGACCACGAAGAGGTCCTGAAAGCCGCCAATGCCGCACTCAAGAAGACCAAATCGGACTTAGAAGCGCAGCATGTTAAGGCTGTCGCACTGTTGAACCTCGAAAGATACGATGATGTGCTCAAGGTTTTTGAGGACGGCGGAGATAGGTTGAAAGAGAGGGCGAAGTTGGAATATGCATATGCGTTGTATAGGGCTGGACATCAGGTTGAGGCGGTGAAAATTGCGGAGGCTGTGGATGGTGGGCGTGGGGTGAGGCACGTTCTGGCCCAGGCAGTAGGTTTGAGTGGTTTTGGATATGTGGACATCCGATTGATGTTTGATACAGGCATACCGTACGGAAAACTTTGAGCAAGCAGCGGAAGTTTACAGACAGCTATCAGGCAGACAGGCCGCTGTGGAGGACGAAGAAAATGATCTCAGGATCAACAGCGGAGCTGTGGATGCACAATTAGAATGGACAGGGCTCGGACATCTGGCACAGAAAAAGAAGCCAGCAAGGGAGGATATGGAGGCTTTTGAGACGGCATACAATGCAGCATGTGGAAGCATATCTAGAGGGGAGTTCGGCCAAGGGGAGATCCTGCTGAAGAGAGCAAAGGGTTAGTGACCTCTGCTCTGGGGCTTCGACACGCTAGCTGACTCGAGTCCTAGACCTATGTAATGCCTTGGAGGACCTTACAGAAGCCGAGAAAAAGGCAGAATTGTTGCCGATAATTGTGCAACAGGTATACGTCCTTATTCAACTGGGCAAGGTCGACGAAGCTGAAGAGCTCTGCATAAATATCCCATTTGCGGAGTATGTATTGTTAGAGGACAAAGTATTTTACCTGGTAACTGACGTGCTATAGAATCCGCGAACTCTCAACTCGACATATTGGTCAGGTTAACTCCCTATCAGCGTCGAAACTTCATACGAACCCATACCTATCACACCGTCTCTTCCATTCTACACCAAAGCGCGACAAGACCGACCAGCACTTTAAATTCCAAGCGAACATTCTCCACCAGGATGAGTACGTAATGGATCTCCTATCAAAGAAATATGCCGGGGTAGCCAACTCCACTGCGGCCTATATCTCTGAGCATCCATCTCCAACCACATCTCCGGATGTTAACTCCGTTGCCGTCCTTAATGCGGCCGCACACGCACACAATGCAACTGGCAAAGCCGCCTTAAAAGAAATCATTCCCCTCCTTGAGAAACGGCCCAATGATATTGGCCTTTTACTCACAATCACAAATCTCTACATCTTAACAAATAATCACGCTGCTGCCGTCAACCTCCTCGAAACCTTCTTCAAGCGCCTCGAACAATCTGCCACTCTCTCCGACCTGGACGCCCGCTTCGCTCCCGGTCTCATCGGTACTCTAGTCTCCCTCTATGCTCTGCAAGGTCGGAAATCCCAAAGCAAATCCGAACTCGCAAAGGCAGCGAGCTACTGGCGACATAAGTCCAAAAACCCTCCAAAGGCACTGATGAGAGCAGCTGGTACTGCTCTATTAGAAAGCCAGAACCCGGAGGACCTAGCCAGCGCAGGCGAGATCTTCGCTGCGTTATACGAGCAGGACCACTCGGACCGCGCTGCTATAGCTGGCCTGGTCGCCGCACATGCAATCACGGATCCATCAAAACTCAACCCAGAGCTCGTCGGCTCGCTCCCGCCCGTCTCGCGTCTTGTGGCAGATATCGACGCCGCGGCACTCGAGGAGGCGGGCGTTGCGGTCCCGCCCGCGGCACCAGTGCCAGAGAGCAAGAAGCGGAGCGCGATGGGGAAAACCAAGCCGGTGAAGGCGAAAAGGATTAGGAAGAGCCATATGCCGAGTGATTTTGACCCCAACAAGAAGATGGATCCGGAGAGGTGGTTGCCAATGCGCGATCGTAGTTATTATAAACCTAAGGGCCGGAAGGGGAAGCAGAAATTGGCCGGACTCACGCAGGGAGGCGCGGTAAGTGAGGAGAAGGAGAAGGCTGTGAGTGAGCCGAGGGCAAGTGGTGGTGGAGGAGGGGCGGCGAAGAAGAAGAAAGGGAAAGGGAGGGGTGGGAAGTGGTAGGCTAGAGTTCGGCACGTCATAGCTGTGATAGTTATGGGTGTTGTGGAAATATGGTATAAGCACGAATGCTAAGAACAAGATTTGAATGCAAAAATATTTGCCGCGCCTCAAGCCAAAGGGCTATCCTGATTGGAATTTATCTAATTATATATCAGGCAGCGATGGCAGTAGTATCGCAAAAGGACAATTATATATCACTCTGCGATCGGCCACCACCGGCATAGCCCTTTTTCTTCCTCTCTCCCTTCGACTCCTTGCTATCAACCTCATCTCCCTTTCCATCCCCACCTCCCTCACTTGAAATCTTTGTTCCTAGCCACCCACTTCCCACCCCCTCACTCAACATCCCTTCCCTCACCCACGGCACCTCCACCACCCCGAGCTGGTCCCGTGCATACTGCACTAGCGTGTCCGCTCCCGGCGCCTCTTCCATAATCCCTAGCGCGCCTACCCGCGGTAGGTGCAGCGAGCTAGCCAGCCGCGTTTCTGAAGCAGGCGAGAGCAGAACTATGCGGGTTGCAGGAAGAGCTGGGTGAGCGAGAGAAGCGAGGTGCGTCAGAATTGGAAAGTGTGCATGGGGGAGGGAGGATGACGGGGAAGGGTGTGGGAGAACGAGGAGGGATAGATGTGCAGGCGTTAGGGCTCCTGTGCCAGTAGGACCTGTTGCAGAAGATGGTTGTTGAGGGTTGTGCTCTGGTTGCAGGGAGCGCGGAGCGGAAAGCGCGGCGAGTGATTCGAGGTGGCGGGTTGCGCTGTTGAGGCCGATGGTGAGGTAAGCGGAGAGAGCTGGGACTGGTGGTGGAGGGCCTGGTGCTGGTTCTGAGGAGAGAGGAAGGCGTTTGCGCTTCTTGCCTTTGGAGCGGACTATGTGGGTATCACGGTGACGGCCGAGGGGTGCGAGGAGGCTGTAGGGTTAGCTATAGTAATGCGACGATGTGAAGAGGAGTTGGAGGGCGATGGGAAAGCAATGGGTGAATATAGATGAGGTGCCTTAAGAGATTTGAAGTTTGATATGTTCAAGCAATTTAGTAAAGACAACAGTAGCATTTGAAATTCAAGAAGTTTCCACGTTGAACCGTAAAGATAGAGGTATGTATGAACTGTTATTCGGGATGATGCGGAATCAGGCAATGTATTGGACTAAGAGATGATCATTGACCCAAACCATAAGACAAAATATTCAAAACAAGAAAGTATTCTACATATATGAGAGAAATATCCTTACTTGCAGAGCATATCTAAGATGATGTCGTGGTCCTTTGGAGCGATTTGCGGCCTAGCAGGGAGTAGTGTTGGTTTAGCAAGCCTGTATAATCAGTGGCTAACCTACCATATAGTTGCAGTGAACGGCGAATCGACCTTGAAGACCTGTTTTAGGCCCTTCTTCGACGGTGCTCCGCCCGGTGCCATTATGATAAGGTGAGCGGCGATTAGGGTGATGCAGCTTAATTGTAAAAAAATGTTGACACTGCCCTAGTATCTCTGCAAATATGTACGTTTCTACAATCAATACCAGATATAGTTGTGATTTTCCAAACCTGTTTGCTGTGTTGGAACAGCGTAGAACGGTAGGTTTGTGTTTGGACGGGACAGGATAGGAATTTCTTAGATAGCCTCTTTGGTCTCTGGGCGGTGCGTTCGGAGCGCCCGGATTGAATTTTCTGATGCAGCTAAGGCTAGGTCAATCGAAGCATTGGTGATAGTGACTGTACCTGCTCGTGATCGGTGCCTTGGTGTTGAGTTTTTCGCAGCACGGGCCAAGGTGGACCAATAAGCAGCGTGTGCCGTCCTCTTTGAACCTAGCGCGGCGCTAATGTTATCGACTCCCGCCGACAAGCCCAAGCTCTTGTGAAAGTGCCATTCTGCCCCACGACGCGTAGCTGCAAATCACCATCACCACAAAATTGGCTTCTATCAAAGAAGCTTCTTTCGTTCGTCTTTTTCTCTCCTGCGGGAAGCTCCATGGTGCTGCTGTGGCGCTGCAATTATTCCCTCCTGCCATTACCATTGCCATTGCCTGTCTAGGCTGCCACCCCAATACCCACCTAACCTTTCCTTCCCAGACCGCAGCCTTGCCTGCCTCATCCACTAGCTGTGGAAGGCCTTCGCCTGCCTCCCTCTTGGAGTGCTCCGCGTACTCATCATCAAACTTTCCTCTACTAACCTGCTGACTCATGAATGAGGATGATCTGATGGAGTCTGTTGACCTCACACAAACTTCCGGCACCTCCAGTCCTCCCCGCCGCGACTCCATGGAAGACGCTGACTCTACGCTGACCCGTAAACGACCACGCCTTGACAGCGGCAGTAGAGCTACACGAAGCATGTCAGCAGATGTGATAGCCAACGGCCCGCAGCCCGGAAACGCCACCGCCGAACCCGTCGAAGTTACAATCAATGTTCGATCGCAGCCTCCCTCTTCCGAAGCAGGCAGCTCTGGCGACCCACCCAACGCCGCTCCAGAGCTTGCTCCCGGCAGCAATGATACCCCTTCGCCACCCTTGATTGTTAATCAAGGAGATCCGGCTGGTGTTGAAAACGTATCGGCGGAGAGCCCACCGGTTGTGGAGATTGAGCTGGATGATGACACCGAAGAGGGAATGGATGACTACATGGGACAACATGTCATCCAGATTGACGGTGAGGATGAGTCGCCGGCGGACTACTTTAACCAATTCCCCTACGTCGCGCGATACACGATCCTGAATGCCATGCGTGCCATTACAGAGCATATTCAAGGAGGTACGATTTTAGACTTTTAGACTCTGCCTCTATAGCATTCCCACCTCCAACCAATACTAACATCTATCTAGCAAATCCAATTGAAGCATCTGCTCTTCCCGGAGTTACCCATTGGCTTGATATCGCACCCGATCGTCATGCCCACTGGCGAGCTGTCTACGTCGATCAACCGAACATCTGGGATGAACTGTCGTCTATATTCACAAGGGTACTTCAACGGCGGTACGGATAAATCTTCTTTACTCATCTGCAAGTCTCGCTTACATGAACAGGTATCCTTTCGGCGACGAGTTTTGCGGTCCAGGTGAGACTGAAGAAAGCATCATATTTAGTCTTCTTCGAAGCTACGTGAGGCTTTGTGCACGGCTTCTACACGTCGATGCCGAAATTCTAAACCGCTTTCCCGGTGAAACTCTAGTGGACCACCACCTGCTATGTCTCAAGCACCTAAAGGCACTGAACGCCATTCTCCGTGCAGAGGGAGCGGCGCTTTTCCGTCTTCTGGCCAAAGACTACAACGTAGATATACGAGTCATGGGTTTGTCGCTTGTGAGGGACTTTATCAAGCCAACAACAAACGGCTTGCACTACTTAGCTCAGTTTGCAGAGCTGGCGTGGGCTAAGGTTCAAGGTGCTACTAGGAACCATATTGCAACAAACGTCTTACAGCTTCTGGAATGTACAGGTTGGAGTATCATCGATATTCCCACTCTGGATACTGGCGTCGACCGAACCAAATTCTCCCGCACTGCTCTCCGAGTCTTTAGGAAATTTGATGAAGATCTTCAAGTAGCCGGGAAGATTCTTGATGTTGGCTTCAACCGCGACATGGTACTGCTATGTGCGAAGCTTCTACACTGCCTTGTTACAATAGACGACCAGACTGCCCGGGATCTCGCAGAGGAATTCCTGGAAAAACCTCGAAGCCAATCAGTGGAATCCGGTGCTATTCAAAGCATTGACACAAAAGCCAGAGCCAACACCGCCCGGCATGAACCTCAATTTCTGCCTGCTTTAATATCCAACGCTTGGAAGTTCAAATTACTCAAGAAATATATTTTGAAAGGTCGAATGGAGCTGCGCGTCATGTGCATTGGTACTATGGACTCGGAATTGGTCGAGATTTGGAAGGAATACAATGCTTCTGACAAGGGGACAAACCATCCGGTTATGCAGTACCTTGCCGAGTTTTTACTTCGAGAGAAGGTCATCGATTATATTATTGGCGTTGATTCTCATCCACAACTCATCTCACGCAGTGGCAACATTGTTGGCTTCCTTGTTGTCACCCACCGGTATACAGAGGCACAAACTGATGCTATTTGGGAAACTGTCTCCACCAGCCCAGATCCCCGGGTAGTTTCCGCCACCATTGTAATGCTCAGGAATATTGTGAATCTCATGGATACCCCAGAGCTTCTCTACATTTGTGCCAAGCTCTACGAGCTGCCAATTGAGGCTTATACTTTGGAAATATTGAGATTCTGTCGAGATGTCAGCCCAAGGATTCAACAAAGATTCAAAGATTGGTCCACCGTAGATCCTAGGTCGAGGCCTTCTCAACTCTGCGTACGACTGATCCAGGACACGGCACCAAGTAGGGCTTCCACCAAGCTCATCAATGCTTTGCACGTCGAAGCATCCGACCAACTACGTGCCCTTGCACTTTCCGTAGGCCTGTATGAACGCGAAAAAATTTATGAATCCTGTGTTCGAGACATTAGAAATAAAACGAATAAGGCAACAGGAAGCGCCCACGCTATTCATATCCTCTGTTGCACATCATCTCCTGAGGATACAATATTATTAACAGAGCGATTTGACTTGGCACGATATTTGATCCCTGAGCTTTGCGCGTTTGTCCAAGCTGAGAGGACCCAAGATCCCAGCCCGTTTCAAATACCTGCTATGCAATACCGTCTAGATCTAATAGCCTACATTATTGCCTGGAATGCGAAATCTGTACCACTAGAGTTATACGAGGCGCTCTGGGACCATCTTGTAGGAAAATATGCCTTGGACAACTCCATTCGCGACATTGCTTGGTCCAGGCTGACTGACGCGGCGAAGTTCAAACCGTCAAATGTTTTTTGCAGTCGCCTCATCTCCGACCATATTCCAAAACTAGAGCCAGTTTTCTTCACATTTGGTCTCTACGATTTCATTCATCATATTACTCTGCCTTTGATGAAGAAGAAGATGGTTTCTAAGACTGACGGCCGTGAGCTCCTGGAGGTTCCAGGGGCTAGTCTTTTGTGGCGTTTTATACTAACAGCACCTCCTGGAACTATCGAAGATCTTTCCGCTACCCTATTGGCCACACGGTACATAGAGGTCTATCGCTGTAAAGGTGTTTCCCTCGATGAACTAGAAGATGCCCATGTTGCACTTGTAGAGCAATGCACTGAGCGGCTTCTATCGTCGTATCCCGTCCTCAGATCTGGTAGTAATGAGGCTGGGGTGGGAGAAGGCGAGTCCATGGCAGTCGTGCCTTCCGATGACGAACTTCATGACCATGAACGCCGTTTTACCCGAACTTTGCTGTTTGAAAAGTTGTTCTTGCAACTGATCAGAACAAAGCCCGAGTTTACTCGTGCCCGACGATCGGATTCAAAATGTGAGCCATGCGAACCAGAAATTATCCGCGGAGACCCTATAGAGATTAGATTCCAGGTCTTCGGTGGTGCAACAAGTGAAAGACAAGCTCTCATCATGGGCAAAGAGGATACCTTCCAGGAACTTCATGAACGCCTCGGACGTTTGACTGGCTTTTCCAAGTTAACGCTCATTGTTGGAGGCAAAAAGCTCGCACTTCAAGAGTGGGCCGATAAGCGAATTGGGGGAATCGAGGGTATTACCTGGGTACTCGTTAGCAAGGCAGCGGGCGCGGAACCGATACAGCCGGAAAATGGGCCCAATGTTAATTGCTCTGCCTTCGAAACCAGCATTCTAAAGCATTTTGAGGAGTTGTATACGTGCATGGATTCAGAAGATGATATAAGCGAGGCGGTTCGTTGTTCCCAGCTGATGGCTAGTCCAAGAGGCTGACAGACCATTAGATCTTTGACTTCCTTTGCCTGTTCGCACCGCGTGAGAGGATTGCTGAAGCCATTGCGTCAGGTAGCGCATCCGCCCGAGATATATTCCCGCCAGGCAAGGTCTTCCAAGCAAAATACGCCGCACTTGCTCTTCAGAGCCGACTCCGAACCCAACTAAACAAGGTAGATCAAGTTCATCAAATTAGCTACCCGCAAATCAGACCTACTCACAACTGCTAGGGTATTGTCGATGAAGCTTTCCTCTCCAATACGATTCAACTCTTGGATGGGGCTATCCTTAACAGCGACTTGATAAGTCCTTCTTTGACAGGCAGACACGACGTTTCCCTTGCATCATTGTTGATTACTGTGCTTCTCGGCTTTCTAAAGGGTATTCTTAATATTTTTCATATCGCATTTTGTTGAAATAATTACCTAACGTCAGGCAGAGCGTCCTCTCCAAGACCTTTCGGCCCACTATTTCTCCGACGAATCACTTCTGGTAGAGCGTCTGCTGTCCGTTTTGTACAGAGCTCTTGAGACAGAATACGAGAATATACGCGTAGTATGTGACTGTTATGCCACAATACTTGAGGCTTCTCTCCACTCTAGAAAGGTGTGGGAAGCCTTTGTCTGTAGAGGGGATATTCGAGGGCTACACAAAACTCTCCTTCTCGTAGATCCGAGAATTACTCTACGCCATGGCATTGTTCAGTCAATTGCATCAGTTTGTGGAGGTGACTTGCCGTCGTAAGTCGAATTTGGGTGGTTCCGGCTTTATGTCACCGTAAACTCCCTAATTTTATCTCTATAGGACATCACCTTTGACTGGAAGCGAACTCGCCGCCTTCTATTGGAAGGTCATCTCTTCAATTCTGCCAGACACTGTGCAATGGTCTAGTCAGTCTGCACAACTCTTCGGCATTGCAGAGCAGGTCTTCAGGAGAAATGACGAAAGTGACCGAGACGAAAACTCCCTTCGAGGTTTCTTGTCCATCTGGAGCGGTTTGCTATTGAATTATGAGCATGAAGAGGCTAGTTTGTTCCTCATTTACGGAGCAACATATGCTAACGGTGTTCATTAGTTTGTCGGTCGAGATGATGTCGATACCGTCGTCATGGGATTTACGAAGCTCCTTCTCTGCTGCATTCAATCACTCAAATCGTTCAAGAAACCTTTGAACGTTGGGTAACCAGTCAGTATCCAATATAGGAATAATGGCTAACCTTTTATTAGACGCCTTATGGAAGACATCTTTGTCAAGTTCCTATTTCCCCCGTACATCGATGTTACACTGGAGGAACATCCAAACGATCATATCGAGCTTCCAGTCTTGGAGAGTTCGACGCGCAAGGAATTGTATGACCTGATCCTAGGCTTGTGTGAGGACAAAAATAGTTATAACATGCTCCTTGAACTTACACAAGGGCTCGTTGATGACGGTACGTTTGCACCACCGTATCATCATACTTTTTACCAACACAGCCAAGAAGAGTCGATGTCTGTGAAATCCTATTCTATCGACCGCACAAACGAGATCCGATCGTCTACGGGCTATGTAGGACTGACAAACCCTCGAGCCATCTGCTACATGAACTCTCTTCTCACCCAGCTTTTTATGAACTTGAATTTCCGTAGGTTTGTTCTCGATGTCAAGGTCGCCGATGCCGGTGGCTCCCAGAGATTGCTTTCAGATACACAGCGACTCTTCGCTATTATGCAAAACACTTTTCGCAAAGCTGCAGACCCTCGGGATTTTGCTGCTTGTGTTAAAGGACTTAATAATGAGCCAATAGATATCAATATCCAGATGGACGCTGACGAGTTTTACAATCTTCTGTTTGATCAATGGGAAGGCCAGATGCTTTCTCAAGAAACAAAACAGCTTTTTCGTTCATTCTATGGCGGTCACACCGTTAATCAAATTAAATCCAAGGAGTGCGAGCATGTCTCTGAAAGAGTGGAGGGATTCTTCGTTATTCAATGTGACGTCCAGGGAAAAGCTACGCTACAAGAAAGCCTTCAGTCGTTTGTAGAAGGCGATGTCATGGAAGGAGGTTCGTCGTGTTCAATTTACCATCGCTCGAGTTTCCGCCTCTAACATTTAATAGATAATAAGTACAAGTGCGAGTCATGCGGTGGCAAACTCGTCAATGCGGTAAAACGGTAAGTAAGGTATCTTGGTGGCGGTTTCGGGCTAACTTTCTGCTAGCACATGCTTGAAGGATGTGCCCGATAATTTGATCTTTCACCTTAAAAGATTTGATTTTGATTTGATAGATATGAGAAGAACTAAGATCAACGACCATTTCGAATTCCCAAACCGCATCGATGTCAGTCCTTATAATGTTGACCATCTTAGTAACCCGGAAAACCCTCGCCAGGAAGATATCTTTGAACTTGTTGGTGTCCTTGTTCACCAAGGCAATTCAGAAAATGGTCACTATTACTCGTTCATTCGTGAACGTCCATCTGCATCTGGCAGCTCAACAACCTGGCTTGAATTTAACGATCGCGATGTTAGCGAATTTGACCCAAGCCAAATATCACATCAGGCTTATGGGGGTTGGTATGATGATCAGTTCCAACGACAGCAAAAACAATTTAGCGCATACATGCTCTTCTACCAAAGGAAATCAGCCATGGATGCAGACTATCAGAAATACATCAGCTCACCACACGCAGGACCGCCGAAGGTCCCTGTTCCAGCCGAGCTTGAAGTAGATATTGCCGCCGATAACGAAATCTTCATTCGAGATTACTCTCTGTACGATCCGAATCACTCACGCTTCATACGGCAAATGCTATCAACTCTCCGAACTGTGAATAATGGAATATGCTCCGAGGACCACAAACAGGAAAAGCTGGCTCTTGGCATAGCTCTCGAGCATGTCAACCAGGTCATCAGCCGTTTGAGAGACATCGCGAATTTCGACGAAATTATTATACAGCTGAAGAAGACCGTTCAATCCTGCACCAAATGCTGCAAGATTGCAGTGGATTGGATGTGTAGACGTGAATACGCCCTTGCGGGTCTGCTCTTACGATGTCCTCACATCAAAGTCCGAGCACAAATCCGCGCCTTCCTGCTTGATTGTCTAAATTTTCTTCGAGAAAAGGACCCTACTCTCTACGGTGTCGATGTATTCGATTCAGAGCCTGAAAATGAACTGGCCGCTAGTGATAACGGTGCTCTCGCCGTTATCGCCACACGCTTGCGCCTCGTAGGCCAACACACAACACTCGGGACCCGCGGCTGGGATGACTACTATCTGACCCTCTGCCAATTAAGCAATATGGGTCCGCACGAGACAGCAGCAGTGCTGAATAACGAGATTCTGGTTTTCTGCCTTGAGGTTCTCTGCATGCACGCCACTCCCTACATCAAACATCGCTATATGAACTTGTGGCGGCTCGTTGAGAAGAAGAAGGCGATCTATAACCGACTGATTGAACTTGTCTACTGTCTGCTATCCAAAATTGATCTACGCATGGAACCAGCCTCTGACGGCGAGGAGCGGTTGGAGAGATTTGATCGTTCCACGTCGAAATTCCCACTAACAGTAAATGAGAAGAGCCTTCTCATGCTATGGAATGAGGAGGATAAAGCATTCGCCGCTCTTGGCAAGATGATCGAAAGTTTCGAGTTGGCAAAATCGGACCGCTGGTATCCTGGCGAAATAGTAAAGTTGATGCTGAATACCGACGAGGAAAACATCCTTCGAGGCTTGCACACAACCATTTCAGAAGGCATCTCGTGCCTGTCGGCACCGTACGCTGAACCCTACGTACGATCTGCTATTTACTATTGTTCAGCTTGCCCAACCGCAAACGATGCCTTCAGAATCATCCAATGCGTCTCGAGATCCACAGAACAGCTCACCAATATAGGTGGAGAGACTCATCTACATTTTTATCACCAGCTAACCTCGGTCCAAAACGAAGAAATCGCGGCGGAAAAGGGCCCTGACTGGTTTTTTGACCAAGCTATCCTATTCTCGCGGCAATGGGGCATTGCACTGCTTATGTTCGACGATGAAATCCTCCGTAAAAATGCCGTAGCACTCCTGGAGTATCTTTTCATACGGGCGACACCCACAGTCATGGTCTCGGAACGTTCGATGAGGGTTAAATATGAGTACATGCGAGCCTTGTTCAAAGATATGATCAAGAAGATCCGCATCGAGCATGAGACCGGCACAATGCGTTCATACATGCAGCCGATGATTATACTAAGCAACAATATTGCTCATGCGCTCTTAACATTGATGCAAAATCAGGATCCTGCGATGGAAATATATAAGAGTCCTGGGGATCCGGCTTTGCTTCAGACATTTACTCTGGGTAAGTGAAGCTCTGTCCCTGTCAGTCAGAACTCTGGGGACTCTTAGAGTTATAGGAGTGAAAATTTTAGAATGCCAAACTAACAATAAGCAGAGGTTGAAAACCGCACACGAAACTGGCTTTTGGAGGATGACACCATTCTTTCCGGTGGTGGTTTGTAATCTCCAACCCCTTCAAATGTATAATTCACTAAACGTATTCTAGAAGCGTATGATGACTCGCAGTACGCAAGCGACTCCGATGACGTTGCGGAAGTCGAATCTTGAAACCCCACCACCCTTCAACTACTCACAGTATTGGCTTCCAGCGGCCTGCGAGGTCCTGGATCTTTGTTGTAGACAATTCCGCGGAGCGGTATTCTGGCGTTTTTTGGTCACTCTCTTTCTACTAAGGGGGCGTTTAGGGATTTTTGCTTTTTTTGGTGCAAAGGGAAAAACAAGACAGTCGCTTCCTGTAGGCATTTAGTGGCGTAGCGTGGCGAAGGGCTCTTGTTCCCCAGGGATATTACTTTTCTTCTTCTTTTGATGCTGCTGAAAACGGCAAATGGAATGAGCCCTTTTCTTTAAAAAGTCAGGGTAAAGCGTTTGATGGATGACGCGATGATGATGGTGATGATGGCCGGAGTGAAGTAGGGAGGAAGGTAGGGAGGGAGGAGTGGGATATGACTACCTCTTCTTTTTTTTTCTTCTCAGAAATTCTTACAATCGTTTTGAAGCTCTGTGTGATAGACAGATTCTATGAGGGCATCCTATTCGGAATGAAGCATGCAGGGGTAACGGCCAGGGGGTACTGTATCTTAGGAGAGGGAGGGTTGTGTAGGTCAATGTATCGTTGTGCATGGCGTGGATCGACTCCGTGAAGCATTGAGTTTGGGTAGGTGCCTGGTAGTTTTACCCCTCCTGTGTGATACCAGAGATGGAGATGGAGATGGGAGTTCATCGTGAATTGCGCCTTGATCCTGTCTTACCCTGATTCCGCCAAATAATACCTCTTTCACCATCCCCATGGTCTTCTTTGGTTCCGTCCACACCACACCCCGCACAATGAAAAAAGCCGTGGCGTTGTCTGGGCAGCATCTCCACCTGCAGCCCCCAAACGAGGACTAACAGCATTCAAGAACATCTACAGAGGGAAACAGGAGTATTCGGTGATTCTAAGAATGCTGATTGATCCTATCTTACAGCTCGTTCCAGCAAGTCCAGCCGCAAACCCGCCACAGCTCAACAGCGTATCGCTATTGCAATCCCAGATACCCAAAGATTCCGGAAAATGAGGCTTACATCGCCATAAATGCCTTAATACATAGCAGCGAAGTCAAACAAAACAGTCCTCGCGCCATCCCAACCCAAATTCACCAACCAAGAGCCGTACCTCGAGACACCCTTCAAGAAAAACGCACAAATACAGCAACAGCCCACAAAACCCGTTGAATGCGCCGTAGACCTCACAAAACGCCCTCTTGAAACCTCTCCACGCCCTTCTTGATCTCCCGCACAATCTCCATGGCCTCGCTCTGGCTCGCGGCCTCGAAGTCATACCGCTTGGTCTCGCGCTCCTTGAACACGACAACGCGGAACATGCGCGGATGCCTCCTGCTAACCTTGCTCCCGACGACGCTGCTGAAATGCACGGTCGTCGTCTTGGGCGGCGCCTCGAACAGCGTCTTCGTCCCGCCTGCGTTCTCGCCCGGCATGATGTGCATGTACTCGCCGTCGAGCGCGAGGATGCGCGAGCTGCTGGACGAAAAGGACATGGGCTGCTTGCGCGTGACGGCGTAGCGCCGGTACGTCGACGTGTTGGCCGTGAGGAAGGCGTCGTGCTTCTGCGCGAGCGGGTGCAGTAGCCCTGCGGCGGTGCCCGCGGCGCCGCCCGCGGCACCCCTTTTCACTTTCTTGGGCGTGCCGCCGGTGCTGATGAGGAGGGGCGCGTTGGGCGAGCTGGAGCCGGGAGAGCCTGAGAGCCCGAAGGCGCCGTCGCCGATGAAGCGGCGGCGGGAGAGGTCGAGGTCAGTGCGCGTGCCTAGCGCTTCGACTGTTCGGTCGGAGGGAGCCACGGTGGCGGTGCCGGACACTTTGAGGACGAAAAGCCCCTTGTCGACTTGTATGTCGCGGCATACGCCGTCGAAAATCTCGGCAATGTAGGTGTCGGTTGTGCATGAGACAGGGATGTGCTTGGTGTTGAAGTTGTCGTCTGTGAAGTGCACCATGATTGTCTTCGGAGCGCCAGTACGTGGAGTGGCATGTGAAGTTGGGACGGCTGGTGCATCCATAAGATTGGTGGAGTCCTTGCGGGGAGCTGAAGGCGCAAACGACGGCCCAATAATTGGGTTGCGGAAAGCGCGGGCTGGAGCTGGGGGCGGTTTGGGAACTGGCTCTGATGGGGTTGGAGTTACAGAGGCGGGCGTGGGTGCGGGTTCTTGGGCAGCGGTTGCTTCACGGCTGTATGGAGTGAGCTGCTCGTTTTCTGCAAATTCTCGCTCAGAGGCTTCCACGAGGGCAAACTCGTCCCACGGCTTTTCGCGTGATCGAGCACGCATCCCGCGGTTGTTGTTTGAGGCGAAATCGGTGATAGCTTTTGTCCTCGTCAAGGCCGGGAACTCGTAGTCAACCTCGCCATCCTCATACATGCGTAAGACCCAGCGGTTGATGTTCATTTTCTCAACAGATGTAGGTGGCTCAAGGCCTTCTTCGACATACCTCCACAGCGCAAGGCCGATGGCTTCAGCAACGGTTACTTTAGTGCCATCATCAGTCGTTTTCCGTAGAAGCACTTCAATCGGTCTCGTCGATTTAGAGGAGAGAGGTGCGTAAATTTTGATGTATAGTGGATTGGGGTCGCCTTTTCCAGATAAAGTGACAAAACGCTGCAATGGGTTCTCTGGTTTCTTGTCCTTGGCTTTCAAAGCTAGAGTTAATGCACTAACGGGTTGAAGAATGCTAATAGGTCGTGGTGGAGGCAATGCTTGGAGAACAGGAGCGGCTTGCTTCGTCTTTTTTGGCGATGTGTTGAAAGGAGTAATGGGTGGGGGTATGTTCGTCAGATCCGTTGGAGGGGATGAGTCCAAGGGATCCGCAACCTCTCCTAGTAGAGAGTTGCTATCTGCAGTTCCAGCAAATTCGGAGGACAGCGTGCTGTCATCTGATTCGGCCCCCTGGTCAGGATCTTCCAGATGAGCCTCGCCCTCCCTGTCATCCTCCTGAATTCTCTGAGAAAGCAGGTGGCTCGCCTTCGCTGCACGATGCGGGTTTAGCTTCTTCCTTTGAAATATCACGGGGTCCAATTCGTTCTCTGAAGACATCTCGCTACTGGTAACAGTATCTCGTCGAGCTCGTTCTTTAACGGCCTCGACTGCCCCTAAAGAACCCCTACGTAATCTACTATCAAGAGGTCGCGAAGGTGATGTTACAAGCAATGAGGGGCCTTCCATGAGATTGAGATTAGAGCTGCGGAGAGGTGAGGACCCAGCTCTCGTGCGCAACGGCATCTTAGTGAATTTGATTTGCTGTGCAGCTCTACACATCCCTCGATATTAGCCTTAGCATAGCGTGCGGAAAGGGTAAAGATAATACCTTTGCGTGCCATCACCATCTTCGTCGCTCTCATCACTGAGATCACTGCTATCATCCTCCTCTAGCTGTTCTTTCCTTCTTCTCCTTTTGGTGTTCAATGCTGGACCAACAGTATCGTTACTCCCGCCTCCTCCAGTAACCATACCTCCTTCGTCCTCATCGTCACCAAACCCAGGGCCTGATAGACCTGCTGATCTCGGCGCTTGGAAGTAGTCGGAGGTTATAGCGGTGGGAATGGGGGGTGAATAGGTTCGCTTGGTGTCAGCAGCGTTGGGAACCCAACCTGCAGCGCGAAACGCAGGGTTATTGAGTACAGCAGAATTGACATTGATCAGCCGTTCACCGACGCCATCTTTGATGCATGATAGGTATGCGGTACGAAGTTGATAGAGCACGAAACTGGTGGGAGTCTAGTTGAGCAGGCGCAAATGCGGAGGCGTTCGCGGGGCTTACTCTTCGTTCTGTAGGAGAGACATAGTGCTAGCTTAGTAGAAACATCTTCTCATGATGGGCATGTACTCTGATAACCGTGAGGGTCTTCAGACCAGCTGAAGAACACGTACGCAGAGCATTTTTGGTGTGGAGAGGGGGGTGTCGATGTTCTGGATGCGCCACTGGTGGTGAAAGACGGGGAGATCCCAGTCGACGATCTCTCCAGCCAAACACCAGCCAACTTCACAACAACACGAAATCCCCATCTGGCCAATACTCCATCTAATATGAATTTAGTTGCCTACTCAGATTCAGAGGGCTCAGACAATGAAGCCCAGCCAGCCCTCAAACCGGCCCCAAAGCCCGCCGCAAAACCCGCTGTGACCTCATCGAAGCCTGCTTTCCAAAAAGTTGTCGACCGCACTAACCCACACAGGATCAGAGTCAACCTTCCTACAACCTCGACCGCCAGCGCAGGCAAAGATGATATCGAAGCAGAGGCCCCGCCAACCAAGAAGGCGCGTACAGGGGGAGGTGCTTTCAGCGGGTTCAATGCTCTATTACCTCCACCGAAAAGAACAGCACTCGCTACGAACAGCACAGCAGAGGGCGGGAAGAGAGGGCTTGGTAAGGGTTTGAGAGCGGGAATAAGCCTGAGGACAGGAGCAGCACCTGCATTCAGCAGAGAGCCCGTGGATGTGCCAAATTATGGCGAGGAAAATTCCACAGAAAAGACACCTGCGCCATCATCGCCAGACCATTCTTCTCTTTCGACAGCACCAAATAGTGAGGCGCAAGAGGTAAAGCTTGTGGGGAAGCCTATGATGTTCAAGCCTTTATCAGTGGCCAACAAGAAGAAAAAGAAGAGGCCAATACCTCCTCAGGTATCAGATACCTCGGCAGAAAAAGCCGTACCATCAGTCGCATCCCAGATCTCAGACCCAAAACCTGCGCCAAAACCAAAGGTTTCTCTATTCTCCATATCAAAGGAGGAAATGAGCGCACCGCCAACATCTACATCGAGAGAAGAGTACCAGCCACTGCTTTATGGAGCAGAGGAATCCGAGTCCGTAGTCCAACCCTCGGAAGAGGACATACAGGACCCCTCTCAGCAAAGCTCAACTTTCACATTTTCACATCCAGCGCCTACGACTTCTAGCAAGGGCGCTCAAAGCCTCAACGACATTGCTGCAGACCTGAATCTTTCTGAGGCTGACCGCCGTCAACTTTTCGGGCGCCAACGAGGCAAGAAAGGCCAGCAAGATCTATCAGCCATCAACGTCGTGAACTTCAACACTGACCAGGAATATGCTCATAACGAGGCACTCCGGGCTGCTGGTGAGACAGCGCAACACAATCCTCTTAGATCAATTGCTGGTACAGGCAAGAACAGCTTAAAGCAACTTGTTAATGTAGCTACAACGCAGAAAGATGCCCTAGAGGAGCATTTTGCAGCTGGTAGGAGGAACAAGAGAGAGGCTGGGAGCAAATATGGTTGGTAAATGAGAGAGACATGGTGAGCGGGGGCTGCACAGAATTTGATTCGAGCGATGATGCGATCAGCACGGATTCGAGGTCGTGCTTATGAAATGCGACGTCCTCTGGTTCTGGCGATACGCAGATACACCTTTCGGTATAAATACGGTGAGAGAATCCGTTATGGTTTACGTAAGAGGAGAGCCTTGAACTTAGGGATGACCTACACAGCTGTTGTATGCGGACTGAAGTTTTTGTAGGCAGATATTCTAAGTCTTTAAGGGTCAGAAGCCCAACCTGAATATAACAATTCATCTTAATCTAAGCTTGAGAACCTTCATACGCTAGCCTTGCGCACCATCTCGTCCATACTCACCTTCCATTCGTCTAGTCCGCTTCCCTACTTCCTCTCGCTCTCTTTCACCGCTTCTTTCAGGCCCTGTACGAACCGCTGATAATCCGCGAACTCTGGGTCATCACTACCAAGACAGCACTGCGCGACATCGAGGCCCTTCTGCGCATGCAGTACTGTCGCCTTATTACGTCCTAGGATATGGCAAAGCGACGCAGCAGCTCGTCTCCTGCTTAACGTTAGCAAACCCAACCATAACACTACCTCTACTAACCTCTCGAATCCAGGGAAATACTCACGCCCTCGCGACCTCCTTCCCCGCACCCTCCTTCTCAAGCCCTACCACAAGCTCCAACGCCCACCCCAGTGCCCTCCCCACGTCCTCCCCCCTCCCCTTCCGAAACCCCTGCAACAGCAGCTGGTTCCGCAGCAGCATCGCCCTCCGCCGCTCATGCCGCTCGCCCTCCTCCCCGCCCCCGCACGCCGCGCATGCACACTCGAAGCCCCACCGCCGCAGTCCCTCCTGCCGCCGCTCGCGCGGCATGTAGAACGACGTCGCGCCTAGATACGGAAACGTGATCTCCTCCGCCGGCAGCACGTCGTGCGTCGCGTGCACCGTCAGCTGTCCGATGCGCTGGTTGAACGTGACGTGTGCGTTCGGGAGGCAGGAGTGGTTGAGGCGCGCGGCGATCGGGAAGAGGCCTACGGCCGGCTCGTCTGCTCCTTCGTCTGCTTCTCTCTCTCCCTCCCCCTCTCTATCCCCCTTCCCCTCCCTCTCTTCCTCCTCTTCTGGCTGAGCCTCTGGCTCTGTCCCTGCGCTCCCCATGTTAAACGCATTCGTCCTGAACACGCTGATGACCTTGAACTCCTCCAGCGCGACCAGCAACGCGGCTTGCAGATCCGGCGTGTCGTGCTCCTCGCGCTGTGCGGCGAGCTCGGCGATGTGCGTGCGGAAGGGGCCGGAGTCGGCGTCTTCGACGGCGTCGAGGCCGATGATGGTGGCTTGGGCGGCGGCGGGCAGCGCGAGGAAAGCGGTGTGGATGGATGAGGGATCGGTTTCCGAGGGACAGAGAGCTAGGAGGGGTGGTTCCGAGAGGATGCGTGTGCCGCGGGGGATGGGGGATGTTGCGAAGAGGCCGAGGCCGGCGTGAGGGGTAGGCCTAATTTCGAAGAGGGGCAGCGTATTGCCGTTGTTGATTCCATGGTTGTTGTTGATAGCGAAGCTACCTGCGGTGCTAGAGGAAGCTTCGAGGGGTTGGTGGTCGAAGATGACGAAGTCTGCGGATGGGTTGGCTGTGAGGGTGGAGGTGTCGGTTTGCGCGCTCTTTTTCTTCCCACCACGGCGGTTCTTGCGTCTCACGCCTGTCTTCTTCTTGGGCTTGCTTTTGCTTGCGTCAGTCAAGTGAGTTTCTGCCATGGTGTTGGCCGCGCTGGCTGTTTCAGTATCTGACTCCATGGCTAACGGATGTTGTGGGGAGGAAGAAATGAGAGGTAGAGATTGAATCTGGTGGGTGAGAATGAGAGAAGGCGTGAAATTTACTAATTATCAATGTTGTGGCTTCACTGACATGAGCACTGCCTAGCGGGAATCGTTCACCAGTAAGGGGAGGTATGAGGAACGAAGTTATTTAGATTCTCTGCGCAACAACTAATGAGTACCTTTCTAGCCTATCGCAGGCACTTTTAGGCTGGTGCATAATACGTCGGGGCAGGAATTTCACTAGAGAATGTATGAGCCAAGATAAAACTTGTGACAACAATGTTTTTTGGATGGGAAATAGTACTTTCAATCCATGAGTATAAAACTTGCCAACAACATTCTTCCGTCTGAGTGAGCTATATAGAGAGTTGAATAACGAGAAAGGTAATGCTCATTTTAGAAAATAAAAGGGTAGAAGGATTGGCTTGCTTCTTACATTAGCGCCTCCATTCATACATTCTTAGGGGATACCCGTAAGCCTTTGCCCCTTTGGGGTACTGCATGAGGAAATTTTCCACATCTCCCCCAATGTCATCTCTATCAAGCCATCCATCTAGACAACATAAACGCATCTAGACTTCCGCTTGCCTTTAGGAATGGGGTTGTTTTGGGAACTATTGAGTAGGTGTTGAAGGTTGGGTTTCCCCCTCTTAATTGTTCCCCTGTCCAGAACAATAGCCCGTTGTAGCTTCTGAGATAGCAAAATTCTAGGTTAATGAAAGAAATCAGTAGCCCTGATTGTCTTCAGTTTCAAACACTGAAATGTGCTCTGGCGTGTAAAGGGTGTTTCAAGATGCTCTACCATTAATCACAAGTCTAAAATCAACTTTCCCACTTGCCCACCTATTTTCTACACCGCCGATCGTTTAATATGGGTCAAAAGGAGCAGAACCTATAAATGACTATTGCTGATTTTAATGCCGGCAAATTTAAATCTGGTACCTAAGCTGCACGAGCGTACAGTGTCCCTCCGTCAACTTTTCACAATCACATAAGTGCTAAGCAGCCACGACGAATTGCTCACCAGCACGAACAGCAATTGACCCCTACACGAGACTTCCTTGCAAATTAGGTGCTTAAATAAGACTTACAAGGATTTACCGTTATATGCCCAATTATAAGAAATAGTGGCTTAAATAAATAAATAAAATTATAATACTAAGCTCCTTAATAAGTGTGAGGGGCTCTACGGTGATGTGCACGGCCACCCCCGCTCGCTAAATCGCCACCAACTGTACATACTAAGGCATAAGTTTCGTTAGTACGTCCCGTCTGACATGGATTATTGACAAGGATAAGACAGGCTATCAGACCAATGATGTATGATAATCTTTTAAAGTAACCAATGAGAAAAGAGGAATTCTTTTGCCAAGCTCTACGTATGCTAACGAAACTTATGCCTGATACCGTAGTAGTAATTGTAGCGAAGCAATATGCTCGGCTGCAAGAACCGGCGACCAGCCTTCCTCCGCAGTGTCGTGATCTTTGTCAAATATCGTGAGGTTTCCACCCGTACGATATTGCCAAACTTCATCAGCCACTGCAGAGACAGTCGTGGGCAAAAGAGGGAGAAAGAGGAAGCGTACGTCAGGCAAGTTCTGAATTACCGGCGTTCATGCACCGCCCCACCGTGCCTTACGCCACAGCCTGAACAACTCTACGTAGCTTCTAATTTCACCCCAGGATATCAACCCTTCCACCGTACTATACATATAAACTCCTCGCGGCCTCTGATATATTTTTGGCAGATTCATTATACCCTCAGCACATCTCATTCCATCGCCATGCGCTCCCTCCGCACCATCGCGGGCTCCCTCCTCCTCGCCGCCATACGCCCCTACGGCATTGCCATCATCGACTGGTCCATGCACCGCAAGATGCGCAGGCGACAAGAGCGAAAGGAAAGATGGCAGGCCAAAGGCAGAGCAACCTGGAACGCGCGCCTCCCCCCAGCTCGTTCTACAGAAAAAGATTATCTCGACGTCGTCGGAGGAGGAGGAGTAGATGTGTCGACCCAGCAGCAATCCTCCTTCTTCACAAAGCTACCTCTAGAAATCCGACGACTCATTTATGCGTATGCTTTGGGCGGAGAGCAGCTCCAGCTCGAAGTTGTTGACGAATTTATTGACGAAAAGATGTATGAGAAAGCGCCTTTTAGGCTGAGATGCCCTTCGGCACAACGGCTCTTGGCTTTTCCGAAATCGTGCAAGATGGTGTATGTACATACCTATCTCTTTTTCTTTAAAATTTTAAGAATTGGTTAGTTGACTGAACTCTAGATACGAGGAAGCAGTGCAATTCATTTACACCTCCAACACATTCCTAATCCCCAACATCACAGCATATTTCTGCCTCCAACGCCTCCTCCCCACCCACTCCTTCCAAGCCATCCAGTCCATCCATCTAAATTGGGCACACCCCGAAGCCCGCGAGATGTTCGATTTCCTCGACGGCATTCCTCCCTACGATGTCTCATCTTGGAATCAAACCTGGCAGGAGATTTCGAAGATGAAAGGGTTGAAGTACGTGAGGGTCAACATGGTGATTTACGCGCCGGATGTCAAGCCCGCGTACGAGGAGCTTTTGTTTTCCTCGTTGGCGGCTGTGCAAGGGGTGGAGAAGATTGAGGCGCGCGTCAGTTGGGAGGAGGATGGTCAGCCCAACGAGGATAGGGGAAGGGTGTGGCCGTTTACTGTGAGGACTAGACTGTGGGGGTTGAAGAACTAAGTATGTAGCCACTATGGATGGTTGGAGTATTTACGGAGTGGGATTCAAAGATTGAAGTATTGGTATCAGTATTTCAATGACGTCGGAGTTACCGCATCTAGTAGGTTCTATTCGCGAGTAGCATCGCCGTATCTATCAATCCCATTTAACGTGGTACTCGTGGCACCCACTAGTAAGCAGCGCTTACTAGTGGTCCCGGGCTCAATGCAACAACCGAGCTCAATGCAACTTTTATATTTGTATGGCGTCTCATACAAAATCAACCTTTTTCCAAGTTGAATAACTCAACAACAACGCTATAATAAATTATTAAATATATATACTTCTTTTTTTTATACCTAAATAAGTATAAAGAAACTTAATTTTAATATTAATTTTCTATTTTATAGAAGTTTTAGTATTTACTGGCCTTAAATAAAATATAATAATAAAAAGTATAGAAATACAATAAATACAATAAATATCAGCTTTAAATAAGTTATATTATTGATTTTTAAAGGATTATATATAAGCCTTTAAATTCTTATATAATTTCTATGTAGTATTGTTAAGTTATTCAACTTGGAAAAAGGTCGATTTTGTATGAGACGCCATACAAATATAAAAGTTGCATTGAGCTCGGTTGTTGCATTGAGCCCGGGACCACTAGTAAGCGCTGCTTACTAGTGGGTGCCACGAGTACACGGGGTTTTGCACGAGCCCTGAGTTTTGCACGAGCTAGTAGGCCGCTTCCTAATGTAGATGGAACACCAAAATACTGCCAAAATGCCTTAGAAGTGTTGGGTCTTGCACGACCCAACAGCGTGCACGACCCAACGGCTACTTCTAAGGCATTTTGGCAGTATTTTGGTGTTCCATCTACATTAGGAAGCGGCCTACTAGCTCGTGCAAAACTCAGGGCTCGTGCAAAACCCCGTGTACCACGTTACATCCTGTAAGCTTTGCAGTGCGAAGAATTAAATGAACGACTTGATTGTGAATGTAGCTCTAGAGGCTCTATATATACACGAAGAAGGTAGAAGTGATGGGGTAATAGATAGCTGAAATGGGAACGGTAATCTGCCACCAATATTAATCTGCAACCAATATATTAGGTGGCGTTAACGCCGTCTTGGAGCCTTCCAAGCGGTGATCTTGTGTCTCAGCGCAGTGTCGGTAGTCGGTTACACACCCCCCCAGATTTAACGATGTAGTTAAAGCTGTAGAACATAAAATAAGGGCAGAAGCTATACCAAAATAGGAAATTTAGATACAATTTGAGAGTAGCAAAGGGTAGGGTAATTAAAATGGCATATTGCGAATATTGCGAATATCGCGGATATTACGGATATCGCGGACATTGCGAATGGAGTCAATTGATCTGATGTCGAATATCCACCAAATTTAATTGCTTTATCCATGCCTCGTGCTTTTGACGGGGTAAGATCTTGGTAAGGCCGTTGGCAGGCATCTTGTCTGTAGGGACCTATTGGACGTTAATCTTTTTATCTTAGACTTCCTGTCTCAGCTAGTGCTGATGGACGTCGATATGTCGAAGCTTGGTGTCAAGCTTTGGTGTATTCTGTCTTAGGAGTCGTACGGTCTACATATTGTCGCAGAGCATAGTAAAATCGCGTTCTAAATTAAAGCCTATTGCTTTAAAGAATCGTTGCCACCAGATAATTTTAACGGCAGTAATAGATAGGGAAAGAAGCTCTACTTCGGTAGTTGAGCGTGTAACAGATCGCTATAGGGTTGCTTTCCAATTAATTAGTCCTCCAAATAGGGTAAATAGATATCATTAAGAGCTCCATCTAGTTTCTGTATAGTCCGCAAATGCTGCGTCGGATGCTCCGTAAAAGGTGACGTCTTCTCCTTTAGGGTTTCTGAAGTAGACGTGGGCTCTAAATACTTCGCCAGAGTATTTAATAGCTATAGATTTTGTTCTAAGACAGTAAGCAATAGCTTAGTTTACTGCGTCAAGGTGTTGTTAATTTAGATTAGTAAGGAATTCGGCTAGCTTAGAATGCGTCTTAGCAATATTAGGTCTTTTAAATACGGCAAGGTGTGTAAGTGACCCTACTCGTTTCTGGTAGGCTAGGGTTCTTTAAGNGTTCGTCTGCTNGTNNGACGGAATTAGTTCTTNGGCAGGAAGTNGTNACTTAGGAAATCTTTCTGGTGGTTAAATATTGAATTAATTGGCTATCTTTTCGATATAGGAGTCTTGGCAAAGCTAGAGCTTCCTACTTGCTCAATCTCGACTGATTTGAATACCTAGGAACTACTGTAGGTCTCCTAGTGCACGGATCTCGTATCGGTGCAGCAATTTTGCTTTAAATTCTTTAAGTCTTAAAAGGTCCTTTTTGGCAAATAGGACGGCTATATCGTCTATATAGAAGAAGATAATAAGTCGTCTATCGGTAAATAGGTAGTTGGTACCTGGGATAAGCTTTAATCCAAATTTAGACAGTGTATTGGTAAGCTCTTTGTACTAAAGTAGTGGTGAGATTTTTAATCTATATAGCGCCATAAGTAGCTTTAGGATATGTCCGTTTTGATTAAATCCTTCTAGGCAGTAGTAGTAGATTGGTTTACTAAGCTTGGCGTTTATAAATGCGTTTACAGCGTTATACTGTCGAATTTCTAGGTCGAATGCGGCTGCTATAGCTATGAGAGTATGGAATATTCGAGCAGCTAGGGTTGCTGCATAGGTCTCTTCTTTAGTGATTTATAGGTCTCCGCGGATATATAGTTAAGCTTTAAGCTTTTAAAGGTAACCGTCGCTGTCGAGCTTATATTTGAAGACCTATTTTAGTAGAAGGATCTGCTCGTTACCTGCTTCTGCTTTTGGTACAGTCTTAAATGTCCCTCAGCGTTTTAGGTTATTGTATTCTTTTTCTATAGCCTTTTAAAAGCTAGTAGTTAAAGGGTGCTTTCTTAGATCTTTAAGATTCTTTAGTTTAAGAGAAAGGTTGTCCTAATGTAGAGATGAGGATCTAGTTCGGTTAATGTCCTTTACTAGTCCTGTGGCAAATCTAGCGTAGTAACTAAATAGGGTAGATAGATTGGTTAGTGCTGCTGTATATGCTTAACGTCGAATTCGTTTTGATCCTTCTGGTAGGATAAGGTTGGTAGAAGGTTTGGCCGAGACTTTGTTAGCTCGTAAAGCTATATTGGTTGCTCTATTAGATAGTTCTAGAGAGGTTAACTAGGTAGGAATTGTTTTAATTATATCTAGGATGTCGTCTTAAAGTCCTTATAGTGAGGTGTTCAATTTTAGTAAATCTGGAGATACCGTTCTACTAGGTGTCGGTAACTGTTTAGTATCCTTCGTATAAGGCTCTGCCGCATCGTTTAATTTAGGTATAGTCGTTTATTCTACATTTAAGGTAGGTCTATATAGGACAGATTTATCCTTAGACTTATCCTTATGGAGAGGTTCTAGTAGACTGATCGTCTAAATAGTGTCCTCTAATGCTTCCCTTAGCAGGTAGTCGATGTCTTAACCCTTAGGGTCATAAAACGAGGTCTCGTCAAATGTGACGTCTCTAGTTCGAATGACCTTGCGGAGACTCGGAATCCAGATTCGATAGATATTGGTTGAATTGTAGCTGACCAGGTGTCTAATTAATGCATAAGGAGCTAGTTTATCTCCCCTTTTAATTCGTTTGTCTAGTGTATAGATTTTGCAGCCATATACGTGCATATAGGTAAGTGACGGTGGCTTACCGTAGGCGATCTCGTACGGAGTTTTCCATCCTAGTTGCTTATTTAGGGTTTAATTAAGTGCGTAGCTAGCAGTAAGGAAAGCCTCTGGTCCTAGAGATGGGGGTAAGGATGCTTCTAGCTGTATAGCCCTTAATTAATCCATAAGGGTTCGTCCAGATCGTTCAGCTTTGCTATTTTGTTCTTTTATATACGGGGCTCGGCATTCAAAAGTAATGCCTTCGTCTGCGTACCATATATTTAAGGTGTCTCCTATTTATCCAAAAGCTTATTCATCGTCGCTCTAGAAAAAGATCACGTCTTAGTGGAATTGTATTTTAATTAAACAGTAGGTCTTGCGGATGGTAGGTAGGACAGTAGCTTTGTCCTTATTCTTGGCGGTAAATACAAAATTGAATTTAGAATAACGTCTTAGCCACCTAGACGAGACAGCCACCCACCTAAGACAGTGCACGGACCTCCTACGAAAATCAAAATCAATTTGATATTAAAATCGACCCTAAAATCAACCCCAAAGTCAACCTAAATCTACCCTATTATATAAATACACTATAATCCATTAGTAGTTCCTTCCAACCCTTCTTTACAAAGGTAATAACCCCCTATAATGCAGCCTTCCTTTCCTTTACCCTCTTCTCTTCCTGTTCCTTTTGAAGCTTTTCGTCGTTCTTCTTCTATGCCTCTGCTACTAATAAAACTCGTGCCTTCCTATAGGCAGCTCTTGTCTTACTAATACGCTCCTTCTTCTGTCTTTTAAGAAGCTCCTAATTTGTTCGCTTGAGGATTATATTATTAGCTACCGTACTTAATATAAACTGCCGAATATTATGTATAACTTGAGAACGTAGGGGTGATGTACCTTGTAAGAGCTGCCCAAATATTTTAGTAAGTCTCTCCTCTATGGAAAGAGACACGGGTATATTAAATTTGTGGCTATTTTTGTCTGTAAAGCTTATACAGGAAGGAGTTGTTAGCTAAATCTTTTTTAAAACAACCGAAGGGTTAAACGGTAGAAGGCCAGTTGCCCGCTATCACGGCACTGACCTAACGCATACTGTTTCATACTGTCTCATACTATTTCCTATTATTGGCTGGCCCACCACTAGTGACTTGGCGGCCGGCCCTACTATTTATATACAATACCCCCTTTCCACCTTCTTCCCCTCTTTATACCACAACGTAGTTATTCAGTCTACTTTATTGCAGCACTGTAACAGTTTATGGTATCTCCAATTTGCGCCCCGTCGCGATTACTAATTCCCTATACCCCAGCCAATTGACCTCCGCCCTAGAGCAATCGCGACCTACGCGCGCCTCTGCTAAAACCGACACATCCCCAGCACAATCCTAAAACAATCCTTAGTTTTTACCTAGCGCCTAGATGGGCGATATTAATAACGCCAAAATGGCCGAAACCTAGAACCCCCGCGACGTTTTTATAGACCTCTTTATAAAGATATACCCTAATATCGCATAGACAATCCACCGCTCCCCACTGTACCCTAAGACCTTTAAGCCTAGTAAAGCTTACCTTACCCTTATTAACTATACTAACGAGTTCCTTAATAATATTAAAGTAGGACTATAGTATATATATAATATAAATACCGCTAATAAGAAAGCTAATAAAAACCTTAGCGCCCTTATCACTTCCTAAATAGGAACTATTAACTCCTAAGTAGAGACTATCGCCGTTCTAAAATAATTAACCCCTATAATAATAGTAGTAACCTAGCAAAAAAAACGGAGATCTAAAGACCCGCCAATATTTAGCGGAAAAGGCACCCCGCTAGAATAATAAGCTAATTTTAAGACCTGGTATATTAAGATTAAGGGAGTTTTTAACTAGGACTAGGACTACTTTAATACAGTTTAGTCCTAAATCCTTTACATCTTAGATATGCTAGAGGATAAAGCCTATAAGTTTATTAAGTAGGGCCTAGAGCTTATATATAAGAACCCAAACAATATATTTACGTAGAAATGGCCCGTTAAGGAAGATATACTTAAAGACCTTACCGCCTACTATAAGGTCCTTAATATAACCTAGGTCGCAAAGAATAAACTTAACTATTTCCCCTAGGGCGAGCGTAATTACTAGTCCTAAAAGGGAGAGCTTAATAAGCTAATAGTCCGCGCTAAGAAGATAAACAAATAGAAGGTAGACCTACTTTAAAAGTTTATCTCTCTAAAGATAGAAGAGCTAGTACTTAGACTTGCCTATAAAATTAACAACAGCGACTATATAAGTTAGAGTAAGTAGATAAATATGTTTACTAAAAACCTTATAAACTATATACACTAAGCCAACCTTAAGAAGAATACTAACCACCACCTACCTGCCTAAGCCCCTACCCCTATATTAACCCCGACCCTAATAGTAACTAGAGAACCTATAGACCTTAATAAAATCTTAGATATAGAGCGTAAGTACCGCGTTAATAATAGATTATACTTTACCTGTAGCCTACCTAGCCACTAGAAGGACGCCTATAACCCTACTAAGACAGTAAACCTAGTTCTAATGCTACCCTATTAAATAACGCAAACTAATAACCGCAGACGCGGCGACCATAGAGTCTATTATAGACGCGGCGACCGCAAAGCCTATTATAGCCGTAGTAGATAACCCCCCCCCTTTAACCCTACGGCTTAGTTACTCTAAACTATACCCTATATAGGAGCCTAACCCGTTAATAACGCCTAGTATTAGTAACTCCGCGCTAGCGAATACGAACACGGCTATATTATTAGCGAGGTATTTTCTTCCTATACCCTAACCGAGACTAAAACCCATACCGCCAGCTAGACGGACACTGGAAGAAGTTTTTAACACCTTGAAATGCATTCTCCACATCGCTTTCATAAGACAGTTTACGTTTTGAATACCCGGCAACAACTTATGAAATAAGTTTTAAAATTGATTTTCCTTCTCATCTGAAGTCTGTACTCATCAAGACCCCGTTCACAGTTGATAATTTTGTGAATGTTAAGATTTCCACCTTTGTAAGTTTTCCGTGAGGCATTGAAAATATACTCAATCTTTCGCAAAAGTCAAAAGCCTCTTTGACAAAAGGCGCTCTTTATAAGTCCACGAACGTGTCCCAGACACATGAATTTACCGAATTCCGAAACTCCGGCTGAGAATTTCCGATTACTAGTCCGTGGACATCAACAGGGTTGTTAATCAATCACCCTGGTTTCAATATTGAATTGAATTGATTGATAATATTGAAACTTTTAATATTATATAGAAAAATGCTGAACATAACATATAATAACGCTCTGAACCTTATTTTTCTTAGTCCTCCTCCGTCAACACCATGCCAAGACTCGCGACAATTTCTGACTACTACGTAGTTGCAATTAGTTGTAATCGTTTCAATATTGAATCAATTAACTGAGCCTTCCGCTTACAAAGCTTTCAATTCAATCGATTTGAGGCCTCAATTAAATTGAATTGACTGATTTACAAGCCTGGACATCGAAAAGAAGCAATGGTAACTGCAATCTGTCCGGCGCAGTGCCAAACAGTCCAACACTATCATTACTTCCAGCCGCAGCAACGATACAAGACGGCACCACGGTATATTGACTCCATCGTTTTGAATTTTCTCATGCTTGTTTTGAGTGTCCTGCATTATACAAAGCGAATTCACCGACAGCCAGCGTAGGCCCAACTCCTTACAAACGCAAATTACATCCGCAATTGTCCTTGGGGAGACTGTCCAAATTGATACCCCCGTCTTGTCGCAGCCTGGGTTCATTGAAGCTCGTTAATTGCTCCGACATGGCACCTTTGGAACTCGGGACTTCTGTGGAAATCTGTAACCGACTACTGGTGCTCTGATGAGCCTACCCTTGACTCACTCAACGACTCGCTCACCTTGACTCGTTCACCGACTCGAGCCACCGACTCGACCACTGACTCGGTCGATGACTCGGTCAATCCCTTTCTTATCTCATTATCTATACCTTCCTCATGTATATATATAGACCCTTTAGACCTCCATTTACAATCAAGTCGCTCGTTCAATTCCCACACACTGCAAAGCTTACAAAATCTCCTTTTGCCTCCAACCATAACCGAGACTAGCATATCTGCAATTTTTTGGAGCCTGGGTAATGCGGAATCGCTGTGCATCTACAACATCAGATGATAAATACAGTCCTTGATACACGTCTTTCGGGACAAGCTCCTGTGAATGATGTTGCTGCTCAGCGTAACTTATGGCTTCTTCGCAAGTATCTAGCTAAGAGCTGTGCTTCTAGAACTTAGTATATCGTGTCACCCTTGCCGAGTATTCCGAGATTATGCAGCTTGGTTCATCTGTTTGAACGGATTTCTTGCTATTTTTTACGGGGACAGGAGAGGGACTACGCGTTCCGGTGGTCTCTTTAAAAGTTTGAAGTTGGTAGAGGCATTGGATCCTGTCATCCTTTGGCTCTTGATAGACTCGTATTGTGGGTTTAGGTCGGAGGGGAGATTGGAATTGCCAGAGCCGAGACTCTTTATCTGCGGGCTGCTCTTGTCGTCGAAGCTGGGTATTGGAAGGAGCTCACTTTTCACTTTGAAAAATTGTGGGATCAAGTAGCTTAGTGACCCCGGACAAGCCAACTCCGGTCTTACATATTCCAAACAAGCTCTCCGCCGTCCGAAGTTGGGGCCAGCCAATGTAACAGCCGCATCCAAAACACTTATGCTACGTTCGCTACTTGTAACAGTGGCCAACTGGATTTGGTCGGAGTTTGGGGTAACTTCGATTTCATGAGCAAACACTCAGTAGAGTCTTGGAAATTATCGTCCGACTGATAAACATATAAGGTGTGCGAAACAAGTCGGCAGAAAACGCAGGTTTTTCTTTCCTTGATCTTGCCAAGGTAGCCTAATGAAATACCATTTGTAAGTGGGCACTTGTTTCCATTTGCTTGAACAAAGATTCCACGTAGAAGGTTTTTGAAGAGGAAACGAAAGTCTAACTGTTGGGAATTGAGGTAAAGGCACTCATTATCTAGACTGCGCTTTTCGACTTCAGCCTGGCTTCTGGGCCATGAATAGATCTCTGGCGTAGAACTCTGGGAGGAAGCCAGAAACGACCAGTCAGCACCTCCACGACTGATATGGATTGGTATGGCTATTTGGGAGGGTTTCAATGGAGGCCCGAGGTAGTCCAAAAGAGAAGTGGTGTTGAAGAGAGACTTTCATGACCGGGCTGGGCTGGGTTGGGCCGCGTTTGATGTGAAGGCTAGTTCGTGGGCTAATTTGAAGACACCGTTCACGCCAATAGGAGCCATCTCGCGTTTGTGTGCAACACAGCATTTCACTGCCGTGAACTTAGTACGAAGTGTGAATGCGCTATCGAACGCATCAGAAATTGTTCGTTCCTACTTCATATAATAGTATACTTATCAAGTTAGAACATACGGTTCTCATCTTGCCCAAGCTAGCGGCTTTGAAAATCAATTACTTCCTTCCTAAATCCTCATTACAGACCTTCTCGGTTCCTATATCTTCACGTCCGTCAAATTGTAATGCGATATAACCTCACGCACCGCAATTACGAAGGAGACACCTGAAATCCAATTTGTGATGACGCCATAATGCAATGCGGTTTTCAACGCAGTCCATCTCCCAAACCATTATCGTCTCCATGAACACAACCCCTCCAAGTATCAGCAGCCATATCAGTCTATTACCGCAGTTTAGACGTTGCAGTAGCTTGAACCGACCTGCGCAAAAGTCGCGTCGACCCTTCCAGATTGTTCCGCATTGCCACCCGTCAAGTCGTTCATGGCGGCCTCGGCGATGTTGAAGCCCGCTGCAGTATGGTCGATTGCAAGAACATAGATGATCTTGCCATTGAAGGTGAGTGACCAGCAGGTGCCGCACTGTAGCCATGTTAGCTCCTCATCAGCAATTGAATCTTTGAACAGCGCGTTTTTGCAAAAGAGAGATGACCCACTTGAGCACTGTCCCAACTAGCAACTCCCTCATAGCCGCCAATGTATGGGAAGTGTGGGATCTGACCCTGAGTCTGCCAGCCGTACTTGGTGATGAGGCCGTTAGCTCCGTCAGAGCAGGATACATCAGTCAGAGATCGAGAAGCGTTGTCATAGCCGGTGTCGTAAGATACTGTGAGTTGACATTCGTATCAGAACAAGTTTCGCATGGAGTTGACGAGTTGAGACAAGAGAGACCTACCCGTAATGGCTTGAGCGGACAGGGCGAGGTAAGAAAACCCGAGGGCTAGGGATGAGAGAACATTGGAAAACTTCATGGTGCTGATTTTAGGCGGAAGAGCTTGAGTTGGCGCTTTTAAAGGTTATTCTCGACTGGAATACTTGGTACTGGCTCTGTTTTCGAGGCAAGCCGTAATGATACCGCGTGGATAGACTGGAATGAAGATGATGAACCTTCAGAGAAAAACCCATCATTTATACCCCGGCCTCGTTCCATTGTTGTTGAGCAAGCAGCTACCCAGGATGGCCGTGTATCCGTAGAAAGGGTAGAGATGGGCAGTTACAAGGTAGAGGTAGTATTGAACGTTATTGTCTTGGTGCAGCTGACCGTAGGAAGTGGCAATCCCGTATAGACAGTAAGAGCCGCGTCGGGGTATAAGCAGGTACGAGGTGTAGTTGTGATTATTTTTGGAAGTTGCAGATGGCAGGGCTATGGAGAGAGACCATTAGAAGAGGCCCGAGGTTGAGGTCCTGGTTACATTGCCAAGTAGAGCGTGCGCCGGAGCAACCTAGTAATTGTTCGCAAGATCCAGTTGTCTTCGGAAGTAACGGCTAAAGGCCTCGTAAAGCTCCAATAAATATTTATTCAGGTAGACAGGTACATCTAATCCTAGTAGATGGTGGTGTAAAATGATGTTGTTCACCTGGGTGTCCTGTACGGTGTTGTATTCGCGGCTCCACACACAGGAATACAACCGTAACACCCTCCGAGAATCGCATCCAGCTCGCCCGAAACAAACTTCCCAAAGCACACAAGCTTTGTTGGACTCCTCCAGGGCTGGGGAAAAAGCTTGCCCGTCCCGTGTCTTAAGCCGGACTGCAGGGGCGTTCTTCGCTTCTTCTTCACCACCAACATCAGGGGCATCATGAAACATGTCTCATCATTTAGTGACATCTACATTCGGTTTCACACCCATCCAAGAAACGTCTTATCCATGCCAATAAGGAACCAAGCTTATGCTCTACCCCTTGGTGCTTTAACCAGGCACCCGAAGCACATGAGGCAGGGCTTGAAGTGACAAGAGATGCTGGTGGCTAGACTCAAGCGCTGATGGCGTCGACCCCCAATCACACGACTTGATAGAGCCGCCCTGTTTCGAGGGGAAGACCCCACGATGCTCTAAAGCAGGTGTAGAGCGTCTGTGCTCGCAACACATATCGTCTCGAAGGTGTTCCGCCATGGCTCGCGCGGCCTGCGCCCTCATGTTCTGGCTCTCAAGGGCAGCAGATGGGCCAGTTTCCTTTTTTCTATATAAGGGAGCTCTTAGTCTCCAAATCGAGCATCACACCAGGCAGGCCCAGTTCTCATTCTCTAAACATTCGACTTGAACTTCGAAATAATTTCGATTCCTTCATTAATCAATCAAATATCCAAATAACTAAAATCAGACTCTCCCACACACCACCATAATGCTTTTCCAATCCATCCTCGCCAGCGCCTCCCTTATGGGACTTGTCTTTGCGGCGAACCACGATGTCAAGGTCGGCATGGACGCCCTCACCTTTACGCCTAACACTACCACCGCTGCTGCCGGTGATACTGTCACCTTCCACTTCTATCCCCAGAAGCACAACGTCGTTCAAGCAGCATTTGCCTCCCCATGCGAACCCTCAACCAGTGGTTTCTTCTCAGGATTCGTTCCTACCAGCAGCGGCGAGTCAATGACAACCTTCATGATTACAGTGAACGACACCAAGCCGATCTGGTTCTACTGCTCGCAAGCAAAGCACTGCCAGTCTGGTATGGTTGGCGCCATTAACGCTGCGTAAGTTCCACACTCCTAACATCCATACCATGATCTTCAAAACTAACTAGCGTCATCAGAACCACTGGTAACACAATCGAAAAGTTCATTGCGGCGGCAGCGTCAGCATCGAACAACACAACACCATCTGTTCCAGATGGCATGGGCGGCACGCTCTCCGCCATGAACACGACCGCGTCAGGCACAATGACAATGTCCATGTCGAGCACTGCCACCGGCGCTGCTGCCTCAGCCACAGGCTCTGGTGCCGCATCCGCCCTCGAAGTGAGCAAGGGTCTCGGATTCTCAGCAGCCTTCGCCTTCTTGGGCTACCTCTTCGTGTAGGAAAGAAAACGGTGTTATGCAACCAAGACGAAGGATGATGATTAAGAAAAGATCACAGCGAGAGTTCCACGTGCTCTTGGCGTTAGGTTTGGGTAAGGGCGTATTTGCGGCATCTAAATCTGACTCAAGATATGCAGGAAGCAGGTTCTGTCCCTTATCTCGGGCTTTATTTACGAGAAATTGGCGTCGGCTGTGCGATTGTACAAAAATGTTCCTGTAGCGATGTTCCAATGAGATTATATCATGACCTCACACTTTCTGCCTCGGCCAGCCATCGTGACCCCAGGCTGTACGCGCAACCCACTTCCGAGCCTCTAATGCTTCACTGCTTAGTCTCGTGCACACTAAGTTGCTTGGCCCTTGTTGCAGGCCCTTCTTTTGTGGCTGCACTACTAAATATGCTTATCTTAACCTGCGCTCACCGACACTCCTAGCTGACGCCCACAGAAGAAGCAACAGCTCACTTTAGCTTTTTCACATCGCCCCAACCTCGTTAGTTGAAACCGTTGATCCCATTTCCGGCACCACTCGTAAGCTTAAGAGGCAATGCAAAGCTTATCAAATTAGCACAAAGCTACCAGACCAGCCACGCCCGCGAAACTTTGGTTCTACATGTCTTGGCGAACGCGCTTTGCATCGATAGCTCTCTAGAGAAGCGGAGAATTAACTTACGTGCCGGGCCACTACGGCAGCGAAGGACGGCAGAGCGCCGCCATCCACCACAGCCGCCGAACCGGTTTCGCGAAGAAAAAGCAACCCAACGCTAAAAGTAAGACATTTCTGACAACAGACGACTCAAACACTAACTACGCCTACAAATATACCATTTATTCTGTGCCGCGTTGGGGAGCAATTTATTTTGCTCTTTTCATACCAAATTGTATTTGGGTGACAGTTTGAAGCACCTTAGAGCTTAACATATAGAGGAACTTAATTTCTCAATCATCTGTAGCCTTTCACAAATACACAATACGAGCCCTAATTAGATTATACGCCTCGACGTTAGGCGCTCTGCTCTCTCACTTTCCTCTTCCGGATCAGCACCCTCGCACTCGAATCTAAGAATATGTTATCGTCGATCATAAAATTCTTCGGCCTGCCTTCACCCTCCTTAAACTTGATCTCCCAACCCATCAACAGCCTCACCAGAATCATCTTCATTTCCGTGCTAGCAAAAAAGCGGCCGGGGCATGCGTCACGCCCATGACCCCAATTCAAACTGTTTTTGTCCGTCATCACGAAGCGATGCTTGTTCATCTCAGATTCCGCCGATAGCCGCTTACGCTCCCAGCGGAACGGATCGAAAACCCCAGGGTCAGGCACGATCGCGGGGTCGTGCTGCAGGTTGGAGGCCGCACATGCGAGGTGCGTGCCGCGCGGCAGGAATGTTCCGTCGGACAGCGTGATGGGGACTTTCGCTACGCGTTGGAAGGAGATAATGGAAGGTGGCCCGAAGCGCTGCGATTCGCGGAGGAGTGAGTCCATTTTACGCAGCTTGGGGAGCGTTTCCTTCTTCACGCCTCGGTCCTCAGCGAGGACTTGAGCGATTTCCTCACGGATCGGAGCTAAGTATTCGGGATGCGCGCAGAGGTCATAGATAGCATGGGTCAGGCCCATTGTGGTTGTGTTGATTGAAGCGATGGTTAGGATCATCTGACGACTTGCTAGTGTAGCGGGAACTCGCTCCTTTCCCTTTGCAATGTCAACCATCCAATTTAGGAGTGTTGGCTGCTCTTCGCAGGTTTTCCCTGCCGCAACCTTCTCAAGATGTTCTTGGATCATTGGATATATGATCCTCTTGGCAACGCGAAGATTGCGGTGCATCTGATACCAGGTCGGCACCACCCAAGCTAATATGGGATGAAGGATTGGTGGAAATCGACGAAGAATGAAGGCTGTCATAAACACATTTAGCGTGTAATCGATCGAGGCCGTAAGCCATTCTTCGTTGCGACAGACTGGGTGGCCCAGAAAGACTCTTGCAGTGATACGGGCGACAAGGCGTTGAAGCATGTCTTCAATATTGATCTCAGTCCATTCTGTACATCCTCAGTCACCGTGTACTCCATCCCCGGTTAGAATTTAATGGGGCAATACCTTCAGATTTTGAAACTTCTGCTTCAATGGCAAAGTCCGCTTCATCTTGGATAACACCTGATATCTTTCCCAGATTTGGTGTGAGTTTGGCTTGGAGGACTCGAATGTGTAGATCACCATCCAAAGCGATTTCGGTAGTCGTAAATTTTCCCATATTCTAATGCATATCAACAACATGATCACGACAACTTGGCATATATTCCCGCCAATTTTCTGACATCTTCTGAAGAATGGGATCCATTACTGTGATGCAACTTCTTACACCTTATATTCCTTTGAATGTGTCTAGCCGAAAGATGCCACATTTCCCGATAGGAAACAAGTACTTACTTTTTGAAGCGCCTCAATTGCACCAAGTTTTGAGTGCGGAATTGACCGTAATTCTTCGACATATTTGTTGGAAATGATCAGCATATCTGTGTCCATTCGATGAACGACGAACATGCTATCGCGGAACTTTCGATATCCCTCCTGAACCATTGTTCGCGCTTCAAACATAAAACGAATCCGCAACCAAAAGGTTGGCTCCCAAAAGCCACGATACCCAATATACGGTGCTTTAACTTTGTTGACATTGTTGATGATTAGAGATATCAAAAGTGACGAAGCGACAGTCGCGATTATGTACCTGAAAGTTCTTTCCTTCTCAAAGAGATCTATCCACGGTTCTGTAGTTGATACCGCAGTGAGAAAATACCCCTCTAATTGACGAGAGACATTCATGATTGACAGGTGAATTGATATGACAGGACTGATTGACGACCACGAGGTTCCAGATAATAGGAAATGATAGCAGGCGAGGGATCATCCAAGCGAATAGCACGGACTAACTAGAACTTGGAACATCGTTATAAAGAAACTCTTCATAACGGTGAATATGTAAAAGATAGAGATTTTTCGGCTGTGGAGTCTAGTCTGGTTAGAAGACCCGGAGACGTCCAATGGGAAGGGAAGTATCATGAACAAGATCCGCGTCAACCGCGTGAGGAGGCAAAATCTGACAGGTTCTCTTCCAAAGACTTACAGCAATCGGATGCATCAAGAAAGCAAGCAGGGTTCTGAGTGGTGTCCTTCGAGAACGTGTACGAAGAAGTATCCATACGGACCAGATCCGTCTGCGCAGCTAATGCGGGGCCCTGTATGTACAGCAGGGGTGCGTAAGTACTGGCATGTTACTGTGGTTTTCTTATCTTCTGCAAATTCGCTTGATAAGAACCGCCCGCATCACAATACGCATCAAAAAATACACACCCTATCGTCCCACTAAATATAGCTCTGTATTTTATATATAGAGGCCTATTTTATAGCTCTATTCTAGGGCTATAAAATAAGCCCTTATTTATATAATTTAGGGCTGTTTTTGTGGAGTTATAGGGGGTGCTTATTGATAGGAATGGAGGAGGGTCGCGATCGCGCAGAGCCTTAATTCAAGTTTTACAGCTACCTCCCACAACTCTACCAAAATAGCTCTAAATTATATAAATAAGGGCTTGTTTTATAGCTCTAGAATGGGGCTATAAAATATGCCTCTGTTTATAAAATATAGAGCTGTATTAGTGGGGATATAGGGGGTGCTTGTTTTGGGGGCAGGGTGGTTCCTAGATTAGTCAGCGCAGAGCCTCAATTTAAGTTTTTCGGCTGTTGCAAAGTACCCCATATAATTCCACCAATATTAGTCCAATTTGTATAAATAATGGCTTATTTTATAGCCCTAGAATAGAGCTATAAAATAGGCCTCTATTTATAAAATATAGAGCCGTATTAGTGGGGCTGTAGGGGGTAGCTGTAAAACTTGAATTGAGGCTCTGCGCGATCGCGACCCTCCTCCATTCCTATCAATAAGCACCTCCTATAACTCCACAAAAACAGCCCTAAATTATATAAATAAGGGCTTATTTTATAGCCCTAGAATAGAGCTATAAAATAGGCCTCTATATATAAAATATAGAGCCATATTTGGTGGGGCTATAGGGGGTCTATTTTTTGATGCGTGTTGTGATGTGGGCGGCTCTTATCAAGCGAATTTGCAGAAGATACAGTCGTTTAAGAAATATCGGGAACTCGCTTGGAGCGACGACGCGCGCATCCACCCTACCATCAAAACAATACACCCCATATAGCCCTACCAATATAGCTCCAATTTATATAAATAAGGGTTTATTTTATAGCTCTATTTTAAGGCTATAAAACAAAAATTTATTTACACGATTTAAAGCCAAATTGGTAGAGCTATAGGGGGTGCTTTGCTAAGGCTGTAAAACTTAGATTGAGGCTCTGCGCTGACTAATCTGGCCCCTCTCCCTCCAAATATAAGCACCCCCCATAACTCTACCAATTTGGCTTCAAATTGTGTAAATAAAACTGTATTTTATAGCCTTAAAGTAGAGCTATAAAATAAACCCTTATTTATATAAATTGGAGCTATATTGGTAGGGCTATATGGGGTGTATTGTTTTGATGGTAGGGTAGATGCGCGCGTCGTCGCTCTAAGCGAGTTCCCGATATTTCTTAAACGACTGTAAGAAAACTGCAGTACAGTCGATGGCCTCCCAGTTTCCAGCATCCTAGAAGTATGTTGAGTCGGTGCACCGCAGCAAGATTAGTCAATTAGTTCGTCTGATGACATGGCGATTGGGTTCCTAGTGCTACTCAATCCTATCCTACGGTTATCGATAAGGGACCAACCAACCGGAGAACCCGGTTCAATGCAAGTGCCCAATCAAAAATTTGCCCGGCCCAGCACTCCCAAAATGGATTGATAACGACAACACAACATCTTCTCTAGGCCTGCGCTGATCGCCTGCAACACCCAAGCGCTTGCAGAATCCTATGGCAATTCGAAAACATCACACATGACTCTAGTACCGTCCCCTGCGTTCCCTGTGCCGCCTGCAGTGTTCGGATTCGCTATCATGATTCTGGTGACCCAACGCCTCGTCGCGGCACAGTAAGGGACGCGGCACAATTACGGCATTCTCAGTAGTCCAACTATCGGGTCTTCCAACTTTCATTCCCAATGGCTGATATTCTCGGGCTTGCTATCATGATGCTAGCGAAGCAACTCCTCGTCGCGGCATAGTAAGGGATGCAGCACAATTACGACATTCTCAGCAGTCTAACTATCGGATCGTCCAACTGTCATTCCCAATGGCTGATATTCTGGTCTGACCGGAACGACCGATGTCCGTCTTCCATGCGGTGAACAAAACGAGTGGGGTTGATACAGTTGCCAATGCATACATAGTCTAGTTGCAGGTCCATAGCTAGCCACCATGTATCTTTTGTGGGGTGTTCAAGGTAGCTTCTATGCCTTTTATATCTTGGGATGTGTCTGGAACTCCTCTTTGCCGAGGTCATAGCCTTTCACGCTTTTTTTTTCATCCCTTCTGCCTCCCTCTGTGATTCTCGAAGCTTACGGGTTTCTATATGGTCGTTTTTCTCCCTTAAAGTTTCAATTTATCTCAATGCCTTGTGGATGTGGAATACAAACCAAGGCTGCAAGCCTTGTGCGATCGCTGGCGCTGGCTTGCACCCAACGCCATGGTTTTGGATCGATGTCAGCTGGGATTTACGATACCGCCTGGGTGGCCATGATTGAAAAGACCGTGAACAACAAGAAGGAATTTCTTTTCCCCGAATGTTTTCAATCCCTGTTGGAGAGCCAGCTCCCTGATGGGTCGTGGCAAAGATATGCGTCAGATTTGGATGGCATATTGAATACTTTGGCAGCTCTTCTGGCATTAAAGAAGCATATGGGAACTATGGGTCTACAATCAGATGATCTTGCTTCTCGATGCTCCAAAGCGGAGAAGTCTCTTCAAGCCATGCTAGGTAAATGGGACGTTGGTGCAGCCAACCACGTTGGCTTTGAGATTTTAGTGCCAGCGTTGCTCCGATTGCTGGAGGCGGAACGGATTTTCTTTCATTTTCACGGCCGTAAGCTGCTTATGGACTTAAATGCAGCGAAACTTGCACGATTTGATATCAACATTCTCTATAAGCCCATACCAATCACCCAGGTACACTCTCTGGAAGCCTTCGTTGGTACTCTCGATTTCAACAGGGTCATCCATCACAAAGCTAATGGAGCAATGATGGCTTCTCCCTCGTCTACAGCAGCATACTTGATGAACTGCTCGGTATGGGATGAGGAAGCTGAAGCGTATCTACGAACTGTATTAAATTCAGCCCAAGGTACCGACAGGCGTAGTCTTCCATGCGCTTTCCCAACTACAGTATTCGAGCTGTCATGGGTATGGCCTTTTAACTCTATATTCTATTTGGGGATTGACCAGTATTAGGTAATCACCACTCTCCTGGAAGGAGGATTTTCCGCCAGCGAATTAGATCCATCCCAGCTCTCCGTGATCGCAGATTGTCTAGAACAAAACCTGACGACTCACGGCGGTGTTGTTGGTTTTGGTACTCTCAAATGACTCCGCTGGTTGTGGAAATACCCAAGCTAATAGTGAGCAGCGACTTCCTGTCTACCAGATGCTGATGATACAGCGAAGACTATTATGGCCCTACATCTCCTTGGAAGGTCGGCATCCGCCACACCCATGATCAGAGAATTTGAAGGCCAATCACATTTCATAACCTACAAAGGCGAACGAAATTCAAGTTTTAGTGCAAATTGCAACGTTCTTACTTGCCTTCTTCATCTCCTGGAGCCATCAAAATACTCTCTCCAGATAGTCAAGGCGACGAAATATCTTATTTCCTCATGGCGAAGTGGAAAATTAAAAGATAAGTGGGTAAGTACTCGAAACCTGTTTTTAAATAAAAAATTTAATACAACTCGTCTGATGCAAGAATACAGAACTTGTCACCACAGTACTCTATGATGCTTTTGGCTCAAGGGCTCGTCCAGTTATTATCATGTTGGCAGGAAGATAAGATCACGGATTTGCCGGAAGTTCTTCTAAACTACCAAATTCCTTTGGTCTCGTTCCAGATCCTTCTCCAGACAATGCAACGACAACAATCAGATGGGTCTTGGGAATCGAAGCATGAGGCTACAGCATACGCCGTATTGACTCTTACGTGTCTGTCTTCTCTCCCCTGGATACACGCCATGGCGGTCGATGTGGTTTCCGCAATTGAGCGAGGAAAGGAATATCTTCACCAGACTCGCCAACTCTGGACGTGTGGTGATTACCTTTGGGTGGAAAAAGTAACCTACTCCTCGACAAATTTGTCCCAAGCTTATTGCATTGCTGCAATTAAAGCTACCGCCTTCTCTCGCCATTGGGGATCAGAAGTACAGAGACTCAGCGATGTCCCACTGAAATCTGTTACAAAGTTTGTGAAATTCTTTGCCATGATACCAATGTTTTCGGAGGAGCTCGCGTGGAAGCTTAGAGCCGCCATGATTGAAGGTTATCTTTTTCTTCCGGAGCTAAAACGAGTCCGGTCGGACATCTTTCCTCCACAAAAATCATTGAAAGAAGACAAATATGTGGAGTACCTCGCCTTCACTTGGACTGCACCGAATACGCTAAACGGAAGCTTTCTCAACACCGATATAATGTCCGATATGATCATTCTGTCCTTGCTCATATTTCAGATTGACGAGTATATGGAGCTGGTTATCATCGAAAATTTCCGACACAACCTCGACCCAATCAAAGAAATAGTCCGCCGACACTGCGAAGCTTTCAGTGGCTGTCTACCACATGCCGGTCTAAACGGAACTTCGAAAGTCAACGGCAATACCAACATTTCAGCCACTCCTTCACCAACTTCCATTAGCCCGCCCGGTAGCCCCAAAAATAGCACGAGCCCTCATACTCTCTCATCGGTCAGCTCCGTTCTGGCTAAATTTATTTCCTGGGTCCTTCAGCATCCGAAAGTCGTCGCCAGCACCCCTAAGCTACAGCGCCAGCTTGCACAGGAAACCGAAGGCTACATCCTCGCTCATCTTCACCAACTGGAGGATAATACACGGTTCTGGCAGCAATCCGATATGCCCACTGACCGCACCATTACCTTCTCCACGCCACGCAGCACATACTTCAGCTGGGTACGGAACATCGCTGCAAACCATATCGCTTGCCCTTACTCCTTCGAGTTCTTCTCATGCCTTATCAGCGGGAGCCCAGATAAAGATCCATTCCCTGGTGCACGCGCAAAGTATCTCGCGAATGACCTCTGTCGCCACCTCGCGTGCCTCTGCCGACAGTACAATGATGCTGCCTCGATTCCGCGTGACCGCCTAGAGCGGAACCTCAATAGCGTCAACTTCCCAGAGTTCAGCGAGCACCATCCCACCGGCAAGGACGAATCTCCTGAGGATAGGGAAGCCAGGATGAAGAAGGACCTGCTGTGGATCGCGGAGTATGAACGAGAATGCTATACGGCTTCCATGAAGCATTTGGGTAAGGAAAAAGAAGTCAAAGAGGAGACGATGAAGGCCCTGAGGGTGTTTGTAGATGTGACAGACTTGTACGGCCAGATGTATTTGGCGAGAGATATCACGACGAGGATCAGAGGTGAGGGTTATCAGCGCGAGGAGGGGGGAGAGGAGGTGGCTAAAGCTGAGGTAGGCAAAACGGAAGTGGTTCGTGGGGTGATTCAAGAGCCCGAAGAGATCCAGAAACCAGGGGGAATGATAGTGCGAAAGGACTCTGGAATCATGATTGATGGCGAGTTTCCGAGCTTGGAAGTGCAGGTTGTGGCTTAGCGGACAGGATCCGGGCAGCAACTCTTGGCAGTAACTTTACTGCCCGAATCTTTTGATCAGCGGCGGCCCAGCAGGCGGTAAGGGTAGCCAAGGCACTACTCGAGCACCTATTTTACTAGTAAAAGCCATACAAATGCAATGTTTACTAATACAGTAAAATCTCCTTAATACGATATAGGGTATATAACGATAACCTCTACATTACGATCTACACCCCTTAATCAAGCCTTTTTTGGTGTAATATTACGATAATCTGACTTTTGGCAATATCGTTAAGCACCTACCACCAATATCGGTATAACCAGTAGAGAATTTGTATGGAGAGGACCCTATTTAGCCCGCGAGGTAGACATCCTAAGCCTTTTTAGGTATTAAGCTCCTCTTTTTCCTACTTATTCACCCAACACGTGACTCTTAATATAACAATACCATTGGTATTACGATACGCTCGGCCGAACAAACGGTATCGTACTAAAGAGATTTTACTGTACTCCGTTTTAGCCGCCCTAAGGGCGCTATACCGGGTCTTCTATTTTATAGAGGTAGATCCTAGGTAACTACCTATCTTAACTACAGAAGTGATTCCGTAAGGCCCTTATCCGCCTATCTACTATATGCTATAAGCATATAGTGCCCAAAAGAGAAGCAAATACCTAAAATTAAAATTATAAGAATATATATTTTATATTTTATATTTTATATCTATTGTATTATACTACGTATAATACTACACATATAGCCTTAGGCTATAGCGCTATAGTTCTATATATATAAATTCTTTCTAAGCAGCTTAATATATACTAGTAGCTATATTCTAGTAGTTTATAAACTCTTAAACTAGGAGTTTATAGTACCTTAGTAAACTACTAAGTTACTATAACTACTAGAGAATAAGAAAACGGTAGCAAAGGTGATAAGAAATCTTAATACCTATCCCTATCCTTTTGCAATTTATTTCTATCCTTTTACTCTTTAATATCTTTTTAAGAGCCTAGGAGGAGTTGCCTCTCAAAATCCTATTAATTTTATTCTTCTATAGAACCTTCTTCGCTAGTACTATCTACTAGTTTGGCTGCTTTAAGAGTCTTATAGTCTTTACTATTAATAAAGTGTTTTTCCTTACAATTAATATAAAGAGGGGTAGTATGCTTATAAGGCTTGCCTATTATTATATAGGTAGAATAGGCGTGGTCTTAAGATAGATATATAGCCGCATAATATCTATAGGCCCTAGTAAAGCATCTATCTCCTATATAGCCAAATTTTTGGCAGCTAGTGCACTGCGTAGTAGGAGAGACTTTAAGGTATTTTACTACCTTAGTAGCTGTACCTGCAATTAAAATATCTTTTTACTTAAGGATTTCCTGTCTTTTTTCTTTATTCTTTATAGTAAAAACTATAAAGCCAAATCTAGTTTATAGATTATGCCTTTTTACACTAGATAGGATCTATTTAGGTAGTCTTTGTATCCTTATAGGATTAAAGGTCTTAATTTCTTCTTTTAAAAGCTTAGAGCCTCCTTCTCCTAGGAAAAGTAAGGTAGGAAACCTATAGGCTATAATTTAAACCTATAGTTCTAGTTTTTATTCCCTTTAAAAGGTAAAGTAGTTATACTAGATTTCTGTAAGAGGCTAGCCTAACTAGAACGTATAATTATCTAATTAACAGTGTCACCGGTAAGTAGAAGGTAAGTTAAAGGTAAAATAAGTTTTTATATATTAAAGGACAAATACTTTTAACCACTTCTATTTAGAGACTAATTGCTAGTTCTTCTCTAGAGGGGAACTAGCTTCCTATATATTTCTTCCAAGATGCTAATAAAACCTTTCGCCCCTAACCTATTTAACTATATCTTCTAGAATATAGATGGGATATAAATAAAACCTCCTACCGTCTTATTGGATATGTACCTCTTAGGGGATTCTATTACAATTACCTCCCCTTTTAGGGTCTTAGTCCTTTAAGACTTCGCCTCTACTAAGCTTTTATAGAGTTCCGGCTAAAACTACTAGGGAAACCCTTAGTAGAAAGGTACTCTATAATGCGACTTATCGCTAGCTCTTTACTAGCGCGGAACTTTACTTTATCTTTTATTCCTCTGCTCTTCTCCTACCCTAGCTCCTTATAGTGTTTTCGTAATAGGATTTTAATAATAGTAATAAAAATTTAGTGGGATTTACCTCTCTAATTTTAGGAATTTGTTATAAATGGATCTGGAGGTTATCCGGTATAACACGTTAACTAACTACTATTCCTATTTACCTAAATAGGCCTTAATAATAACGTCTTTTATTTTAATTTCTTTCTATTTATAAGTTATCGTCTCTCCCTCGTCCTTCTATTAATAACACTATTCGTCTTATTCTTAAATAGGCTGTTTTCATTATATCTCGCCTTTTAGCTTCTATATCTCTAGCCGTACTTCCATTACTACCTTATTATCTTTTCTTAACGCGTTTATAAGCAATAGGATCCCTACCTTATCTCTTATAATAATGCTAACTTCTTAGAGTATTCTCTTATAATAGCTTGTAGTCCTTCTACGCGTCCCTAGACCGGTAGTAGTGTCGTTAATCTTCTAGTGACGCCCTAGACAGCGTCTGTTGCTCCTACGGCAGTTTCCCTAAAATGCTGTTATCGCTGCGTTTATACTCTTACGTAGGATCCTTCCTACGTCTATAAGATGCCTCGCTCCGGCAAAAATAAATCTAAGTGCTCTTATTATCGCAGTAGGAGAAAGACCTGCGTCCTAGTATTTCCTATTCCGTCCTATTCTAGATTTCGCTAATTATACTAGATCCCTACTATCTATACGTATAAGACTTATAGGCTCTAACACGCTATCTAAGATTTCCGCTAATATCCTAATAGTAACAGGCGGGGACAGAAGGTGTCTTCCCTTGCTTATAAACTCTTTAATTCTATAAGGGTTTCTACTGCTATAGAGATATAACGTTCTTAGATATATAGTGTCTAGGAGCGTATATGCGAACAGCTCGTCCTTATTAATAATAACATTTATACTCTTACGCGGGCTACTCTAGCTAGGTAAGTTTCTCTAGTAACTTACTTAGGAACTATACTAACTCCTTTAGCCAACATCTCTCTAATCCCTACTTAGATGCCGATTTAAAACCTAGGGATACTAAGGATAGCAACAAAGGTTAAGATAAACGTTCTCCTCACTAGTCTCCCGCCTATGCTAGTCCTTCTAGTACCTATCGTTCTAAGAAGAATATTAGTGGAAGTGCTAATACTTCTAGGGATAAAGAAGCTGATAATACCGTTAATAATAACGTTAAGATAGAAGAAGAGGCTCCTATTGCTACTGTTAGTATTTAAGTTATTACTTAGCTTTTTCCTTCTTCTTATAGAATAGCTTTATATAGTGCCTCTTAGGTGCCTCTAGAATGCCCTATTATTAGGAATTAACTTTATACTTTAGGGATGCCTTTATTTTAGGCTTTAGTGACAATCTATATAAACGCAGTGCATTACTATAATCCCTATATATAATAAACGGGTAGTATTCCTATAGGTGCCTTATAATTCCTTAAAATTTCTAATTCTTTATAGGCTATCCTTTTACTCCTCTTCGTACTATTAATTTTATTACGTATCTCTAGTGCCAGACTAAATACTCTCCTTTTATCCCTAGGGGGTCCTTTTAAATCCTTAAGGCCTTTTCTTATATTACTACTGCTTATTCTTAAATAGCGTCTTCTTTAGACAGTATCCCTAGTGGTTCTTCTATAGATCCTATAGGCTTCCCCTTATAGGATTCTAGGATCCCTGTTATAATAGTAAAATATTTCCGTTCTTAATGCCTATACTTAATCCTATAGTTTTAATTTATAGGGTTTTCCCTATTGCTTTACCTATAGCATATCTAGAACCATTTCTAAATCTTTACCTTTAGTTCTTAGGAAGGTTTTAATTACGGTATTATATCCTAGCTAAAGGTACTCCTTAGGTTCCTAACTATTATACGCCTAAAAGTATCCTTCCTAATAAACTAAAAATTTGCGCTTCTTCTAGCGCCATCTTTAGTCTAAAATATCTTCTATATTCCATTCCAGTTCCCTATTAATTTCGCTAGGTAGGGGCGGTTCCGCACTATCTCTTCTTTAGTATAGCTCTAGTAAGGAAACATAAAATATAGGATATATTAGATAAGATTTTAGTTATTCCAATTTATAGGCTTAGTTTCCTTTAGTTTTCTTAACTATCTTAAAGGGTCCAAGCTACTGGTAATCTAGCTTCTTCTTAATGCGTTTTATTCGGATATTTTTTATAAATAGTAAGACTTTATCTCCTATCTTAAATTCTTTTAGTATATATTTTTCGTTATAGTACCTTTTTTGTACGGCTTAGGCGTCTAGTAAGTGCTTTTCAAGTTCCTCTCTGCAAATTCTTATTTGCTTAATTCTTTTGGACGCCGCCAGTGCCTCTCTTTTAGGAATAATATCCTTAACGTTTTAGGGGTTATTTACTTTTACCCCAAACAATGCTTTATAAGGGGTCATTTTTATACTACTATAGATGCTTATGTTATATACATGCTGCGCTAAAGCTAACTATAATATCTAATTATCCTGTTAATAATTAATATAGTAGCGGAGGTAGTGTTCCAACAACGTATTTAGACGCTTTATTTACCCGTCTATTTACGGGTAGAAGGTAGTGCTTATCCTTTACTATATTTTTAATAAGAGATAGAATAAAGACCAAAATGCACTATTAAATACGGTACCTCTATTTGATATAATTCCCCTTAGCGTACTAAATAAGAGCCACCGTTCTAAAAACAGGTCTGCTAGTTCTGCTGCCGTAATCGTTATTATAACAGCAAAGTATCCTAAAAACTTTATATACCTGTTAACGATTACTAGGATAGCATTAGCAACCTCTCCAGTTCTTATCTTAGTAGGGGGTAAGCCTATAATAAAAACCATTATTAATTCTAATATAGGTCCCTATAAAATAGGAAGCACTAATAACTCGCTATATAGGCGATGCCTGGATATCTGTATTCTTTAGTATATATTATACCTTAATATATAGTCCTTAACCTCTTTAAATATTCCGTTCTAAAAGTATTTCCTTTAAACGGCCTTAAGGGTTCTATTGGCACCGTAGTAACCCCTAAGAGGGTTATTATAGAAGACCTTTAGAATTTTATTTTAAATCGCTTAGTCCTTTAGGACATATATAGTACCCTTAAAGCGTAATAGACCCTTTTAGTCTTGCTACTATAGCTTCTTAGTAACTCCGGCTAAGTTAGTCTCTACTATATCTTTCTACCTCTCTCTAGAGGCGAAGGCGTCCCTTTATTAAGCTTAAAGAAGAAGATCTGGAAAGGTTTTATATAGGTCACTCGCTTCTATTTCGCCTACCGCTATTATAGACTTAAGGCGTAGCATAAGACGTTTTAAACTATTAGTGCTAGTAGATTCTCCTACCGTTATATAGTGTGCCATACTGCGGATAGGCATCTCGCCTATCCCCCTTAGATTTAAAAACTTATAGCTAATACGCCGTCGAGTCGAAGGTACCGCGACACCTCTAGCACATCCCGTAGAATTCTCGCTAATTCTAGGGTACGCTAATTTTATAATATCTACTTAGTCTATAACCTAGTCTATAACTATATCCTACGGCTCTATAATTATATTGCTTTATAGCTATATTACTAGAACCTCTACCTTATTACAAAATTCTATAGTTTTAGGGAAAGAGTCTTCTTTCTTCCTAAGTAAATTTTGTAATGTGGGGATTATTTCCCCTATACTATCCTAGATTCTCCCTATCTTATAATCCGGACGTCTTAATAACCTATTAGCAGGATTTGTCTTTCCTAGGCGGTACATAATTTTAAAGTTATACTATAATAGTGCCTCTACCTATCTCGCTTGTTAACCGCTTAATACCTTTATAGTTATAAAGTATTCTAGGTTATTATAGTCTATAAGGACTTTAATAGGATAATTACTTCCTATATAATAATATCGCCAGTACTTTATTGCTGCAATTATTACGAGTAGCTTTTAGTCGTGCGTTATATAACGCTGCTTTATAGGGGTTATTTTCCTTAACTAAAACGCTATAGGATGCTATTCTCCGTCTTTTAATTAAGATATAATTACCCTTAGGGTAAAGCCGGATATATCCGTTTTAAGGTATATACATAGCTCTTAGCAAAAGTGTATTAAAATAGGCGCCGACGTAAATAAATCCTTTAACCGGTCTATTGCCTGCTTAGTAGCTTCCCTAAATATAAAGGGTCCTAACTTCTTGCCATTTTTAGATCCTTTTAGTAGATTAGTAATTAGGAGTATTACTTATAAATAGTAAACAATGAACCTTTGGTAGAAGTTTACCGTGCCTAAGAAAACCTATACTTCTCTAAACGTTATAGGGTATAGCTATTCCCTAATAGCGTCTACCCGGCTTTTCTCCATTGATATTTTATTAACACTAACGATAAAGCCTAGAAAATTAATGCTAGTAATATAAAAGGAGTATTTTTTTAGATTTATATAGAGCTTATATTCCCACAGTCTTTCTAGTATTATTTGCACGTAGTGTGTATATACTTCGTAGTTATTAAAGTAGACTATAATGTTATTAAGGTAGACTATATATATAGTATCTAATAGGCCTAATAATGCCTTATTAATATAGGCCTAAAATATCGCCAATGCGTTGGTAAGCCTAAATGGCATCACTAGGTACTTAAAGTGGCCGTACTATATTTAAAACGCCGTTTTCTACTTATTACCGGCTTTAATCCGGATTTAATAGTATATATCTTTTAGATCCAGTTTTATAAATATCTTTACGCCTAATAGCCTATTAATAAGCTCCCCTATTAAGGGTAGCGGGTAGTAATTCTTTATAGTAATCCTATTAAGCGCCTAATAGTTAATATAGAGGTAAAGGGTTCTGTCCTTCTTTGGTATAAATATAATTGGTACCCCTACTAGGCTTATAAAGAGCCGAATCTATTCTTTCTAAAGATTGTCTACTATATACTAACGTAATACGGCCAGTTTATTTTCTAATAAGCTATATAGTGGTTTAAAAGGAGGTTACTTATCCCCTATATCTATCTCTGTTAGGTGAAAACCTGAGTATATAGTTATATAGCTGCGAGGCACAGGCGACTCGCATGCGACTCGCCTGTGAGGCACGTGCAGAGCACGTGCCCCTAGGGAAACCCCTTACCTCGCACCTTAGACTCCTCCTTCTCCCTTAAGGATTCGTCTACTTATATAATATACCCTATTGTTCTATTATTGGACTCCCTATCTACATCCTTACCTTACATTTAAATCCTTACCAATCCCTTTGGGAGGATAGCCGGTTTAATTTTCTACGATCCACAATGCCTCCGAAGACAAGATCGACGCCTGCACTTAATGGCGACACGCTAGCGATATGACTGCAGAACGCCTTAGGATCTAGTGCTAGAAGCACATTAGTAGAATCTACGTGACCTTCCGAATCTTAAGACGACTAGATATTTACGAACGCTAGAGACCAGTTTGACTTATATACCTAGGCTTAATAGGAGCTTAGTAAGGTTACTAGCGTTCTACCAAATACTGCTGACCTAAAGGAGCTAGATAAGCTGGCTAAGAAAATAGCTAACTTACGGAGCATTATCGATTTGATCTTTCGTCGCCCCTCTAGTAAAGAGTATAAGTTACGCAGTGAACGCATACGACGAACAAATCTCAACGCCCTGGTTAAGAAGTCACCGCCTAATATTAGTGGTACTACTTAACAGAAGTTTAACTAATGGATTGCCGTAATTAAGAATTAATTTAAGATTAATAACGCTGACTATAACTGCGAGCGACGTACGCGCTAGGCTATTAAAGGTCTTATAAAAGAGAAGACAGTTACCTAACTAGTGCATTACCGCCTAGGCGCCAAAAATAAGGGTCCTCTACTATAGGATAAACTTAAGACTATGGTCTAAGACTAGATTAAGAACCCTACAGTAAGACGCTTTAAAAATGCTACTGCGTACTATATAACTGTAATAAAGGAGAACCAAAAGTTTAACACCTTCTTAGCCCGTATACGTAGCTTAGAGGACCTCTTCTTATACACCCCTTTTGTCAACCCTAATTAGCAGGTAGACTTTTAGTTCTTACGTCTCCCAACCTACCTATAGGTAGAGCTCTTCCGCCAGAACTTCGCTATACGGGTAAAAACCACTAAGGACCTTTTCGCAGAAATCCGCTATATAGAGTAATTACTTAACACCACAAAGCTTGCGGAAGACCGCGCAGCTAGCAATAGTAGATCCTCGCGCCTAAAGCGCGGTCGTAGCATAGGCTCTATAGGGTTAGGTTTAGAGAATAGAACCCTAGGAAGGCGACGCTTTCCCAACTAAGCTCTAGGGGAGACTACTTAACAGCCAAATAGCTCAGAGGACCCCCTAGACGCTAGTAATATACCTACGCATTACAAGAAGAACGTAGGTAGTAATTGCAAAGAACACTAGCGGCAAACCGCTATAAATAATACCTAACTATTAGGTAGCAGGTCCGTCTATAACTGGGGTCCTTTAACTAGGGTCCTTTAACCCGCTACAGTTAAAACTCTTTATAACGATGCGGGTCGTACGGCCGACCGTATCGTAATACCAATGGTATTGTTATACATAGAGTCACGTGTTAGGTTAATAAGCAGGAAAAGGAGGCTAATGCGTGGCTAGGCATCCTAAAAGGGCGTAGGGCGTCTACTTCACGAGCTAAGTAGGACCCCTCCTATACAAAATCTCTACTGGTTATAACGATTTTGGTAGAGAAAACTTAACGATATTATGAATAGTTAGTATATCGTAATATCACACCAAAAATATTTTGATTAAGGGGTGTAGATCGTAATATAGAGTATATCGTTGTAATCAAATATCGTACTAAAGAGTTTCGACTGTAGTAACCTACTAGTAGTAACCTACACTAACGACTTATACCGGATAGGTCCATCTATAACCGGGGTCCTTTAACTAGGGTCCTTTAACCCACTAGTAACCTACTAATAGTAACCTATACCGACGACGTATATTGGTAGATAGGTCCGTCTATAACTAGGGTCCTTTAACTAGGGTTTACGACCCGCTAGTAACCTACTAGTAGTGACCTACACTAATAACCTACGTATAAGCCTAAAGATTTAGATACTATATATCCCTAAACGTATACCTTATATAGGCGCATCGTGACCTAACGCTAGATGGGGAGAAAGGGAATGCATTATGGTATATATTGCGATGGATACGCCCTAGGGTAAAGTCCGCCTACGTACTTAATACAATAATAGGTGCCAAATTAACCCTTAATACTATATAAAAGTTGCGGGTTATGGACCTTATGGGCAGTCCTAGTGCTACTACACCAATAACCTGGCGCCGGCGGACCAGAGTGTCCTACTATTTTTACTAAGACTTCGACCAACCTATAGCGCTAGACCCTTAGCCCAGGCAACGGTCCCCTATAATGACCCTATAAGTGACCTATATATCGTATATTACCTCGCTAGCACTGGCTTTACGCAGAGCCTCGTGCTATAGTAAGTAGTAGTAGTAGCTACCTTAGCCGAAACGGCCTTTACAGAACACCCCTAAGTTACTAATCTATCTATAGAGTATAAGGGATGCCTTTACATGCTCTATACGCGACTACCTAGGGGCGAGTTCCTACTAGCAACACTTAAGGACTCCTAAGGCATAATAAGGTCTGGCCTTACTAAGGACCTCCATAAATACCTAGGTACTATAATACCTGCTAACGCTTAAATCGCACTACTATACACCTTATAGTGAGCTATAGCCCTTAAGGCCCCCATATAAGCCTAGCGGTATTACTTACTTAACTCTATTACGGATCTCCCTAAGTCTAAGACACCTCCTTATCCTTATAGACCGTTTTATAAAGCTAGTATACTACCACCTAGCCTTATAGCTAAAGCGTAAGCGAAAGGCAAGCGCTGCTGCTGCTAAGACATAGCCTATATTAAAGAAAGGTAGAGGATATCCTAAGGGATCAAGGAATAAGCTAACACTTATAGTAAGAGTTGCGGTATATATACGGGGTAAAGCTTAATTCATTAATATCCTATATAAGCCACATTCTACCGCAACCTAGCGACTCGCAGGCAACTTATAGGTAAGGCTATAGCGTACTACTAGTAACCCTAAAGCAATTAAAAAGTACTCTCCTAGGCCTAGACCTAATCCGTTACTCTATACTACCTTTATAGACTATTTATATATTAGGTAATAGGTCCGTCTATAACCGGGGTCCTTTAACCGGGGTCTATAACCCGCTAGTAACCTACTAGTAGTAACCTATATTAACGACTTATACTAGACAGGTTTGTTTATAACTAAGGTCCTTTAACTAGAGTCTTTAACCCGTTAGTAACCTACTAGTAGTAACCTATACTAATAACTTATATTATCCTACACCCGTCCGTAACTAGGGTCCTTTAACTAGGGTCTACGACCTACTAGTGACCTACTAGTAGTAACCTATACAGATAACTTGTACACTATTCCACGTATATGCTATATAGATAACGCGTAAGGCTAAGGCAAAGGTCAGCGGCGGATTTAATAAGCATATAGCCTTACCGTCCTAATCTGGCTGTATATAAGTAACCTATAACCTACCCGCGAAGTATATACGGCGCTACGCCGGTATAGCGCAAGGCTAAAGTAAGGGTTAACGGCGGGTTTAACGGGTATATAGCCTTACTATTTATAAATCTGGCTGTATGCAAGTAACCTACAACCTACCCATAAGGTACTAGCGACCTACCTATATAAGCGAGCTTTTAGAATATTTCTTATCTACCAAATTCGGGCAATAGTATTAAGCTACTAGCTCTACCTGTTAAATAGACTAATTAGGATTTTCTATACCGGGCATATAAAATTACTATTAGCTTAGTGAAATGTAGGGAAGTCTTAGTAAGCCAAATCTGACTAATTAAATAACTTTAACCGGCGGTTAAAGTTCCTTAATATCTTCGCGCAAGTATACTACCTATCTCTCTATACGCAAAATTAGGACGCTTTTTCCCTTCCAATTTTTTCCTTATTAAGGTTTTTATAGGGTTTTATTAAGGCCTAAGTATATAAAGGATTAGGGACAACCCTTTTTAAAGGGGGGGGCATTGTTAGGTAAAAACCTAAGTATATAGTTATATAGCTGCTGTCACAGAAGTGGGCATGAGCTAGAATACAATGTACTAAACAGGGTAGTAATTAAAGAAGGCTACGTACGTGTAACTATGCGTAGTTAATACAAAGACATTTGGATAAAGAAGAAGATTCTTTATATGCTAGGTTAGGTATAAATAGGGGTTATAGGGGAACGTGCGTAGGTGTCTTGGGACGAACATAAGCACGGGTTAAGAACGTCAAAACGCGCAGGGACGTAAGAGCGTGTAAGTCCCGTGACAGTACCCCCCCCTTACTTCCGAGCTCCTGCGAGGCGTGTTGTGTTATATATACCAGAAAAAAACCCAATATAGGAAAAAAAAAAATTTGTTAGCCTTCTCCGCCCTTCTATATCCTCCGTTACATAGGCTCCTCTAGTTCGGTCCTTCCATGTTTAATTATTAGGCCACTAACTTGTTAGGCCCAAAGCATAGCCTAGCTTCCGTCGCCAGCTACACTCCTATCCTCGCCGCTTGGAGACGCATTGCTGAAGCTTGTATAGTCCCTTTCTTGCTTCTAGCAGCTCTATGGCCTTCCCTTCCTATACTCTAGGTCCCCCTAAAAAATTACCCCAATTTTTGGTCCAAAATGGGCGTTTTAGGCAGTATTTATTGGCCTAAACGGCAGTATAGTACGGTCAGTACGGTGTTCGTGGTCGTGGTAAGGCATATTCTTGGCAGGTTCTTATCGGTGCGGTGCAGTATTCGTATCGTAGGCAGGTTCTTGTCGGTGGCAGTATGGTGCCAGCGCAGGTTCCGTAGGCGAATCAGCACGGAGCTTATTGGTTCGTGTAGCAGTACAATGCAAGCGACGGGCGGCTTAAGACAGTCTGGGTATCGGATGCGAATAGCTTCGGCGGCGGCAGTACGATGCTAGCGACAGGTTCGGGCGGCTTAGGACAATTCGGGTATCAGATGCAGAGAGCTTCGGCGGCAGGTTCGGACGGTAGCAGTACGGTGCTAGCGACGGGGTTGTCTCGTAGGCATATCGGCACGAGGCTTGTCGGTTCATGCGGCAGTACGATGCAAGCGACGGGTTCGGGGGTCTAGGGAGCGAGGCTCTACCTAGTCGTGTTCGGCTCGTAGCGTATCGGCACGAGGCTTGTCGGTTCAGGTAGCAGTACGATGCAAGCGACGTGTTCGGGCAGCAGTACGATGCAAGCGATAGGGTCGTAGGCGTATCGGCACGACGGGTTATCGGGGTCGTTTCGCAGGCGTATCGGCGCGAGGTCTTGTCGGTACGTAGGGCAGTGCGTGTAGGTCGGTAGGACAGTAGTAAGATACCAGCTTCCGTGTTCGTGTTCGTGTTCGTGTAGCAGTAGGATGCGAGCCATCAGGTTAAACCGAGGGGCAGTAACGTGCCTGTTCGTAAGCGGTAGTAGTAGGGTGCAAGCCATCGAGGTCGCAGGCGTATTGGCGCGGTGTCTTGTTATTAGGTCCGTATGCAAATCGGCGCGGAGACTTGTCATACTAGTTTAGAACCCCAGTGTCCTAGTCTACCCGTAGCCAGTAGCTCCTGTATCTACCCCGTAGGCGTAGAAAGGCATGCTTCGCGACTAGTAGCCTATAGGCCCGCTAGGTATAGAAAAGGGATCCAAATATAGTGTTACGGAAGTGGGCATGAGCTGGAATACAATGTACTAAACAGGGTAGTAATTAAAGAAGGCTACGTACGCGTAACTATGCGTGGTTAATATAAAGACATTTAGATGAAGAAGAAGATTCTTTGTGTGCCAGGTTGGGTATAAATAGGGGTTGTAGGGGAACGTGCGTAGGTGTCTCGGGACGAACGTGAGCACGGGTTAAGAACGTCAAAACGCGCAGGGACGTGAGAGCGTGTGAGTCCCGTGACAGCTGCGAGGCACAGGCGACTCGTATACAACTCGCCTATGAGGCACATGCAGAGCACGTGCCCCTAGGGAAACCCCTTACCTCGCACCTCAGACTCCTCCTTCTCCCTTAAGGATTCGTCTACTTATATAATATACCCTATTGTTCTATTATTAGACTCCCTATCCACATTCTTACCTTATAATCTCGTACTTAACTAATATAGGGTTAGGTAAGGTCTGTGTAGCCTCTTTATTAGAAACCTTTTTTAGGTCTATATATTCCTGCGGAATCTTTAGTTCCTTAACTACGTATAGCTAGATATCCAAAAATAAATACCTTATATCTTTATTCTCGGGGTTAAGAGTAGCATATATAGTATATGCCCACCCTTCTTCTTATATATAGCTTAGGAAAGTCTCTTAATCCTTAACTATCCCTTCGCACGTTGGTTTGCGTCCTACGGTATCGATAAGGGCCTGGCCAATAAGAGGCGCCCGTTGGGCGCCCGTGTGTACGATATTCCTAGGCTTGGCGCCAAGTGTAGGACTCCAACGTGCGAAGGGATAATACGCGATTAAGACTTCTAGTGTTAATACAAGGCTAAAGGCCAATTAATATTTGGGTTAACTTAGCAAAGCTATAGGTATCCTAAAATAAGGTTATACCCCTTAATTTCTGCGGCGTAGAAGCGTATCTCCTATATATCCTATAGACCGTCGCGGTCCTAGCTAGCAACGGGAAATATTTATTCCCCGTAGCACGGAATCTAATAGCCTCCAATATTTTAAACGGTGCGCACCTATAAGCCGCTAAGGTCCAAATCTAATTCTTTTACTAGTAATTAAGAAATAAACCCTATACTCGCGCTACTGTCCATAAAGCAATCTCGCGTCACCTATTTATTATTAACTTAAATAGAGACAGGAATAACTATGCGGTAGTTTATTCCCTCCTTCTTTAGCTGGCCTAGTATAAGGGAGTAAAGATCTACTAGGCTATCTTTTTTCCTAATTAGGCCGACTCTTACTTCTTTTACCGGTAGAAGCGGCTTATATAGCCCTTTTTGCCGCAGTTATAATAGGTGCGTGTCTCCCAGTTCCCCTTCTATAGATTAGGTCTCTGCCTATTATTATTTTAGAGTTAACCAGCGTTGCTCTAGGGCTGCGAGGCCTGCTCACGTTATCCTTCCGCAGAGCGGTTAGGTCGGGATCTGCCCCTATTATTAAAGCTAGGTCTAGTCCTACGCTCTTTATTATTAGCGTCTCGTTCCTTTTACTTGCCTAAATAGTCTCTTTTAGTATTCTTAATCCAAGTAGCTTTAGAGATAAGCTTTTCTTAAGAGGTAGGAATTTCGCCCTTTTCTTATATAGCCTGTTAAATCTTAGGTTATAGCTTAGCAAGTAGCTAGTGAAGTCGTATAGCGTCATCCTATAGGTCTAAGTAGGGTATATTGTCTTTTAGTTCTTCTAAGTAGTTTATAAACTAGACCACAGTCTAACTATCCCACTGTTTAGCGTTGTGGTATCGCTAGTTATAGTCTATCCCTTAATTAGTAGGGTCTTGGACCTAATTAACCAACTAGGTCCTAAGTTCGCTAAATTTAAGGGGTGTAGTAAGTTTCTTTTTATAGCGTATCTATAAACTCTTAACGGTACCATATAGAAAGGTAGAAGTAATTAGTGTCTAATTATATTTATTAGAGTAACGTTTCGGATCCAGCTAAAACTTAGTTTTGTATTAATGGATAAAATAATTACAGTTCCAGAGACTATCACTATAGTACTTATTAGGCTCCTTTATACGGAATTTAGGTTTTTCTAATATTATAGCGTAGTATGGCGTTACCCCTTTAAGTCCGCTTTGTATTTAGGGTGTCTATACTTCTCCTAACTGTCCTTATAATTATTCTTAGTAGTCCTAATATACTTATCTTAATTATATCTCCAACTCTTTTGTTTTTTATAGGGTCTCACATAGCGACCACTTTAATAACTCCCTAGCGGTAATCGTTTCTAAGGGTCTTGTAAGGTTAAACGGACTAGCCGTAGCTTCTTTATAGGAAGAGGGAATACGCTCCTCTAGGGAGACTCTCTAAGCCTCTTACGGTAGGGGCGTTATTTCGGGGGGTAAGGAGGTATAGCCCGTTATTATCGATTAATAGCCATACATTCCTTCCGTAAAGGATTAAAAGCAATTAGAATTGTAAGAGGCTAGCTTAACTGGAACGTATAATTATCTAATTAATAGTATTACTGGTAAGTAGAAGGTAAGTTAAAGGTAGAATAAGTTTTTATGTATTAAAGGACAAATGCTTCTAACCACTTCTATTTAGAGACTAATTGCTAGTTCTTCTCTAGAGGGGAACTAGCTTCCTATATATTTCTTCCAAGACGCTAGTAAAACCTTTCGCCCCTAACCTGTTTGACTATATCTTCTAGAATATAGATGGGATATAAATAAAACCTCCTACCGTCTTATCGGATATATACCTCTCGGGGGATTCCGTTATAATTTCCTTATATTTAACTAGGAAGTCTACATTATACTCTTCTATAGTTATAAGGAGAATATTTTATTTTTCTTTAGTTCTAGTTATAGATACTAAAATAGGGGTTTCTACTTATAGTTTTAATATAAATAGTTAATTAACTTTGTTTCGTGTAGAAAAAGTATCTAAAGGTTAGCCCTTTTAGTCTATAATTAAAACCAGCTTTTTTTAACTTCTAGTAGAAGTAGAAGGGGTAGAAGATAGTAGTAATAAGGAGGGTAAAGAGGACGAAGTAGGGAGGTCCTTCTTTAGCCTCTTTGCATAGGTTTCTTTAGTAGGGGCTACCTCCTTATAGAAAGCCCTTACTTCTTTAACTAGTCCTTTTAGGATATCTTTTGTTTTTTCTTTTCCTTTTATAAAGGGATTTTCTCCTACTAGGATACTACGTATATAGCCCTCTAGCTGTTTAACTTATTCCTTTTTATCTCCTTCTTCTTCTAGCCTTTTATAGGCCTACATTAGGCTATCTAAAGCCTTTTATAGGTGTTATTTTAGAGAAAGGGGAAAGAAAGATATACTAGGTATACTAGCTGTAAAAGTTATTAGTTTAGTTATCTTTTTTGCAGGTTTTTGGTTTTCTTTTTTTAGTAGAATACTAAGGATATCCTCTTTTTCTCCTGTCCCAAATAGGTTAGGAGAAGGAGAAGGGGTAGAAAAAGTAAATATAGATATAGACTTATTATTACTTATTTCTATAAAAGGTTTCTTTTTAGGCCTACTAGGCCTTGGCATTTTATATCTTATAGGGGGGTTTCCTAGTTTTTACAGTAGATAATAACCTCCTTAGGTCTCTTATTTCCTAGTCTTAGAGGTAAAAAAAACTAGGATAGGAGCGTTTAGAGGATCTCCTAGCCAAGCTATAGAGATTAAAGCCTCTATTCATCCTCCTAGAATTAGATTTAAAAAGCTTTGCAATAACTACGCATTAAGAATCCTAAAATTTAAGGAAAACCACGTAATTAAGAAGGTCTATATAGAAGAGATTAACAAAGATAGGGACGAATTAGCAGCTAATTCTAGCTCTAGTTCCAGCCCTAAAAACTGGACTATAAAGTACCTCTTATAGCTAAAGACACAGCTATTATCTCTAGCCTCTAGAGTCTAGCAGCTAATTTAAAACTGGAAAATAGAGAGAACCTCTCTAGATTGGCAAAAACCGTGGTCTCCTCCTATTTCTATATCCTTTTCTATCTCAAAAGGTAGTAAAGAAGAAGCTGCACAAGAACACCTAAAACTAGTAGAAAATCTATAAAAATCCCTAGAGTGGGACTTAGTAGATATATACTATACAGATAGCTTTAAAGATAATAAATTAAATGTAGCTGCTATATATAAAATAGGGGAGAGAAATAGGATTAAATATGCAACAAACTGGAATCTAGGACCCTATATAGAAATTATAAACGTAGAGATCTATGCAGTCTATAGGGCCCTAGAATACCTAAAATAATAAAGACTAGAAGAGAAACAAGTTTATATCTTTATAGATAGCCAAGCGGCTATTAAAAGATTACAGCTTAATTCTCTTATAGGGGGGCAAGAACTAGTTTATAAAATTACGTAAAGCTACTCCTATCTAGCTAGTAAGGGGATCTCTATTAACTTTTACTAGGTTCCTAGCTATTTAGTAATCTATAGAAACGAAATAGCAGATAAGCTAGCTAAAAAGTGCCTTTCTAGAAGAAAACTATAATCTTCTTATACCTCCCTAGCCTATATAGGGAGAGCAGCAAGAGAAAAGATACTAAAATAGTGGAAAAATAACTAGCAACAGAATAAGAATAAAGGAAAACACTATACTAGGATCTGTAAAAGAAGCTACTCCTTTTCTCTTAAAGCCCCTAAGGATAAATATCCTAAAAGGCTATAATTAGCTTTCTTCCAGCTAAAGCTAGGAAAAGGCTATTTTAAATCCTTCTCTAAAGTAATAGGGGGGGAAGACGAAGATGGTAGATGCTTTAGGGAATGTAGAGCACTATANACCCCTAGGCACNTACTACTAGACTNTAACCTATATAGAGAAGAAAGAAGAGAAATGCAAAAGAAACTAGGCTCTTCTCTCTCTCTAAAAAAGCTATTTTGTATATAAAAAGGAAGAGAGGCGCTTTTTCCATTTCTAAGTAGGACAGGGATAGCTACTAAAAAGTGGCTAATAACAGCAGGATCTATAGAAGGAGGTAACTCCTACTAAGCTCCTAGTAAAGAGATATTAGTAAGTAAAAGGACAGAAATAAATCATAAAAGGACAGAGATAGGCGTTAGGGTTTTTTAATTTTCTTATAGTTTTCTACCGCTTTCTTATTCCCTAGTAGTTGCTTATAACTTAGTATTTTACTAAAGAACTATAAACCCTTAGTTTAGGGGCTTATAATCTACTAGGATATAGTTACTAGTATATATTAAGCTGCCCTAAGGGGTTTATATATATAGGACTATAGCGCCATAGCCTAGAGGCTGTATGCGTAGTATTGTATATAGTATAATACAACGGATAATAAAAAAAAAAAAAAAAAAACTGGGCAAAAAGCCTTGCTAGTTTTTACTGTCCTTTTACGCCCTTTATCCTTACTAATCTTACTAAAAGATTTCTAGGGAGATTAGGCTAAAAGGTAGTAGAAAAACCAGCTAAAAAAGACTAGTATAGTTATTTTCTTTTTCTATTAGAAGTAGAAATGTAACATGGCCCGCCTCCGCGTCGCCATACGGCCAAAAAGACTGAGAGTGCTTGCGAACTTGTCGTAAGCGCGGCGGGACCTAATATATATACTCTTACAAGAAAAAGCTACTAAAAAAAGGACTTATTAGGCTTTTACTAGTAAAAAAGCCCTAAAGGCAATCCTCCTCTTATTAAAGAAATTCTAACTAAAGGAGATATAGAAAAGTACCTACACCTCCTATTTTATTAGGCTTTTACTTTCTATAGAAGAAAAACCTAAGAAAATTCTATATTTTGTGGTTTTGGTATTCCTACCCTTACCTCGCTTATAAGCTAGGACCACCCCCAAGAAGAATTTTCTCTTTAGAGAAGGGGGTAAAAAGGCAAATAAATCTACCTCTAGCTCGCTAGGCAGTAGGAATTAGGTCTTAAAAGTTAGAAAATTAATTATTTTTAATGGTAAGATAGATATGCGTAAGATTTAAAGTGCGGTACTACTTTTTAGTAAGGTTATATGTGTGGTTATAAGAATATATACGTATAGGTGTTAGCGACTCCATCAGGAAATTTTTTTTGGGGCTCGTTGTTGCGGTTTGCGGCAGGTGGATATGGTTGGTAGCAATTTGCGCAAAACGTACGTTTTGCAATAAAATCGCAGCACCTAATAGCAAATTACGGCAAAATGCTACCCCTATAAATAAATTATAGCAAAACGCTACCCTATAAATAAATAGCGCGCAAATAGTACGAATTATAAAAACTGTACGAATTGTATAAACCGTACGAATTATACAAACCGTACGAATTGTACAAACTGTATAAATTGTAAAAACTGTACAAATTGTAACTATATAAATTATAATTATATTATATAATAACCAAATTATTATATATTCCCATAGATTTCTATAAATATACTTTTAATATATTTATATTATAACTATATAAAATGTAGAGCTATCTACTTTGGCGTTAAGGGGGAAGCCTCTCGCAGAGGCTCTAAATTATCTACCTACCTACCTGCCTGCCTGCCTGCCAGCCTGCCTGCCAGCCTACCTACCTGCCTACCTACCTGCCTACCTGCCTGCCTACCTGCCTACCTGCTTGCCTACCTACCTGTCTGTCTGTCCGTCCGTCTATACCTACCCGTCTATGCCTACCTGTCTGTGCCTACCTGTCTATTGCACCTTGATTCGATCGATCGATCGAATCGTTTGTGTGTGCTGGCTGGTCGTTCGAACGGTTGTCGTGTGGCTCTGGCGACGGTCGTGTGGCGATGACGACGGTCGTCTGGCTCTGACGGTCGTCGTACGACCCCCGTTCTGCTGGACCGGCGACGGTGTCATCTGAGCTCCTACCGTAAGACACGATGCCTGGCGGTCGGTCTCGTAGCTCTGGCGACGGTCGGTCCAGCTCTGGCGGACGGTCATCTGGCTCCGGCCGACGTCGGCCGTCTCTAGCTCTGCCTACGACTCTCATCTCGGCGGTCGTCCAGCTCTGGCGACGGTCATCTGGCTCCGGCGAGCGACGGTCCGTAGTCTAGCTCTGGCGACGGTCATCTGGCTCCGGCGACGGTCGTTCAGCTCTGGCGACGGGTCATCTGGCTCCGGCGACGGTCGTCTTAGCTCTGAACGACGGTGATGGTATCTAGCTCTGACGACGGACGTTCGTCTGGCTCTGACGGTCGTTCTTCGCTAGCTCTGGCGACGGTTCATTCTGGCTCCGGCGACGTGTACTCGTCTAGCTCTGACGACGGTCGTCTGGCTCCGGCGACGGGTCGTCTGCTGGCGTGTCGTTCTGGTGTCTTCCCTAGGTAGGAGGAGATGTAAGGAAGGGTAAAAAATGAGGTGGCTAACCTAGGTGTATATATAGGGTGTATACTTTGGCAGAGGGCCACGTGTGTAGAGGCTATTTTGGGAATATAGCGGGGACCGATAGTAGTGTGTCGCGCCGCGGCATACACAAAGGGCTTTCGTGTATGGGCCGTATGAAGCTTGCGTCGAGTAAAGGAAGCCTCTCCGTATGCAGAGGCTTCGCGCAGAGCCTCGTGTAGAGCTTTGCGCAGAGCCTTCGTGCAGAGCCTCTATATGTAAGAGCTTTCGTGTAGAGCTTCGTAGAGCTTTATGCAGAGCTTCGTGTAGAGCTTCATATAGAGGCTTTGTGCAGAGCTTCGTGCAGGAGCTTCGTGTGTAGAGCTTCGTGCAGAGCCTTGTGTATGAGCTCGTGTAGAGCTTCGTGGTAGAGCCTTCGTGCAGAGCCTCGTGCCAGAGGCCTTGCTATATGCAGGAGCTTTGTGTAGAGCCTCGTGTAGAGAGCCTCAGTGCAAAGCTTCGTGTGTGGAGCTTCGTGTGTGTAGAGTTTCGTGTAGAGCTTTGGTGTTAAGAGCTTTGGCGTGCAGAAGCTTCGTACAGAGCTTCGTTGTAGAGCTCGTGCAGAGCCTCTGTACGCAGAGCTTTGTGTAGAGCCTCGTGTAGAGCCTCGTGCAAAGCTTCGTGTAAAGCTTCGTGCAGAGCTTCGTGTAGAGCGCCTCTGTACGCAGAGCTTCGTGTAGAGCATCGTGCAAAGTTTCGTGTAGAGCTCTTCGTGTAGAGCTTTGTGTAGAGCTTCGTACAGAGCTTCGTACAGAGCTTCGTACAGAGCTTCGTGTAGAGCCTCGTGCAGAGCCTCTGTTCGCGCAGAGCTTTGTGTAGAGCCTCGTGTAGAGCCTCGTCGGCAAAGCTTCGTGTAAAGCTTCGTGCAGAGCTTCGTGCAGAGCTTCGTGTAGAGCATCGTGTAGAGCATCGTGTAGAGCCTCTGTACGCAGAGCTTCGTGTAGAGCATCGTGCAAAGCTTCGTGTAGAGCTTCGTGTAGAGCTTCGTACAGAGCCTCGTGCGGAGCCTCTGTACGCAGAGCTTCGTGTAGAGCCTCGTGTGGAGCCTCGTGCAAAGCTTCGTGTAGAGCTTCGTGTAGAGCTTCGTGTAGAGCTTCGTGCAGAGCTTCGTGCACGAATTCGTGCAGAACTTCGTGTAGAGCCTCGTGCAGAGCCTCTGTACGCAGAGCTTTATGTAGAGCCTCGTGTAGAGCCTCGTGCAAAGCTTCGTGTAGAGCTTCGCGCAGAGCTTTGTATAGAGCTTCGTGTAGAGCTTCGTGTAGAGCTTCGTGCAGAGCCTCTGTATTCTCGCTTGCAAAAGTGTTTAGAAAAATTGGGGGCTTAGCGCCCCACCAAAAAAAAAATCGAATTCGACCAATTTGACGACTACCTTATATAGACCCACCACGAAGCCTTTGGTAAGCCTAAATATTGCCTAAAAAGTATATATTTATCAATTATATAGTATTGCAGGTCCATTTTTGCCGTTCCTTTCCGCTTTTACTATGCCACCGCGGGCTCCTGCCTATATTGTCGCTATATAGGTACCTAGTATTCTATATCAGCTTCCTCCTAAATTAAGTACCTTATTAGGGCCCTTACCAAGATTAAGTATTAAGCGTCTTCTTAAACTCATTAATATGCGCATATATTAAAGCTTGAGTCCCTTTTTTCTCTACTATGCTAATTAAAGTGTCCTCATAGTTGTCTCTATTCCTCTTTATATACAGCGCCTGCTAGGTATATACCTCTTCCGTAAAGCCTTCCTTTGCTATATTAAAAAGCTTAATATACTTAGGGTACCGTATTAAGAGCTAATCTATATATTAATTAATAAGAGGCGGGAGATCTAGGTCCTTGGTAATTGGGCTACTTTTATAAGGAGCAGTAGATTGCGGTATAGGAAATTAAGACTGCTGATTTAGCTATAGAGCCTACGGAGCCTATGGAGCCTATAGAGGTTAATAGTAGTATATATAAGGTAGTGGCGGAAAGGCCGGGTGGCTCCACTGAGGTTAATACTGCGGCTGTGGCGGCGGTAGTGGCTGTTTCTACTACTCTACCTTTTTTCTCCCCCCCTTCTTCTTCCTGTTCTTTATATTAACTAATATACGAACTATTACGGCGTTTAGAACCTCTATAGGAACTTTATTAGCGCTAGCGGTACCAGCTACTGCTATATTATATTATTCTTAAAGCTCTAATTAATTAAGCTCCTAATGGCCGCCTACCTAATTAATGCACCTCTTTAATACGTTCCTGCACCCGGGCTTGCGGTAGGCTATAGTTTAGGCAATAAGTATATATATCGTCTGCTTAGTAACCTCTCCTTCCTTTATAAGCCGTGCCTTTATATAGGCCTCTGCGTATATCGTCTTTTTAGGCATAGTAGTAGGTGGCAATTTAGGCGCAGGAGCAATTGTTAGCATAGGAGCAATTATTGGCGTAGGCTCCAGAGCCTACGCTAAGGCTTAATTTGGTTCCTTAATTGGTCCTATAGCCAATTAGGAGTACACTAATTAAACTATTACGGTAGTACTACGCCTTTCTAAGCCCTCTTACCGATATATAATTATATCTAAGGCTTCCTACTAGTCGTCATGCGTCGTTATATAAGGCCGTTTAGACGTTATCTTAATCGCTCGAAGACCTAGGCCATCTGGAGCCTTAATTAAGATCGTCCTTTTAATAAAATGCGTATTAAAGCCTTGCGATCTAGCGTATTTCTCTACTCCTTCCTACTTATTAATCGCAATTAAGCCAAATAGTAGGTTATTTAACTTCTTTACTAAGCTTAATATAAGCAGCTTCTTATTATTAAATAGAACAATAACATTTATTAAAAAGGTAGCAATGGCTAGTGCTGGCGAGAAATTAAGCTCCTTCCTACGACGCTTGCTGGCCTTAGTAGGAGTCTTTATAAGCTCTCTTATACTGTCGTCTAAGGCCTTAATATTAGATATAGGCTCTAGGGGCCTGCTTTTCCTAGCGGCTAATTTTGATGCATTTGACGGCCTTTTTGACGTTAATTTATGCTTATTCTGATTTCCTATTTAGGAAGCTCTATACGGCCTTAATTGAGAGACTATCTTTAGTGTCTTTTTAGTTAATCTACTAGAACTCCTTGGTGGATCGCCCCCCCTATATACCACTTTGGGTCTACTCCTTTTTAGATTAGAAAGTTCTTCTACCTCATCTTTATCTTCCTTATCGTCCTCAGCCTTAGCAGGAAGCTCCTAGTTATCTTCCTTATTAAAATTAGGTAGCGTATAAATATTACATAGGGTATTAAACGAGGGTAATTTAGGGCTTAATTGGAGCTGCATACTGAGCGCATCTTCCTCTCCTAAGTTATAATCCATAGAATTAGAGCTTATAACTCTAATTGGTAGCTGGGTAGTAAAGCCTTTAGTAATAGGGGCGGGATTAGGAAGCTGTTTGGTGGTAATATGAGAGGTAATATTTAGTGGGCTGCTGGGGGGGATCTAATCGGCCAAAGGCTGTACCACCTTCTGCACTGACGTTTTGCCCTTATTCTAATACTTGGATATTTAAGTTTTAAGCTTATTTAAGCCCTACGACACTTTACCAGAGCGTAATATAGGCATGGTGGCTTATTGTAGGTGGTAAGCTTTAAATTAGTCGAATTCGATTTTTTTTTTCGTGGGGCGCCAAGCCCCCGATTTTTCTGAACACTTTTGCAAGCGAGAATATCAAGAATTTGCAGAAGATAAGAAAACCACAGTATTAGGAAAAAAATTTTTAGGCACGTTGTTGCAAGCGAAAATCGGGGTCTGCAAAACCTGCGTAAGTCGCAATTTTGGTAGTTTGCGGCGATTTGCAGCAATTTGCTACGAACACATAGATAGGGTAGGCGCGTGCATAGGTATTGTTCTTGCCGAAATATCGTGAACTCGCGCCGGAGTATTATAGTTTCCTTATCGACTGCAACTCGCTTCTAGATAAAGGCCTCCCACATTAAATAATACACCCCCAATTGCCCCACTAAATATAGCTTTATATTTTATAAATAGAGGCCTATTTTATAGCTCTATTCCAGGGCTATAAAATAAGCCCTTATTTATATAAATTGGACGAATATTAGTGGAATTATATGGGGTGCTTTATAACTTGAATTGAGGCTCTACACTGACTAATCCGACCCCTTTACCCCCAAAATAAGCACCCCTTATAACACTACCAAAATAGCCCTAAATTATATAAATAAGGGCTTATTTTGCAGCCCTGGAATAGAGCTATTAAATAGGCCTCTATTTATAAAATATAAAGCTATATCTAGTGGGGCTATTAGGGGTGTATTATTTGATGTGGGAGGCTCTTATCCGGAGGCGAGTTGCAGTCGATAAGAAAACTTGTCGATCGGTAGTCCGTGCACCGATGAGTAAGTAAAGAATGAGGACTCTGTCTATTCAAACTATGAAGAAAAGAAGCTATTTATACATGAGGTAGGTCCAGGTAACTGAGTCAAAATAGGTAATAGAAACGGGTGGTGAGACCTAGGGCACTAGGCATCAAAGACAGTAGTAAGACGGTAGTAAGACGGTAGTAAGACGGTGGTAAGAAAACCTGATCTGGATTGACACACCCCCCTAGCTTTGAGCCCCTACGGGTCAAAGCTATATCGCGGGTCTTGGTATAGTATTAAGTCGAATATACCCTATATCTTCCTCCTTGCTTACCTTTTTTAATTTAGATCCTTTCCTTAATATTAACTAAATTTAATTAATAAATAAATGTCTCGTGCTTCTGCCTTAGCAGAGCTTTTATTAAGCCGTCTGCTACTATTACTATAGTAGGCGTCTAGTTGATCCTAATTCGATTGTTATGTACTTCTTGACGTAACCAGTAGTGGTGTATATTAACATGTCGGAGCTTTATAGATAGCTCTGGTCCGTCTTTTATAAGTAGTCGAATTGTCTATAGATTGTTACAGTTAATCGTCTGCCTGTTATCTAAGGTTAATCCAATTTCTTTAAAGAAGCGACCCTACTAGATTAATTCTGTTCCTGCATATAATAGAGCTATAAACTCTGCCTTTATACTTGACTTTGTTACTAATATCTACTTAGTAAAGCGCTAGTTAATTAGTCCCCTGAATAGGGTAAACAAATATCCTTCTATACTACGTCTACTTATTAAGTTGTCTCCAAACGCTACGTCACTTGCTCCTATGAAGACCTAACTCCCTATATTATATCCTAAGTATTTAATCGCGAGGGTCCTTTTCTAATATAGGTAGGCGATTGCTTGACGAGCTGCGGCGTTATATAGGGGTAAGGGGTTTCGTAGGAATTCCGATAACTTACTTGAAGCTCTCGCTGTATTAGATCTCGTAATGCAGGTCGCATAGAGGAGTGAGCCGATTATCCTCTAGTAGACGTAGATGTCTTATTTTAAAGCTTCCTCCAGATTTAGTAGGAGCTTATTAGTGCTTATAGGTATACTAACTAAGCGTATATTAGTTAAATAAAAGTTATTAGCAATCTTCTTAATATAGGAGTCTTAACAGAGCTATAGCTTCCTCTAACTCCTATCTCTTAAGACTTAAATTCCTAGGAACTAGGATAGTTTACCTAAGTCCTTTATCTCGTATTTCTTTATAAGCGCAGTCTTAAAGCTTAAAAGCTCTAACTAGTTCCCCTTAGTGCTTACGGCATAGATATCGTCTATATAGAAGAATATAATTAGCCGATTGTTATAGTAGAGACACGGCTCTCCGCTAATAGGCTTTAACCCTAATTTAGTTAGTTCCTGACTTAAGTCGTTATACTAAAGACGTGGCGATTATTAAAGTCCGTAGAGAGCTTTACGTAGTAGTAGACATTTGCCCTTAATAGTAAATCCATCCGGACACTTAATATAGACTATTTTGTTAATCAAGCTGTTTGCGAACGCGTTAATAGCGTTGCCCTGCTAAACGTCTAAATTAAATACTGCGATGACTGCTATAAGAGCTCTAAAGACTTTGGCTGCCAGAGTCGCCGTATAGGTGTCCTTATAAATCGACTCTTATAGATCGCCTCTTACACAAAGTCGTGCTTTAAACTTCGTTAGATATCTATTAGTGTCCATTTTATAGGTAAATCTCCAGGTCATAGGCACCGTTTTAACTGATAGTAACTTATTTATGACCTTAAACGTTCCACGACCTTCTAGGTTAGTATACTCTTTTATAACAGCAGCAAGGAAATCTTCCCTATACTAGTGTCTTATAAGCTCCTTCTAGTTCTTAGGCGGAGGTGGTAGCTTATCGCGATGGATTTTCCTGTAATATTTTAGGCCTACGTAGAAGGCTGCCTAAAGCGCTTTAAAGCTATCTACCTTCTTAAGGTAAGTTAAATGAGCTATATATCATTTAGGTAGCCTTTTTAATTATTTACCTTTTATAATATTGTCTTCCTTAATAGCTGCGCCGTCTTTATCCTTTAAGTCATCCTCTACAGGTACGTATTTATAATGTGGTTATTAACAGGTAAAGGGAGCTAAGGAGCTTAAGGATTCTTTAGTAGGAATTAACTAAGGTTCTAGCGTCTCGTCTAGGGTAGGAAGGGCAGGTAGGAAATTGTCCTTTAAGGTTTATAAGCTTGCTACGTTATTATCTTAATTGGTTGCTTGGTCTTAATTTCCACTAAAATCTGCCTATTAATTTCTACTATTTTCTACTTAAATCTTATCTAAAGTCTTATTGTCCTTATCTGACGTTTTGTTAAGCTCTTCCTAAAGCGTCCTATTAATGTGCGACACATTAATTACCTCCAAAATTTAATTAGCGCGTTTTTGGAGCAGATTCGCGAGATTTAGCTAATTATTATTATAAAGCAATTGCTCATTAAATATAACGTCTCTTATTTAAATTACCTTTTTTTCGCTAAGTATATAGATCCTAAAGATATTTATTAACTGGTACCTAACTAGGTATCTAATATAAGCTCTTAGCTTAAGCTTTTAAGTGCGTAGGAGGTTATATTTAAGTGGGTAGGCTCTACAGCCGTATATACGTAAATAGGCTATATTTAGCTTTAATGGCGAGAGCCCTAGTGCTAACTAAAGCTTCTTAAAAGGTGTTATCTAGCTAAGCTGGGCGTTTGGTGTCCGATTAATTAAATACGCTATAGCTCTAATAATCTCTGGCCAGAGCTCTTCTAGTAATTAAGCTTCAATTCGCATACAGCGAGACTTAATAATAATTACCCCCCTAGAACATTTAGCAGAACCGTTCTAAGACTTTATATATAGGGCCGATTACTCCACTATAATTCCTTTTTAGTTCGTCTAACTATAGAAGTCGCCACTAAGGGAGGTCTCGCTATTGACTTGGATAACCGCAATCTTCTGATTATATTAACGCTTCACCCTGTTTGAATATCGTATAATTGCTTGCGTTAACGATAACTTTCAGGCAAAGGTCTCTACCTCGTTTATTCGCAGAAATTCGTCATAGAAATGTATCGTCTATTTATGACCGTTATACGCCACAATCTCTTAAAATAGGTCGATATATATATAGTAGAAGGGCCTCGTTGCCTTGTTGGTAGGTGCTCTTCTTAATACAATTTCGCGAGCCTTGCTGACAGCATAGGATTCACAGTTAATTGTCGCTGGTCCTTAAAGCTTCGCACCTTCTACCTCCTAAGGTAGATGCTTAATTGCCTTCGGTCTTATATGGCCTAGTCTCTTATACTAGAGCCTTCCTACTACTTCTTAATTAGGAAGGGGGTCTTGTAATTAGATTATAAATAAGGCTTTTGGCTTATTATATTCAAACGTGTTTTAGTTATAATGTTACCCGCAATAGGTAAATATTTTATAATTGTCTTTGTAATATAGTAGGTTCTTTTTATTATCCTACTATATGTTTTTATTGTTAAACCTATCTAGATAGGCCAAATTTGTATGGAACGCTAGTATATATGCTGCATTAGCTAGTAGGATCCTCTTGGGGCCTGCTGGCGTCTAGATTATAACTACTACTATCCCTATGCCCTTAACTAGATCTAGGCCCGTTCCGGCGTATATAAAGTTATTACTTAGTTAGAGCTTGTCAACGAATCTTAATCAATCGTTAATAATATATATTGTGGTTCCGTTATTAAAAATCACGCTATTATATAGCTTATAGTCAGAACCTACATTATAGGCGCCTACTTGGTGTACGGCGAAGATACTATAGTTGTTTTCCTTTTGACTTCCGTCTGGGTTCCGTACGGCTTCCTTTTGTGGAGCTTCCTTGCTTAAAGCCTCCTTCCTTATCTTCTTAATCTTTGACTTGGTCTAATCTAATACGCTTATAATTCTTTCCTTAACTTTTGTAGCTGTGGCTTTGTTAGATTTCTAATCCTTTAATTAAACCGATTTGTTAATATAAGGACACTCTAGAAACCAGTGAATATCTCCGCAGTAGCATAGTGGGGCGTCTTTCTTCTGTGACGTCTTAGACGATGTAGTAGTAGAGGTTTTGTCCTTAGAAGCCTTATCCTTAGAAGCTTTATCCTTAGGAGCTCCGTTAATTAACTCGCCCTAGAAGCCTACTACATTAGCGCTAAGCTAATCCCTTCTCTTTTAGGTAGTCTCTATTCGTTAATAGTTCCAATATATTTCAACTAGTCAATCTATAGATATTATCTAGTTACTAGCCCAGTTGTATTTGTTAAATTCGACCCTCTACATTAAAGCCCAGTTTGGTAATGCTGGCTCTACCGCCATTAAAAAGTCTCTAATTATACGGTCGCCGTGTACGTCTAGCAATTTGATCTTTTTGCAGTCGTTATATGTCTTCTCCTACTACTATAATTAGGCCTCAAAGTTCTGGTTCTTTAGACCCTTTTTAACCTTAGTATATTAAGTGGATAGGTATAGCTTATATGCTATATTAGTAGGGGCAACCCTCTCCTTAAGAGCCACCAGGGTATTATATACCGAGTTAATACCCAGTATATAGGTGTTAAGGTTCCTAGCTACTATACTAATAATATAGCTTCGTAGGGAGGTTAAAGCTACCTTCTACTTCTTATATTCCTTCTTTACTATTTTATACCTCTTACGGAGAATTTAAAGCTCATCCTTCTTGTCCTTAGAGAGAGCTATATATAAGGTCGTTCCTGTCTTTACATCTTAAGGCCTAGGAAAGACTAGTTTAAGCAAACAGGGCAACTAATTCTGTTTGGTTAAGGGGTTAACATATTCCCATATATTTCCTATTTAAGCTTAAAGCCTAATAAGGTTAATCTATTCGTCCTAATCAGCTTAGTTTAATAATATTACCGTTATAGTAACAGCTTAAGTAGTTTAAGAGGTTATATTAAGAGGTGCTTGCAAAGACGAATAAAGTATTTAATAAGGGATAGGATTAATTAAATTAATAGGTGTAATACGGCAAGTCACCCGGGCTTATAACTGTCAATTAGTAGTCCGTACACTAATAAGTAAGTAAAGAATAAGGACTCTATCTATTTAAACTATAAAGAAAAGAAGCTATTTATACATAAGGTAGGTCTAGGNAACTAAGTTAAAATAGGTAATAGAAACGGGTGGTGAGACCTAGGGCACTAGGCATTAAAGACAGTAGTAAGACGGTAGTAAGACGGTAGTAAGACGGTGGTAAGAAAACCCAATCTGGATCGACAAAACTATAATAAAGCCGGTCATCGCGCACCACCCAATTTCACATAGAAATCGATGCCATTGATTATTTTTGCTTGCCCACGCCTTCCACCCCCAACAATTACGGCGTAAAATCATACTTTGGTCTAGCTGCATTAAGCCAATTATATAGAATTGCTGGTGTTAACCATGGAGCCGCCTATACGTGTATTTAGTCGCGCTAATAAGGGCCAAAATTGCAAGCGTGCATTGTCTACTACCTCACCAACGTAGGCTTCTAAAAGGACTCTAAAGCGTCGTTTAAAGCTTATTTTAAAGAAGGCTTTAAATTATTAAGCAAGGCGTCGTACGGAACCACCGCAGCAACTACCGTTACCAATATTTGTAGAGTCTTCGCCACCACGGCCAGAGCAGCTAGATAAGGAGGAGGAGGAGGAGGAGGAGGAGGAGCCAAAGGAGGAGCTAGATAAGGAGGAGGAGGAAGAGAAGGAGGAAGAGAAGGAGGAAGAGAAGGAGGAAGAGAAGCTAGAGGAGCAGCTAGAGGAGCCAGAGGAGTAGCTAGAGGAGGAGCTAGAGGAGGAGCCGGAGGAGCTTCCTATTAGCTTTATAAGTCGGTAGAAGGTAGTATATAGGAGAAAGGCCTTACCTGGTGCGGTATCTTTAAAATATAATACTACTAACCTCTTCTACTACCTAATTGAGCGCTGGTAAGATAGTATTATTGCTAAGTGCCTACCGCGGATCTTTACCGTTAATCGCCTTAAAGCCACTGCCTCCTATAAGAAGTAATTAAAGACTAATCACTTCCGCTATAAGATTGGTGATTATTGTAATCTATGTAAGGTAACTAAGCTGCTTAAGGATCTTTATAAGCAGAATCCTACTAAGTTATTATACTTAGATCTTACCTTGTATATAATTAAGGAGAAGCCCCAAGAGATACTAGTACTATTATTAACACCTTTCTTTAGCTAAGCAGTAAGATCTAGTAAAAGAACTACTACCTAAATCTAAAAAGCCAATCTCCCTAATATTATTGCCGTAAAGGAAGCTGCTAATAATAGGATTCCGGCTCTAGTAAGTAGATAGCCTTATATTAATAGCTACTATTCTAATAAAGGAGCTACCTGCTAACAAAATAGACGTGGAAATAAAGCTAATTAAGTTAAGCACTACTATCCTATTAATACTTATATCCTTTAGAGGTGGAGTAGAGAGATCTAATTAGATATATTAACGGTTAAGGAGCCATTACAAAATATAGTCTATTAGCTGTTAGCTTAAAAGATAAAATAGCAGCTACTAAAGAGTTAAAAGCTAACGGCAGTAGGAGGCTTACTATCTAAGTAAGTTAAGGACCTTATTTAGCTAATTACTGTTTAGGAGTTAAACTTAATAAGGTATCTAGATTAGCAACAGCATACTTAACCCCTGCCTTCCTCTGGTATTAAGCCGCCTACTTAGTTAAGCCTAGTATAGTTAGAAACGGATTATTATAAGATCCTCTTATAGTTCTTTAACTGGCTAAGAGCTTAGCTAAGCCATTCTAATAAGCGTTAAAGGCAGATTCTGGAGTTAATTAGGTATACGTTAGTAGAGGACAATTAGGATATTAATAGAATAAGATCTTTAAAAGATATAACGATTAAGATCTGGAAGGATTATGGCTTTCTAATTAGCACGCTATCGCGAATAAGAGAGAAAATAGGAGAGTTTAAACGGTAGAGAGTAGTATACTATAAGTAGAGAGTAGATTATAGAGAGTCTCTATAAAGAGCCTTATTCTACTATATAGCCAGCCCTTTTAAAATAGCCTTCCGCATAAACTCTATAAGCTTAACTAATTACAAACTCTAGAAATCTATTAAAGCTCTTAAAGTTAACCGCTAGTATATAGTTTTTTTTTATCTAAGCCTTTAGATCTTTAAAAGTTGCCTTAATTAAATTAAAATCTGGTAAATATAGTGGTAGGAATTTAAGAATAACACCTACCTAGTTATAAAGCTCTTAAAGCCGCTTTAACTTATAGATAGATGCGTTATCTAGTATAATAATTAATTACGGCCCTGGGTACGGTATACAATTAGGTAAAACTTTATACTCTATAAAAGCCTTAAAAAGCTTATTTATAAAAGCTCCTTAAAAGATAATATAGTCTATATAGCCTTTAAGCGTTAACGCCGGTAAGATGCTCCACCGTTTAGATCTTTTATATAGCGTTAACACCTTACAGTCTGCACTAACTGGCGCCTAGCCTTATTTTCTATCACTAGTCCTCTTATTTAAAGCCGACTTATTAAGAAAGATAAGCTAGTTAGCAAGCCATTCTTTCTGCCTACTTTGCCACGTATAATGGAGCAATAAGCTTTACTAAGCGGCACGATTAGAGACTACCTTTTAAGAGTACTAAGCTGCCTTAAGAATACGGCGAATAGTGGTAATAGAGGCTTAGATGTCGAATTCGTTAAAGAGGAAGTCTTACATCTCGTTAAGATACGCAGTAGGCCTGTCTTTAAGATACTTAAGCAGTTACTATAAGTGGGCAGGAACGTTAATAAAAAACTTAACATTATGCCAAGAATACTGACCTGCTTTTGATACTCCAAAAGAAGGCCCGGTCTACCTAGTTTTACAGTAGATGGCGCGTATGGTTGGCCCCAAAGGTCCTAGTTTAATTGAAGCTTATAAACAGTTGTTTTTAACAGCCCTAAAGCGACTGCTATATTAGGGATGTACTCATTAAGATCTAAACGAAGCTTGATTTGGTTTATAACCTTAATTAGAAGACAACGGCCTATTATAACGACGTGTGCAAGCAAAAATAATCAATTGCATCGATTTCTATGTGAAATTGGGTGGTGCGCGATAACCGGCTTTACTCCGGCGCGAGTTTACGATATTTCGGCAAGAACAATAGCCTATCCGCCTCAGAGTCCTACAGGGTCCGCAAGGTTCGGTGTCGCCCCCCCCGTGCGCGCAGCAGCGGTGGCATCTAATTTCGCTTAAGCTTCGCCTAAGTTAGTATGTAGAGCTAGCAGAATTAGATGTAGTGGCCGCTAGGGGGGGGAGACGTCGCCTTACATTTGAAGCTATTTATAATATCTCTTCCTTACCAATATCGTGATCTTTATTCTAGATCATAGTGTAACTCTTATTGTCGCCTCTATTAAATATGGCACCCAATATACATAAATGGCAATACGTCTTCCTTAAAATCCTTATTAACGCGGGCGCCACTAATTAATAGTATCGTGTTTAAGCCAAGTGCTCTTATAGAGCTGTTTAACGAATTTAACGGAAACTAGAGAGGTACGGAAGGACGAGACTTAGTTGTGTATACTTTGGCCTAAAGAGTGCACTAAGCTCTTAGATAATTATTGTATTGCTTTACCGACTTAATAAGGCACCAAATCTATATCTAAATAAGATGGCTTGGTATATATACAACAGTTTTAGAGTTATAGTAGGCCCGTGAATAATTGCTGCAGAGTTAAAAGTCGCTGGCTGGAGTAGGAAGCTGGTAAGCTACATTCTAAATATATGGATGAGGAAATAACTTACTTATATATAAGGCTTGTTGCGTTACTTTAGAGTGGAGTTAGGAAAACCGCAATTAATACTAGGCCAATATCTTATAGTTTACTATTAAGTAACTTGTCTTTATAGACGAATCTAGCGCTAATTTAAAGACGGGTATACGAAAGTTGGCTTGGGCGCCGGTAGGCATAACGCTAATCCTATATACTCTATATAATCGCGACAAGCAGCGGCTTAATATTCTACCTATGTATACTATTAACGGTATACTAGTATTATTAGTATATAGCGGCTTAACGAACGCGGAAGGATATAATTACTAGATTAAATACTACCTCCTGCCTTACTATAATCCTTATTTAGCTCTGAGGTTAGTAGTTATTATAGATAATATAAGCTTCCACCATTTAGAACGGATTAAGTCTCTTTTTGCTGAGCGTGGTATAGTGCTTATCTATTTACCTGCATATTCGCCTGATTTAAATCCGATTAAGGAGTTCTTTAGTAAGCTAAAGGAGTATATTTAACGACATTTTAGATTATGGAGGAGTAAGCCAGAGCTTTGGGGTAATGAGTTTAAAAACTTCCTATAGTGGTGTGTAGATACTATAGGTAGAAGGAGTAATAACGCTAGAGCCTATTTTGGCTATAGTGGGTATATATAAGGAAGGATTGATAGAAGAGTTAGTAAGTTATTAGATTTGGGTTAAACCTTATAATCTTTAGCGTGGTGTTTTTTAGTAGGAGTTAGACGTTGCCTTAGTCGGCTTACTATATTACAGAACTCTTATATAAATTACTAGTAAAATCTATATTCTACCCTAAACTTTTAGGCAAAGCTATACTAGTATAAAAAATCTACTGCTTATCTTCCTCTAAATCCTTAATACTACTAAAAAGCTAAGCAACTTATAAAGTCCTCTAGTTCTTAATATCCTAATATACCTATTCAGCAATTGCCTCTAGTACTCCCTTATTAATTATTATATCAACTAGTATTTTACCCTCTTTATTTAGCTTTTACTCCCTAATAATCCTTAAGTCCCACCGCTTCTTATAAGTAACTTAATAGGCGGCTTTAAAATTACTTTCCTACTCTAGGTCTTCTTGTACTAAGAGCTTCTGCTAGTTAAAATACTCCCGTAAATTAGCTATGTGATTTAGGCCTTACAAACAAGGCAGAGGAACTATAGGTAATGATTTTATAGTTAGGTCTTGCCCTAATAGTAGTATAGCTGGACGCCTATACTGCCTACTAGTTAGATTAATATAAAATTAATTGATAATGCTAGGAGTATTAGGTGTAGGTAACTTAGTAAAGGTAAATTAAGACTTCTTACTACCTCCCTTTTTCTAATCTTGAAGCTTTTTAAATAGCTTACTATGAGGTGTGCGAATAGTAGCTAAACTATCCTTAATAGCCCGCGCCCACTCCTTAAGGTCCTTCTACGTTAGCTTATAGTTAACTTGGCAATAGATCTAGCACTAAAAAGAGCCTAGGTACCTCTTCTTATATTTCCACTCCCTATATAGCTCTAGCCGAAGCTTAGTAGTCTTTAGGTAGGGGGCTAGAGAACGAGCAATATCACTAGCCTTATACTATTTAGATTGCGGTATATTTAAAGGCATATCCTATAAGGAGATAGTGGCAGCTAGCTATGTTAATAATGGCTATGTTAATAACTGTGCGGCTATTATAGAATAATTAGTAGAGCGAGCGGTAGATCTAGCTTAATTGTTTACCTTAATATATATAAAGCTAACTTTAACTAAGAGCTACTTAGTAGAGCCGTCTATATTCCAGTACTTCTTTACTAAGCTTATAAGTTTACTGTTAATTAAGCTCTAGCTAGCTTCCTGACTAGGATTAATCTTAAATATCACTTAAGTCTTATTCTTCTTAGTATATAAAACCGACGCATTACATAACTCTCGTATAACGCGATAGCTAGGAAGCTGCTGCTTAATAGCCTCATTAATTATAGGCAGCATATTATAACTATATGCGAGTGAGAGGCTTAGGTGAGAGTCAGTAAAAGTATATATAACTATATTCTGAGTCCGTACACCCTTCTTAAGCTTCGCTAATAATAAGAGACGATAGTTAAAAAAAGATACCTCTACTGCTTAGCTTTGCCTGCTCCAATTCATGCTTAAATTAAAGCCTTAGTAGTGGCTCCTCCTCCTTACTTTCCGTCATTAAATCCTTAGGTGTTGGCTTAAATACTTGCGAAGGAAGTATAGGGGGTCTCCGCAATTGACGCGGGGTTTGTATATAGTGGCTAATATTATCTAGATTAAGCTCTGGGTAGAGGTATAGTAATTAATAATATTGTTACTGACTTAAAGGACGATAGGAACCTATATTTAAAAGCTACGTAAGACGCGGCAGCTGCGGAGGAGCCCTCATTGTATTATAATCCTGCGATTAATAGAAGCGTTAAACCTCCTCACGATCTACCTCCTCTGCTGCCTTAGGATGATTCAATATTTCCTTAAGCTCGCCGTTAGTAAAAGCAGCTGCCTGCCGTAATGGAGGCAACCCATTAAACGCTATTGGTAGAGAGAAGTTAAGCTGCGTGCTAATCTGGCTACTAAATACGGGCGGCAGAGTCACGACCGTACTTATACTTAAGCTCTGCGTTAAGATAGGTGGTTAAGGAATAGATAAGGATAGTATTGGCGACAGTCGAGGCCTTTAATGGGGTGGACGAGAAGGACTTCCAACGGCGGCAGCGGCAGTACGTTTAGAGCTCATATTGACGAGAGGAAGGCTCTATTACACTAAGATCTAGAGCAGATATCACAATATTGGTAAGGAAGAGAAGTTGCGAATAGCTTCAAATGCAAGGAGGCGACGTCTCCCCCCCCCTAGCGGCCACTACATCTAATTCTGCTAGCTCTACATACTAACTTAGGCGAAGCTTAAGCGAAATTAGATGCCACCGCTGCTGCGCGCACGGGGGGGGCGACACCGAACCTTGCGGACCCTGTACAGCCTGTTGCACGACCAGCTTCCCCCCCCCTCAAAAAAAAAGTTAATTTCGCTTCGGTACGCGGGCTCACTAAATCGCCACCAACTGTATATAGTAATCGAAGCGAAGCCAAGTACCTATACGCAAGTGCTGGTTGCTAGGGGCAATTAAATTAAAGCTATATATTTAGAACTTGCCTAGCTTACCAAAGTCTCAATTAATTCAAAATCGTGTCCTAAAATCGTCAATTTGCCTTCAATATAAATCCTCCTTCAAAACGCGTAGCGGCTCAATTAACGGGTATATCTCCTCGCCCTTAACAAAATCGACAAAGCCTCCTTCCTCCCTTATTACGTACGTCTCTACCTTCATTAAGTCACCGGGGTGTCCTACAATAGCCGCCAAGACACAAATACAACGCTATTTAGCTAGACTTTACATTAAAGGAGCTTAAGGAAATAGAAAATAATCTGGAAGCTATAAATAAGGACAATAAGGAAAATACGGAGGCTTAGCTTAACTATATATAGAGTTAACAGACTTCTTATACGCAGAGCTAACAGGCTTCTTAAAATCAGATCGGCCGATCAACTCAATTAAGGCCGTATAAGTCACTGTATTTAATATAAGATCCTACCTACCCACAGTCAAATATAATAACACCATAATATTAAGCTATAGCCTTTTAGGCAGCTGCTTAAGCTTATCTAGCTCCTTAGTCTCCTTTACAAAATATAATTAAAAATAAAGAAGAAATAACTCCGCCGCCTTACCTATATATAAAGAGTAAGATTAGTAATATAGGAAGAGCTAGCGGCGGCGTGTTTATTACTTATAATTATAATATATTAATTTAATATCTAAAGGAGCTGGTATTTACTAAAACTCTCGTTAATATAAGCCTTTAATATTATAATCTTTAGCGACTTTAAGTCTTTCCTATTTATAAGAGGGAGCTACATTATTAAGAGCAAGGTATTCGCGTTAAGCTCTAGCCAATTAAGGCAAAGGTTAACACTTAGCATATAGGCGTTTATAATATTAGGTTTAATATAGATTCTAAAGTCGCAAATTAGTGGCAGAAGGTTAATACGCAACTCATTATATAGGCTCAACATACTAATAGACGTGGCGAGATTAAGGCTCTAACTATTAACCTCTTAATTATATATACTCCAGATAGAAATTAGCTAGTAGGTAGCTCTCGCCCATTAATAATTAATTAACTCTATAATAAACTTCTAACGCCCTCGCAGAGCTTAGAGCTTAATATAACGCCTCATATACCTACTAGTAGTATTACAAATTTAATAGGCTTACAAGTTAAGCTTACTAGGTATTAGCGCTATAAAAAGCACTATTTTAACGCCAATTGGTATTATATACTTAGCTAGGTAGATATTAAATTAATAGATAAGGACTTACGGGAGTAGGTAACTAGTATTTAGCAAGGCATCGCAAATATTAAGAATCTACCTTATAAGCTTGCTACTCGGCTTACTAAGAAAGCGGCAACAAGAGGAAAAAGTGGTAGAAAAGTACGCCAATCTGCCTCAAGCAAGAGCTCTACAGTTAATAGCCTAGGCATCATTAATTACTTTCACGTTAGCTCTATAGGCTCAATATTAGATTAGCAAATTACTTCTACACCAGTAAGCCGACTGCCCTTATTATCCTTACCTATATTACTAATATACCGCTTATAAGGTATTAACCGCGCAAAAGATCTAAAGGAGTTCTTTAAGTATTAGAGGCAGAGTGTAGCTAGCAATCTTAACTAGGAGGCTGATTTCAAAGCTACGCATAAGGTTGTCTATAATTTAAGGTAGAACTTAGAGCTCCTACGTAATAAATCTAATAGCGCTAATCCTATTAAGGAGCTTATTAAGGCTAGTATTAAATCAGGTGTCGCAAGACGGCTATAGAAGGACTTAAAGAAGTGGGCAAATAAGCGTCGTACGCAGCTTAAGGGGAATTTTCAAGATATAGATAATTAGCAAAATATAGGGTGTCTCTGCCACTGCTAGCGCCCCTATAGTGGCAGAGACGCCCTATATCTGGGTTCTTTAAGATATAGATTATCGTAATTAGCAAAATATAAGGTCTCTTTATTACTACTAGCTCCCCTATAGTAATAAAGACACCCCATATATATAATAGATTAAAGCCTTTTAGTAAGTTATATACGGTCAAAAACGCTACCAAAGATCAATTGCAACTCTTACCCTAAAAACCTCAATAATTATACCCACTATATTGGAAATGGCCTCTTACACTCTCGCTCTTGCTACTAACCTTATTTATACACTAAAGGAGGAACGCTTTAAAGCTATAGCTAAAGTTTTCTAGGTACTCTAGCTAAGAGAACTACTACCACTAAATAAAGTCCTTTAGCTCTCTAAAAAACTCTTTAATTAGATTTAAATTAGGTAAGTATAATAGTAAATACACTAGCTTAACTCTAAAGGTATTAAAGAGAGACTGCATCCTTTCTAAATAATAGAAGCTGGCGTTATCTATAACTACTACTAATCACTTAGCAGGAAAGCGATTATATTATAGTAGAAGAGTATATACCACCCAGAACTTAAAGCCTTTACTATTTATCAAGCCTTTATATACCAAAGCTGCTAGTATGCCGTTAATCGTATATATAGGCAGTATATTAAGCCTCCTCTTACCCCAATTATATGGCGTCTATAAGACTGGTATAATACTAAAAGGAGCCTAGCCTACCTTCCGTACGCCTATCTTTGAATCCATACCTAACTCATCTACAAATACTAGTTAATTGGCGGTATACTATAATATAATAGCAAAATATATATCACAATCGTAAGCGCTACATTTAAGAGCTACCTAGTAACACTTCTTTATATAAGCTACTCTCTAAGCTCTATACTAGAGGATTTAATTAGCTTACTTGCTTCCTTATCTAGCCAGCTAAATAGAGCTCTTAAAATATTATATAGCGGCTTACTATAACATTAAACGTATTATAGATTAGCTATTACAACTCATTACCAAAGAGAGTTGGCTTCTCCTTTAGCTGTATTAGTATTACCATAATCATCGGATCGCTTAGGAGGAACTAGCCGCCTTCACTATTTAAAGGTACCCAAGTTAAGCTAAAAACTCATAAGTTCCTGCTAATTAAGGTAATTAAGCGAATCGTACAACTAGCGGCGGAGGTATACTCTGCTCGGGTCGCTCCAAGTTAAAGAAGATCCTTAATTAGGGCGTGCTAATATGGGCCTATTCGCGGAGCTATACTACGGGTAGAAGATAGGTAGAAACCTCACAATATTTAACAATAATCACGACATAGGAAGATCAATCGTGGACAGCTTTAGGAACAAGGCTCTTACAGCCAAGCATACGGCTTCACTTCGATTACTATGTACAGTTGGTGGTGATTTGGCGAGCCCGCGTACCGAAGTGAAATCAACTTTTTTTTTTGAGGGGGGGGGAAGCTGGTCGTGCAACAGGCTGTACGTAGCTCAACGGGCCACGTAGCTCAACGGGCCTGCTTAGCCGAAATCTAATACACCACTTTTTATTAGCAATCTGTATACCATAATTATGTCTAATAAATACAAAACTGAAGAGAAGCGCGTCTAAGATGCAATTAATTACAAAAATCGACATCCTGGGTTATTGCTTAAGACGTACGCCAATGAATTCGACGCGCCATATAAACGTGTCGTAGCGCGTCACAAGGGCGTGCAAAGCAAGATGCAGAGGCCAGGAAGCAATAAGAAGCTTAATTCTATATAGGAGCAGATGCTTCTGGCATATATTAAGCGCATGGATTGTATAGGAACTTATGCCTTAATCCATCAGGTCCACGCTGCCGCTGAGCGCATCCTTATCCTCCACGCCCAACCTGGCACTAAGCCCGCCTCTCTTAAACGCGACTAGACTAAGAACTTTATTAAATAATATAAAGAAACACTCTATAAGGTTAGACAGAAGCCTATAAAGGTAGAACGAGCTGCTTTAAATAATTTAAATAAGATAGTGGAGTGGTATACGTTATATAAGGACATTAAGGCAAAATACGGTATACTCCTATGCGACGAATATAACTTTAATAAGTCTGGGTTTTGCATTAGGATAAGTAGCGCGTAGTGGATTATAACGCGAGTTTTAAACAATAAAAGATTGTATTTAGTAAGTGAGATAAACCGCGATTTTACTTCGGTATTGGAGGCTATATTTAGTAATAGTGTTACGCTTAATCCGGCGGTTATTATTAAAGGTGCCCAAATTATACACTAATACCTTAATAATATAGATATACTAGATAGGTATATGCTAGGTACGTAAAAAAGAGGCTACTTAAATAATAATCTTGCGTTTAAATGGATTTAGCACTTTAATAAGCAGAGCGCACGTTAATAGATAGGCGCGCATTAACTGCTATTACTTAACGGCCACGGATCGCACCTTATGATAGAGCTAGCTTAATATTATAAAGAAAGGAATATTTATCTTTTAGCACTTCCGGCCTATATAAGCCACTTTCTATAACCTCTTAATGTGGTATTATTCCAGCCGTATAAGCACCACCATCGACGTACTATTAAGATGGCCGTCCGAACGGGCTGTATAAACTTTAACATCGTTAAGTTCCTATACGCTCTATACCATATTCGGGTCACCATATTTAAACCCACGTCTATTAAATCGGCATAGGAGAAAGCTGGCCTTATTCCATATAATCCTAAGCTTGTTTTAACCAAGTTGCGACACTAAACTGCTGTTATACGCCTATCTATACCCCCACCTATAAAAAGTGTCTAGCCACCGTTGCAGCCTGCGCCCCTCTGGACGCCTATAACACTAAGATCTATTTCTTAAGCTATTAGCGAGCTTCGTAATTACGTATATAGACAGGACGTAAGGCACCGGGGCCCGTTATATAAGCTTATAAAGGGTGCTAGTATTAATGCCACGCTTCGCGCGTTAGCTAAGGAAGACCTATATAAAACGCAGGTAGCGGTACAAGCGCGCGCAAAGCAACAAAAAGGCGACCAACGTGTCGTCTCAAAGGGAGGCCTTATATCTGCTAAGGACGGACGACTTAAGGTATCGCAGAGAGTCCGCGCTGAGGCAGAGAAGGCAGCTAGAGCTGCTGCGCGTGCAGTAAAGAAGCGGGCTGCTGAGGACGCCAAGCGGGCTGCTAAGGCCGCAGCGGCGCCAATTTTGGACAGAGAGTAGATAAAGACTATCGCATTAATTACTATACTACAAATATTAATATATCTGTCTTGCACGTGGAGCTATATAGCTTTAAAGTTGTAAGGTGCGGGGCATGGCCCGTTGAGCTACGTGGCCCGTTGAGCTACGTAGGACTCTGAGGCGGAGCCGAAGAGTCCGTGGGGCGGATATGTGTTTGTAGCAAATTGCTGCAAATCGCCGCAAATTGCCAAAATTGCGACTTACGCAGGTTTTGCAGACCCCGATTTTCGTTTGCAACAACGCGCCCAAAAAAAAAATCCTGATGTCAGTCAATTGAGGCATGGGCACGGCAAAGGGGACGCGCAAGCCTGTACGATTGGATTGTCTATAAACGAGAATCTAAAGCTAGGGAAAGGAAAGGAGAAGAAGAGTAGCGCCGTTTAATGTTTTATAAGATCTTCGCGTTACATAACCGCAATATACGGCAATCTGTGGCAACTTGCCGGTGCGTAGTTCTGCTAAGTTCTGCCAGTGCCGTAATATTACCCCCCCCTCTAAAAAAGCCTACCCTTAGGCTTTGCCGCTAAAAGTCTTAGTAAGAGAATCTAACTAATTAGATAACTTTAACCGCCGGTTAAAGTTCCTAGATATCTTAACACCTTACATAACTAAGAAATTTTTAGAGTATTTTTGTTCTTATATTCTTCTAGTAGCTTATTATCTTTATTATACTAGCATTCTATTTACTTATCTAGGTACTTTAACGGTCTAGGTTTATTAGGGTAACAGCTATAAAACTCTTAAAGCTTATAGGGGCTACCTATAAAGTTCTATATAGGGTACTAAGTAGGGTCTAGGTTATATTCTTTCTAACTAATATAATACTTTAACGTTCCCTTTATAAGTTTATAGGCTAGTATTTCTTTAATTTCCTATTTATTATTATTATTAACTTAAATTAGTAGGGGAGGTTAATTTTTTTATCTAGGTAGTAGGTTATTTATAGCTTTTTATAGCTTATTTAGTAAGAAGATAGGGTAAACTTTAATTAAGTCTGGGAGCTTAACCTTATATAAGTTGCCTACTTTATTAAAAATCTTATACAGTCCTGCCATCTTATAGTCTAGCTTATAGTTAGGCGGTTCTATCTTCTAGTTCTTTATTATAACCTAGACTATATCGCCTATAGTAAAATTAGGCTTATACTTATACTTATTCGCCTACTATTCTATTAATTTTAAGCCTTTTTTAGGTTTGTATAGGCTACTTTCTAAGCTTCTTCTAAGCGCTTAGCGTACTACTAGGCTTCCTTATAAGATAGTTTTTCGCGTATAGTCTAGGGCCCTTTTAGTCTTTCCCAGTTAAAGCTTATATAGGATAGGTAACCTATTTCTAGTTAAATAGGGGCAAATCCGGTAGAGTTGTGGGGTAGGGTGGCTTAGGCGTAGTCTATTAAGGGTAATAGTTTAGCCTAGTTATTCTAGAAGTAGTTAATTAAAGGCCGGAGTTTTTAGTTTAAGTATTAATTAATAATTTCTGTTTAACCGTCTATCTGGGGGTAATATGCTATAGAAAGCTTTAGCTTAATGCTTAAGATTTAGGTAAACTTATTCTAAAAGGCTAATATAAACTATAGCCCGCGGTTAGATATAATAGTATTTAGTAGTTCGTAAATTTAGTAGACATAGTAGATATATAATTAGGCCGCCTCTTTAGCATTAATATTTTTATAATAGGGAATTAAAAACGGGCGTTTGCTAAAGTGGTTAACTAGGATTATAACTATATTATATCCGTTATGGTCTAGAGGTAGCTTATAAAAGTCTATAAAGATATATTACTAGGGGTGGTTGGGTATTAGAAGGGGTTTTAATAGTTCTAGGGTTTTATCTTATAGAATTATAGACCTATAGTAGTTATTGCAGTTCTATATATAGCGGTTAATATCTATAATTATTCTAGGCTAGTAGTAGCGATCGCTAATAATCCTACGGGTTTTATTTTTTCTAGGGTGGGCCGTAAAGACCTAGGTATATACTTTGGCAATAAGCCAAGTCCGTAAGTTCTATTTCTGTCGGGAATAAGGCAATTTGCCCTTACGTGCGGCAAATTGCCGTCACGTGAGGCAACTTGCCGTCACGTGCCGTCGTGGCACTAGCGCGGTAAGGAACCTTAAGTTCCTCACCCTCCCCTATCTAATATAACAAGCTTTTCCATCACTATATCTACTTAAGTAGTATTAGTAATTTCCCCTGTGTTACTAACACTAATTAGTGGTTAAATATATAGTTAACTATAGAACAGCAAGGTTTTTAATAGAAGAGACAGTCTCGTATAGGGGTGCCATATACGCTTATATGGAATAGATCCCGGCGATACTATACTACCTTAGACTTACGGAAAACTAGTAATAGAAGTATCACTAAGTACTAAGAGATACTAAGTTGCGTCTATTATATAGAACAATTGCGTTTACGAAGATTTAGTTAAGTACTTTAGGTTAGAAGTATTACTAAACCTAGGGTCCCAAATCAACGTCCAAAACGCGTTAAACAACATCTTAAATTATCTACCTTTTAACAGCAAACCTACGAGATTCTATAAAACCGAAAACCCTACCTACCTTTAACATACGACACCCCGTTAATTTTATACTAATTATAGCATTAACCTACCTAAAGAAGTACGAGAAGGACATTAACCCAGAGATATGGCATAAAGATATTAACCCTACAAATGCCGAACAATAGGACCTAAACGGATTCTTACTATACTGTATAGCATACTATAAAGACAGCAAATATAACAATACTATGCTTTAGTATTATATAAAGGAGGACTTTATTAGATAGATAAAGGAAACATAGGCTCTCATAACAAAGGTTATCATATAAGACTTCCATAACTTCCTTTAGGAGAACAGAGTATTTATCCCTATAGATAGGGGCGCTATTAAAGATAATATTTAGGAGCATATTATTAACGCAAAAGAAGAGCATAAATAGACTCCATAAGAAATTAAGCACCAACTACGCACTATAAGGAAGCTTAACTCACAATAGAATCTAAACGATATACTAATAGAGACACGTTCTAATTCTATTGCTCCAGAGCAAGCGCAAGACCCCCTTACTTCGCGATTTAATAACCTTTAAACTCTACTAGAGTAAGACTAGGTACCACGCCATATTCCATCGGGCTCTATATCTCCACTATAGCCTATAAAGCAATTCCCACCTTAATCTCTAATACAATTTCAACGTGGCCTAATACCACTTAAAGGCACCTTAAAAATGCTTACAGAGCTTATAAAGCTCTATTCAGACTAAGAGAAAAGGTTTAGCGGGGAACTATATAATATCCTTAATTCAAAGCTATACATCTTCTATAACTATTACTAGAAGGTTAAACTAAAACCTAACTAATATTATAACGCCTATTCCATTATACTTAAGGGCCGCGCTAGTACCTTCTATTATAATTATCTAGCAGGAAAAGAATATAATTTTAACCGAATAATATATAAGATAAGATGCCACTTTAAAATAGAAGAGAATAAGCAGCAGTATATATTAGAGTAGAGAGAGACTACCTTTCTAAGAATTATTACTATAAACCTAGGTGTCTCTCAGCTCAATTATCTTTAAAAGCTCTTTAATTAACTTTAGATAATTTAGCGTGGTTTATCCAAATTATATTAAAAGGACTTTAGCCTACGCGATTAAGTTATTAGCGTATACTAAGGTATTAAAGAATACAACCTTACTCTCTTTAATCCTATAAACACTTACAAAGGAGTATATACCTAATTAAGATCCTCTATTAGCACAGCTCTGCGCTCTTAAGAAGTATAGTAATTTAATACCTAACCCTAACCTACTTTAATTAACCTAACCAACTAATATAATTATAACTAGACCGATCAAATATATAGTGGCCGCGGTAGGGGATACAGCAGAGGGTACGATTAACATTAACCACAAGGTAATTATAGAGGTTCATTTTAGAGCAATTATTAGAAGAAGTACTACGTTTATAAAAAGCCAAATTACTAGTTAACCAGGCACCCCCTTAATAGACGAAAGGAGGCATATAATAAGTTCTGCTAGAGCGCACAAAACGTTAGAAATTATAAGGTTATTATAGCCTACTTCTAAAGCTTCCTAGTTTAATATAAAGGTATAGAAGATCTTAAGGGTAAAGTTAACGAGGCCAAATAGCTCCTTATAGATATAGAAATTAAGGACTACTCCTCTAACCAATACTTCACCAAGTATAGTAAGGTAAATGGCATATAAACTATTACTATCCTTAATAACTAATCTACGCTCCATTCCGTTACAAAGTTAAATATCTTTAATAAGCTAAAGGAAAGTTCCGCGTTCTCCTTTAACAATAGATACTCGGCGAATATCTTCCATAGTATTATGCCAGATACTAGAGCCACAGGAGTATCTATAGTAGGAGAACCTTAAGTTCAAGCCCTTTAGCAGCTTAATAGATCTATTTAGATTAACTAATTAACGGTAGGCTAATATACAATCCGCTTTAGCAAGGGTACTATAATCTCTTTTGGTACAATTAAGGTCCAAACCCTATTAGGATATATTACTTTCCACATTATTCCTACAAACACCCCATTCCTATTCTGCATCTAAAATATAAATAGATTAGGCGTTAAGCTTAACAACCTTAAGAACGTGCTTATCTAGGGAGATAATTAGGTACCCATTATACACAAGTAGGGTCACCCTTAGTTGCTCCTTTAACAGCTAAAAAGGAGCGTTACTTAGAGCCATTTAACTAAGTTAAAGCTACACCAACTACATCATTATTTTAGTCACTTATCTATCTACTAACTGCTTAGGGTCCTTTAGTAAGTAGGTTATAAGGTTAAGGTTAAGATAATTAAACATCTTATAAAGTACTACTATTACTATTAAATAAACCAGAAGTCCCCTAGCCAATTCAAGTTTACCCTTAAAAATAACTATAACTTTAACTTCTATATCATTATTAACATTATATATCTTAGCGGCAAGCCAGTACTCTAAATTATTAACTTCTTAACCTTCTTCTAAGCCGCACGTTTCCTAAGGGATATATTAACTAGGAACGCATAGGATACTCTTTAATTATACTAGATTAATGTCTACCTAGGACCCCCTAACCAAGTCATTTACAATATAGAAAGGAACTTCTTATCTATAGAGTTTCAGTAATAAGCAAAGGCAATAGCAATCAAGGTTAAGGAAGTCCCTATTAAGGCACATAATAGCGTTAAAAAAGTAGAATAATACTATACGCTATTACGCTAAGCATATAAGATTATTTCTTTAGAACTAGAGGACGCTAGCAAAGAGCTTATCTTATAAATGGCTATTAAGGCTATTAACGATTCCGCTAGTCCAGATAGACTTATACCCATATTACTAGTCTTTAGCGCTTACCCTTAAATAACTAATAATTCTTCACTATCTCCCTCTATTATATAACGAGCTAAGGCTATTTACAAGGCAATAAAAGAGGTGCGACGTATCTACGCCACGCGCTAGGTTAACAACGTACTAGAAATAAGAAATAGCCCAAATACCTCAACTACGCTTAATTTGCCTCTCTAATCTAAAGTACGGGTATAACGTAAAAAGGGAGAATAGTTAGGGCTATATAAACTCATTGTAAGCAATAGTTAAACTTATACTCTTTAAATGCCCTATAGACCTACTTAATTCCATTTAACCGTTATTAAGCCCTACTATAGAAATAACAGTTATAAGCCTTTATAGGATGCCCTAGAGGATTCCCTAAAGGATGCCCTAGAGGATACCCTAAAGGAGAACTACGATTAACGTGCTCTAGAAGGAGACCATAATTCTAATATAATTGCAGCAGATGTACCGCAACCATAATGCGGTAGAGGTCGCCTAAAAGGATTACAAAATTACCAATACCTTATTAATTTTAAAGAGCAATTTATTACCGCTATTAAGAGTAGAGACAAGTTATTAATGGCCTTTATAACAGCTAAAGAGAAGGCTAACTTTAAGCTCGTAAAACAGCTCTAAAAGGAAGGCCGTATTATAACCCTAGGAGCTCCTTTTTAAGCATCTAATAAACAAGAGATCGACGGTCTTATTTTAAGAGGAGTCTTTAAATTCAAGAAGTATAACCCTACTAAGTTTAATAGAGTTCGTATCTTTAAGTTAAGAATAGTTAACAAGATTAAGGGCAAAGCTACTAACGCCCCATTTAAGAAATTAAGGCTTATTATCTAAGGTTACAACAATAATAGTAAGGAGGTAATCCTTATATAATCCCCTATAATTTAACAAGCTAGTTAGCAAGTTATTATTGCACTAGCTCCCTCCTTAATAAAGAATAGAATAGTAGTTTATTTATAAGATATTACTTAAGCCTACACCCAATTAGAGACGCACCTTTAGCGCTTAATATTAGCATATCTTCTAGAATAAATTCGCCACTAATATCCTAAAGATACAATTATAGTTATTCTTAAGCTATTATACAAAATCGCAGAGGTAGGAACCTATTAGTGGGCTACCTATAGCAAGCACTATAAGGAGAAGCTTTTAATAACTACTTCTATATTTAATCCCTGCTTCCTTATTATAACTACGGGAACCCTATTCGGAATTGTTGGTATATAAACTAATAATATAATCATCTTAGGAGACGACCAATTCTCAGCTCTTAAAGAAGACGAGCTAATAAAGGCAAATCTTATAGCAAAGCTAAAGGAAAGACTTAGTTTAATAACACCATTACTCTTTAATAAATGCATCCTCTCCCTAAACGAGGATTCTATTGCTTTGCGCTAGAAGGGTTAAGGCAAAAAGATCAACGTTATTAACGTTAATTCTCTAAAGCAAGGATACGTGGAGTAACGCGCTTGCGAAGCTTATATTACTTCTATCTATTAACCCAAGGCTTCCTTTAATCTCTCTATTACCGCTTAACACTAGAAACCAACTAAGGATAACATTCTTGCCCTAAATAAGCGTCTTTCCTAGTAAATAAACCATCTCGATTGAGGACTACTCTACGTACCTATTAATCTTCCCACCGCTAAGCTCTTTGTGTTTATTAATAGGTTATTCATAAATAATAAAGATTTTAGCTCCTAGCTAAAATATAAGATTATTATCGCGAATAAATCTACTAGAGAGAATAACTTTATAATCTATAGTAATCTTATCTATTAGAGCTTAACTAAGAGCAAGCGCATTACTTAAAGTGTTTTAGCGTTAGAAATATATAAAATAGTTAGTAGAGTTAATATAGCAATTACAATTGGAACTACCTTAAAGATAATTATAGATTGACTTAAACTTCCCGTTATCCCTATAATCGTATACACTGACTTATATTCCCTCTATAAGTATTTAGTTAAGCTTAGTACCATAAAGGAGAAGCGCCTTATAATTAATATTATAGCACTATAGCAATCTTACGAGCGTTAAGAACTCTTTAAGATTTAATAAATTAATAGCTAAGATAACCCGGTAGATGTAATAACAAAGGCAAACCTAAATAAGGCGCTAGAGACGTTCATTGACATAAATACTCTATGTATACAAGTTAAAGGTTAGGTTAAGAGGGAGTAAAAGATGCGGCAAGGGCCGCTAAGGCGCTAGTAGTAAGCAAGCTAATAGCGATTTTCCATGCTAGGTATGGAAAATCGTAATTAGCTAGTAAAAGTCCGGGTTAGTAGAATAAGGCATATTACCTGCCAAAGTCTGCTATATTCTACCTACTGTCGTATTATCATATACGGTCTATTTGCATATAGATAGCAACCATAAAAAGAAGAGTTACCAGTGTCGGGAATGAGGTAATTTGCCCTTACGTGCGGCAAATTGCCGTCACGTAAGGCAACTTACCGTCACGTGCCGTCGTGGCACTAGCGCGGTAAGGAACCTTAAGTTCCTCACCCTCCCCTATCTAATACAACAAGCTTTTCCATCACTGTATCTACTTGAGTAGTATTGGTGATTTCCCCTGTGTTACCAACAGTTTCTCTACTACTACCAGCCGTTTACAGTACTTAAGTAGTCCACTTTTAAGGGACTATAGGCTAGAAACGTTCCTTGCCTTTTTATAGTACTTTTATAGAGAAGGGGCCGTATAGTTTACCTGTAGTAGTTTATTAATAAGGTTTAGTTCTATAGAGTTAATAGGGTATATCTTGGCATCTAAAGAGTTTATATTTAGTTCTGCCCGTATTTAGGAGTTAAGGTGCTCTAGTTATAGTAGCGCTTAGGTCTATAATAAGATCTTTATAGCTGTCTAGTTATTTATATCCTATTTACGCCTTATAAGAGCGTCCGCATAGTTAGTAGCGCCTAGCCTATATATAATTAGAAAGTTAAATTAAGATAGGGTGTCCGCTTAGCGCGCCTATTAGGCCGTAAGGGCCTTTATTATTATAAAATATTCTAAGGCCTTATAATTAGAAACTACCTAAATAGACTTAGGGGTGCCTTTTAATTAGGCTCGCTAGTGCTAAAAGCTAAAGATAATAGCCAGCATTTCTTTATCGTGAATTAGGTAGTTTAGCTTAATATCTACTATAGTCTTTAAATAGTAAGCAACAGGGTACTATTCTCTGTCTATTTACTTTTAGGAGTAAACGCTAGCTATAATACTATCTAAGGCATCGGTTTCTAGTATTAAGGGCCATTTTAGGTTAAAGTGGGCGAGTAAGGAAGTAGAGACTAGTTATTTCTTAGGCTTATTAAAGGCCTACCTATATGCGGTATTAAAGTAAAAGGGCCGGTTCTTATAGGTAAATAGGCTTAGTGGCCGGGTAATCCTGCTATAGTTCTTAATAAAGTGTTAGTAGAAGTTATAGAACCCTAAGAATAACTACACCCCCTTTACGGTCCTTAGGGGTACCTATTAGTTAATTATAGCCGTCTTTTCTAGGTCTGCCTTAATTCCGTTTATACTAATAATAAACCCTAAGTACTTTATACGCTTAACACTAAATTCTAACTTTTTAATATTAGCTTAGAGGCTAGCTTTCTAAAGCTATTAGAGGACTTTATAGACATGCTCTTTATATTCTAGTTTATTTTTAGAGTAGATTATAATATTATCTAGGTATGCTATATAGAAGTTATTAAAGTAGTTAAATAGTATATTATTTATATATCGTTAGTATATAGCCAGTCCGTTAGTTAGTCTAAAAGGTAGTACTTTATATTTATACGTTCCGTAACGGGTCTAAAATATAGTAAGGTTTTCTAATTTAGGGTCTATCCTAATTTAGTAAAAAGCTTAGCGGATATTAAGCTTTATAAAGATCTTAGCTCTACTTATTTAGGCTAAAGTCTTATTAAGTAAAGGTAGTAGGTAGCGGTCTTTAAGGGTTAAATTATTAAGCTTATAGTAGTTAATATAGAAACAAAGTCCTCTATTTAGCTTTTTAGTAAAGAAAATAGGTAAGTTAAAAGGGGCTTAACTAGGCTTAATAAAGCCCTTATCTAGGTTATTAATAAGATACTACTTTATGGCCTATAATTTGACAGTAGATTGCTATCGGAGGGGGCTATAGCTAAGGGTAACCACCTTATCTAGCTTAATTTTAATCTTATAGTTATATAGTCGGTAAGGCGGGAGTATATTAAACGCTGCTTTAGAGAAGGTGTCTTTAAATTTCTAGTATTAACGGGGCAGTTTCTGTTCTACTAGCTCCTTATCTATAAACTTGTCTTTCTCTTAGGCTAGGGCTTCTTTCTCTTTAATTATTTAATTAATTTTGTATAAGCTAGTTGTAAAGGTAATAGTATTAGGCTAAACTAGGTTCTAGTAGAATCCTATAGCGCTAATATAGTAGATATTAATTAGTGGGAGGTCTATAGGCTTCTTTACGGATATTTATTAGGCAGTATTTTACGGTATAGGGTTTATAGTCTTCCTTAGCTTACATTCTATTTTCCGTAAGTTGTCCTTCTAGTTTATTAGTTTAGTATATTATCTAATATCCCTAGCCTTCCTTTATAGCTGCGTAGGGCCTAGGTTCTCTATTAGGGACTTAGCTAGGCTACTACCAACTTCCTAAGTTTTTAATACGGGTAGTGTAATATAGGTAGTTTAGGGGCGGCGTAATATACGGATCTATTGCGGATTAAACTGTATATCCTTCTTAAAAGCCTAGTCCCTACGCGTTGTATTAGCCTAGTAAACGGTATCTATCTGCGGCTATATAAGGTTTTCTATTATAATACTAATCTCTTTTATAAAGGAAGGCGTTAGGGGTATAGTTTTGGGCTAGATAAGCTGCCTATTCCGTATATTAAGCTATAAGCCTAAATAGGCTAGCCATTTTCTCCCTAAGATTATATTATAGCTTCTAAGGTCCGTAATAAGGAAGGGGATATTATACTACCTTCGTCCGTTAACGCGGAGGTAGATCTATAAGATAGTTATAATAGGTAGCCCTATCCGTCCGTTATAACCGCGAATAGGAATTAGTTTAGGCAGTTCTTTAAGGGGTATATTTAAAAAGTTAGCTAGTTTTATAGCGCACTTTATATTAATTAAGGTAAAGGTATTTACTCCTAAGTTAGCTAAAGTAAAGGTTAAAACTTAATATTTATTACGAAATAAAGTATAAGGGATAGTGTAGCTTTTTCCACTAACTAGCTAACCCAGATTAATATATAACATATCAATCCCTTTTAACCCTAGAGAGGAGTCTTCCTCTAAGGTTCCTCTTTTTCTAGCTTTATATTATCCTCCTAAATTAATAGGACCTTATTTGTCTTTGCCTTTATTAGGTAGTTCCTTATAGGGTAGCCTATTTAACCGTATAAAAAGCAAGCTCCTTAATTGCTAAGGGCCTATATATAGGCCGGGTGTATACTAGGCCCATAGTAGGGGTAGCTGCGCAGTTAGCTGCTAGGTTAACTATAAGGGTTGCTAATTATACTAGGGCACTATAGGCCGTACTTGTAGTGCTTATAGCCTAGTTTATAAGGTTTCTAGTTTTTAGCTAATTAGCGCGTGCCTTAATTTAATAAAGGCCTTGGTTAATAGCTAGGCAATAGTCTATAAGTTCTTTTAATGTCTATACTATAGTATAAGCTAGTAATACGGCCCGCTATAGGTCTAGGGTAAGCTTATTAAAGAGGTTTAGTAGTAGGTCTTTTTAGGGGATCTAGGCCTATCTGGCTATATATAAAAAGCGGGTTTAGAAGGCCGAAAAGGTCTCCATTGTTTTTATATTTAGGCTTTTATAGCTAAGGCGGGCGTTTTATACTTTAAAAGGGTCTTTATAAATAGAAGATAAGTATTTAATTATTTCTTCTTTAGAGATAAAGGGGTCTATTAAGTCTTTAGTGTATTGCGGGCGTAAATGCGTCTAAGTATCTCCGCTAGTACGGCTAAAGATATAGGCTATTCTGGCTCGGGCGCTAGGGAAGTAGTCTATATTAACTTTAAGCTTATTCTATAATTAAAGCTTCTAATTATTAAATATAGGGTTAGCTCCATCTATAAGTAGTAAGGGGTCCGCGACCTTTACTAACTACTTCGGTACTATATAGGCCTTAGTAGATTTACTAAGGCGCTAGGATAGGGCCTAAAGGACTATAGTAAGTCTTTAGTTGTCTAATAATAACTCATTATTAAATATAGGGGTATCTCTGGCTTTAAGCAGCTCTCGCAGTTATTTAATTTTGGTATTAGTAGCCGTAAGCTCCGCCTAGGGGGTTAAAACGTTAATTATTTCTTCGTCTGAAGTATTTGAGGGTCCTATAGCTACTTTACCTGCTACTGTGGTTCATGGCATAGTGGTAGGGGTATTAGGTAATTTTAGGTAATTTCCTTAGGGGTTTTGGTCTGTGTGTGTCTTATAGGTCCTTTCCTTAAGGTTTTATTCTTTTCTTTTAGGTCCTATCCTTATAGTCCTAGTAATATCTTAGGGTCCTATTCTATGTTCTTGTCCTATTTATAATCTTGTAGATATATTTAAGTTCTATTTTAGGGGGAAAGAGTAAAGAGAGCTTTAGATAATATTAGCGACTTAGTTAATTAAGGTATAGGCACGGCAAAGGGGACGCGCAAGCCTATACGATTGGATTGTTTATAAACGAGAATCTAAAGCTAGGAAAAGGAAAGGAGAAGAAGAGTAGCGCCGTTTGATATTTTATAAGATCTTTACGTTACATAACCGTAATATACGGCAATCTGTGGCAACTTGCTGGTGGTAGTTCTGCTAAGTTTTACCAGTGCTATAACAATAGGGTAAGTTCCTATTAAATAATTAAAAAGTAGTAAGTACCTAAATTACCTCCATTCCGTGCCGTATATTAAAGCTAGGCCTATTTTATAGGCCTAGAGTTTTTACTTTAATATTATCCATCTTCTGATAATGTTATATATAATATATTTACCACTAAAAAAGGCTTAATTGGTTACTTTAAGTCTATTTCTAGCCTTAAAAAACTGCCCTAGGAGGCCTATTTATACTATATATTATACCAATTTCTTTACTAACTATATTTAGTTTAAAATCGTTTTAAAGGTTTAAGGCTAGCTATTATACGGCCAAACTACTTTCCTTAGTTCTTTAAAATTAGGGCATTTAATTAAGACGTGTTATCTTATCTATTTATTCCTATATATACACCTTAAGTTAGGCATATATTTAATCCTATAAAGGTAGCTTTTAAGGGCTACCTTACCTATATAGATCTGTATAAGAGTAGCAAAGAAAGCCTTTAGTAAACCTCTATATATCCTTAGTCTCTGCTTTAAGATCTTTAGTACTAATCTATATAGTTCTATTCTAGTTTCTCCTATCTTTTACTTATTTACCTAGTAGGCTTTTAATCTTGCCTTTATTATTCTCTTTAATGCAAATAATAGGCTTTAAAGTAATAAGAAAGTAGGGACTTTTAGTCCTTTCTCTCCTTCTCCTTCTCTCTACCCTATTGCCATTTTTACTAAAATATCCGCTTATTTATTTCTATTAATATCCATATATAACGGGACCTAGTATATTACTACCTATATACTTAGTATTTACATAGCTTATACCCTTTTACGTACTTTATAGACTAGGTACTAACATAAGTAGTTCTATAGTTTAGCTACTGCTTATATTACTACTTAATTATCTATAGATATTATTAATCTTCTAATTATTAGTAAGTGCTTAAGTACTAAGTTAAGGGCTAGCTATAGCCCTCTTAGCTCCTTTGTATATACTATACTAACCTAGTTTATTCCTGTATAGTTAGCTACTTTAGCTTCTCGTTCTAGAATGCATACCCAGGCTCTTACCTCTCTATTAATTTTACTACCATCTATATATACTAGTACGTATCCTAGGTTATTCCTAGCTTTTTATATAATATAGTTATATCCTAGCTTGCCTACTTTTATTCCTCTAGTAATATAGATCTTTAGTAGCTTGGTTTATAGATAGATAATTTCTAAGTAAATTACTTCTATAAGAGGTATCCCTTCCTTAAGACGGAGCGCTACTTTATTCTCTAATTTTTAAAGAGGGCTATACCACTTAAACTTTAATAGGGCGGATCTCCGCAGTTATTAAATCTTATAATATAGCGGCGACCTCCTAGTTTAATTTAGAGAGGACTTAACCGCCTAGTAAAGCGATGTTTTAATTAGTGGGATATATATCTCTACTTTTAGTTCCGTCTTAGCGGTAGTTTTAAAAGTTCCTATTATAAGATAGAGTACTTTATACTAAATTTATAATGGAACCTAGTAAATACTTTTTACTCTATTAATAAAACCGCGCCCCTTTTCCGGTATATACTAGTATAAAGCTGCTAAAGTATATATAGCATAACTATAGCTATATAGAGTTGGCGCATATATCTAGTTGTAATACCCTATATAGATTCTATAATACCTAAAAGACATATAAGTTAGCTTATAGATCTTTCCACTAAATAGCCTAAGTACACTTTCCCTATTAGCTTATTATTTAGTATAATACTAAGGTATCTAGCTTTTATTATTAGTTATACTCTTTAAGTCCTTCTATCCTTTAGTATAAGCACTAAAGGATATTTATATTCCCCTTCTGTTATAGAACGGAGGCAGTAGCTACAGAGTGTATGTATTTAAGGAGTCTATAAGACGTTACGCGATTAATCGTAAGGGTTAAGGGCGTAAGGAGGTAATATACCTACGCGTAGCTAATATAAGCTGTATATAGGGTGTATGTAAAAGCACGGGGTTCTCCTATAGAGGCCCCTGCGGTAGGGTTCTGTAATACTACCCCCCCTCCTATAAAGGCGGAGCTCCGGCGACCCTATAGTTACTATATATATATAAAAGGGACACTTAAGGTATAGAAAAGAAGAAAAGGGGGGTATTACTAAAGGCTTAAAATAACGTTATATAATAAGGCTTGGCATCTAAGAATCCAACTAATTAAATAACTTTAACCGCCAGTTAAAGTTCCTGGATATCTTAACGATATTCCGGTTACGTAATTACACTTTACCGCAATTTAACGACAATTTAACGGCAATTTGCCCTTACGTGGTAATATATAACGGTTTAACTCTATAAGGGCTCCTATAGAGGATTAGGTATGAAATCTTTGCTTAGGCCTAGTTTCTATAGGTTTACGTAGTAAAAGTTGCTAATAAGAACCTTTGTATTTTTAAAGTCTTTCTATAGTTACTATTCTGGCTAATTTATATTAAATCCTGTGTATATAGCTCTGAGTAGAGTTATTATCCTCTACCTTTACTAAAGTATTTAGAGTTAATAATTTATTTAATGGTCCACTTCTTATAGTTCTTATCTTTATTCTCGTCTTAGATTAGTACTAGTAGGGGTTTAAGCTATATCTGCCCTAGTAAGGAGTTGGGCTAATAAAGGTATAGTAGCTATGGGTAAAATATAGGCTATATCCCATGGGTAGCTAGGGTAAGTAGGAGTTCTAGCTTATATATAGCTCCCCTATTAATAACTCGTTTAATTAAATAGGGGCTAAGGTTCTTATAATTAAGTAACTTTATAGGCCTCTGTATAGAGATATTATATATATTTAGCTATACCTAGTCGCTAACACGTATCTCTAGTAGTGGCGTTCTATAATAGTCGGCAAAGTAGGCCTACTTTACTTAAGCCTAGGCCATTTCTCCCTTATAGTAGTTAAGTAGATTTTTTATACGGTTTATATGCTAGTTAGCAAGTAGCATCTTAAGGCGTTTTTTATATAGTAGTTTTTTATTAATAGGTTCTGGTGGCTCTATACCTAATTAGGGGTAATAACCCTTATTTACAAAGAACGGGGTAAGTCCTATAATAGTTAAGACGTAGTTATTTGCTATAAATTTACCTAGTAGGAGGTAATCTACCCAGTTATCTTAACTATAGGCGACTACCTATTATATGTACGCTTTTATACTAGCATTAGCGTTTTCCGGTTACCTAGTAGTTTTATAGTAGAAAGATATAGACATCTTAATAAAGATGCTAAGGCGTTAGTAGATTTGTCTCTATATATTAGAGTTAAATTATATACCTTAGTTAGATATAATTAAGTTAGGTAACCTATATAGTTAATAGACTTTATAAAGAAAGGCATTAGTAATATCGCTAACGGCTACGCCTTTAGTTAGGACGTAGTGGCGCTCTTTTATAAGTCGGTATATTATTATAAGGATGTTCTTATAGGTACGGCCATATTATTTATAGGGTAGTAGGTTAATAATGAAATCTATAGCAATATCTGCCTATTATTATATAGGTACTAGTAAAGGGTACAGTAGTCCTTAGTACTTTATATTAAAGGCCTTAGCGCGCTTATAACTATAGTAGGCGCCTATAAAGCGTTTAACTAAGTCTATTATTTTTTAGCTAGAAGTAGTATCGGCTAAGGAGCTTATAGATTTTTTCTCTGCCTACGTAGCCGCTTAATTAGAGGTTATAAGCTATTTAGATTAGTTACCGTTATAGATTTTCTAAGTTGGGGATAAATAGGCGGCCTCTATAATAGAGCCTGTTTTCTTTTACTTCTAAGGCTGCTATATTAATCTAGCCTAAGCTTTAAAGGTTAGTAGGTAGTATATAGGCGCTAGCGGTCTTTACGGCGATAAGTTAATATAGTAATAAGTTAACAGAGGTGTTATATACCGTAGTAATAAGCTTATTAATTTTAGGAGGTAACTTTAGTTCTGTAGTATAAAGCTAAGGTATAGTTAGCTCTATTGTAGGTAGTATACCTAGGGCTAAATTTTATGCTTTTAGGATTGTCTGTTATTGGAACTAATTATAGGGGTTATTTTTAGACTAAGGAAGGTCTTATAAGCGGCGTATTAGGCTATTAGGTTTAGTACCTTATACTCTTAGTCTATATATAATTTTAAAGTTAAAACTAGAGAGGAACTCGTTTTAATATACCTGATATTAGTTTAGCTGCTTTATAGTTATAAAGTACTTAAGGTTACGATGGTCCGTAAGAACTTTAGTTAGCTAGCTAGGCTCTATTAAGAAGAGTTCTGGTTAGAATTCTTTAAACGCTTATATAATTATAAGGAGTTCTTTATTATAGATCTTATAGTTATACTTTTATAGTATAAGCTTAGATAAGTAGAATATAACTAGGTAAAGGAGACTGTTATTACCTATTTAGGAGAGGACGCCTACGTTAATATGGTCTAAGGAGTCGGTTTTAAGATAGAGTTATTATCCTAGTGTAAAGTAAGCTAGAATAGGTGCTTTAGTAAAGACATTTTTAAGGTCTTAGAACGCCTTCTTATATTTAGGCGTCTAGGTAAAGTATAGATACGTTTTTCTTTCTTTTACAGAAAGGCCTTTTATTCGCATTATTACTATAAGTAGTACTATTACACTTAAGAAGTTAAATATAAATTTCTAATAGAAGTTAGTAAAACTAAAGAAGGCTTATATATCCTTAATGCAGTTAATGTTAGGTGACGAAGTCACCTCGCCTATATATATTGTTCCGCACAGCTGTGTCTGGCATTAAGCCAGTTACTTGCTTACCTTTTGGTTTATATGGCTGAGTGGTGCGGAGCTTATCACCTCACAGTTAAGGGCTTACTATTTAGTAATTATACGTACTTTTTTGGGGTCTATATAGATACCCTTAGTAGTAATAATTAGTTTAAAGTATTTTACTTCTATAACTAAGATTTTATATTTCTTTAAATTAATATAAAATCCTATGTCCTTAAGGCGCTATAAGACCTTTTAAATGTGTTTAGTATACTTAAAAGGATTATTGTTATAAATAAGTATATCGTCTAGGTACGTAGAGTAGAAGTTATTAAGGTAGTCCTATAAGGCGTTATTAATATAGCTTTAAAAGGTGTTTAGGCCGTTATATACGCTAAAGGGTATAACGGTATATTTAAACTAGCTAAAGCGTAATGCAAATACGGTTTTCTATTTATTACCTTTCTATATTTAAAGATAGTTAAAGGCGGCGATAATATTAAGCTTAGTATAGATTTTAGCTTAACTAAGCCGCTTAAGGGTCTTACGTATAAGCAGTACTAGGTATTAGTTTTTAATTATAATAGCGTTAAGTCCTCTATAGTTAATATAAAATTAAATACCTCTTTTTAGTTTTTTAGTAAGAAGGATAGGGGCGGCTATTAGTAATATACTAGGACGAATAAATCCTTTATTAAGGTACTTATTAATAAACTTTTTTATAACTAGAAGTTTATTTTTTAATATTAGGTAGGGTCTCTTATAAAGTAGCATTTTTCCTTATTTAATATTAATAGTATAGTTATTAGGTTAATATAGGGGGAGTATATCTACGCCCTTTTGTAAGCATATATTAGTAAAGTTATAGTACCTCTTAGGGAGGAGCTTACGGAGTTCTTTATTAGTAAGTCCTTTTTTAAGCTTTATAAACTTCTTAAAGTCTAAAGGTAAAAGTCCGTANAGTTNTATAGNGGCGTTNTCTTCTANAAGGTTAACTATATCTATNCTATTACTATANAGGACNTAGTNNTATTCTTTATTAAGCTTATATAATTATAATTAGAAAGCTGCAGTAACGGTTTAGCCTTTTCTATATACTATACGGTAAAAGGCTAGGGCACTTATATAGTGGTAGTTAGTTATAGGTAGAGTAATAAGGGGTTCCGTAGATTAATATCCTAGGGAGTAAATAGAGGCGGCTAGGCTATACCCTAGGTAAGTCTCTCTGTAGTATTTAGAGTTAAAGGTTACTTCTCTCTTCTTCTAATTAATAGTAGGATTGTATTATTTAAGCTAGTTTATTTTAAGAATAATAGGGTAATTAGTAAGTGGTATAATATAGGCCTAAAGTTCTTCCTGGTGTCTATTTATATCTAAGTAGAGTTATACTATATAGGTAATCTTCTATATAATATAACTACCATTAGCAAGTTATAGGGCTCGGGCTTTAGTAAGGGGTAAGGTAGGTAGGTTATAAGTATATATAAATTAGGTATCTATAAATTTATTAGTAGCTTTATAATTAATTATAGAACGGCTTTTATATTATTTTTTGGCAGTAGTTCCTATTATAGGTAAAACTATCTATTTCCGTCTATTTATCTTTACTAAGTTATTTATTAAGTAAGCCGATATATAGATCCCTCTATTATTAAGGCGTCCTAACCCACAACTTAGAGCTAGGACTTAGTATTTTCCGCTTTTATATCTAACTCTACCGCTATTACTACGTCTTTGTCTTATATAGTAGTAATATATAGTAATATATTTAGTGTTTAGGGTATTAGGCTAGGTATTAAGCGACAGCTACTAAACCTAGCTATTAGGTAGTTTAGGTTATTGTAATAGTAGCCTTTTTAATAGCATTTATAGTAGCGTCCTAGTTTCTAAAGTAGCTTACGCTTTCTATCTAGGAGTTTTTATAGAAAGGTTAGTATAGAGAACTCGATATTAGCTCTGGTAGCACTTAAGGTAGTAGGCGTTAGTAACTTAGTATATATAGGTTTAGTAAGCCTAGAAGGCTTCTATAAAAAGGTCTTTAAATAAGGGTTAGTAGTAGTAATCTAATTTAGTTATCGTTCGATCTTCTATAGAGCTACTACTATATTATAAACATCGTTATAGTTATAGCTGGCGGCTGCGTAACTAAGGCAATAAGTAACTTTTTTAAGGAGGTTCTCCTAGTCTTTAGTATCGTCTTAGGCGAGGGCTTTAGTATATTTCTAGAATTTAACATAGAATTTATTAAATAATTTAGTAGGGTTTATCTTTAGGGTATATAGTTTAGCTTAGCTAGTAGCTAATAGGTTATAGTTATAGTATATTAGGTTAAGATCGTTAAGAATTTCCTAGTAGGACTTCTACTTTTAGGGGCTATTAGTCTCCTATTAGGTGAAGAGTCTATTAAATAGTATACCCTTTATTTACCCAATAATGTAACTAATCTTAGTATCTTCTATAGAAAAAAGGCAGGTACTTTAGGTTAGTTTTTTATGGATTTGCATCTTCTAGTAGCTATATTCCTTACGGTCTCCCTAAAAGACTAGGGTATTAGGGTAACGTGCATTAAACCCTACAGTAGCAGCTTAGGTTTAATTATTATGGCTTTTATTATTACTGCTTTAGTAGGGGTTCCTATTAGGTAAAGCTGCTTAGCGCTAACCCTCTATTAAGTATTAAGTAGGTAAAGTTGCTAGGGGCGTAGAGACTTAGGTGGCATTATATATAGTAAAGAGGTGTCTAGCATTATTACAAATATGCTTATTAAGCTAAGATTATAGGTATTTAATTATGCCGTCTTTTTTAGTAACCGTAGCAATAAGTATAATCTTAGCTTTCTTTAACCGTTAGATGTCGCATTTAGATACGCGGAGGTCGTCTTTAGTTTTTTAGCGTGTATTATTAGCGAGCGCCTTATAAGCTTATAGGTCTTAGATAATATCGCGATCTTAAGTAGTACGCATTTTAGCTTATATAAGCTTTAGGTGGTAGTTCTATAAAAGGCGGTAGTATTTATTGGGTTCTTATGCTACCTTTTTTACAAATATCTTAGTATCTTATATTTTAATTTTAATAGGTAGTGGCTCTTCCTCTTACTTTTATCCGTAGTTATATAGTTAATAAAGAATAAAACATTATTAATGTCTACCTTATTAAGGTTATTATAATCTTTTAAGCCACTAGGCTTCCCTTTAGGGGTTAAAGCTAGGGCTAATAAGTTAAATTCTCCTAGGGTTAATTGGCGGCGTAGGTTAAGTATAGGTATTAAATTGTTCTTTAAGTTTAATATAATAGCTAGTAAGGAATATTATCTTACTATTGTGGGTTCCTTAGAAGTATAGAGTAGGGTAACTTATAGACACGCTGCTTCTAGCAGCGCCTACGGTATTATAAAGATATAGAATTGGTCGTAGGCTAAGTATTAGTAGTAAAAAAAGGCGCAACGTAATGTTATAGGACGGGGGCAGTGGCTATAGAGCGTATGTATTCGAGGAGTCTATAAGACGTTACGCGATCGATCGTAAGGGTCAAGGGCGTAAGGAGGTGATATACCTACGCGTAGCTGACATAAGCTATACGCGGGGTGTACGCGAGAGCACGGGGTTCTCCTATGGAGGCCCTTGCGGTGGGGTTCCGTAATACCTTCTAAGATCTTCTTCCTAGGTTATATAAAAAGATAAGTTTATACTTCTATAGTGCGAATACTAAGGTATATCTATATGCCCAATTCTCTACTCTCTCGTATAGTATTAATAGTGTTATTATTATCTCTTCTGTGTTTCTTCTATTAGCTATTATACTTTTATTATTAATATACTCTATAACTAGGCTATACCTTAGTCCGTCTTCGTTTATAGTAATATTTAAAAGATCTACGTTATAGAAAAGGTATAATATTAGCAATATTAGTAAGCCTTAAGGAATTCCTATTAGTATAGGGAATCTCTCTAATATTCCTTCTAGTAGTTTAATGTATATAGATCTTCTTATAAGGAAGCTTTAAATCCATTTAACCATTAGTATAGGGATTATTAATTTCCATAGGCAGTAAAAGAGCCTCCAGTATAACACGTTATTAAATACTCCGCTTATATTAAGTATAAGTAGGCTTACTACGTCTTCCTTATCCGTCTACTATGCAGCGTAAATCTTTTCTAGAAGGAGATATACTACGTATTTACAACTAGCTGCTCCTCTTCTACCTATATAAGTACGTAGTAGGAGGCTATAAGCATCTGCTATAAAGAGCATCTGCTTTATAAGCACTTTATCCATAACTTTGCCTACTATATTTAGTAGGGCTATTAGTTAGTACATCTTAAGGTCCTTAAAGTCGCCTTTCTTTAGTTTTCTTAGTACTATAGTAATTAATCTTTAAAAGTATATAGGGTAATATCCTACTATAAGGTATTAGTTAAATAGTTAGGTTAGTAGTTCTTTTAGTTCTTATATAGCCTTATAAATTATACGGCTTAGAAACTAGTCCTCTTTTAGTGCTTTATTAGAACTAGTTATTCTAATAGCTTTTTCTACCTCTTATATTTTAATATCCAAGACCTATAAGGGGTATAGATATTAGTAGTTATATAGGTCTTTTAGATCTATAGGCGGTAGTATTAGGAAAAGGGAGTTTTTAAGGGCTACTACCTTTTTCTCTACAGTATATTATAGGGTGCCTACTACGTCTCTAATATTTAGCGTAAACGTAGTTTTTATAATATTCTGGTTTTGGGCCTAAGCATATAGGAACTAGTCCCTTTATATCTTTAATCTTACTTACTCTATTTCTATATTCTATTTTAGTTACTTTCCTAATAACCTTATCCTTCTCTCGCCTTACTATTTATAGTATAGTATAGTATTCCTTAGTCAGACGTCTGTCAAAGTGCCTATATATATTATTCCACCTTAATTACTTATATATATTTATCCGTCTATTTTAGTTTAGATTACGGGCTAAGTTTAGCTACTAGTATAGAGAGTTTTACGGCTTTAGTAAGGATGTTTATAATTCTAATAGTTACTATATTAATTTAGTCCTATAATAAAACTAGGGGCATTTTTAGAAAATCTTAAAGTATATTATAGAAGATTTCTTTATTTATCTTTTTAAAGAGTTGCCTAGTTAGTTCCTCTTTTTATTCTAGTTAGTATTTAAATACTATTTCTATTAGGAGGTGGCTAGAGCCCTTATTAAGCTCCTTATTAATTCCTATTTAGATTAGGTGGTTTACTATATCTAAAGCAATAAAGCTAAGGCTAATTGTTAAGGGGTTAATACCTACTCCCTTAGCTAGCCTTATAATAAGCCCCGGCTTAAAGCCTAGCTTAAGCCTATTATTTTCTATTACTTTAATAAGATATTCCGCTGCTATCCTATAGTTATACCTAGCTTTAGGTCCTCCCTATCTAGAGTAGTAGAGGCTAAAGTCTTCTATAACTATAGTACTATAGTCTAATCCAGTAATTTATTTTAAGGTGTTATTTAGCTTTAGAAATATATACCCTCTTAAAAGGCCATATAACTAATTATATGGTAAAAGGGGGTTTAGGTTATAGATATTAATTAGAGTAATTATATATTATTATCCTTCTCCTTAATTTGTAATTGATACTACTATAAAGTTACTACCGTAATCCGTAATACGGAGGCATCTAATGAGAATCCTTTTGTTAATAAAAAGATATACCTATGTTTCCTTATAGGGCGGGTAATATAAGTAGAACCTATTACAAATTAGATTTATAGTTATAGGGAGGTCCCTTTCTAATCTCTTGCTACACTATACCTCCTAGATAGCAATTATATTATACTACTATATCCATTTGTTTTGTAGGAGTTCCTATATTTTTATATAGCTTTTTCCTATATTATATTACAGAACCTTAATAGTATAGATATTTAGGTCTTCCGTTATTATAAACGTCTAAATATATCTATCTATAGTAGTATAAGTACTTTACCTAAGCTCTATATAGAGTACTACGAGCTCTTACTAAGGTTCGAACCCTTATCTTTAATTTTCGCTTATTTATCTATAACGATTTTAATTATCTCCCTTTCCTTCTCTTTCTCCCTTTTTAAATTAGCACTATTTCTACTCTTACTGCGGCTTATTATAGTATTATCTTTAGTTTATTCTTCCTACTCTTTATACTAGGTTTTACTTTCGTAATATTACGGTTATATCTTTTTATTTATATTAGTAATATATCCCATTTTAGGTTTCTATTATCTATTTCTTTTTCCTAACTAAGCTTCCCGTTTAGGCTCCCTATTAGGCTTTATTCGGCCCTTCATTTATTACTTCTATCTATTATTTACGTTTCCATCCTATCTATTTTATTTATAGTATTTACTATACTTTTAGTTGTCTATAGTAATAGGGATAGAAAGCTCCGTTAGCTTAAACTTTAATACCTTATTTTTAATAGCCTTAGTAATATATATACTAGGTTTTTAGGCCAGTATAGGTTTATATAAAGTCTAACTTTTACTTCCTCTATATATACCATCTCCTTTCTATAAATAGAGTAGGCTAGTAACTAGGCAGTATACTTGCCTTAATAAAGATAGCACTTAGCCCTTATAGTCTTTTATATTATAATCTTAAGCGGTATATTATCCGCATATCTCTATCTCGCGATATTAGGTTCCTATATATCTATACTAATAGTATTTAAAACACCACCTTACCTAGTAGGCGCAGTTGTATTTTTTAGTTCTCTTATAGGTGCTATCCTATAGAGGACCTTTATATAGATTGCGGCGTTCGCGCCTAGTACGGTCTTAAATTCTAGTACTAGAGATACGTCTCTCTGTTTCTCCTTTAGGGGCTTTAGCTACCTCTACTTAACAATCCTATAGTTACTAAATGCCCTACGGTTCTCTAGCTTAAATTTTCTAATTATAGCCTCCTTATCTATATTAGTAATAGACTATATAGGTGCGCTATATACTACTACTCTATATATAGGTTTTATTACCTAAAAGCTTCTTCCTAGTGTCTTTCCCCACTCGTCTCTATGTCTACGCAGGTTGTTTACCTATACTAGTATCTTAGCGAATATAAGAACGTCTCCAGATTTAAGGATCTTTAACACGGTAATCTATGCCTTATTTACCAGTACATTACCTACTTTAGATAATATATTATTTAGCTTCTCCTAAATAGCTTTATACGGCTCTTTAAAGCTCTAAAGGACCTCTATATTAGCCTTTTTATTAAATTTAATAACTATATATCTGTTAGCGACTCAGTTAATCGAGACATAAGCACGGCAAAAGGGTCGCGCAAGCCTGTACGATTGGATTGTCTATAAACGAGAATCTAAAGCTAAAGAAAGGAAAGGAGAAGAAGGGGAGCGCCGCTCGAAGCTATATACGATCTTCGCGTCACGTGACCGTAATATGCGGCAATCTGTGGCAACTTGCCGGTGCGTAGTTCTGCTAAGTTCTACTAAGTTCTGCTAGTGCCGTAACATTACCCCCCCTCCAAAAAAGCCTACCCTTAGGCTTTGCTGCTAAAAGTCTTAGCAAGAGAATCTAACTAATTAGATAACTTTAACCGCCGGTTAAAGTTCCTGGATATCTTAACACCTTATATAACTAAGAAATTTCTAGGGCGTTTTTGTCCTTATGTTCTTCTGGTAGCTTATTATCTTTATTATACTAGCATTCTATCTACTTATCTAGGTACTTTAGCGGTTTAGGTTTATTAGGGTAACGGCTATAGAACTCCTAAAGCTTATAGGGGCTACTTATAAAGTTCTATATAGGGTACTAAGTGGGGTCTAGGTTATATCCTTTCTAACTAATATAATACTTTAACGTTCCCTTTATAAGTTTACAGGCCAGTATTTCTTTAATTTCCTATTTATTATTATTGCTAACTTAAATTAGTAGGGGAGGTTTATTCTTTTATCCAGGTAGTGGGTTATTTATAGCTTTCTATAGCTTATCCGGTAAAAAGATAGGGTGGACTTTAATTAAGTTTGGGAGCTTAACCTTATACGAGTTGCCTATTTTATTAAGAATCTTATATAATTCTACCATCTTATAGTCTAGCTTATGGCTAGGCCGTTCTGTCTTTTAGTTCTTTGTTATAACCTAGACTATATCGCCTATAGTAAAGTTAGGCTCGCGCCTATACTTATTTGCCTACTATTTTATTAACTTTTAGGCCTTTTTTAGGTTTGTACGGGCTACTTTCTAAGCTTCTTCTAAGCGCTTAGCGTACTGCTGGGCTTCCTTATAAGATAGTTTTTCGCGTATAGTCTAGGGCCCTTTTAGTCTTTCCTAGTTAAAGCTTATATAGGGTAGGTAACCCATTTCTAGTTAAATAGGGGCAAATCCGGTAGAGTTGTGGGGTAGGGTCGCTTGGGCGTAGTCTATTAAGGGCAATAGTTTGGCCTAGTTATTCTAGAAGTAGTTAATAAAAGGCCGGAGTCTCTAGTCTAAGTATTAATTTATAATCTCCGTTTAACCGTCTATCTAGGGGTAATATACCGTAGAAAGCTTTAGCTTAATGCCTAGGATCTAGGTAAACTTATTCTAAAAGGCTAATATAAACTGCGGCCTGTGGTTGGATATAATAGTATCTAATAGTTTATAAATTTGGTAGACGTAGTGGATATATAGTTAGGCTGCCTCTTTAGTATTAATATTTTTATAATAGGGAATTAAGAACGGGCGCTTGCCGAAGCGGTTAACTAGGATTATAACTATATCATATCCGTTACGGTCTAGAGGTAGCTTATAAAAGTCTATAGAGATATATTACTAGGGGCGGTTAGGTATTAGAAGGGGTTTTAATAATCCTAGGGTTTTATCTTATGGGATTGTAGACCTACGGCAGTTGTTGCAGTTCCGTATATAGCGGTTAATATTTATAACCATTCCGGGCCAGTAGTAGCGGTTATTAATAATCCTACGGGTCTTATTCTTTCTGGGGTGGGCCGTAGAGACCTAGATATGTGCTTTAGTAATAAGCCGAGTCCGTAAGTTCTGTTCCTTTATTACTACTAGCCGTTCCTAATACTTAAGTAATTTATTTTCGAGGGACTATGGGCTAGTAACGTTCTTTACCTTTTTACGGTACTCCTATAGAGAAGGGGCCGTACGGTTTATCTACAGTAATTTGTCGATTAAGTTAAGTCCTAAAGGGTTAATAGGATATATATTGGCGCCTAAAGAGTCTATACTTAGTTTTACCTATATCTGGGGGTTAAGGTGCTCTAGTTATAGTAGCATCTAGGTCTATAATAAGATCTTTATAGCTATATAGTCACCTAGGTCTTATTTACGCCTAGTAAGAGCATCTGCATAGTTTATAGCGCCTAGTCTATATATAATTAAGAAGTTAAGCTAAGATAGGACATCCGCCTAGCGTGCCTGCCGGGCCGTAAGGGCCTTAGTTATTATAAAGTATTCTAGGGCCTTATAATTTTGTCGGGAATGAGGCAAGTTGCCGTCACGTGTCGACATGGCCCTAGCGCGGTGAGGAACCTTAAGTTCCTTACCCCTTTCCTCATTCCTAAAAAGAAAAAAGAACAACAATTATTATACTATCTACGAACCGTAGCTACGTGATATCCCCTTATAATCCAACACTAATTAGTAGTTAACTTCACAGTTATACTATAGAACAGCTAGGTTTTCACTAAGAAGAGACAAGCCACTGTACCAGTGCTACTCGTGCTAAAGGAAGCTATCTTTTAAGGTCAGAACTGGTCCTAAACCTTAAATAGAACTCTTTCATAAATCTAAGGATCTAAAGGCTAGAACTAGTCCTAAGCCTTTCTAAGATTACGGATTCTTGCGTCTATTACGCAGAATAATACGCTTTATGAGTCTTCGCGATTTAAGGCTAAAACTGGTCCTAAGCCCCATAACCGCAAATATACGTCATAAACGCGTACTAAATAACAAACGCGTACTAAACAACAAATATATATTATGAATGCGTACTAAACGACAATCCCTACACCAATAATACTTCCCTCCCTCCGAAAACATGGCTACGCCTACCTTAAATAACTGGAAAGACTCCTTACCACTAGGGGTAGCTAAGTACGCGAAACTCATTAATAAAGATTAGGACGAATTCGCCTTTAATATAACAACTTATACCGCAAAACAAGTTAACAGCTTTCTCCTACACTATATTATATTCTACCGAAATAGATACTATACTAACTCATAACTATAGAAGTATTTTAGGGAGGATTTTATGGGATGGACTGCTGATACCTAGGCACTTAGCAACGTTAATATTATTTAGAACTTTTAAGACTTCCTCCATAGGAATGGGGTATACGTTGCTGAGAACGGTAACCTAATTACTAGCAATATTTAGGCCGTTATTACTAATATAGAAGAACTAATATGGACGGAAGCTAAGATTATACGTTAACTATAGAAACCTAAAAACAACCTATATTCTTTGGAAGGTAACTTTAATTTATATTAAAACCCCTAGAACACTAACCCCCTACCTAAAGCTGCTCTCCCACCTAGAGGTGCTCTCCTACTTAGAGTTGCTCTACCTCTACCTCCTCTACTTTAGCTAACCGGTAAGCCTTTACTATAAGAAGTTATAAATCTGATAAAGGTATATTCGGACGAAGAGAAGAAGTTTAGAGGAGAACTATATAATATGCTCGGAGCAAAACTATAGATCTTTTATAACTGTTGTAATAAGGTTGGAATTTAACGCCACTAGTACTATTACGCTTTCTCTATTATATTAAAGGGACGGGCGGCAACATTCTATTACGACCATATTGCGGGTAAAAACTATAACTTTAATACAATACTTTAGCTCACTAGAGCCCACTTTAAGACCAATAAGAATCGCCAACTTTATATGTCCAAATGGCGGGAGACTACGTTCTAGAGAGTTATTGCTTCTAACCCAATAAAGACTTATTTAGAGTGCCTTTAACTACTCTTTAATAAACTCTAAAAAATCTAACGTGGCTTTACCAAAACTTACTAAAATAAGAACAGCCTAAGGGACTAGGTTATCTCAGCATACCGTAGCGTTTATAAGTGTAACTTAGCGCTATATAAACCTATAGATACGTTTAAAGGAGTATATGCTAAGCTACGCTCCGCTGTAAGTACTGCGATATAAATATAAGAATCTTAATAGTTTTATACCGAAAACCCTACCTAACTAAGTATTCCTAACTAATATAATTATAACTGGACTAATTAAATATATAGTGGCCGCGGTAGGGAATACGGAAGAGGGTATAATTAATGTTAACTATAAGGTAATTATGGAGGTCCTTATAGAGGTTCATTTCAAAGTAATCGCTAGAAGAAATGCTACGTTTGTAAGAAGCTAAATTACTAGTTAACTAGACACTCCCTTAATAAGCGAAAAGAGGCATATAATAAGTTCCGTCAAAGTATAAGAAACGTTAGAAATTGCGAGGTCACTACGGCCTACTTCTAAAGCTTCCTGGTTTAATATAAAGGCGTAAAAGACCTTAAGGGTAAGGTTAATAAGACCAAACAGCTCCTTATAGATATGGAAATTAAGGACTACTCACCTAACTAATACTTTACTAAGTATGGTAAGGTAAATGGTATATAAACTGTTGCTATCCTTAATAACCAATCTACGCTCCATTTTATTATAAAGTTAGATATCTTTAATAAGCCAAAGAAGAGCTTTACGTTTTCCTTTAATAACAGATACTTAGCGAATGTCTTTTATAGTATTATGCCGGATACTAGAGCCGCAGGAGTATCTACAGCAGGAGAACCTTAAGTTCGAGCCCTTTAGTAGCTTAATAGCTCTATTTAGATTAACTATTTAACGGCAGGCTAGTATACGATTTGTTTTAGTAAAGGTACTATAATCTCTCTCGGCACAATTAGGGTTTAAACCCCCTTAGGGTATATTAGTTTTTACGTTATTCCTATAAACACTCCATTTCTATTTTGCATTAAAGATATAAATAAGTTAGGCGTTAGGCTTAATAACCTTAAGAATATACTTATTTAGGGAGACAATCGGGTACCTATTATACGCAAGTAGGGTCACCCCTAGTTGCTCCTTTATTAACTAGAAAAGAGTGTTGCTTAGAGCCACTTAACTAAATCAGAATTACGCCAACTACACTACCGTTTTAGCCACCCATCTATTTATTAATTACTTAGGGTTCTTTAGTAAGCAGGCCATAAAGTCAAGGTTAAGGCAATTAAACATCTTATAAAGTATTACCATTACTACCAAATGAACTAAAAGTCCCCTGGCCGATTTAAGTTTACCCTTAAAAATAACTATAACTTTAACTTCTATATTATTATTAACGTTATATATCTCAGCGGCAAGCCAGTGCTCTAAGTTATTAACTTCTTAACCTCCTTCCAAGCCGCGCGTTTCTTAAAAGATATATTAGCTAAAAACGTATAGGAGACCCTTCAGTTATGCTAGATTAATGTCTATTTAGGACCCCCTAATTAAATTATCTATAACGCAGGAAAGAACTTCTTATCTATAGAGTTTTAACAATAGATAAAGGTAATGGTAATTAAGGTTAAGGAAGTCCCTGTTAAGGCATATAATAGTATTAGAAAAGTAAAATAATATTATACGCTATTACGCCGCGTATATAAGATTATCTCTTTAGAACTAAAGAACGCTAGTAAAGAACTTACCTTATAAATAGCTGTTAAAGCTATTAATAATTCCGCTAGCCTAGATGGACTCATACCTATATTACTAGTCTTTAGCGCCTACCCTTAAATAACTAACGATTCTCTACTATCTCCTTCTGTTATGCAATAAGCCAAGGCTATTCGCAAGGCAATAAAGGAGGTACAACGTCTCTACGCTATACGCTAGGTCAACAATGCACTAGGAATAAGAAATGGCCTAAACACCTTAATTACGCTCAATCTGCCACTTTAGTCTAAGGTACACATATGGCGTAAAAAGGGAGGATAGTTAGGCCTATACCAACTCATTACAATTAATGGTTAAACTTATACTATTTAGATGCCTTACAGACCTACTTAATTCCGTTTAACTATTATTAAGCCTTACTATAAAGATAATAATTTTAAGCCTTTACAGGATGCCTTAGAAGATACCCTAGAAGAGAACTATAATCAATATGCTCTAGAAGGCGACTACAATCCTAATATAATTGTAGTAGATGCGCCACAACCATGACGCGGCAGAGGTCGCCCGAAGGGATCACAAAATCGCCAATATCTTATTAATTTTAAAGAATAATTTGTTACCGCCATTAAGAATAGAGTTAAGTTATTAATGGCCTTTATAACAGCTAAGGAGAAGGCTAACTTTAAACTTGTAAAATAGCTCTAAAAGAAAGGTCGTATTATAACTTTAGGAGTTCCTTTCCAAGCATCCGATAAGTAGGAGATCGATAGTCTTATTATAAGAGGAGTCTTTAAATTCGAGAAGTATAACCCTACTAAGTTCGATAGAGTTTACATCTTTAAGTTAAGAATAGTTAACAAGATTAAGGGTAAAGCTACTAATGCCCTATTTAAGAAATTAAGGCTTATTATCTAAGGCTATAACAATAATGGCAAGGAGGTAATTCTTACGCAGTCTCCTATAATTCAACGAGCTAGTTAGCAAGTTATTATTATGCTAGCTCCCTCCTTAATAAAGAATAGAATAGCAGTTTATTTATAAGATATTACTTAAGCCTACACCTAATTAGAGACGCACCTTTAGCGCTTAATATTNGCATACCTTCCNNAGNAAATTCNCCACCAGTATCCTAAAGATACNATTATNGTTATNCTTAAGCCATTATATAGAATTGCANAGGCAGGAACTTACTAGTAGGCTACCTACAGCAAGCACCATAAAAAGAAGCTTTTAATAACTACTTCTATATTCAATCCCTACTTCCTTATCACAACTACAGGAACTCCGTTCGGAATTATCGGCATACAAACTAACGATATAATTATCTTAGGGGACGACCAATTCTTAGCTCTTAAAGAAGATAAGCTAGTAAAGGTAAATCTTATAGCAAAGCCAAAAGAAAAGCTTAATTTAATAACACCATTACTCTTTAATAAATGCATCCTCTCCCTAAATAAGGATTCTATTGCTTTACGCCAGAAGGGTTAAGGTAAGAAGATCGATATTATTAACGTTAATTCCCTAAAGCAAGGATACGTAGAGCAACGCGCTCGCAAAGCTTATATTACTTCTATCTATTAACCCAAGGCTTTATTCAATCTCTTTGTTACCGCCTAACACCAGGAACTAACTAAGGACAACGTTCTTACCCTAAATAAATGTCTTTCCTAGCAAATAAACCATCTTAATTAGGGACTACTCTACGTGCCTATTAATCTTCCTACCGCTAAGCTCTTTATATTTATTAATAGATCGTTTATAAACAATAAAGATTTTAGCTCCTAGCTAGGATATAAGATTATTATCGCGAATAAATCTACCGGAGATAATAACTTCACAATCCACGGCAATCTTATCCATTAAAGCTTAACTAAAAGTAAGCGCGTTACTTAAAGCGTTCTAGCGTCAGAGATATATAAAATAGTTGGCGGAGTTAATATAGCAATTGCAATTAGAACTACCCTTAAGATAATTATAGACCGACTTAAACTTCCTACTATCCCTACAATCGTGTATACCGACTTATATTCCCTCTATAAGTGTTTAGTTAAGCTTAGTACCATAAAGGAGAAACGCCTTATAATCGATATTATGGCACTTCGGCAGTCCTATAAGCGTTAAGAACTCTTTAAGATCTAATAGATTAATAGCTAAGATAACCCGGTAGATATAATAATAAAGGTAAACCTAAACAAGGCACTAGAGACGTTCGTTAACACAAATACTCTACATATACGAGTTAAAGGTTAGGTTAAGAGGGAAATTTAGAGAAGTTAAGATCTTATAGAACTTCAACCGCCGGTTAAAGTTGTCTAATTAGTCAGATTTATGCTAAGAGCGCCGCGCCTAATTAATTCGGGTAGCGGTGTAGAGTTCTGCTAACACTAGTCGTTGAGCTAGCTAATTAGGATTTTCCATCCCCGGGATGGAAAATCGCCATTGGCTCGCTTACTACTAGCGCCTTGGCGGCCCCTATATCTTCGCGTTATCCGCCAAATCCTGCTAACTACCGCATTATCGCATATTGTCGCATATTGTTTGGTATTGTTATACACTATCTGGTATTATTATACACTGTTGGGTATTATTACATCCTATCTGTTTATATATATATAGATAGCAACTATAAAAAGAAGAGTTGCTAGTGTCGGGAATGAGGCAAGTTGCCGTTACGTGTCGACATAGCCCTAGCGCGGTAAGGAACCTTAAGTTCCTCACCCCTTTCCTCATTCCTAAAAAGAAAAAAGAACAACAATTATCATACTATCTACGAACCGTAGCTACGTGATATCCCCTTGTGATCCAACAAATTTAATACTACTTTAATGGGTTTAGGGGTCCCCTCTAGCTATACACGCTAGTGCTAAAAGCTAGAGATAATAGCCAGCATTTCTTTATTATAGATATGGTAGTTTAGTTTAGTATCTATTATAGTCTTTAAATAGTATACGATAGGGTGCTATTCTCCGTCCGGTTACTTCTAGAAAAAAACACTAGCTATTACGCTATTTAAGGCATTAGTTTCTAGTATTAAGGGCCGTTCTAGGTTAAAGTGGGTAAGTAGGGGGGCTGACACTAGCCGTTTTTTAAGCTTATTAAAGGCCTGTATATATATAGCGTTAAAGTAAAAGGGCTAGTCTTTCCTAGTAAGGCGGTTAAGAGGCCGGGTAATCCTGCTGTAGTTCTTAATAAAGCGTTAGTAGAAGTTACAGAAACCTAAAAACGATTGCACCCCCTTTACGGTCCGTGGGGGCGTCTACTAATTAATTATAGTCGTTTTCTCTGGGTTGGCCTTAATTCCGTCCGTGCTGATAATAAAACCTAGGTACTTTATACGCTTAACGCTAAATTCTAACTTCTTAATATCGGCCTGGAGGCCAGCTTCGCGGAGCTATTATAGGACTTTATGGACGTGCTCCTCGTATTCCAGTTTGTTCTTTAAGTAGATTATAATATTATCTAGATAGGCCGTATAGAAGTTGTTAAGGTAGTTAAAGAGTATATCGTTTATATACCGCTAGTACGTAGCTAGTCCGTTAGTTAGTTTAAAAGGAAGTACCTTATATTTATACGTCCTGTAATAGGTTTAGAATGTAGTAAAATCCTTAGACCCGGGGTTTATCCTAATTCGGTAAAAGGCCTAGCGGATATTAAGCTTTATAAAAACCTTAGCTCTACTTATTTGGGTAAGAGTCTTATTAAGTAAGGGCAGTAGGTAGCGGTCCTTGCGGGTTATATTATTTAGCTTACNGNAGTTAATANAGAAGCGCAGTNCTCTATTTAGCTTTTTAATAAAGAGAATAGGTGAGTTAAAAGGGGCTTAGCTAGGCTTGATAAAGCCCTTATTTAGGTTGTCAATAAGGTACTATTTTATGGCCTATAATTCGGCAATAGACTGTAGGTAGAGAGGGCTAAAGCTAAGGGTGCTTTCCTTGTCTTGCTTGATCTCGATCTTATAGTTATATAGTTAGTAGGGTAAAAGCATATTAGACGCTGCCTTAGAGAATACATCCTTGAATTTCCGGTGTTAATTAGGCAGTTTTTGCTCCACTAGTTCTTTATCTATAAGCCCGCTTTCCTATCTACTAAGCTTACTTTCTTTTTCCTTAATTATTTAGTTAATTTTGTATAGGCTAGTTATAAAGGCAATAGTATTAGGCTAAACCAGGTTCTGGTAGAATCCTACAGCGCCAATACAGCAGACATCAACTAGTGGGAGGTCCGTAGGTTTCTTTGGCGTCCGTTAGGCCGTGGTTTGCAGTATAGGGTTTATGGTCTTCCTTAGCTCACGTTCTATTTTCCGTAAGTTATCCTTCCTATTTATTAGTTTAGTGTGGCGTCCGATATCCCTAGCTTTCCTTTATAGCTTTGTAGGGTTCTCTATAGGGAACTTAGCTAGGTCACTACCAACTTCCTAGGTCTTTGGTGTAGGTGGCGTAATATAGGTAGTTTAAGGGCGGCGTAGTATATGGATCCGTTATGGGTTAAGCTATACGTCCTTCTTAAAGGCCTGGTCTCTGCGTATAGCATCGGCCTGGTAAATAGTATTAATCTAGGGCCGTATAAGGTTTTCTATTATAATGCTAATTTTTTTTATAAAGGAAGGGGTCAGGGGTAGAGTTTTGGGCTAGATAAGCCGTTTACTCCGTACTTTAAGCTGCAAGCCTAAATAGGCTAGCTATTTTCTTCCTAAGATTATATCGTGGCTTTTTAAGTCCGTAATGAGAAAGGGGACGTTATACTACCTTCGTCCGTTAACGCGGAGGTGGATCTGTAAGATAGTTATAATAGGTAGCCCTATCCGTCTGTTATAACCGCAAATAGGGATTAGTTTGGGCAGTTCTTTAAGGGGTACATTTAAAAAGTCAGCCAGTTTTATAGCGCACTTTGTGTTAATTAAGGTAAAGGCATTTGCTCCTAAGTTAGCTAAAGCAGAGGTTAAAACTTAATATCTATTGCAAAATAAAGTATAAGGGATAGTGNAGCTTNTTNNACTAACTAGCTAANCTAGATTNATATNTAATATATNAATCCCTTTTAACCCTAGAGAGGAGTCTTCCTCTAGGGTTCCTCTTTTTCTGGCTTTATACTATCCTCCTAAATTAATAAGACCTTGTTTATTCTTACCTTTATCGGGCAGTTCCTTATAGGGTGGCCTATTTAACCGTATAAAAAGCAAGCTCCTTAATTACTAAGGGCCTATATATAGGGGTTACTATATATAGGCCGGGTATACACCGGGCCTATAGTAGGGGTAGCTACGCGGCTAGCTACTGGGTTAGTTATAGGAGTTGCCGATTATACCAGGGCACTATAGGCCGTATTTATAGTACTTACGGCCTAGTTTATAAGGTTTCTAGTTTTTAGCTAGTTAGCGCGTGCCTTAATTTAACGGAGGCCTTAGTTAATAGCTAGGCAATAGTCCATAAGTTCCTTTAACGTCTATGCCGTAGTATAAGCTAGTAATACGGCCCGCTATAGGTTTAGGGTAAGCTTATTAAAGAGGTCTGGTAGTAGGTTTTCCTAGGGGATCTAGGCCTGTCTGGCCAGGTATAGAAAGCGGGTTTAGAAGGCCAAAAAGGTCTCCGTTATTTTTATATTTAGGCTTTTATAGCTAAGGCGGGCGTTTTATACTTTAAAAGGGTCTTTATAAATAGAGGATAAGTATTTAATTATTTCTTCTTTAGAGATAAAGGGGTCTATTAAGTCTTCTATGTATTGCGGGCGTAAATACGTCTGGGCGTCTCCGCTAGTACGGCCGAAGATATAGGCTATTCTGGCTTAGGCGTTAGGGAAGTGGTCTGTATTAACTTTAAGCTTATCCCGTAATTAAAGCTTCTAATTATTAAATATAGGGTCGGTTCTATCTATAAGTAGTAGGGGGTCCGCGACCTTTACTGACCGCTTTAGTGCTATATAGGCCTTAGTAGATCCACTAAGGCGCTAGGATAGGGCCTAAAGGACTATAGTAAGTCTTCAGTTGTCTAATAATGACTTATTATTAGATATAGGGGTATCTCTAGCTTTAAGCAGCTCTCACAATTGTTTAATTTCGGTATTAGTAGCCGCAAGCTCCGCCTAGGGGGTTAAAACGTTAATTGTTTCTTTATCTGAAGTATTTAAGGGTCCTACAGCTGCTTTACCTGCTGCTGTGGTTTGTGGCATAGTAGTAGGGGTATTGGGTAATTTTGGGTAATTTCTTTAGGGGTTCTGGTCTATATATGTCTTATAGGTCCTTTTCTTAGGGTTCTGTTCTTTTCTTTTAGGTCCTATCCTTGTGGTCTTAGTAATATCCTTAGGGTCCTATTCTGTGTTCTTATAGATATATTTAAGTTCCTTCTTAGGAAGAAAGAGTAGAGTAAGCTTTAGATAATATTAGCGACTTAGTTAATCGAGATATAAGCACGGTAAAAGGGTCGCGCAAGCCTATACGATTGGATTGTCTATAAACGAGAATCTAAAGCTAAAGAAAGGAAAGGAGAAGAAGGGGAGCGCCGCTCGAAGCTATATACGATCTTCGCGTCACGTGACCGCAATATGCGGCAATCTGTGGCAACTTGCCGGTGCGTAGTTCTGCCAAGTTCTGCCAAGTTCTGCCAGTGCCGTAACAATATCTATACTCTAGTGCGGCTAAAGTTAAGGTAATACTTATAGAGAGGCATAACTATATAGACGGGGGCGGTAGTATAGCTGTAGTAATATTTGCCTAGCTTTAAATGGCTAACTATAGGCTTCTGCTTTATACGGTAGGGAAGGGGGGAAAGGGAGGTAGCTATCTCTTAGTTATATTTAATGTATTTAACCGTTCTTAATAGCTTTTATTTAGCGTTTAAGACGTATAAGGGTCTCTTTTAGTTTCTTTCTAGTAGGCTATTTAAAAGCCGTTTTAATATACTTTAACACTAAATTAAAGAAGGGCTTATATACCCTATACAGAAGGGCCTTCCCGTCTATTTTTTTTATGCGGCGGAGCGCTAAATTTAAAAAATCTCGGCAATTTTAACCGTTATGGTTTGGGTTAGCGCGTCCTACTTTAGGCCACTAACCCTTCTTTTTGGCTATCTCCGGATATTAAATAATAGCTAGAGGGCTTGCAAGAAGAATATAGCTTAAATTAAAACGCTAGGGGTTATGGTTGTAGAGTTATTTTAAAAATTTAATTTTTGTAAAGATTTATATTTTTTAAATAGTAATAACTATTACGGAGTAAGTATAAGTGATAATAATATATATAAACTGTGTAATAAAGTTAAGACGTTATATAAGGAAAGAAGGTAGGAAAACGGGAAGAAAGAGTATATATTATTAGCTTAGTTACTTAGTTAATATATATATAGAGCAGGATAGGATTTAGGAAGTAGTCCTAGCAAAACTAAGTAAGACTTAGTAGAACTTAGTAAAATATAGCAGGATTTAGTAGAACTTGGCGGAATATAGTAAAATATAGCAGATTGCCGTTAGATTGCCGTAGATTACTATCTTATAGTTGGTCTCTAGTTGCTAAGTTAGTAGAAATAGGTAAACGTGTATAAGGTATTACGGGAGTATCCTATAATAGTACCCCCCCTTTAAACTTAAGCTTCTGCGAGATAGCTTTAGGGGCTATATACTAGAAAGCTCTACGTATACCTCTACTAACGCCGAATTAGGGTATATGGTATTAATAGAGAGGATTTCTATAGTCCTTTAGAGTTCGTAGGAGCTCTATTAGGCTAGTTTTAAAGGGGTCTTTTTTAGGCGATTGCATCGTGTTATTGTTTTTGTATTAACAGGATAATAAGACACTATAGTTAGCTTTAGCGTAGTATATATATAATATAAGCATTTATAAAGTACTGTTTAGGGTAAAAGTAAATAACCCCTAGAACATTAAGGACATTATTCCTAAAAAGGAGGCACTAGCGGCATCTAAGAGAATTAAGTAAATAAGAATTCGTAGAAAAGAACTTAAGAAGTATTTACTAGACGCCTAAGCCGTATAAAAAGGGTCCTATAATAAAAAATATATACTAAAGGAATTTGAGATAGGAGACGAAGTCTTACTATTTATAAAAAAAAATCTAAATAAAACGTATTAAGAAGAAACTAAATCACTAACAGCTTAGACCCTTTAAAATAGTTAGGAAAACTAAAGGAAATTAAGCCTATAAATTAGAATTGCCGAAATTATATCTAATATATTCTATATTCTATGCTTCCTTATTAAAGCTATACTAGAGAAAAGATAGTGCAAAACTGCCCCTACCTAGTAAGGTATATAGGGAACTAGAATAGAATATAGAAGATATTTTAGACCAAAGACAGCGTTAAAAGAAGTGTAAAAATTTAGTTTATTAGGAAGGATACTTTTAAGTGTATAATAGTTAGGAACCTAAAGAGTACCTTTAGCTAGGATATAATATAGTAATTAAAACCTTCCTAAGAACTAAAATAGAAGATTTAATAACAGTTCCGGATATACCATAAACAAGATAATAAAAAAGACCCTATAAATTAAAACTATAAAGTTAAACATAGGCATTAAGAATAAAAACGTTTCGCCATTATAACAGGGGTCCTAAAATCCTATAAAAGAAAGCCTATAGGGATCTATATAAGAACCACTAGGGATACTATTTAAAGAAGACGCTATTTAAGAATAAGTAGTAGTACTAAAAAAAAGAAACCCTAGGAATAAAAGAAGAGTATCTAGTCTAGCATTAGAGATATATAGAAGAGTTAATAGTATAAATAGGAGTAAAGGGGCAGCCTATAAAGAATTAGAAATTTTAAGAAATTATAAAGTACTTATAGGAATATTACCTGTTTATTATATACGGGGATTATAGTAGTAAACTGCTTCTATATAAACTATTACCAAAGCTTAAAGTAAAGGCATCCCTAAAATATAGAGTTAATTTCTAATATTAGGCCATTCTAGAGGTACTAGAGAGGCACTATAAAAAGCTATTCTATAAGAAGAAGGAAAGAATAAAAGAATAACTTAAATACTAGAAGTAGTAATAGGAGCCTTCTCTTCTATCTTAACGTTATTATTAGTAGTATTATTAGCACTCTTATCCCTAAAAGTATTAGCACTTTTACTAATATTTTTTATATATAATAAAAACTAGATGGACTACTACGGGAGGGGGGGGGGGGGACTAACGGGAAGAACGTTTATCTCTACTTTTATTACTATCCTTAGTATTATCTCTAGGTTTCAAATTGGTATCTAGGTAGGAATTAAAAAGCTATTAGCTAAAAAGTTAGTATAGTTCCTAAACGTATTACTAAGGAGACCTCCCTACTTAAATAGTTTTCTTCTTTATAGTAAATCTTAGAATATAATTAGAGTTAATCTATTAGGCAACCTACTCTACTAGTTATACTTATATTATTAACTTTCCTATTTACCTATATACCTAGCCTATTAATAAGTCTACCGTAGTATTTTCTATAAGGCTTTATTATAAGAGGCTTTTTAATAGAATTTTAATTGTTTTAAAGGTCCTAATTATCCTAATAGGCTTCTACTAGGATCTTTAATTTTTCTAATTATCCTATTAGGGCCCTATTAGGGTTCTAGTAGAAAACTAATATTTTTTAATAATTTTAATAAAAAACTAGTATTTCCTAATTATCCTAGTAAGTTCCTAGTAAGATACCCCCTAAACAATACCCCTCCCTTAAAGCAATACCTATATATACCCCTTAAGCAATACCCCTTAATATAATCACTCCCCTTTAGATACGCGCGTGCGCGCAATATATAGTACTATTAGGCGCGATATATAATGCTATTAGATTCTAGAGCTAAACAACTATTACTAAAACTAGACGACTGTTATTAGAACTAGATAACAACCTTTTAAATAACTAGCTAGCGAATACTACGAACGATTTAATTAATTAATTAATTGAATTTAATATTGGTCTATTACCAAATCAAATTAAGGCCTCCTAGGGAGGCAGCCTAGATAACTACTGTTTAAATATACAGCTAGCGAACGGCTATAGAACACGATCTGGATTAATTAGAGCCCTTAATTGGGCCAACCTCTTTCCCAAATTATAGATATAGACAGGTAGGTATAGATAGGTAGGTATAATAGGCATAGGTAGGTATAAATAGGCAGAATAGGCAGAATAGGCAGAATAGGCAGGATAGGCAGGCAGGTAGGCAGTCAGGCACTAGGCCTAGTTAGGAAATTAGTATACAGCCGGCGGATTATTAGAAACACCGCTGATTGGTAATTTAGAGCCTCCGCGAGAAGCTCCTTAGTTAATTGCTTAACGCCCAACCAATTATAGAGCTCTATAATAGATATAGGCAGTAGGTAGAAAAGATTTATTTAGATTATTTAGATTATATATAATTAAATTAATTATATATATATATATATTTTTAACTAGCTATAAATACTAGAGTGCTAGTATACCTTATTTTTAAATTTAGAATTTTTATTTGTTATCCTAATAGTCCTAATAGTCCTAATGGTCCTAGAGGTCCTAGAGGTCCTAGAGGTCCTAATAGTCCTAAAGGTCCTAGAGGTCCTAGAGGTCCTAATAGTTCTAATAGTCCGGGCGACCTCCTAATAGGTTCCTAATAAAATGCTAAATATAAGTGTTTTTTAAAGCTCCTAATAGCCCTAATAGGAGCTATTAGGAGCTGTTAGTACTATTAGAAGACGGAAATATTTTGCTAATAGTCGCCCTATATTACGATCTTTTACTTAGCGTTACTATTACGGACCTTATATTAGTAGTAGTACGACTAATTAGGGAAAATATAAATGGACTACTAATAGAAGCGCGGGAGGCGCTAGAACTAGTTAAACTATAGAATAATAGGTAGCTAAAGTTAATTATATAATGGGTTATAGGACTAGTTTAGAATATAGGAATATAAAAACGTAGAAATATAGAAACACGATATACCGACATTCTAACGTACTAAAGTACTTAGCATATTTCCTAGGAGTTAGGTTATATATTTAGAGGACTATAGTCTCTCCCTTAGCTAGTTCTCTCTTTATAGTAAATCTTAGAATATAATTAAAGTTAATCTATTAGGTACTTTATAGTAAAGCTTACTTACCTTATTCTATTTATATACCTAACCTACTAATAAGTCTACTATAGTATTTACTATCCCTTATATTAATAATATTTATTTATTACTTAACGTCCAATTTAAATCCCTATTAGGCCTATGCTAACTACTCCTTATACATATATAGGGAGAAAACCCTATTTAAGAAAACTCTATAATCTATCTCCCTGCCTTTTAAAACTTACCTACTTAACGCCTCTAAGTTACCTATAGTGCTCTACTACCTTACTTTTTAACCTTTTTAAGAACTACTACTGCTGTAATAAGTCTACGGACCCGCTAGTATTGTAAACTTTACGCTACTACTGTAGAGTTATTAAGGGGCGCCAAATACTCGCCCCTTTACCTTTTATTACCATTTCCTTTACAATCTAAAACTAGTTTAGTATAATTTAGCTAATAAGCTACTGGATAACCACCTTAAGACCTTTTATATTAAGAGTAGTATATTATAGTTCTCTATATTAGCTTTTAAAGTATTGCCTCTTAGTTAATATATAAGGGATATAACAGTATTACGTATTTAGTGTCTGTCTTAGCCAGCTATATTTACACCTTAGGCTACTTACTAGGATATCCACCCAGTAAAGCTAATTTTTTAGTCTTATTATTCCTGCCCTTAAGAGTATTGCTATTATATTTTCTACTTTTATTAGGCCTTTTTAAAGCCCTTAGGTATTTACCTCCTATAGTATTAACTACGCTATACCTTAGATTCCTCTTACCTAAATTAACCTCTATACCTTTAACTTATATATACCTCTCTAGCGTTAGTCTAACTAGTATTATATTATAGTAAATAGTTTCTTAGTATTCTTTTATACTCTACTTTAGCTCCTTTCTCTCTCTTACTATTATCTTTACTAGCCTCTTACGCGTCCCCCTTTCTTCTCTATATAGGCCTAGGCCCTAATATAGCACTATTCTTCTTCTACCTTCTCTATCTATTTTTCTAATATATCTTCCCTACTTTAGGGTTATTAGTTTATTCTCCTATAGGATACCCTAAGATCCCCCTCTAGTTTATTTAGGCGTAATTAAAGCGGCATTTATAGAGACTAGCCTTTACCTATTTAATAAACTACCTTTACTACCTAAGGCTACACTAGAGAAGGACCTATAGTTAATAACTATTAATATTATAACACTAAAAACACTTAGGTAGGCAAGCAACCTAGCTTAATATATTAGGCTAGATTAGGAGAAGTAGGAGAATAAGGACCTAAATAAGGTTATATAGAAATATATATACGGAGTAGAGATTTAGCTTTAGGTATTTAGATCTCTTAAATAGCAGCTAAAAGAGACTAAGGCTAAGAATAAGCAACGCTAAAAGCAGAAGGCTAACGCTAGAAAGGTTATATAGAAGTTTAGGGTAATTACAGTTACAGAAGGTCGTTTACTGGCTAAAAAGAGAAAGATAGCCAAAAAAAAAAGCTCGTAAATAAGCGTAAAAAGCGGGCTAAAATACTAATACCAGAGCCTAAGACTCCTAATAACTCTAAGAATAAATATAGTAAATGGGATAAAGCGCGTAAGCGGCAGGAAGACTTATAATTATTACTGTAGTGTACTATAGAATTGATTCTTTTAAACCCTGGCGATTGAGCTGTCCTGGCGATCCCTTCGTCTGGCAGAAGTCACTTTTCGTATTGGGCGCTTTTGGCGCTTTTGCTTGGGTTAGCATGCTGTAGGCACCCTAGCTAGCGCGATTTTATTAGCAAAGCCCACTAAAACACCTTAACATTGCGATGCCGACAAAATGATGCCAAAGGCTACTACTAAAAACACCTAATATATATTATTTTTGAGGAAGTTAAGTAAAAAGTTGTAATGTATGACGTTACGGTTGTACGTTTCTACCTTTCTTCTATTAACTAGCTGCTAATTATATAGGAAAATCCTCCATTAGAGTCCTCTAAAGTATTACTACCTATATACTTTATACGCGTTCTTAACGTTAATAAGGATAAGCTAATAGAGGAATAGCTTAAGGTTATAAGGGAAGACGTGTTATACACGTTAAATAAAATAGGTTAGGTATTGTAGGTAGTTAAACGGTTTAACTAGTAATTATTTAGTATAGAGGCCCAATTAGAGGCAGTAGAGGAGGGCTTAAAGGAGGCTAAAAAAGACGCTGCGGCAAAGGCTTAATTAGCTTAAAAGTCTTAATATTAGAGGCTTAAGAAAGTAGAGGATTAAAAATAGTTACCTAATTATCGCCTATTAAGTAAAAGTTGTTAAAGCACTAAAGGTATAAAGGAAGCCTATAAACCTTGCATTTATATACTATTCGCCTTATTTTTACTATAAACTTCTTTACCTCCTTCTATCTACACATCTAGCATCTTAGTAAGCCCTTATAGCCATGCTTCTTTATAAAGCCTTTAATACAGCAATAAGTTCGCGTTTTACACTATTAAATCGCAGGTAGTAGGGTTTTAGTAGTAATATAGGTAGTCTTTTAATTTGTTTTAATATTTCTATAACCAGGCCTAACACCAGGTTAATATTGCCTATATTTTAGTAAGGAGTTTAAACAAAAAAGGCGCTTAGTATCTTGCTTATTTATGCCCATCTACTATCTACCTATAATAATAAAGTTCTATACTAATTATATACGGAAGCAGCGATAAGTTTAAAGGAAGTACTTACTTAATATCTAAAAGATCTTCTTACTAATAATATAGGCGTTAATTATAGCCGTATTAAGCGCCTAAAATAATAAGGGTATCTAGGTACACATAGTAGTAATCTAGGTGGCATAGTAGCTTCAAAGTTAATTATGGATATTAACGCCACCTATTTAGTTATTGTAGTCGATAGAGAGCCTAGAAAGTATTAACTTCTTAATTAGATTATTACCCTAAATATTAGCTACTAGCTTCTTAAGGAAGGAATTATATACTCGCGGTTAATGCTAATTAACTTTATTAACATCCTTATTACTATATAAGTAAACTATTATTGAAAACCGTACTAAATTCTTGTCCTGCTATATAATTAAAAGTACTAAATTAACTACGCTGACGACTACTCCTATAATAAAGTTAAACGGTAGCCTTTCCTTCCTTTTATTAGCCCTTTTATACACCTCCAGATAGTCCTTTAAGTTTAATTAAGCTATGCCAGCTATAGCAATTCCGAGTTATTAAAACACCTAGAGCAACGGAATATTTATAAAGTAGTTATCTAAAAATAGGCAAAATCAACAAGCCTAAAGAGGAAGTTATTAGGTAAGGTAGATAATACACTTAAAGGTATTTAAGAGAACGATATCTTAATAATCTGTTTAAGGAGAAAGCCTAAAAAAGCAGCTAAGTAAGGTAAATATAAAGCTATAGCAATATCCATATTAACAAAGGCTTATTATCTTAAAGCCCTTAGGTACTAGCTTATTAGGCAATTTAATTATAGCTATAGATTATCTAGTAAACCTTACTATTATTTTATTAAAGCTAACTATAGATCTAGGTATAACGTACTTTCTAAACGCCTTATCTAAAGGAGTTATTAACGGCTTAATTTTCTTAAAGACCTAACGTTTAACGCCCTCTAGTGGAGGTAGTAAGATATAGAAGAAGCACTTAAGTTACTCCTATCTTTTTTGGCCTATAAATGTAACGTGGCCCGCCTCCACGTCGCCATACGGCCAAAAAGACTGAGAGTGCTTGCGAACTTGTCGCAAGCGCGGCGGGACCTAATATATATACTCTTACAATTGCCCTCTCCTCTGCGCGCTCGTCCCCGAGCGCTCGCAGGGATTCCTCTGTGCGCCCGTTCGGGCCTCCACAGGGATTAAACGCCAAGAGTATCACCATATTAGTTAGTCCCCAGTAACGTAAGCAATTGGACTCAGCCAACCCGCCTCATCGCACGGATGTGTGTTAGACTGTACCAGAGCGAAGTAACCGATAGGGATCAAACCCACGACACCTGGCCCCAGTAAGTTCGCAAGCACAATTGTAACGTGGCCCGCCTCCACGTCGCCATACGGCCAAAAAGACTGAGAGTGCTTGCGAACTTGTCGCAAGCGCGGCGGGACCTAATATATATACTCTTACAATAAATAAGCTAATTAAGTGTTTAGGATATTTAGGATTTATAGCCTAAAGATCTTAGACCTAAGTACCTTTAAAGACGCCTATATAGATAATAAGCTCTACCTAAATCATTAATTTACTAGCAGAGGTCTCCTTCTATGTCCGTAATTGTTTACCCGTATATTATCCTAATTAGTAATATCCGCTAGCATTCTAAAAGGCTATATATAGGTTCGTATTAATTACAAGCTTCTTAAATACACTAACACTAAAGAATAGTAGAAATACTTAAATTAGCAGGTCTTATCTAAATCTATACCTATTAAACGCCATACTAATCTAATTTACTAGCGTATAGTAAGCAGAGCGCTTACTATCCTTATTTTAATTAGGAAGGTTATTAGATTTAACGTCCGCATTAACGCCGCTAATAGGCTTACTAGTACGCTAAGCGGCGAATATTAACTTATCTGGAAGGTTAATAACCTTAAAATCTAGTTTAGGAATAGCGGCTATAGGCTCCCATAAAGTAGGAATAGCAGAAAGGCCTATTCTTTTAACTTCTTCAGCTAACAGCTCTAGTAGTTTAGTCTTATCTACCTTATCTACCTTATCCTTAGTAGTCTCGCCATAGGGCTTAAAAACGGCTTATAATTCGTTCTTAATATTTTCCATCTAGCTGCTTAGCCAAGCCTCCATAATATTCTTACTTAGCACCGCCGCCTACTATATAGCTACTAAAGCCTTTAGAGGCTATATAACTACTACTAACAAGTTATCGTGTATATACTGCGTTGCTTAGAAGGATTATAAATAGGACTCCTAGGTATAAAGTACCTTTAGAGGCTTTAGAGGCCTTAAAGGCTTTAGAGCTAAAGACGCATAACGTTTTCTAGGTAGCATAAGAACGATATTTTGCTAACAATTTAAGGGCCAAATAGATGGCAACAATAATAAAGCTTTTTAATTAACTATTGTATTACATAAGCGAGCTGGCCGTATAAGCGAGCTGGCTACCTTACTAAGACTTAACGGCCTCGCAAGCTAATAGTAACCCACTACTACTATCTATTGCTATAATAATTTAATATTAGCTAGATAGACTAATCCTTAGCCTGTTTATATATTCTTAAATTATATCTAGTCTCCCTACAGCGTCCGCAGCGCCTTTACTACGACGCGTTCCCACTTTTACGCCGCTTACCCTCGCGCGTCTCCCCTTCTACCTACTTATTAACCTTAGCCTGAGCTATTAGATCTAGACCCTTTGCTACTATAAGAATATCTTACTTTTATAGGCGCTTTTTTTTACGCTTCTTGCGCTGTAATAGAGCTTTATTAGCCTTCTATAGGCTAGCTATCTATACGCGCATTAGGGTGGCTTTATGCGCTATCCGCTTAGCACCCTTAGATAACTAGTCTAGCTATTCTACTATTAAGCTAGGTAAACTATTCTAGTAATTTTGAATTTAGCTATATAGTAGAGCTATCTAATTACCTAGCTTAGTAATATTACTAGGTGTTTTAGGTTCCTATAGGGCTACCTCCGTAGGTAGTATAGGTATTTAAAGCTTAATATTAAGCTTTAAGAGTACAGCCTTAGGATTAAATGGTACTAGGCCTATACCTCGAAATCCTACGCGTATATTATCCTTAGTAATTAATTGCTGGTAGGCTGCTTTAAATGCTAGTAAGAATTCGACCTTTTATAATGTAGAAGATATAGCTATAAATAAGGTTATTAACTTACTATCTATACGCGCGCTTAAGAGGCGCAAAGCAGCCTATATCTAGCGGCTGTAGTAGATGTAATGCGTATACTAGCATATAAAGCGTAAGAATATTCTTCTACTTGCAGAGCTGTTAAAATTCAAGAGATTAATAGCTCTTATAGCCGTTAATTACTAGTAGGCGATATATACCTACTATACGATGCTATATATGCTTATTAAAGTGCTCTAGCCACTTAATACCTAGCTAATTAGTCGTCCAGCCATTCTCGCTTAGCGCGATAGCCTATTCTTATGGTATATTATGGAACTAAGTAGTATAGTGGTACTTTCCAGCAAATATAATAAATGGTGGAATTGGCCAGCCCTGCGCATTTACACCCTAAATTACTATAACCCATTCTTAATTGCCTGGCTATACAGCTTTAGGCTGGCTACGTTACTTAAAGCCTATAATAACTTTAGCAGTTGCTATAACACCCATCTAAAATCTAGCTTTATTAAAATTGTATATGTCTTTATTAAGTATACTATGCTTTGCCTTAAAATTGCGTACTAGGTTAAACCAGGGCTCGATAATCCTAGGATCCTTATATAGAGCTCACTAATAGTCGTACTTTCAATTATATTGTAATTTTACCTTAGGCGTCCTCCCTATGTAGTTATATAGCTAGTTAATGCCAACTTTACTAGCAGAGCTAGCAGGGCGTGTAGCGAGTAGTTAATCAGCCATTTCTCTTACATAGATCAGCCTAGGCGCGAATCCTTGTAAATCTAGGTCTAGAATATGCCGGGTAATAGCCTCTTCTTCTAGCTTAGTAAGCTTCTTTGAATTGGCTTCGCAATTACGTCGTGAAGTTACACTAGCGTGTCAGGTTTGTAGAGTGCTTTGGGGCACGTTATAGGTTGCTGCAGCGTGTCGCACGCTCTGGAATTGATTCTTCTTTAAAGCTGAGATAGCTAGAACTAGTCTACCTTCTCTATAAACTGATTCAGGAACGTTGGGTTGAGGCATAGTGGTTGAAGGTTAACGCGTTGAGTTCTCTTGGCAAGGTGGCCAGCTCGCTTGTATGGCCAGCTCGCTTGTATGGCCAGCTCGCTTGTGTAATACGTTACACCAAATATCATATAAGCTTCCTAGCCACGTCGCTGCTGTTTACCGCAATATTCAAGCGTCAAAGACGTCAATGAGGCGCCAGCACCCCTGCCGCCGAGCAACCGCATTGACCAGAGGCTTTAACACCAAGCTCTAGACGGTATAGAGCCTCTAGATTGGCTTATGAGGCGTGCATATACGAAAAGTGCAAGAAAACTTGCCATACGAAGGGATTTGGATGTCCACCACCCACTCTTCGGGTGGGTGGTCAAGGCGCAGCTACGAAGGCCACAGATAGATAATAAAAGTACGTGCACCTTCGTTTGGTCGTGCAGCAGCTTGCGGGGTATGCAGGGGTGGAGGAGTATTGGTAAACATTGCATTTGTATGGCGTTTACTAGTAAAATATGTGCCCGAGTAGTACCTTGGCTACCCTTACCGCCTGCTAGGCCGCCGCTGATTAAAAGATTCGGGCAGTAAAGTTACTGCCAAGAGTTACTGCCCGGATCCTGTCCGTTGAATTAGACTCTCTACTTATCGTCCTTATTGACCTCTCTATCCTTATCGCCGTTGTCAGTATCGTCGCCTTAATTAAGAATCGCCTTAATAGCGGCGAACTGCACCTCTAATGCCCTCTCCTTACGCTCACGTTATGTCGGTGACGTTCGCATTTTAGTATTTTTAGGTGCCTTTATTAAGGCGTGACACCGAATATATTACTTACCGTTTAGCTTAAACTCCACTTTCCTTAACGCGTTAGTTTCGCTCGGGTTAATTTCTTTAGAAGTAATAAGGATATTATCCAAGGCAGGTGTGCGGCTAACGTGTTCCACCACTCATCCGGCCACCCCAGTCATCCGGCCACCCCACCAGCACCAAGACACGTCTTCGTACAGTTATTCCACTACACGCCAATAAGTAGTCTACCCTCTTTCTGGGGTGATTTAGAGTTCTGAATTGATGACATTATTGTTTTGGTACGAAGACACGTCTTGGTGCTAGTAGAGTGGCCGGATAACTGGGGTGGCCGGATAAGTGGTGGAGCACGTTAGGAAGAATCGTTCTATATTAATCAGCGAGGAACAACACTAAAAGGGTAAGTGGGGAGGGGAGGTAAAAAGGGCGATGGCTAGGATGGAGGGGCTAATGTATGACTAAAAGTTCCAGATTTGGTGGCTGATACAAGCTATTAAGAACGCTAAGCCATTCCGCAAGCCCCCGATTGGCTAATCCTATCCTGGAGCTCCATATTGGCTCCAGTCCAAAAAGATCACTGGTGGTAATGGAAACAAGGGGTAGGTGACCGAGTCAATGACTGAGTCAATGGGTACAGGGTATCCGACCTCCGGTGTCCCCCCCTGTGTGCGCGCGCAACACGCACAGCAATTTCGGTAATCACTAGTCAAGTGCACCATCTAGCGTAGATACTGTGCGCTTGCCAAAAGAACTGTGCACCCGCAAGAGGGGTAAAGCCTTCAATTTTTAAGCTTAATCACAAGAGTTAAACTTGAAATTCTCTAGCGCATACGAAGCGAAATTGTTGCGCGCGCACACGGGACACCGGAGGTCGGATACCCTGTAGGTAGCTGAGTCGGGGTGACAAGACAAACTGATTCAGGTCGACAGGACCTCAGTACTTGAATCAACCAAATCAGATGTCGAGTTGTCAGGCAAAGCCTTGGCGGAAAAGTCTTGTAATTGAAGGAAGTTTTGGTTCGTGGAAAACGAGCGTCTGAAAATTTTGGACCTCGTGCTCTTCGGGCCCTGGGATGGAGAGCTATGATTCGTTTGTGAATGGTCTGGAGTTCGGGAATTCCGGAATAACGGGCGGAAGGTCGGGAGGCAGGCAGAGACAATGCCAAGGCAGGCCTCGGCAGCCGACCATATCGTAGGAAGTGTCAAATCCCCTATTTTGTAGCGTCAATATCTTTCTATAGGTACGCATCAAAGAATGACTCACAAGTGAGGTCAATGCCATGAATTTGGAAAAGAGAACACCATCTAGCCAGACTAATAGCACAAGTTCTGTTGTGGTAAGTCTAACGCTCCTGATTTGCGTTCAGGAGTACTCACAAAGAACCAAGGAGGAAGACGCCGGTCAGCTGAAGCTTCTGTTGAATTGATGATTGCAGATACCACACAGCATGTAAAGGTAGAAAGAGGATTATAAAGTCAGTTATAACGTTGAGTCCAGAGCCGATGATATAAAACACTGTTGCATTAATGCAAGAGCCTTCGCCACTCTTATCCCAGGTATATTTCAGTGGCCGGCACGTCAGGGACACAACGAAGACAACCATTATACCCCAGAGGACTGAGAACACTCCGAGAATATATGCAGTGTATCGGAAATAGCTCAAGACCCCGAAGATACGGATATAGAGTAGGAGGATAGATATCTTGATAATCGGTATGGCCACTGCCCAAAGAAGCTGGGAGGCAAAGAATGTCTTGGACCCTCTTCGATTAGGGATAAATCGTAACGGGAGTGAAGCTATCTTACCTGTGCTTCACGGATAAGGTCTGCAGAGCTTAGGGTGTCGATGTGTCTTCCAAGCCCGTATGTCGAAGCTGGTAATTCGGAATTCAGTCATCAAACATACATGTGAGAACCCTTTAACACTTAACATACCCACAATATTGCAAGCGCATATTGACCATGAGAACGGCTGTCGAATGTCAAAATTAAGGTGAATAACTGGGAGTGATTCCATGATACTGACTAGAGCTGCAATAATGGTCATGTCGTCAGACTTGAGTGGCAAATTCCTTATTCTTCTAGCCAAAACTCGAAGAATGACAGCAATTCCAGCCAAAATGCCAACCAGAACATTCACCGACACAATAGTCGGCTGCTGATTGTCCATCATATTCTCTAGAGATTGAGATTCTGCCGTCGACGGATAATAGGTAACCGAAAGAGCGAAATATTTGTCAAAAAGAGCAGAGAAGGAGGTTTGATATCGAAAGAAAGTGAATCCGCTTTGTTAACCTATTCTCTATTAGGATCGCAGGTCCGAGCGCTGTCCCTGTCTCCATTGGCTGAGATACGATAGTGGCGTACACCCTTCGCCACACCGCTTTACCATTAAGGTTACCGGTTCCTAACCCTACCGAGCGGGGTCGGTTAAGTCTGTGCGTGCAGCGCATATTTAGCGAGTCGCACTTCTAAATTCAACACTATAGCTCCTTCAACACCCCCTCGATCTCACCTTCCTAACTAGGAAGTCCTTACGAAGGTCGCGGTTAAAAGTTATGAGAATACAGGGCCTTTAGCGTATCACATCCTGTAATTTGGCCCTGTAGTCTGCAAGGGTCCCTGTAAGTCCCCTATCCCTTCGGGTACGATTATTATGGCACTGGTTTGGTATGGCACCTATGGCATCAATCGGAGTAACTTGGGCCGATTAATCTCGCTTTCTCACGTAGCGCTTTAAGCGAGCCCAGTGTGGCCAAAAATAACGCGTTTTAAAACGATTACGATTACGATATCGTAAATTACGATAAAATATCTAATAAAACCCAATATCGATTTTTTTTGCCACTGCTATACCCCTACTCGCGCACCCCTAATTACTGCGCGTACACCCCCCCTAAACAGGCTCAGATTCTTTCTCTTTAGGTTAAAATATTACGTATATCTAACTATCGCGCGCCTATACCTAAATTAACACCTCGTATTTATATACCTTTCCCTATATCTACTACCTACCTCTATTAAAGCTATACGATTGCGTAAATTTTGCCCTTAATAATATTAATAAGTTCGCGAAAGGACAGGGCTATACGGTATTAAAATTCCGCTTAAAAACTAACGCTGTGGGCGTAGGCGCGGGCGTACCTATAGAGGCAGCTCGTAGATAATAAGTAGAGGTATAGTAGGCAAATTAGTTTATATACTACCTTATAAGTTACCGCGCAATCTAATCGATTAACTTTGGAGTATAGAGGTAGTATTATAAGTGGTATTACAGGTGGGCGGAAATGGTAGTGGAAGTCGAGATGCCTCTGCGGATAGCTTGCTAAGTATTGGCGATTTTATAGGCTTACAGCGGTCGTGGGGCCTTGCCCTTTTTGCACAACTTTACTAAGGTCCTTTAGTGCATTGTGGTATACGCGTAGTAATTATAAGTGACCAATATATAAAGTAAGAAAAACTGATATTTATTATATATATTGGATAAATCTAGTATTTAATATCGATTTATTTCAATTCGCTTATTATAATTTTTGGCTATACTAAGCGAGCCAATTATACGGGTGTACGTGCACTTAGAGCTTAATTACTCTGTATTTACGTCGTTTACTATAACCGCTTTACCTTAGCAAGCTTAGACTATAGAATTAATTAGTGGATATCGCTAACCTTTTTTATTAAAAAGTTAATTCTATAGTATAAGAGACTTTTATAAGATTTATTAAGCGGTTTAACTTGTTTTATATCTAGAGCAGTTACCTTCTTTAACGAAATTAATCTATACTCTTATAACAGCTATTATCTTAAAAATACCGTTAAATTGATCCGTAGAAGTGGCTCTATAATTAATCAATATATCTACCCCATTAGCCCCTATAATGTTAAGCAGAAAGCGCCGCCAAATAGATAATATATTAATAATTAAATCGCTCACTCCTACTATAAATATCATACTAGTTAACCATTAGACGCCTATTTAAATGCTAGCTAGAGTATTTATTAAGCGGATATTACTGTAACGGGACTAGCCCAGTTATAGTACAGTCCCTCGTCAAAAGTGTCCGTGCTAAGGTCACGCCGAAAATGACACTTTTTGCTAAAATGCTATATAAAGGTCATATAATTAATTCTAAAGCTTAAAAAAAAATCTACTTATAGATATATAATCTAGTAATCGCGATACTTTTTTAGTATTTAAAATCTATAGTCCTTTATTAAAAGTCTCTAGGTTTTACCAACTTCCTACTAAAACTTACTATATTTGGCATACATTTTCTATTACTAGATATTAAAAATATCTCTTAAAAATCTAATATCTTATAGGGATTTGCTTTTATTAAAACTTTCTCTACTTAAAATTTTATTTAAAAAGTATAAAATATTATTATAAGGTTATAAACTTAAGGAGTAAAAAAATGCAACTCCCTATACAAATTTTAAAAAAATAAGGGTTTAGAGGGTTATAATAATCTTTTTACACTTTTAAAATAAAAAATTAAATAAAAAAAGTTATAGTAAAAGTAAATATCTATAAGATAGGCTTTGTTGACAATATAAACCCAATTATATATGGGCTAACAGCCGCAGAGAATTATAGAACACTAGAGAAAGCTTATAATACCTATATAAAATAGGCAAGATGATATAGAGTCCAATTCTCACCAGAGAAATACTAGCTAATCCATTTTATAAGAAAACGCAACCAATCTACAGATCTTTAGCATATAATTTATATTTAAGGCTTTAGGGGTTAACTAGTTTAAGGCCTAAGAGTATTAGGAGTATAGGTAGATAGTAAGCTTTAATAGAGCGCACATGCGGTATAAGCGGCCCGTAAAGGCTAAGCACAATATATCGCATTATTTAGGATTGTTAACCCTATATAGGGTCCATGCTTTTAGAGGTTACGCCTACTATATATAGTAGTCGTCCGGCTAACCATAACGTATAGGTCCAGTATTTGGGCCATTAAAGAATCTGAGAAAGGCCCCCCTAAATCGCTTCTTAAACCACTCTAAAAGGTCTAAATAGCCTACCTCTAGAGCATAATAGGCGGATATAAGCAAACGGCCACAGTACTGCTTAAGAAGGAAGCTAATATTCCCCCCCTATAACTATATATTAAAGCCGCTGCAATATAAAGGGCGCAAAAGAAACGTAACTTTAATGTTATAAAGTATATTAAAATACGCCTAAATAAACTATAGAAGGACTTTAAGGCGCCTTATAGGAGAATAAACTAATAACCCTAAAGTAGGGAAGATATATTAGAGAAACAGGTAAAGAAAGTAGAAGAAGAATAGTGCTGCTTTAGGGCCCAGGCCTATATAGAGGAGGAAGGAAGACGCGTAAGAGGCTAGTAAAGATAATAGTAAGAGAGAAAAAGGAGCTAAAGTAGAGTATAAAAGAATGCTAGGAAACTATCTACCGTAATATAATACTGGCTAGACTAACGCTAGAGAGGTGTATAGGAGTTAAAGGTATAGAGGCTAACTAAGGCAAGAGGAACCTAAGCTATAGTATAGTTAACACTATAGGGGGTAAACACTCTAGGGCTCTAAGAAGGCCTAATAAAGGCAGAAAATATAATAGTAATACTTTTAAGAATAGGAATAATAGGACTAAAAGACTGGCTCTACTAGGTGGGTATTCTAGTAGGTAGCTTAAGATGCGAATATAGCTAGCTAAGATAGATACTAAAATATATAATACTATTATGCCCCTTATACACTAACTGTTACGGAAGTAGGCACGAGCTGGAATACAATATACTAAATAGGGTAGTAATTAAAGAAGGCTACGTACGTGTAACTATACGTAGTTAATACAAAGACATTTAGATAAAGAAGAAGATTCTTTATATGCTAGGTTGGGTATAAATAGGGGTTATAGGGGAACGTGCGTAGGTGTTTCGGGATAAACGTAAGCATGGGTTAAGAATGTCAAAACGCGTAGGGACGTAAGAGCGTGTGAGTTCCGTAACAGTACCCCCCCCTTACTTCTGAGCTCCTGCGAGGCGTGTTATATTATATATACTAGAAAAAAACCTAATATAGGAAAAAAAAAAAATTTTATTAGCTTTCTCTGCCCTTCTACGTCCTCCGTTACACAGGCTCCTTTAGTTTGGTCCTTCTATGTTTAATTATTAGGCCACTAACTTGTTAGGCCTAAAGCATAGCCTAGCTTCCGTCGCCAGCTACACTCCTATCCTAGCCGCTTAAAGACGCATTGCTAAAGCTTATATAGTCCCTTTCTTGCTTCTAGCAGCTCTACGGCCTTCCCTTCCTATACTCCAGGTCCCCCTAAAAAATTACCCTAATTTTTGGTCTAAAATAGGCGTTTTAGGCAGTATTTATCGGCCTAAACGGCAGTATAGTACGGTGTTCATGGTCGTGGCAAGGCATATTCTTAGCAGGTTCTTGTCGATGCGGTGCAGTATTCGTATCGTAGGTAGGTTCTTATCAGTAGCAGTATGGTGCTAGCGTCAGGTTTAGGTTCCGTAGGCATATCGGCACGGGATCTTATCAGATTCGGGTAGCAGTATGGTGCTAGCGACGTGTTCGGGTTCCGTAGGCGAATCGGCACGGAGCTTATCAGTTTATGTGGTAGCAGTACGGTGCCAGCGACGGGGTCGTCTTGTAGGCATATCGGCACGAGGCTTGTCGGTTCGGGTAGGTAGCAGTATGATGCTAGCGATGGGTTCGGGGGTCTAGGGAGCGAGGCTCTACCTAGTCGTGTTCGGGTCAGGTCGTAGGCTTATCGGCACAACGGGTTATTGGGTTCGTTTCGTAGGCATAGCGGCGCGAGGTCTTGTCGGTACGTAGGGCAGTGCGTGTAGGTCGGTAGGATAGTAGTAAGATACCAGCTTCCGTGTTCGTGTTTGTGTTTGTATAGCAGTAGGATGCAAGCCATCAGGTCAAACCGAGGGGCAGTAACATGCCTGTTTATAAGCGGTAGCAGTAGGGTGCAAGCCATTAAGGTCACAGGCGTATTAGCGCGGTATTTTATTATTAGGTCCGTATGCAAATCGGCGCGGAGACTTATTATACCAGTTTAGAACCCTAGCGTCCTAGTCTACCCGTAGCTAGTAGCTCCTATATCTACCCCATAGGCGTAGAAAGGCATGCTCCGCGACTAGTAGCCTATAGGCCCGCTAGGTACGTTAAAAAGGGATCCAAATATAGTGTTACGGAAGTAGGCACGAGCTGGAATACAATGTACTAAACAGGGTAGTAATTAAAGAAGGCTACGTACGCGTAACTATGCGTGGTTAATACAAAGACATTTGGATAAAGAAGAAGATTCTTTATGTGCCAGGTTAGGTATAAATAGGGGTTGTAGGGGAACGTGCGTAGGTGTCTCGGGACGAACGTGAGCACGGGTTAAGAACGTCAAAACGCGCAGGGATGTAAGAGCGTGTAAGTCCCGTGATACTAACCAAGGAGTAATACTTTTAGTAGCTAGCATAGAGAACTATAAGACACTGCTCTTAATATAAAAAGGCCTTAAGGCGGTTACCTAGTAGCTTATTAGCCAAAATATACTAAACCAGTTCTAGGTTATAAAGGAAATAGTAATAAAGGACGGGGGTGAGTAACGGGCGCCCCCTAATAACTCTATAGTAGTAGAGTAAAGTTTATAATACTAGCGCGTCCGTAGGCTTATTACGGCAGTAGTGGTTCCTAAGAAGGTTAAAAAGTAAGGTAGTAAGAGTACTATAGGTGACTCGTAGGCGCCTTATAGGCGAGTTCTAAAAGGCAGAGAGATAGATTACGGGGTTTTCTTAAATAGAGTTTTCTCCCTATATATATATAAGTAGTAGTCCGCGTAGGCCTAATAGGGATCTAAATTAGACGTTAAGTAATGAATTATTATTATTAAATATCTATAAGATATTAAATTTTTTAAAAAATATATATTATAGATTATAGATTTTAGTAAAGAATTAATAGGATTTCTAAAGAAGTTATAGGTTTTAAATTTAAAAAAAGGGTATAATAGCTAGATTTTATATGTAATATAAACTCAAATTTTTTTTTATAGCTTTAGAATTAATTATATGGTTATTATATAGCAATTTAGCAAGGAGGGTTGTCTGAAAAATGCGCTCGCACGGAGACTTTTGACGAGGGACTGTAGGAATGTCTCGGTGAAACACTCGATAAATAAATTCCGACGCTTTGACCGAATTCTGCCGAATTCTATTAGCTTGATTGACTTCTGCTAAGTTCTGCCAGATTAAACGAATTCTACTAAAGTCTGTCGAAGACCGCGTGCGTATATGCGTACGTATCGACCACCAAGACCCCTAACTATTTAATTATATAATTCTCTCGTTATTCCTTTCTCTTCTTTACGCAACGTCTTGTTCTCAGCAAGAGCTATATACCTTAGATTTAGATAGGATTTATATTATTCCTTTAAATCTTCCCTAAAGTCTCTTCGCGCCCTTATAATTACGCCTAGTAATAAAGAAAGAAAAGGTTAAAGTTATTATAGAGCATTTATAGGGCTAGGGGTGGTCCTTTAGTAACCTTTCTTTAGCGTAGCTATAGTATAGTATTAGTAAAAGACAATACTTAAAAAAGAAGGTAAAGAAGCTTATTATTACCCTTTTAGGGGATAAAGAAACTTATAATGTAATTAAGGAGGCTGCGGATATTTATTTAGAACTAGTTAATACGGTTATAAATATCCTTTATAAGGAGCTTTGTAATCTTTAGTAAAAAACGGTTATTTTTAGCCTATAGAAGTTAGATCTTAAGTTTAATAATATTTAATTCTTATAGGGCTATAAAGTAATTAGCTAATATACCCCTTTGCCCGCGAAGCCCTACTGCACGCGTCCACGTCGCCGCGGGTGGAAACATCATCTGGAATTCGTTCCTCTTGATGGCTAAGTGCAGAGGCGATGGTAGAGAGCCGTCGCAGCGCGCGCAGCGCTGTCGTGGCGACTCTGTGGTGTTGAGCCCGCGACGCGTATGATGTATCGTACGAAGCATCGCCCTTAATAACACCAGGAGACCTACTGCCCCTGCTTGGGGCTCCTGCTATACCATCCAGGGGGGCCATTAAGGGAAACTGGGATACGAAAACCGCCTGACGTATGACTACCTGGCTCGTAGCCAGGCCCGAAACTGGCCTTATCCAGCTAGTCGATGTAGATGCGCCCTAGGCGTACGATAGGACACCCTTGGGCTTACACTAGCTCTAAGATTGTAAAGGGAACGCGGTGAGGGCGTAGGGATCCTCTTTTTATAAGAACTTGTTAAGGTTAACGCGTCGCAGATACTTTATACAAAACTTATTAAGGCCCTAAGGCCACCACGAAGAACTTGTTAAGGCCCTGCCTAGAGAACTTGTTAAGGCCCCTCTATAAGGGCCTATCTAGTATCCAGTATACCTAGGTGACTCAGAATAGGCGTGGTGCGCGCGATCTGGATGGCAGCGACGCGATAGCGACGTGACGGCGACTAAACGGCTTAATGAGGTGGAAACATGGGTAAAGCTCTAGGCAGTGGAAACATAGGTTAGCTTTAACGGCCCTATAGCGTTTAACTAGGTGACTTACAGAAGGGTTTTAATAGGCGTAGTGCACGTAACCTGACGTATATTATATGGGGGAGGCTTTAAGGAAATATAGGCTAGTCGGACAAGGACTTAACAGTTAGAGACATAGGCCAGCTTATAGGAAGGGGGGACATAAGCTTAGTTAGTAGGAGAGGGGGGAATAGGTCGCCTGGCACGGGACCTAGCGTCTCTATAACCCCCTCCTGTAAGATACGGTCGGCCTGTTATAAGGAAACTCTTATAGGCAACGTAAAACAGGAGCTGGTAGTATATAGGGTATTGCGCCCCTATATTACTACTGGCCTCCTATAGGGCGTAGTGCGTAGTTAGCCACTACTGGCCCTAGGGACCTCACCCCTTAACTGGGCTCTAACCCCTGGTGTACCTGGTAGGCAGGCAGGATTACGTCCTAGCCGGAGAAACTACTACGTGGCTTAAGAGAACGGATGCGCGTGTTGGTACGTCAACAGATGGAACCGTTCAATAGGATGGTAAGCTAGTGAAATATGCTTAAGGAGCAAACAGGAGTCACCCGGGCGTGAGGGGTCTGGTCCACCCTAAGAGTCGCATCGCTATAAGCGTAAACTAGGGTAAGGGCCTAGATAAGTAGGCATATAAACCTCACTATTAGCCATTTAGTTATATAGCTTCCTGTTGCACCAGATAAATACCAGCTTATCCACTTTATAAGGAAAAGAAGGGCAAGTAGTAATTTAGCCTTAATAGTGAATATCTAGGGCTGCGAAGCAAAACTAGAAGCCACCCTTAAGATCCTAGGGGTCTGGGTAGACTCTAAACTAAACTGGAACGAGCATATCGCACAGGCGACTCATAGGGGAGCAGCTACATTCTCGGCAGCATTACGAATTACCGCCTTAACATAGGGACCCTCATTTAGACTTACACGCCTACTATACACAGCAGTCGTAAGGCCAACAATGCTATACGGCTCCTAGGTCTAGGGCCTAGGACTAAGCGGCAAGGTATAAGTAAAGAGCGCCCTAGCGCCACTAGCTAAGCTATAAAACAAGTGCCTATATAGAACTATAGGGGCATATAGGAGAACACCACGCGCCGCACTCGAACGTGAAGCGGTAGTTCCACTACTAGACGTATATATTAACACAACCGCAATATAGAGAGCAGTCATAGTATAAGGCCACCTAGTAGAAGAAAAAATCCGCTAAATGCTAAAACGTATATGAGAAACGAGACATATATAAAGAGCGAGGGCTCCTTAAAGGGGAGATACGCCTAAGTATACTAGCCAGGAAGCCCTCTACCTATAAGTGGTAGAGAGAGAAAAGGAAATACGGAAACTACTAGCCCACTAAGTAGAGACCCAGCGCCATACTGGTAGAGCGCTATAACGGCGACAGAGGATAGGAGGCCACCAACATAAGTGGAGAGCTACTATACTAATTGCAAGATAGGCAGATCTTAAATGGAAGCAACGATAGAAGGAAGTAGCGGAAATATAAGACGCAACTATATGGAACACCCTATAGTTAATACTAACTCTCCCCCTATATAAAGGACTAACAAAAGCGGAGTCTATAGCCACCTTCCTACTACGGATAAAGGTCTTAGGCCTAAACGCATAGCTTGCAGGTGTCTATGTCCTAAGTATTATACCTCAGTGCATATACGGATGGCCCGCTTAGACAGTACGCTATATACTACTATTTTATAGCCACCGCTTAGTAAGGGACTAGCTACTCGCTAGTATAGGCATAAATAATATTAACTAAATGCTCTTTATAAGTAGAGGCCTATAAGCAGCAGCAAAATGGCTTATAGGATAAGGAGTTCTTTAGCAGTTCTAAACTGCATACAAGATCCAATAGGAGGACACTATAGGACACGCCCCCCTCCAGCCCCTTAGAGACTGGTTACCCCCCGCCTAGCTATAGGCGGCATACTAGCAAATCGCCAGACCCTCCTACTACTTCCTCCCCCTAGATCTTCTAATATACCTAGGAAGTATGGTATATAAGGCAGACAAAAGATATAAAGATATACTAGCTAGGCGAAGGCGGAACGCGTATTACTAGCGGCAAGGAAATACTTAGGTTTTTCCCCCTTAAGGGGATTTTTTTCCTATATAGATAGGTAGTAGCCTATATGGACCTAAAAAGGGACCGAATCGGGCAATAAATAGAATTAATAATAATAATATACCCCTTTACTCTACTAACTAATAGAGGATTATTAATATAATTAAGAAGTAATAAATCGCGAAATCCGCATATAAGATAGGTTATTCTTTTTATATCTATCCTTTTATTAGGCCGCGCTTAAAGCCCTACTAACTATTTTAGCTTTTTAGTTTTTATCTTTAAGATATAGATATAAAATATTAGGTTCTATTACTGCTTTATAAATTAGAACTTATTAACGGATATTAAATACTTAACTTTTAGAAGATAGGATTGGCTAAACGCTTTAAGGTTATAATACTAATAGTAGATATACTAGCGCTAATGTTATTAAAGACTTACCTCTAATTAATATCCGCTTTTAATAATATCTATATTATATATAATAATTTTAACTACCTTAAGCGATTGTAATATTAGTTAGTTAAAGATACTAGTGTTTTCCATTTCTATATTACTAGAAAACTTATCCGTGGATCTTATATTCCCCCTAATAGCCTTCTTTAAAGTATACTATATAATTAGGTATAGCTTTAGATTTAGGATATTACTAAGGCACTAGGTAATATATATAATAGCGTTTAAAATTAAATATTAATTTTTATAATTATAAATACTCTCTAAAGCGTGTATCCGGCTGCCATAAATAGTATTTTTAAATTTAACACCAAGATTAAATATCCGCGTATGCCGGAGATTAATATTCTACTATTTATAAAGAAAACCTATATAAACCTAGGCCTTATTATAGAGAGCGAGGCTTCTATATATTACGGCACTGACCTAATATATACTGTTTTATACCGTCTTGTAATGTTTCCTATTATTAGCTAGCCTACTACTAGTACCTTAGCGGCCGGCACTACTATTTATATACAATACCCCCTTTCTACCTTCTTCTCCTCTTTATACTATAATGTAGTTATTTAGTCTACTTTATTGCAGCACTATAATAGTTTATAGTATCTTTAATTTGCGTCTTATCGCGATTACTAATTCCCCGTGCCCTAGCTAATTAACCTTTACCCTAGAGTAATTGCAACCTACGCGCGCCTCTACTAAAACTAATATATCCCTAGTATAGTCCTAGAACAATCCTTAGTTTTTACCTAGTGCCTAAATAGGCGATACTAACGACGCTAAAATAGCCGAAACCTAAAACCCCCGCGATGTTTTTATAAACCTCTTTATATAAACATACTGCATAAATAATCTACCGCTCCCTACTATACCCTAAAACCTTTAAGCCTAGTAAAGCTTACCTTACCCTTATTAACTATACCAACGAGTTCCTTAATAATATTAAAGTAGGACTATAGTATATATATAACACAAACACCACTAATAAGAAAGCCAACGAAAACTTTAGTACTCTTATTGCTTCCTAGATAGGAACTATTAACTCCTAGGTAGAGATTATTACCATTCTAAAATAATTAACCCCTATAACAATAGTAGTAACCTAGTAAAAAAAAACGGAGATCTAAAGACCCGCTAATATTTAGTGGAAAAGGCACCCCGCTAGAATAATAAGCTAATTTTAAGACCTAGCACATTAAGATTAAGGGAGTCTTTAACTAGGACTAGGATTACTTTAATATAGTTTAGTCCTAAATTCTTTATATCTTGGATATACTAGAGGATAAGACCTATAAGTTTATTAAGTAGGGCCTAGAGCTTATATATAAGAACCTAAATAATATATCTATGTAAAAATGGCCTACTAAGGAAGATATGCTTAAAGACTTTACTACCTACTATAAGGTCCTTAATATAACCTAGGTCGTAAAGAATAAGCTTAACTATTTTCTCTAGGGCGAGCGTAATTACTAGTCCTAGAAGGGAGAGTTTAATAAGCTAATAGTCTGCGCTAAGAAGACAGATAAATAGAAGGTAAACCTACTCTAAAAGTTTATCTCTCTAAAGATAGAAGAGCTAGTACTTAAACTTACCTATAAAATTAATAATAGCAACTATATAGGTTAGAGTAAGTAAATAAATATATTTGCTAAGAACCTTGCGAACTATATATACTAAGCTAACCTTAAGAAAAACGCTAACTACTACCTACCTACTTAAGCCCCTGCCCCTATATTAACCCTAACCCTAGTAGTAACTAAAGAACCTATAAACCTTAATAGAATCTTAGATATAGAGCGTAAGCGCTATATTAATAATAAACTATACCTTATCTATAGCCTACCCGGCTACTAGAAGAACGCCTATAACCCTACTAAGATAATAAACCTAGTTCTAATACTACTATATTAAATAACGTAAACTAATAACCGCGGACGCAGTAACTATAGAGTCTATTATAGATGTGGCAACCATAAAGCCTATTATAGCCGCGGCAAATTACCCCCCCCCCCTTTAACCCTATGGCTTAGCTACTTTAAATAATGCCCTATATAGCAGCCCAACCTATTAATAACACCTAGTATTAGTAACTCCGCGCTAGCAAATATAAACACGGCCACGTTATTAGCGAGGTATTATCTTCTTATACCCTAACTAAGACTAAAACTAATACCGCTAGCTAGACGGACACTAGACTGCCCTACTAAGATAGCCCTATACCCTAATTATTAAAAGGTAAACCCTTAAACTAAGTCGCGTTTAAGGGTTTAAACTATATAAGAAGGAAGACAAGAAGATTAGGTCCCTATTACTAGATTAATTAGTCCTTTTTATTAGTAAGCTACTACTTAATCTTAAATTAGCAAACAGTAATAAGAAATTAATTCTTATTTAAACTTAACTCTCCTTATTATATAACCTATACCCCTAAGTTTATATTAATATAATAAGCCTAGTAGACTCCAGTAGTACTATAATGGCATTTACTAACGCAGAGTCTATTATAAGAAAGTATAATATTATAACTAAGAAGCTGCTAGCACCTAGGCTACTACGCCTTATAAATAGTATCCTAACTTCGCTTATTATAGACTACTTTACCACCTAAATATTAATTAGCCTCTATACTAAAGCTATACTCTTTTTTATTACCAAATTCTTGCCTACTACCTTAATTATCTTAGGTATACCTTAGCTTTAAAAGCATAAGCCCTACCCTAGCTTTAGAAAGCTTAAGATCCACTTTAACTTAGACTACTACTTTAGGCACTACCTCCTATAGGGGATAACTAATAGTAGTAGGGATGCCCTATATAGATACTCGGCACTATTAAGCCTAGTACTTAGAACTATATATAAAGCCTTAATAGTAAAAGACATTCCTAATAAAGGGGAGCCTATATAGCTGTAAAGTAATAAGATAGTAAAAGACTGGACTACCTTAGTACTTAAGACTGAAATAACGGGCTAGCTAGCCCTACTAAGACTAAGGAAGAAGGTCCGCTTTACACTACTACTACTAAAAATCTAACCCTAATATAGACACTATTTAAACACTAGCCGCCTAGCCTAATACCTAAAACTAAGCTATATACTATATACGCATACTATAGCTCGCGTTATAGTAAGGACTAGCTATAAAACTACTAAGACTTATATAATAAAAACCACGCCACTATAACGCCTAACCTTATATCCGTCTCCCGCGTATACTATATAGGGCCACCACCTTATTTCCGCCCCCCTAGGCTAACTAAGCTATATTAGCCTAGCTATAATACTAAAAAACTAAATACGCCCTAACCTAGACAATATTAGATATACTTATACCGTTAATTTTACCTAGTTCTATAAATAAAAAGACGTAATAGTAATAAGGATCTATATAGCGGAGCTAGTAGAACTAGTTAAATAAGAAGAGTACTAATAGCTACTTAAGGAGCTGCCTATAGGCCTAATAAAAGTACTAAACCTATTAAAAAGGTCTTTCCGCTAGCTAGTAGAAGGCGACTATATAATAAAGGAAGCCTATAAAGTGCTACCCCCCTATTTCTACGACTTTTTTTTAAAATAAATCTAAAAACTAAGCCCGAGCTTTTACGCTAGAAGATAGTTAATACTAATATTAAAAAATTCCTAAAAGACAAACTAGGATTAACCCGCGAAGATATTCTCTAACGCCTACTAAAGGAGTTTCGTAAATATATTAAGCACTTCATCCCTAAAAATATAGATAAGCTGCCCCCTTACCAATTATAGGACTATATAATTAAGATTATCCCTAGAAACCAAGTCCTATACTATAAAAATTGACTACTCTTACCTACTAAACTTAGGTATATAAAGAAATGGATTAATAAGATACTAGATAAGGGTTTTATCCACAAATTAACCTCACTAGCTACTATATTACTCCTCCTTATTACTAAGCCCAGCGGCGGTATATAAGTTTACTATAACTACTAAGGCCTAAATATAGTTACTATTAAGAATTAGTACCCACTACTACTAATCTATAAAATACTTAACGCACTTTATAGTACTAAGTACTTAACTAAACTTAATATAATTACTGCGTTTAACTGGATCCGGATTATAAAGGGCTATAAATAGCTTATAGCATTTATTACCCGATTCGGACTCTATAAGATACTAATTATACTATTTAGCCTCTATAACGCACCCGCTACATTTTAAAACTATATTAATTATATTTTATATAACGCCCTTAATAACTACTGCACTGCCTACCTTAATAACGTCCTTATCTTTTCTAAAATACGCGCTAAGTATATTAAGTATATAAATAAAGTTATCCAAAGACTTAGTAATGCTAGACTTTATATTAATATTAATAAGTCTAAGTTCTACTCTACTAAAATAAAATACCTTAGCTTAATTATCTTAATTAATAGTATAACTATAGACCCTAAAAAGGTATAGACCTTATAGAAATAGAAGGACCCAATATTAATTAAAGAACTATAATAATTTCTTAACTTCGCGAACTTCTACTAATAATTTATCTAAGGCTACTCTGCCGTTGCTATACCTATAATAAAACTCCTAAAAAAGGATATTGGATGACTATAGGGACTAAAATAAGCTAAATCATTTAAGACCCTTAAGGGAGCCTTTACCTTAGCACTAGTACTAATATACTATAACTATATAAAGAAAATAGTAGTAGAGATAGATGTATTAAATTAGGCTTCTAGCGGAGTCCTTTCCTAGTATAATAATAACGGTAAATTAAGACTAGTTATATTCTTTTCCGCAAAGCACTCTATACTAAAGTATAACTACAAAATCTATAATAAAGAACTCTTAGCTATTATTAAGGCTTTAAAGGAATAGTGTCCTAAGCTATAAGAGACTAAGGAGCCGTTTAAAATTATTACTAACTATAAGAACTTATAGACGTTTATAACTACTAAGCAGCTAAATTAATGCTAAGTCTAGTAGGTAGAGTTCCTTTTATGGTTTAACTTTATAATTATATACAGACCTAGTAGTAAAGCCACGCTCCTTAACGCCCTAAGCTAGCTACTAAGAATAAGGCCTAAGGACGCTAATAATAAACGCCTCTACTACCGAGCCTAAGTTATTATACCGCCCTAGAAAGTTAACCCTATAATCTTAAAAGAATTACTATATAAGTCCTATAACTTTAATAACGCAAAGTTTATAGCCGCTCTAGACCCTAAAATAGCTAAAAAGTTACTAGATAAGTTAATTTAGTTAGGATACTAGGAGAACAAACTTATAAGAGATATAGTAGCAGCCCTATATAATTAGAAAGCTTGCTAGTAGCTAAAGAAGATTAGTATAGAAAAGAACGTATTGATAGGATATAAGGGATAACCTTTAAAAGATGCGATAGAAGCTAAAAAAAGTAATAATAACGCTAGTAGCCTAGAAGTCCCTAAAGTTACGTACGTCCCTATTATTATATAACCCCCCTACAGTAAATATTGCCGTAATTAGTACTATAGCGTTTTACTTTAATATATACCGGAAGGATAATAAGGTCTTTATAATAAGCCCATATAAGATTAACCAAATTATTAATAATAGGGAGGAAAAGCTAGCTAAGGAAACCGATAAGGAACTAGTTAAACGCCTTCTTTTTACTCTCTATATAAACTATAAGGATATATTCTTAAAAGCGGCCTTAGATAAGTTACCCCCTTACTAGATATACGATTATAAGATTTAATTAAAAGCCAATAACTCGCTAGGCTATAGCCCCCTTACTAATAATTAATAAATAAGCTAAAAGTAATAAAGTAGTACTTAATTAATAACCTAGATAAAGGGTTTATTAAGCTAAGTTAAGCCCCTTTTACTTCCCCTATTCTATTTATAAAAAAGCCTAATAGAGGCCTTAATTTTTATATTGACTATTAAAAGCTAAACGCTATTACTTAAAAGAACTAGTATCCTATTCCTTTAATTAACGAGACCCTTATATATCTAAGCTAGGTAAAAACCTTTACCAAACTTAATATCTGCTAAGCTTTCTACTAAATTAGAATAGACCCTATATAAGGGGACTTTATAAATAGGGGGTTATAAGGACACGATTATGGAATAGGATAGATTAGTAAGAGAGATAAATCCTTAAGGAGGTAAGGCCTTTAGGATCGTAAAGACTATATACTACGGGTATATGCCTTTAGTACGTAACCGGCGACTATCTAAGGGGCATCTAAGGGTTATCCTAAGGGCAACCTAAAGTGTCCGCAATAATATCCCTTATATTACCCCCCTCCCCCCCCCTTTTTACGGTTAGCCCCTAATTGCTATTACCTTACGGTAGGGAGATTATAAGGGCTTGTCTTAGAAGGGGTTTAAAGAAATATTAGAGAGATATTAGTATATCGCTGTATATTATCTATCTATCTAACCCCTACTTTAAACTCCTAAAAAAACCTTAATAAGGAAAAAATATAACTAGAGAAAAGATGTAAGAATTATTAGGAGACCTATTAAAAGCCTACTAGAAGTATACTAGTAACTACTTAGGCTAATATAGGGATTCTTATACAACTCTACTTTTAAGCCTTTATGCTAGTCTATAATCAATTATAAGTATTATAGGCAATTTAGTGTTCTAGTATAGTTTTATAAAACCTTTTAGTATAGGATTTAATATATAGAGCCTTAGCTTACTATCGTCTTTAACTGCTAGAATATAGTCTATAATCCTTTCTTACAATCCTTTTCTTATAATCCCCTGCGTTACTTTTTATTTTATTTTATTTTTTTATATCCGTTGTATTATACTACGTATAATACTACGCATGCAGCCTCTAGGCTATGGCGCTATAGTTCTATATATATAAATCCTTTTAGGCAGCTTAATATATACTAGCAGCTATGTCCTAATAGTTTATAAACCTCTAGACTAGGGGTTTACTAGTCCCTAGTAAAATACTAGGTTGTTAACGACTAATAGGTAGTTTAGAAAAAATAGAAAAGACTATAAGAAATTAAGAAACCCTAACGCCTATCTATGTCCTATTTGTAGTTTATTCTGTCCTTTTACTCTCTAATATTTATCTACTAGAATCTTAGTAGGAGTTACCTCCTTCTAAGGATCCTATTGCTATTAGCCACTTTCTAGTAGCTATTTCTGTCCTATTTAGAAATAAAAAGAGCGCCTCTTTTCCTTTCTTTATGCAAAATAGTTTCTTTAGAGAGAGAGAAGATCCTAGTTGCCTTTACATCTCCTTTCTCTTTCCTCTATATAGGTCGCAGTCTAGTAATAGATATTTAGGAGTTTATATAGCTCTATATTCTCTAAAGAATCTACCTTCTTTATCTTTTCCTATTGTCTTTAAGAAGGACTTAAAGTAGCCTTTTCCTAGCTTTAGTTGAAAGAAAGCCGACTATAGCTTTTTAGGATATCTATCCTTAGGGGCTTTAAGAGAAAAGGAATAGTTTCCTTTACAGATCCTAGTATAGTATTTTCCTTTGTTTTTATTCAGTTGCTAATTATTTTTCCACTGTTCTAGTATATTTTCTCTTGCTACCCTCCCTATGTAGGCTAAGGAGGTATAAAAAGACTGTATTTTTCTTCTAGAAAGGCCCTTTTTAGCCCCTGCGTTACTAAGGTATTACTTTTATATTACATTTTAGGCTATTAAACACGGTTAAGGTATTAATTAATTAGTTAGTTAAAAAGACTTATCTCTTAAGATTTAATGTATATACTTTTAAATCTAGTAGTCCTATACTATATATTTAGCGTATCTCTACTACCTAGTAAATAAGGACACTTTGTAATAGCAACTATAGCTATTATACGATTATTAAGAACGTCTATAACATTAATCTTTAATACTATAATATCGTTTTTAGGTATAATTTAACCTATATACGTTTTTAATTAACGTCTTAATTGCCTTCCCCTAGCCATGTTATTAGTTTTTATAAGAAAGTAATGGCTAGATAGCTTATACGCGTATTTTCTTCCTTTTAAATAGCGCTATTATAACGGAGTTATATTAGTAAGGTTGCGGCTATTTACTAAAAGGGTATTGGAAGGCAAAGTATAAAGATATCTTGCTTATTAAGCTTAATCCTTTTCTTTAATACCTTACTTTCTATTACTAACCTTTATCAAATTTTTAGACGTATCTTTAATATATTATTAGGAATTTCTTCTTTTTTATTAATAATTTAATATAATCTTTGTTCTCCTGCTAACTACTCTTTTAAGTAAATTCTATAGCGTATTCTAGCCCTACCTTTATATATAAAACCCTAACCTCCGCTAACCTATAACTAGTGCTAGTTCTACCTAAATAATTTTGCCTATATATCTTTAAAAGACCATAAATCTAATAATAGGATTCTGGAGGCTTATAATAAGACGCACTATATTAGATCTAATACCTTTAGTCCTTATAATTAATGCATACGTATTAAGAGCGGCAGTTATATTAAGGTAAGCTTTTCTATCCTTAATAGCTTAGGCCTAAGTAGCGACGTTCCTTTAATATCCTTAACTACTATATCGCCCAGGCTCTCTCCTATTTAAGCGCTAATGCTAAATATTTAGGTCGAATTTAAGATTATACTATAGCCATCTATACTGCCTATAACTCTTAGTAAGCTAGCTAGTAACGCTTAATATAAGAGTAAGATTAGTATACTAAGGATAAGGTAAGAAATATAGATAATAAGAAGAAGGTTGCCGTCTACTATAGGAAGGAGTTTATATATATATATTAAGTTTTAAAAGAGCATAATATAATGCGTTATTAAGTAGGTTACCCTTCGGGTACCTAGCGGATAGGTAACTAATAGTTACCGTAGTAAGGTCTTAGTGGTTTTAGTTTATACCAGCTAGCTAATATCTCTATTTATTCTAGGCTTAAGCGTATCTTTATTAACTATAAGCTTACGCTATAAGAGCTTCGTTAATAATAGTATTAAGCGTTTAAGGATCTCTGCCCTAGCTATACCTTATTATCCTACCCCTATTTTTATGCCTACTTATACCCCTACTAAGGGGTCTAGATCTTATTCTTGTTAACCATTACTTAGTAGCCCGATAGATACTAATCCTACTCCTAAGGATAAGGTATAGTGGCTTTTTAGATTAGGTATTTAGGATTTATTCTTATATATCGTTATAATTAAGGACCTTAATTAAGGTGCTTAAAAAGGCCTTAAAAGGCTTTTAGAAAGGGCCTAGAAGCCCTAAAAACAATATTTCTAGTATAGATTAATTAATAGGAATGCAGTTCTAGTAAAATACCCTATTAATTCTATACTATATAATAATAGATTCAATTTACCGTCCGACCTGGTCCCCCTAATGGGTCCACACAGACTAATTCCTATGGGAAAAACCTCCTTATCTAAGAAAAACCCCATTTTTTTTAGTGTATAAAAAACCTCTAGGGGAAATATGAGAGGTAATACTTCCAGGTAGCATCCGTACTACATTAATAAGAGGAAAAACACCGTCAGGTTACTGCTCTAAGACTCCGTAAGAGTGTCCATAATGCCTATCTTGCCCCGTCTGCCACTTAAACCATTTTTGCCACGTCTATATATTGTCTATATAAAGTCGTATGCCTGTCCCTAGCTCCTTTTCCAAGTCTCCTGTAAATATCTCCTAATAATAACGCTTGCGCTCCGCCTGGGCCTGTATACTAAGGTCTCTTATCCATTCCTTTATTAAAAGGTTTCTATAACGGGGTGTATATAACTTGGTATCGCTTTTGCCCTAGGGCCTAAACCTAGGCCCTTGCACCTATTCATAAGGTATAGGAGGACGCTCTAGTATCTAGGGGGGACCAGTCCCTATAACTAGATACCTAGGTTGCCAGGTAATGTTAAAATAGGGGGCGTCTACTACGCTTAGGGCGCGGATTGTTTGCGTATGTGTATGGTTGCTATACAGTATATATAGTATTTGTAGGAGGAAGGGGGTACGCCGGAGGGATAATTGCTTATTAATTCGAATGACCGAATGTGTATAATAGACATGGTAGCTATATTCAAACTTTTTACTAGGGCTTACCCCCCAGTAAAAAAATTTCACCCCACCACCACGTCGCTGCGCAGCCGTATATACGTCTCTGCGTTTGCTCTGGTAGTCTATTAACACAATCCAAATGGAATATTAATAGTAGCTGCTAGGTTCCCGGGCTCCACCGCGTGGAGGTATAGAGGCCGATTTCATTGAGCCCTTCTATACTATATATGTAAAAAGGCTAAGGACCTATTCTACCTTAGGCTATAGCCCTATCCCTATAGTTTCTAAAGTATAACGGAACCTTATAGCAGGTACTACGATAGGCTTATTATTAGGCTAGGTGTATAGGTAATGCAAATTAAAGTTAATAATATAATAATAACTGGTAGAGTAGTTGCCCAATAGATTAACTCTAATTGTATTCTAAGAATTACTATAAGGAAGGAACTATCTAGGTAGGGACTAAGGGTCCTTAAATATATAACTGTACTCCTATAAAATCCTTCTTATATATAATATATATATACTCTATCTACTCTATTATGGATTATATAAATCCTATAGATTATATAAATTACGTTATATAACTTTAGTTACTATTCCTCGTTATATAGCTCTATTGGCTCTATTCTGGACTATGCCTAAATTAACTAACTAGCTTCTTCCAACTCTTTTCTAAGTAGTTATAATATTATACTTAAAGCGTCTGTAATACTATCTCCCTCCTTTCTATCTTCGTCCTTAAAGATTTCTAATATCTCCAAGTTGTTTACTAGAGGTGTAATATCCGTTTAATTAATTTAGTTAATATTATTGCTTATTATACCTAAAGCAATTTCTTCCTCTTTAACTGCTCGTTGTACTCGCACTATTGCTATAATATTGTCTCTTAGTGAGATTATACTATCTCTATATTCTTACTGTTTAAAAGAGGGGCTAGTTTATATTATATTGGTAAGCCTATTTTTATAATAACCGTCCTCTTATTTAGAGTGTATTAAAGCAAATATTTATTTGTCTTACGATGTTTGCTTTATCTCTAATGCTAAATATATATAACCTATTACTCTTAATAGTTATTTAGTTCCTTAACTAATTTATTTTAAGGTCTTATATTTAATCTATTACTACGCGGCTAGATAATAAACTGTTTATTACTCTAGCGGAGTTATACTATTCTTATAACGCTAAACGGAAGGCCGCTAATGCTTAGTAATAGGCCCTTAAGTCTTACCTTACGGCATTCGCTTAGTTAATCCGTCTTAAAAAGGGTTATAAGAAGGTCTATTTTAAGGAGTAGAAACTTATAGAATAAGGTTTATAGGAACTTAGTAATAAAAGAACGGATCCTCTTCTGGCTAAGAAGGAAATAGATCTAAGTAATTTAGTAACTGCTCTTTTTAGGTCCCCCTTAGGTAACTTATTTTTTAGCGATCCTTTTTTATTAATACTGCCTAACTTAATTTCTTCCAATATTCCTATACCTTTTCTATAGCGTTTTTTAGATTTTCTAATAGCTCCTAGGTAGTCTTATTATAGCCTATCTACTTTACTTTATACTATATTTCGCCGTTAACGTCTTTATAACAAACAACCTTTAAAACTTACTATTTATCTTCTTCCTATCTTTTATACGTGTCTGCTTTATAGGCTAATGGCTTAATATTCCTATATACTAGCTCTAGTATTATAATATACTATATAGGGTAGATCTTTATTTTGGCTAGTAGGTTTAACTTAAATATAACTAGTAAAATCCTTTACTTAATTTTAAAAGGTTTTAGTCTAACGTAGTCTAACTTCTTACTTAGTTATTAACTTTTAAAATTTTTATATAGTAGCCATACTTTATCTCCCTCCTTAAGATCTAGTCCCTTAGATCTCTTAGTATTATAGTACTTTTTTATTCTCTCTTCTACTTTCTTTACTAATTCTATAAGGTCTATATAAAGATTTATTAATTTCTTTATTTTTTCTTTAGCTGTGTTACTTATTTTCTTTACTTACCGTAATAATAATAATAATAATAATAATAATATCCTTAGCTTATATCTATAATTTGCCTTAAATAGTAATATACCTATTCCTTTTTATAGTGTTATATTATATATAAACTATATAACTAGTAACAATAATACCTAATTATTCTGCGCGTAATTAATATAATATCTTAGGTACTGTTCTAGTATCTAATTTAATCTTTCCGTATAACTATCTGTCTGCGGATAATATATAGTAAAAGTTACTACTTTAACTCCTTGTTCCGCTAAGAATATCTCCTAAAATACTACTATAAATCTTAAATATCTATCTAATATAATCTTGCTTAGTACTCTATGTCTTATAAATACTTCCTTAATATAGATTCTAGCGATATCTTCTACTAATATTTCTTCTATGCATGCTATAAAGTATCTCCACTTTATAAGCTTATCTATTATTACTAAGATTGTGTTATAATCTTATCCGGTAATAGGGTCTCTTAACTTTAGTAACTTAATAATAAAGTCCTATAATATAACCTCCTATAGTCTTTCTGGTATTTTAATAGGTTGTAGCCCTTTATATAGTTTATGCCTTATTAGTTTATTCCTCTAGCAATCTAGATATTCTTTTATAACTTTTTATGCTAAGCCCTAAATTCCATTAATAATGTACTCCTCTTAGAGTCCTAACACTAAGCCCGTAGCTCTATTATGTCCTTAAGTTAATCCCCTACAGAAATCTTCTATAAAGTATTCTGCTATGCTTTTTAGGATATACCTTACCTCTTAATTTTTATATATATCCATCTATAGATCTTCTAGTTATACTTTTAGAATTCTTTATACCTAAAAGCTCTCTAGTAACTCGTAAATTCTATCTAGTTTTTCTTAAGTTACTATAATTTTTGGATAATTATACCTAATTAGTCTATCTATATCTTTTCGCAGTAAAGCCCCTAATAGCTTTTTATTATTTTATAGTTTAGCCTTTTAACTTAGAGCGTCTGCTTATATATTATCTGTTCCCTTAATATACTAAATCTTAAAATAGTATTCTATAAGTATCTCTGCCTATCTAACCTATCTTTAGTTAAGTTCCTTTATTATTAGGAATCCTATTAGGTTCTTATAATCTATCTTAACTATAAATAGTTTCTCTATACCTTATAAGAATGCTCTCTATTCCTTTAGTGCTGTAACTATACCTAATAACTCTTTGTTATAGATGTCATAGTTTAACTTTAGTAGTGTTATCTTCCGACTATAATATGCTACTAAGTGCTATCTATCTTAATATTTTTATATAAAGCACGCCCCTAGTATAAAGTCTAATATATCCGTTTTTATAACCGTTTCTAGCCCTAGTTAATAGATTTTAAGAACTAGCTCCTAGGTAAATAACTTTTTAACTTCCTTAAATAATTTTTATTGTTCCTCTCCCTATGCCCATAGTTCTTTTTTCTTTATTAATTGCGTAAATAGTTTAATATCCTTTAACTATTGCGCTATAAACCGTCTACAGTAATTACAAAACCCTAGGAATAATCTTAACTGCGTAACGTTCTTTAGTTCTTGCTAATTTACTATAGCTTTAATCTTTTTTGGATCTATACTAAGTTGGCCTAGTTTAATAATAAATCTGATAAAATTGGTCTTCCTGGTAAAGAACTCGCATTTCTTAATTACTACTAGCATTTGTTCTTCTTATAGTCTCTTTAAGACCTATTTAACGTGTTTTTCGTACTCTTCCTTAGTTATTAAGTAGATGATAATATCGTTAAGATATGCCATAATAAATTCATCTAAGTGTTCTTCCAATATATTGTTAATACGTTTCTAGAATGTCGCTAGTGCGTTTATAAGCCCGAATTGTATAACCAATAGTTTATATAGCCCTTCCTTTAACCTAAAGGCTGCTCCCCACTCGTCGCCTTCTTTAATCCTAATCTGATGGTACGCCTATCTTAGATTTATCTTTATAAAGATTTACGGTTAGAGCCATTACCATTAGTTATTAATCCTTAGAAGACTACGTTTTTAGCCTTTAATAAAGGCAAAAAGGAAGAGCTTTAAGCTTTACAAAAATATTATAACCGTGCTTATAAGCGGTATAAGAAAAAGGAAGCAGCCCTTAAGTCTTTACGCACCTATATTATTAGCACTATTTCCTATAACTATATTAACTATACCTTTAAAGGAAATACCGTCTACAATATCTTTATATTACTTAAGTAGGTAGTTACTCTAACCAATAACGCTTAAAAGGTTAATCTAGCTACCTAATATTTAAAAATAAAGAAAGCCCTAAAGAGTTAGAATATTAAAAAGTAGCTCCGTAAGTAGGAGAAGGTATATAATAACTATAAGAAGGTTAAACTACCTAAGGTAGATAGCGATTAACTAGTTAAGGACTTTATATATACCGTTAAATCTATCTTATTAGGATAGTTAAAATACTAGAAAAACAAATTATAGAACCTTAAGAGGAAGAAGGAAAAACTACCTACCCTTTAAGTTATTATTAAGGTCTATTAAAATTATTATTAATTAGACTTAGCTTAAAAGGCAAGGAGCTAGTAGGGCTCCTATATAGCAAGCTTTAAAAGAGAGCTAATTAATAAGCCTAAATTAGAAACTAAACCAGAAGCTAAATCTTTAAAAAGGTTAGATAAGGAATAGACAAAGCCGTGCCTATATAGATTGCTATACCTATAAAGGAAATGCTTCTATCTTATTAAGTTAATTTAACCATTAGGTTAAAAACTAAATAACTTAAAAATATAGTTAGTAGAGCAGAAGCTTGCTAAGGCTTTATCTAAATTTAAGGCCTTAATTAACTAATTAAGGAGCCAAGCCTTATCTAATAAGAAGTTAGAAAATATAGAGAATATAGAGTAGAAGAGCTTACCTAGTAAACTACATAGAAGCTTTGCAGTTAATTAAGCTAGAGCTTATATTATATCTAATTACACTCTCCGTAATAGTATAATTTTTAACCCTATAATAACCCTATATATTATTAATAACTAAGTAAAATTTATAGGTAATATCTAACTAGCTAGTAATTAGTTATATATAGGATCTAATATAGAAACTATTAAAGGCTTTAGAATAGCTAAAGTTACAATTATTACCCTATTAGGAAAGTAGAAGATTTATCTAAATAAGGCTGCGTATATATTAGGATTTTACATAAATCTAATCTATAATTAAAGACTTAATAAAAAAGGTGTCTTTTGGCATAATAAGGGCAACTACCTTTACCGTCATGGTGGCGAGAAGTTTGTATATTGTAGATATTACTATAGTTAGATAACCCTTAAATATAACAAATTAAAGCCAAGGACGGAGGACGCATTCTTTACGACTAAATTAACGGAACCTTTACCAAATTAAAAGGTAGACGGACGACTTTAGCATAGTTAACTCGGATATATAGGAAGTACTACTATTAAGCAATTACCTAAGGAAGTGACTAAGGCGATTCTGTAAGGCCCTATAATAATTAAATATAAGACCTATATAGCTAGCAAAGCTTATAAGATTATATTAAGAAGGATACCTATAAATAAGGTAATAAGGCCCTTCTACCGTATATACATAGATTTAATTTAGGAAATTAAAGCCTATAATAAATATAAATACGTAATATATTTTCTTAATAATCTAACATAAATAAATAAGGTTAAGATATTTGCGTAGAAGTTATTAACTACCTAAGCAATTATTAAGTATTATAATATAATTAAGCAACGCTACAGCTTTAAAGTTGCTATAATTTATATTAATAACAAGTTATCGCTTAGAAATAAGTTCGATAACTAAATAGCTAAAAAGGGTATTACAGTAGAGTACTTAGCTCTAAGTATACTAGAATAGAATAGTCTTATAAAACGTTTTAGGGGGGTAATTATAATAAAGTCTTAATATATGCAAATTAAAGTATAACTACTAGAAGAACTCTGGCCTAAAGTCTTTAAAGTAATAGTGTATATAATAAATAGAACACTAAGCCAACGGCTTAACTAAAAGACGCCCTTTAAAAAGCTTTAATTAGTAATAGGTCTCTTACTAACTAAGCTAAATATAGCTTACTTATATGCCTACGGCTATAGAGCATACCTACTTAAATATAATATTCTTTATACCTAAAAGCTTACTCCTAGAGCCCATATTAGGTATCTAATAGGGTATAATTTAACAAATATCTTTTAAATATATATACTAAGTAAAGGGAAGGTAATTTATATAAGAGACGTTATATTTAATAAACAACTCGTTTATAATAATAGCTAGCTAAATCTAGTAAATTTGCTTTAGGAGAAAGCTAATTAAATACTAGAAGTAATTAATATAATTAACCCTAATAGGACGCTCTAGGAAGACCTAGCAGATAATATAAGTAAAGATAATAAGATTCCAGATAAAATTTAAGTTAAAAATAATAAAAATTAACGCGTAGATTCTTGTAAAAATTAGGACCGTAAGGAGCTAGATACTTAAGGCGATGACGTAATTATAGTAGATACCTTTAAAACCAATCTACCTAGCCTTCCTATACTAAAATTAACGCTAGAGCCTTAATTGATTCCTATTAATATAGAATCCTTAAGCACACTAAGTACCTCTAGATCCTCCGCTTTATTAACCTATTAACGCCCTAGTTTTAAGTACATTAAAATTAACCTAGAGAAGTTAAGGAAAAAGAACTTAGCTAAGGTCTCTAAGAACAATATTATATATTATTATTATTTATTGCTTAACGTCCGATTCGGATCCCTATTAGGCCTACACGGACTACTCCTTATATACATATGGGGAGAAAACTCTATTTAAGAAAACCCTATAATCTATCTCCCCGCCTTTTGGGACTCGCCTATAGGGCGCCTATAAGGCGCCTGCGAGTCACCTATAGTGCTCTACTACCTTACTTTTTGACCTCCTTAGGAACCACTGCTGCCGTAATAAGCCTACGGATACGCTAGTATCGCAAACTTTACTCTACTACTGTAGAGTTATTAGGGGGCGCCCGTTGCTCGCCCCTTTTGCCCTTTATTGCTATTTCCCTTGTAACCCAGAACTGGTTTAATACATTTTGGTTAATAAGCCACTGGGTAACCGCCTTAAGGCCTTTTTATATTAAGAGTAGTATGTTATAGTTTTCTGTGCCAGCTACTAAGAGTATTATTTCTTGGTTGGTGCGTAAGGGGCATAATAGTATTATATATTTTGGTGTCTGTTTTAGCTAGCTATATTTACATCTTAGGCTACCTATTAGGATACCTACCTAGTAGAGCTAGTCTTTTAGTCCTATTATTTCTGTTCTTAAGAGTGTTGCTATTATATTTTTTGCCTTTGTTAGGCCTTCTTGGAGCCCTAGAGTATTTACCCCCTATGGCATTAACTATGCTACGGCTTAGGTTCCTCTTGCCTTAGTTAGCCTCTATACCTTTAACTCCTATACGCCTCTCTAGCGTTAATTCAGCCAGTATTATATTGCGGTAGATAGTTTCCTAGCGTTCTTTTATGCTCTACTTTAGCTCCTTTCTCTCTCTTACTGTTGTTTTTACTAGCCTCTTACACGTCTCCCTTCCTCCTCTATATAGGCCTAGGCCCTAAAGCAGCACTATTCTTCTTCTACTTTCTTTACCTATTTCTCTAATATATCTTCCCTACTTTAGGGTTGTTAGTTTATTCTCCTATAGGGCGCCCTAGGGTCCCTCTATAGTTTATTTAGGCGTGTCTTGATATACTTTGTGATATTAGAGTTACGTTTATTTTACGCCCTTTATATTACAGCGGCTTTAATATATAGTTATAGGGGGGGAATATTAGCTTCCTTTTTAAGTAGTGCTGTGGCCATTCGCTTATATCCGCCTATTATACTTCAGAGGTAGGCTGTTTAGACCTTTTGAAGTGGTTTAAGGAGCAATTTAAGGGGGCCTTTCTTAGATTCTCTAATGGCCCAAATACTAGACCTATACGTATAGTTGGCCAGATAACTGCTGTATATAGTAGGCGTGACCTCTAAAAGCATAGACCCTATATAGAATTAACGATCCTAGATAATGCGATGTACTATATTTAGCCCTTACGGGCCGCTTGCGCTGTATATACGCTCTACCGGAGCTTGCTATCTACCTATACTCCTAATACCCTTAGGCCCTAAACTAGTTAACCCCTAAAGCCTTAGATGCGAATTATATACTAGAGATCTATAAATTGGTTGCGTTTTCTTATAAAGTAGATTANCTGGTATTTCTNTNGTAAGAATTAGACTNTATATCGTCTTGCCTATTCTATATAGGTATTATAAGCTTTCTCTAGTATTCTGCAATTCTCTACGGCTATTAGCCTATATGTAATTAGGTTTATATTATTAACGAAGCCTATCCCTTAGGTCGCCCCTTCCTTGAAAAAGTTAAGTAGGTTGCTTATAAAGAAAAGGAAGAGTATAGGTAAGAGGGGTAATTCTTGTGGTATTTCTGTTATAACTGTGATAGGGGGGCTCTAGTATCCGCTAAAGACTAGTAATATTTCTTTCTAACCTATAAACCCTTAAATAAATTGTATAATCTATTCTAGGAAGCCTTTTGCCCTAAGGATGTATAGGAGACGCTTATAGGGTATATTATTATAGGCGCCGCTAATATCTAGGCTAAGTATTAATACTATAAAGTCTCTTCGCATCGCCCATACGGATTTAATAGTGGCAGTAAGTAGCGTAAGTGCTAATAGTGTTAAGCGGTTCTTTCTTGCCCCCATTTAGCTTTGTGGTAGTAGGTTGTATTCCTTAGCCGTGTCTATTATATAGTCCGCTATTACCTTTTCTAAGATCTTACTAAGGGTGTTTTCTAAGGCAATAGGGCGGTAGCTTCCTGGGATTAAGTAATTTGCTTTACCTTCTTTCTATAAAACAACCGTCATTATAGATCTTCCGAGTTGTAGGTAGTAGCCTATAGCAAAGTATGCCCTAGCTATATTTATAAGCTAGGGTGCTATAAATAGTTTATAGGTTTTTAAGGCCTTATTTAGAATCCTATCTAGTCCTAGTACTATATTATTTAAAAGGTGGCTAATAGTTCTAGCCATTTCCTCTGTTGTTATGTCGCTGTTGACCCTTAGGCGAGTCACCGGTGTTTTACCTGTGATGTCGCTGAGGTCTACCGGAGCCGGTTGGGGGAAAAACCTCTCTATAAGGATCTTTGCCTTCTTATCGTTGTTATTAATAGCCTATAATTCCCCTACTCTTTATAGGGGTGGTAGGTATAGGTCTTCTGCTAAGCGCCCTACCTTTTTCTTTACCCATTTTGCTATAGCCCAAAGGCCCTTATTATAGGGGAGGCTCGGGTTAAAAGTGTGCTCGTTTATAAACCGTCTCCAGTTGTTCCTTACTTCTTTCTTTAGGGTATTCTTTAACTAGTTTCTCGTGTCTTTATATCGTCTCTCGTCTTTAGGGTTATAGCTGCTTATATATTTCCTTCTTGCTCGTCGTTAGCTAGTAATAAGAACTGTATATTATACGGACCATGCGTATTACGCATAGGGGCCCGGTTTTAAGACCGGGCAGTACTCTTCTAGCCTATTTTTAATTGCTACCTAGATCCTTTTTAGTCTTTAGTTAATTTCCTTAGGGGTGGCTAATAAGCCTCGCTTGTTTGGAATTAGGTGGATTTCTTCTAGGTCTTAGAGTTGTTATTTAACTATATTAAGGAAACTGTCTATCTTAAGCTTCCTTATTGCGTATCTTTTACTACTTAGTTACGCCTTAATATCCAAATCTAGCTGTATCTAGATAGGGATATAGTCTAAGGCAAGTGCCTATTCTTCTTTAGGGTTATACCTTTTAAGTCTCTAGTATAGGCCTTCGTCCATAAATATAAGGTTAATTATACTTCTAGAGGTTCCTCATTACTATATAGTTGCTCCTAGGGGGGTAGCCAACTTAAGGCCCCAGGTGTCTATAGCTCTTAGTAGGCACTCTACCTATTAATTAGCAGCAATATGGATACCCCCCCACCACGGGTGGTAGAGGTTTATGTCTCCTAATAGGATAGACTCTATACCTTCGGTTTCTAGCAAGCTTATTACTGATATAATATTCTCTGTTTGTGGGACTCCTTTAACCCTAGGGTTATACACATTAATGATTTGTACCGGTCCCCTATATATCTAGATTATTACAACTGCAATATCTAGGTTAACTGCCTGCTATAACTATAAGGATAGGCTGATAGCCTTACTAATTATAAAGTATACGCGTATAGCTGCTTTTAGTTCATATAGGAGCTGGAATCCTTAGGGGCAGTATATTGATTATATATAGGTATTATAGTACGGCTCTTATATGGCAAGGATATGGTGTTTCTCTGGGTCTAGACTGTCTAGTAAAGGCCTTGCAAGACGGTGGTTTGTGTTGCCGCAGTTGTACTATATAATGGATAGGTGGCGGACCCCCGGCAAGGGTCCTTCGCCTCTCCTTCGTTCCTCGCTTCTTCTATTTCTACTTTCTCTAGGATATTCAGAACTTCTGTCTCTTGTGTTTATACCCTGGTTACTACTCATTTTGTGTAGAGCTTTCCATTCCCGTATCTTGTAACAATATTATATAAGGAAGAAAATTAAAGAAGCCAATAAAGCAAAATAAAGCTTATTTAACTTACCTTAAAGAAGTAAACACCTTCTAACCATTTTAAGCAGCCTTTTATACAGGGCTTAAATATTAAAGGAAAATATATTATAATAAGCTTCTACCTCTGCCTAAGAATTAGAAGGAGCTACTAATTTACTAATATAAAGTAAAGTTCTTAGCAGCTACTATAAAGGAGTATATAGACCTAGATAATTGTAAAACGTTTAAAGCCGTAAATAAGATACTATTTATTAAAACGGTACCTATTATATAGGTATTTATATATAAAACGGACACTAATAGATACCTAATAAAATTTAAAGCCTGACTTTGTAACGGCGCTATCGGCGCTATCGCACGTTACCTATCAAATTCTGCCATATTCTGCCGACCTGCAATTAGCCCGCCCAAAGCTAGCGCCTTAGCGGCTCACCCTATATATTTATTTACACCGGCCTTAGCAACCCCTTTTCCTTCTCTTTAGCTTAGTATCTTCGTAATATAGTATTCTATAAGCTTTAGTTTAGAGGCATTTATATAAGCCGTAACATTATACTAAGCTTACCCTACCTTGCCTAGGAAGGCCTTAATAATATCCTACCCCAAAAAAAACTTCGTCTGCAATGACGCGTTAACGCGCTATACTTAGATACTAAAACAACTCTACCTTACCTAGGAAGGCCTTAATAATATTCTACCTTATAAGCCAGATAGGACTGGATCTATACCCCCGGAATTAAAACTAAAGCGTATAATACTAATAAACCTTAGGAAGCTAATAATGGCACTTAAAGTAAGCTTATTTAAGAGAGCTACTTTTACTTAAGAGGAACCTAAGATCTAATTAGGATTAGAAATTAAAGATAATAATAACGTTGTAGATGTACGTAAGTAGATTCGCGCCCTTATAGCTAGCTAGAAAGCCGATTATTTTAAAGTAAGAAATATATAAGAGACTCTATAAGAGATCCTAAAAAGCCTTACAGCCCTATAAAATAGCCTAGCTTTCCCTTTTTAAAGCCCTAGCTAACCTAGTTACTTTACTAAATATAATATACTAGGGAGTATAGATATAATAATAAAGTAATTAAAGTCTATTAAGCCCCCTAACCCCCTATTACTATTTAATAGGATAGACCCTACTTTTAAGAATTAGAGGATTTAAGTATAAGGAAAGCTCCGCGTTAATTATAACTATTTCCTTTCTAAAGAAGCTAAAATACTCTACCTCTTTAGCCGAACCACTAGGGACGCCTAACAGCACCTCTAAGCCAAGTTTAAGGATAATTCCCCTGTCTAATTTATATCTATTAATAAGATAATATAGTACCTAGCGGCTATCTATATTAACCTAAACAAAGAATAAAATGCCTAGTATAACTATAATTACCTAATAATAAAACTAAACTAACTCTTTACTAAATTTTAGACTTAATTCCTACACCTTACGGAAGAAGGCTAGGTTTCCCTTAAGAACTACCGATTAGACCTATACGATAAGCTAATAATTTAGCTATAAGAGAAGATTGCTATAACCTTAGATAACCTACTAACTTATAACAGACTCGCAGCTTATTGCCTATTATTAGACTTAGAACTAAAGCGGATTAAAGCCTATTCTAATTAGTAGAAGCAACTCTATAGCGATTGGAACTCGCTAGCTATATTTATAGGAGCTAGAGTAGAAAGATAAGTTACGATTACTTTTATACTAAAAGTGGTTATAACTACGTACTAGCGAGCAACGCCTAACTAGTTATGTATTACGCCATTAACTAATATTTGCTGCAATACTCTAATTAACTCTACCTTGGCTATATGCTATAACTATAATAAGGAGGGTTACTTTGCCTTATTTTGCCCGGAGCTAAAGGATATAGGCGATATTAAGGAGATAGAGGAAGGAGAAACGTTTAATAAGTTGGGAAATGTAACGGGACTAGCCTAGTTATAGTAGGAATGTCTCGGTGAAATACTTAATAGATGAATTCCGACGCTTTGACCAAAATCTGCTAGATTAATCGAATTACCGAAGTCCGTTAAAGACCGTGTGCGTATATGTGTACGCATTGACCACTAAGCCCCTGACTATTTAATTATATAATTCTCTTGTTATTCCTTTCTTTTCTTTACGCAACGTCTTGTTCTTAGCGAGAGCTATATACCCTTAGATTTAGATAGAATTTATATTATTCCTTTAAATCTTCCCTAAAGTCCCTTCGCGCCCTTATATTATGTTGCGTTAATATTAATACCCTTAAAATGGCAAATAAACTTAAATCCGCTACGTTAACTATTATGGCCCTAGTTAGGGAATAAATGACTATAATATAATAGTCCTTTATGGATGCCTTGGCCTAGTAACGAACTATACTAGAAGCTTAGTATTAGTAATTAATTAAAGTAATATGTAAAGAACTCTATAACGCTAAAGTACTCACGTTAGAGACCCTAACAGTAACACCTATAAATGAAATTAAAATAACTGTATGCGAATTTAACCTATCGAATACGAACCCTAAATTAGTAATAGTAGCTTAACCTATACCTACAATAAACCCGGTACCTACTATAAAATCTAAAAAGCTCCCCGACCCTCTAATGTTTAATAGAAATTAAAATAACCTATATCCCTTTATAACTAAGCTCCGTCTTAAACTTTTAACAAACTATAACTAATACCCTANTAAAGCTAGNAAGATTAGCTATAGAATATCNNNTTTAANTAAAGACGCTATATAAACTATNGACCTATTCTTCNNTAATAGCACCTTTATTAATTTTAAAATCTTTATCTCTCTACTAGAATGAATGTATAATAACGCTAGCTGTAAATATACAGCTATTACTAAACTTAAAAACCTATAATAACGGAACTAAGACTTTACCAGCTTTTTTTCGGAATTTTTAGGCCTTATTAGTGAACTGGATTAGAATAAAGCCGCTAGAGTTACTGCTCTCTGCTAAGCTATTTTAGATAAAATTAGAGTATAGTTAGTAGGTAGAGAACTGCTAAAGGACTTACCCAAATTTGCTATAATATGTTAACGAATTAATAAGGACTTTTAATATAATAAATAGACTCGTTCCCTAAAGCCAACCATATCTTATATTTAAAACTCTATAAAACCGGTATATACTTTAAAGCGCGATCCGTTTCTAAGACCTAAAAGCCCTATATATAACCCTATAGACCTTAATGCCACCCGATCCTATATACTCTTAGGAATTAATAAATAAAGAATATGAGCCGCAAATAGAGAATATTTTAGATATGGAAAAAAGGGATATATTTAAAGGGATTGCTAAACTTACCCTTTTAAAAAGGTCCGCCGTAGCTCCTTTTAGTCCTTAAGTCGTACTTGTTTTATAAATTATACTTAGTTGCTATAAAGCATCTTGCCTTTAGTTAACTTGGAAAATAAATTATTCTAGGGCTAAGTCGCGCCTTAAAATAAGAAGTGGAAGAGTATAAGTATCTAGGCTCTTCTAGCGCTGATATACGACACGACTCCCTTAATGTACTTAGCGAAATTTAAATACTTAGAAAATGGAAGGAAGTATAAATCCTAATAGATAGCGGAGCCACTAGTATGGGCTTTATTAATATAAACTACGCAAAAACTTAATACTTAAATTTAAAGAAACTTAATAAGCCCTAAGGCCTATAAGGCTTTAATAGTAAGCCTTTAATATACGGTGAACTAACGTACTACGCTCTTATAAAGATGTGGATAGGTAAATACCTTAAATATATTTCCCTATTTGTAATACCCTTAAAGTATTATAAGGTAATACTTAGATATAGATAGCTAAAACAATATAACCCTTTAATTAGCTAGGTTAAAGAAATACTAAAATTCCGTATAACCTACTGCTAAAGTTATTACTTAAAATACTACTTGCCCTATAAATATGTATATAACTATTTAAATTTAATACAATATAAATTGCCCTTGCTATAAACCTTAAACTAATATAATAAAGTTATAACTGCTAATCGTGGTAAGGAATGCGAAGATAATATATTAAAACCTCTTAAAATTTGTATAATATAAGCCGCACCCTTTTATTTGTTAGCAAGAAAACCAGATTATAAGATCTTTATTATAACACTGGAAGATATTAAGAAGGCGTTAAAACCAAAGCAATATATTAACCCCCGACCTCTTATACCTAAAGAATATTATAATCTAATTAATATATTTAAGAGATAATTTACGGACTAACTACCCCTGTATTAAGATGAGTACGATTTTAAGATAGAACTTGAACCTGGTATAATGCTAAAGTTTAGCCCATTATATAGTATGTCGCGAGAAGAGTTACTTATAATGTAATAATACCTTGAAGAGCACCTAAAGAAAGCATTTTATAGTTCTATATATAGTATCTTAAAATAGATATAGAGTTAATATAACTGCCCTTATTAATACTAAAGTAAATAGCTTCGCCTTTATAAATACTGCCTATATAAATAATATTACTAAGTTTCTAAATATAGAAGCTATTTAACTAGAGAAGCCTATCTAGGTAAAAGGCTATAACGGACAAGCTAGTTAGCCCATTACCTACATCTTAAAGTTATATATTGCTCTTAACGGACAACACTAATATAGTATCCCCTTTTGCATTCTAGACCTAGGGTCCTATAATATAATCCTTAGACGAAAATAGATGTCCTATTTTAATATTTAGTTAAATATATAATAAAGATAGTTTATTTAGCTAGAGGATAGACTAAGGTTACCCTTTTTTATTAGAGAGATCTAAACTAACTGCAAGATATTAGCTGTAAGGGCTAACCTTATTTACTAGTAGGATGTCCAGGCCCGTAACCTAGCCTTTACCTAAAAAAACGCCCGCCGCGAAGCTAGAAAGAACTCTATACTAATAAAGATACTCTCCTAAAGCGCTACGTTTAAAAAGGACTTTATATATAAAAGTGGGACAGATAGTAATATAGACAATATCTAAATTATATAAATTTAACCGGTATAGAAAAGAACATATTAATAGGATATAAGGGATAACCTCTAAAAGATATAATAGGAGCTAAAAGGAGTAATAATAACGCTAGTACCCTAGAAGTCCCTAAAGTTATATACCCCCCTATTATTAGGCAAACCCCCCACTATAGATATCGCTGTAATTAGTGCTATAGTGTTCTACTTTAATATATACCAGAAGGACAATAAGGTCTTTATAATAAGCCTATATAAGATTAACCAAATTATTAATAATAGAGAGGAAAGGCTAGCTAAGGAAACCGATAAGGAACTTGTTAAACGCCTTCTTTTTACTATTTATACAGATTATAAGGATGTATTCTTAAAAGCGGCCTTAGATAAGTTACCCCCTTACCAGATATACGATTATAAGATTTAATTAGAAGCCAATAACTTACTAGGCTATAGCCCCCTCTACTATTAATTAATGGATAAGCTAAAAGTAATAAAGTAGTACTTAATTAATAACCTAGATAAAGGGTTTATCGAGCTAAGTTAAGCCCCTTTTACTTCCCCTATTCTGTTTATAAAAAAGCCTAATAGAGGCCTTTATTTTTATATTAACTATTAAAAGCTAAACGCTATTACTTAAAAGGACTAGTATTCTATTCCTTTAATTAATAAAACCCTTACACGTCTAAGCTAGGTAAAGATCTTTACTAAACTTAATATCCGCTAAGCTTTCTACTAAATTAGGATAGACCCAATATCTAAAGATTTAATAACATTTTATACCCGTTATAGTTCCTATAAATATAAAGTTTTTCTTTTTAGACTAATAAACGGACTGGCTACGTACCAAAGGTATATAAATAACGTTCTTTTTAATTACCTTAACGAATTCTATACGGCATACCTAGACAACATTCTTATATACTTAAACGACGAACTTAAGTATTAAGTTTATATTAAAAAGGTCCTGGAGAGACTACGGAACGCGGGCTTATAAGTTAATATTAAGAAATATAAGTTTAGGGTAAAACGTATAAAATACCTTAGGTTTATCGCGACTATAGAAGGAATTAAGGTTAACCCTAAGAAGGTAGAGGTAATCTATAATTAGAAGCCCCCCTATATAGTAAAAGAAATCTAATCCTTCCTTAGCTTTTATAACTTCTACTACTAGTTTATCTATAACTACGGAATTATAGTAAAACCTCTTATATAACTAACTAGGAAGGATACGCTTTTTACCTTTAATAATAGCTATATAAAAGCCTTTAAAGAAATAAAGAATTAGCTTATCTCTTCCCTAATTCTTTATTACTATAACCTAGACCTTAAATTAATGCTAGAAACGGATGCCTCTAATAGGGTTATAGCGGGAATCTTATTATAATTATATCTAGATAGTAAATAGTACTCTATTACTTTCTTCTTAAAGATAATAAACCTAGCTAAGTATAACTATAAAGTACATAATAAAGAAATACTAGTTATTATTTAATTACTTTCTTAATAGTGTATAGAGCTTAAAGGTATAAACTCCTGGATTAAGATATATATAGATTATAAAGCTTTAGAGTACTTTATAACTATAAAGTAGCTTACTAAATAATAAGCCTAATGGGCCAAAATACTCTCCCAATTCTTCTTTACGATTATATATTATTTTAGTAAGTAAAACTCTAAGGCTAATACCTTAACCCAAAGAGAATAAGATATAGGACCCTAGGATAAGCTAAAGACCTAATATTAGACGTGTGCCCTCCTCTATCTAGAATAGCTTAACCTATAAATTCTTAAGGAGCTAGACTTCTAGTAAAACGAGCTAGCACTAATAAAGGAGTCTTTAGATAAGCTAATAGGGCTAATTAACTGCCTTTTAACTATAAACCGCACGGCTAACGCCTTAAGGGCCCTCCGCAAATAAGCTGTAAAAAAAGACCCTAATTTTAAAACAGAGGAAGGATTGCTCCTATACTAGAAGCGGCTTATAGTCCCTAATATTAATAACCTATAGACTAAATTAATCCGCGAAGCTTATTGCTAAATCTCTACGGTATATTCTAGTAAGAATAAGACCCGTAAAATTATTAACTGCCGCTACTACTAGCCGAGAATGGTTGTGGATATTAATTAATATATATAGAACTATAAAGACTGCTAAAGAGCTATAATCCCACGGGATAAGACCCTAGGACTACTTAAGCCACTCCTAATACTAAAGCGCCCTTAGTAGTATATCTTTATAGACTTTTATAAACTACCTATAGACCGTAACGGATACGATATAGTTATAGTTATAGTTAACTGCTTTAGTAAACGCCCGTTCTTAATTCCCTGTTATAAGAATATTAATGCTAAAAAGGTAGCCTAGCTATATATCTATTACGTCTACTAAATCTATAGACTACTAGATACTATTATATCTAATTATAGGCTATAGTTTATATCGGCCTTCTAGAATAAGTTTACCTAGATCCTAAGTATTAAGCTAAAGCTTTTTACGGCTTATTACCTCTAGATAGACGGTTAGACGGAGATTATAAATTAGTACCTAAACTAGAGGCTTAGGCCCTTTATTAACTATTTCTAGGACAACTAGTCTAAACTACTACCCTTAATAGACTACGCGTAAGTAACCCTACCCTATAACTCTATAGGGTTTGCCCTAATTTAGCTAAAAATGGGATACTTACCCTATATAAGCTTTAACTAGAAAAGGCTAGAAGAACCCTAGACTGTATAAAAGAAGCTATCCTATACTAAGGCCTAATAGTACGCTAAATAATTAGAGGAAGCCTAGATGGTAGCCCATAAGAACCTAAAAAAAGCTTAGAGGTTAATAAAACAGCAGGCAAATAAACACTATTAAGAGCCTAACTTTGCCCCTAGTAATATGGTCTAGGTTATAATAAGGAATTTAAAGACTAAACGACCTAGCCGTAAGCTGGACTACTAAATAGTAGGACCGTATAAGGTTCTTAAAAAGATAGATAACTTATACAAAATAAAGCTCCCAGATTTAATTAGGGTTTATTCTATCTTCTTATTAAATAAGTTATAGAAAGCTGTAAACGACCTATTACCTAGATAAAAGAACGAGCCTCCCCTACTAGTTTAAGTAAACGGTGATAATAAATAGGAGGTTAATAAAATACTAGCCTATAAGATAGTATGGGGAACGCTAAAATACCGTATTTAATAAAAGGGCTATAATTCTAACCCAACCTAGTACCTTACGTAGAACTTTATAGGCTGCCCCTAGAAGCTTAAAGAGTTTTATAATTAATACCCTAATATACCTAGACCCCTAAAGTACCTAAATAAATAGATGGAATACTAGTATAATAAAGACAATAAGTTACTAGAAGAATATAGGGACAAAAACGCCCTAAAGCCCTAATGTAGCTGTCTGTCAAATTCTGCTATATACTGCCGTTTTCTACCAGTACTATAAAATTTTAAATATCTAGGAACTTTAACCGCCGGTTAAAGTTATCTAATTAGCTAGATCCGTGCCAAGACTTTTAGCAGCTACTCTTTCTAGCCTAGTGCTTCCACTTAGCCTACAATCGCCCTTTGTACTTAGTCTGGACATACTTATATCCCCTTTATCTCCTTATCTTATATTTTTTTTTATAATCCTACGTTTATAAGCCTAGTACTACCCTATTTCTAACTAAGCCTAAAGGCAGGCTTTCTTTTAAAGAGGGGGGTGATGTAACGGCGCTATCGGCGCTATCGCACGTTACCTAATAAATTCTGCTATATTCTACCGATTTATAATTAGCCCGCCCAAAGCTAGCGCCTTAGCGGCTTACCCTATATATTTGTTTACACCGGCCCTAGCAACCCCTTTTCCTTCTCTTTAGCTTAGTATCTTTGTAATACAGCATTCTATAAGCTTTGGTTCAGAGGTATTTATATAAGCCGTAATAGACTTTATATTAGAGGTAACCTATAAGAATTAATCTATAAGGACACCTATATAGTAACTCTAGCAGCTAGAGTCTTTAGAGCTCTTATAGCAATCATCGCAGTATTTAATTTAGATATTTAGTAAGGTAACGCTGTTAACGCGTTTATAAATAGCCTAATTAATAAGATAGTCTACATTAAGTATCTAGATAGATTTACTATTAAGGGTAAATATCTACTACTACGTAGAGCTCTCTATAGAATTTAACAATTGCTACGTCTTTAGTATAATAACTTTAGTAATTAACTTATTAAATTAGGGTTAAAGCCTATTAGTAGAGAGCCGTATTTCTACTATAATAACTTACTAATTATATTCTTCTACGTAGACGATATCTACGTCGCCTTTACTAAAGAAAATTAATTAGAGCTTTAAAGCTTTAAGGAAGCATTTATAAAGAAGTATAAGATAAAGAACCTAGGTAAACTATTCTAGTTCCTAGGAATTTAAGTCTTAAGAGATAGAAGTTAAAGAAAGTTATAGCTCTGTTAAGACTCCTATATTAAGAAAATTGCTAATATATTTTACCTAACTAATATACACTTAGTTAGTATACCTATAAGCACTAATAAGCTCCTACCTAACCTAGAGGAAGCTTTAAAGTAGGAGATTTACATCTACTAAAGGATAGTTAGATTACTACTTTATATAACCTATATTATAAGACCTAATATAGCTAGAGCTTTAAGTAAGCTATTAGAGTTTCTATAAAACCCCTTACCTCTATATAATGCCGCGGCCTATTAAGTAATTACCTACCTCTATTAGATAAGGACACTTGCGATTAAATACTTAGGTTAAAATATAGGGAGTTAAGCCTTTATAGGGGTAAGTAACGCGGCGTTTAGAGATAATTTAATAAGCAGACGTAGTACGGAAGGATATTTATTTACCCTATTTAGAAGAGTAATTAATTAGCGCTCTATAAAGCAGACGCTAGTAATAAAGTTAAGCATAGAGGTAAAGCTTATGGCTCTATCCCATGCAGGAACTAAGTTAATTTAGTAGAGTTGCTTCTTTAAGGAAATTAAATTATCCTTAGATAAGGAATAAATAATTAGCTATAATAATTTATAGATAATTAAACTACTTATAAAGGACAGAAAAGAGCTCTCTATAAAGCTTTAACATATTAATATATACTACTACTAGCTACGCTAAGAAGTACGTAATAGTTGAATTAAAATTAACTAGATACCTACCGCTATAATAGTCGCAGACGGCTTAATAAAGGCCCTACCGCGCCAGAAGCACGAAGCCTTTATTTAATAATTAAATCTTATTAATATTAAGGATCTAATTTAATTTAATCTGGATAATATTAGATAAGGCAACTATATGGATTTCTTTAACTTAATACTAAATTAGTATTATAACTTTTTCTATTTTCTATTTAGCTACTTAGTCTTAACTAAGCAGCTAGGGGGGTATATTAAACGTTAAGGTCACTGTCAAGTACCACCTTATGACTTACACCCTGTTTCTTGCCATTGTATGTCTTACTATCTATTTTCTATTACCTATTCATTACCTATCACCGACTAAGTGGCAATGTCGACCTGGTGGCGATTGAGTAATAGTTCCAAATCGTCGTCAGTGTCGTCGTCAGTGTCGTCGTCAGTCCTTTGCCCCGACCTCATGTATATAGAGAGCTTCTAGAGCCAGCTTTAATCGACGGAGTTCTTATGAGTGACTTGTCCGTCCGACACCTCCACATGCGTCTACACGCGTTTCCTGCTTATAAACGGTCGTATAAGATACGTTAATAGCCCTCGCAATAGCTAACACCTTCTTACCAGCTTTAATTCTAACCCTAATTCGATATACAACCTTAGGCGCGAGCCCCCCGCCCATTTTAGGCAATAAGTAGTGGATTAAATGCGTTACATTGCATTTCATACAAATTTTGGTGGGGCTGTTCGTGGGCTTAAGCGAGTCCACGATCTTTTGCGGATGACTGCAAAGGAGTTTAGGGTGGGACGCAGACTGGGTTTTTGAAAAAAAAAACCCTAAAAATTACGGTCACAACCTCTAGATTCAGCAGGCATTTCGCTACCTAGCGGTTTTATTATATAAATTTATTTTCTATATATTAAATAATTATATTAATGGGTTTTTTTAATTATATTATGTCAGACGCTGAGCAGGCTGATGGGAATGATACATATGATGCTCTATGAGGAAGAATCTCAGGGGCTTGAAGGCCCCGAGAAGGTATCTACACGATGGCCCGCGCGCTGTCACGTGACACGTCGCTGAGCTCAAAGAGACTGCCCAAGTACCCCCTACTAACATATTATTTATTAGGGGGGTATTATTTAAAGATAAACTGTCTCGCTTGGGGGGGGGGGGGGTGTCTGGGGTCTGATGTTACGACTTAAGTAGATTTTAGACGGATTTTGGCCATAACCCGACCGACTGCCCATATCCAGCTTTTTATAAAATATCGCTACAACGTTGTTATTGGATGCATTAGATGGAGAAGCTAAAGAACTCCCACTTTATAGTTTTTTCATAATAATTAGACGCTAAATAAGGGACGAGATACGGCAGTGAAAAGATAAGTTTTGGGTGTATTTTGGGCTTGGGTACCACCAAAGCTAGGACCATAAGCTCTCAGACCCTCCGTGGAAGATTCGTTTGGATAAGGAGCAGTATGCCCACACAAACAATCCATGAGATAAACTTTAGCAGCATTGTTGCCTATAACACGTGATAATCTCCATGCACCCGTTCTCTCGTCCTCCATTCATTTCCTAATTCCTTTCTTTCTCCTTCTCTACTGATTCTACTGATATTAGACATCCTCACTGAGGCCCCGAGCAATACTACGTACCCGTAGACCAAAATGCCTAGGAAGGGTTCCAAGACAGCCACACCACAGCTACTGATTGGGTGCCACATTGCACTAAGTGGCACTTTTACAGGCACTACTCATGCTGCAATTCAAGGTCAAATTACATCCCTTGGGGGTTTCATAACCAAATCGATCACCGACGACACTACCCATCTCGTCACGACCCAACGTGACTACGACAAATCGTCTACCAAAGTGAATGCTGCTCGGGAGCATAATCTGCACATTGTCAGCCTTGCATGGATCGAGCATTGCCTCTCAGCAACGTCTAAGGTGGCCGAGAAAGCCTATCTCTTCACATCATCGCCTGCCGATGTCCCTTCGCAATCGAACGGTCCTCCAAAGCGAAATGCTTCACCGGACAGCTCTGCTGATGAGAATGCGAGGTCTCGACTCAAGAAGCAGAAGACTGTCAATGGTTCCAAGACCAAAGTCAAGAGCGACCAAATCGCGGACGGACTGATTGTCAAATCATCTAATGTCAAGATTCCGCTCGACGAAGGCTGTCCTCTCACCACCTACGAAGTCTACATTGATGAAAACAGTGTTATTTATGATGCTTCCTTAAACCAAGCCAACGCAACTGCCAACAACAATAAGTTTTATCGCATTCAGGTTCTTGCCATTTTCCAAGATATTTTCGAACCTTGCTAACTTGCTGCAGATTCTTCGAAATCCCACCAATGGAGATTGCAAGACCTGGACCAGATGGGGCCGAGTTGGCGAACATGGCCAGAGCGCAGATCTTGGCGATGGGACTCTACACAATGCCCTCCAACTGTTCGATAAGAAGTTCAAGGACAAGTCCGGCCTCAGATGGACTGACCGGAGAAATGACCCTAAGCCTGGCAAATACGCTTTTATCGAACGTAACTACAACCCTGACTCTGATGATGAAGATGATGCCGGCGCCGGCAGAATGGATGGGACCAAAGACGCAACTCAGGACGAGCCGGGGACTCCTGAGCCCACGATTCATCCCGCAACTCAGCAATTAATGGAGCTAATTTTCAATCAACAATACTTTGCCGCAACAATGAGTGATCTCAACTACGATGCGAACAAGCTCCCTCTCGGAAAGCTCAGCAAAGCCACAATCAGTCGAGGTTTCCAAACCCTCAAGGACCTCTCTGCTCTTCTGGATGACCACACATTGGCCGCTCACTATGGCATGCCTCTGGGTGCTGCCACTGAGCATCTTTCGAACCTTTACTACACCGTCATTCCCCACGTGTTTGGTCGTAATCGACCACCCATCATTCGATCTCCGGATATGCTTAAGAAAGAAATAGAACTTCTGGAGAGCCTAGGAGATATGAAGGATGCAGCTCTCATCATGAAGACCAAACAACAGGACGTCAAGAAAATCCATCACTTAGACAGGCAGTTTCAAGGGCTCGGAATGCAAGAGATGGCCCCTCTTGATCCTAGCGGCACCGAATTTGCCGAGTTGGAGAATTATTTGCTGAGCACTCGAGGCGCAACCCACAATCTCAACTGCAGCATTCAGCAAATTTTCAGGATTGAACGTCAAGGAGAAAAAGAACAGTTCGAAAAAAGCAACTTTGCCAGCACGTCTCGTGACCGACGTCTGCTATGGCATGGCTCCCGTTGTACAAACTTCGCTGGGATTCTTAGCCAAGGGCTGCGCATCGCTCCACCAGAGGCGCCGGTATCAGGATACATGTTCGGAAAAGGCATCTACCTTGCAGATATGTCCTCCAAGTCAGCCAACTACTGTTGCCCGTACATCTCCAACGGCCACGCTCTCCTTCTTCTATGTGAGGCAGAATTAGGCAACCCCATACAATCGCTGACGTCCGCCTCTTACAATGCCGGCGAAGATGCCAAGAGCAAAGGCATGTTATCGACGTTGGGCCAAGGCATGACTGGCCCCAAGGCATGGAAGGATGCGAAGTGTGTGCACCCGTCCTTAGCAGGGGTTCTCATGGTATTTCAAAACTTTACTTGGTCCCTTTTTATATTCCCTGACTGACTCCTGCCCTTTACAGCCTGACACGGCGACCGCGCCAGGACCTACCGATGTTCCAAATGCTGGACTTTTGTACAACGAGTATATCTGCTACGACATCTCCCAAGTTCGACTTCGATATCTCCTTAGAATCAAGATATGAAAACGAGATAATCGGCTGGATGTATTCCTGAATGGGAGCCGGGAGGCGAGGCATCCAGGTTTAATTTACAGCATGATCATCGTTGTTTTGCTCTACTCCAAGCATAGACCCAATATAATATGTTTCGTAGCTATTTCATCTCAACTCCGTTCACAAGGTTTAGATACTGGATTGTGTGGATGAGTATCAAGATACTTTTGTAGAAGTGGTCCAGGAGCAGCTGTAGGACTAAGGACGGCAAATCAATATGGCTAACGAGAGTGATGTTGGGCAAGGCATTGTTAGTTAGGCGTACTCTGGGTAACCGTCTAAGAGCGAGGTCTATTCTGAAGACTAGAATAATCATTACTGCATCACTGGAAAGGGGTTTAAACCCCTTTGTCTTAGTGTTAAGTGAGGAAAAGTCCTTAGGTAAAGCTTTCATAGAGCCGTCGAACAATACAAAAGTGGTTTCCACATCATCTAAGATGAAACCCCCCCCCCCAAATATCGTAAAGCCCAAACAAGCCCTTTATTACCTGAATAGCCACAAAAATCTACTGCAAAAGCCTGCAACGACACTTTCGCTGGTTTACTATGTCAATCCATCCCTGAGATCATCAATGCAAATGACTCCCAACCCCCGGAGGATACAGGTGTCCTGTTTTTCACTCGCCGTCATCCGTCCCGTCCTCGTCATCTGATATGGAATCTAAAAAATTGTGGTCATTGTCACGCTTAGAGGACTTAAGGCAAAAAGAGGATAACATACCGTCCTCACTATCGCTAGAGGCTTCTGGCCAGTCAATAACCATATCCGATACGAGATTATCGGGAAAATGCCTCATATCGTACCCAGAGTACTCCTTTGTGAGGCTCATTTCCCCAGACTGGTCCGCCGGAAGCTTGAACTTGACATGCTGGGTCTGGTCTCGAAGCACCTGCGAAAGATAGCCAACGGAGATATAATCTAGGTCGGAGAGTTGACCGAAAAACTCAGCCCACATATTGGCTCTCGGATTGCGGTGATGCTGTTGATCTTGAGGGCAGAGGGTTATCTTCCAAAGACTGAGCGCCCGAAGCGTCGGCTTAAACTTGTGGATAGCAGCAAGCAGAGTGCGCGGCGACACGAGAATCATGCCGAAATCTAGCCGTCGGAGCTGGGATAACGCAACCAGGTCTGGAGACTTGGGTATCGGAGGGCCCGAAGACGAGTTAATAGAATCGACTTGCGTCACGGGACGACTCAGCCAGAGCAAGAAATCCTCGGCGCGAGGCGGCTGCGCATTCTGGACGTTGAGGCGGAGGTGGGTGAGATTCGGAGTGCGGCAGAGAAACTGCCTTAGGAGATAATCAGGACGCGTGACGTCTGGGCTATCGTCGTCACCTGTAGCGAGCAACATGGGCTCACTTGAAAGATCAAGAACCAAAAGAAGTGACTTGAGGTTAGATAGGACAGGCGTAACCGAAGGCTCAAGGAACTTGGGTATATTGAAGGCATTATCATTGAGCCCTAAGCGTCGCTGTCGCAAAAGGACCTCGAAGGTGTGCGGCTTGGCTCCCGATTGGCCAAGTGCGTAAAGAATGGTAGAAAATGCCCGAGCGGCAAAGCGTGTTTGTTCGTCTGATGCAGGCAGACGATGATCATTGATCAAACGGAGTCCTGTTTCTTGAAAGATAGTGGTAGCACCGTAGCTGGTCCATTCACAGCCATCACGGACGCGGCCTCTAGAGTTGAAGTTCCTCAAGCCTATTGTTTGGAGATTGGGTAGATTTCGGAAAGCTTGGGCAAGCATTTCCCGATCTTGACCCGTGCTAAGGAAGGTGAATTGATCAGCGCGCCCGGTGCAGAACCGAGGTGTGCGTAGAGTTCGACCAAAATTAGATGCCTTGCAACAGTTTTCGTAGTTATCCAAGCCGATGATGACGTGACTGAGGCATTGTGACAGTCTTGGGTGGTTAGATATGTCGACCAAAGCCTGGAGACTCTCCTCGGAGAGCATAAACTGCTTCTTGGTGAAGAACTCTCTGAAAAAGGTCTTAGACAGCGACGTCTCGATGTGCATGCAGGTCCGACGCAGCGAACAAAGATCGCGGGTGGGAAGATAAGCTGTAATGAGAAGGAGAATCTCAAGGGGAACTTTCGTGAGAGGAGATTGAGAATCCATGATTACTGTAATTGGCAGTAGAATTGAATAAGAGGTGGTTTCAATGAGATCATTATATAAGTAATGGTGCTTCAAAACAACACCAGGCAGAAGTGTCAGCCTAATGGTTACCGAGGGCGATGCTGATTAACCGGGTTAGACGGTTATGACTTAACGTGTCGGGCCACCTTGTGCACGGACCAACATTGTGCAAACCACCTGAAATACCATAAAATATTAATATAGAGCCTCTTTTATATAATGATAAGGCTTTATACTACCCTAGTAATATTATGATGCTATGCGATGCTTTGTACTAGTATGCCGACTGTCATAACCCTATCGCTCACGTTATGGGCGCGCGACCGTCGCGCACTGATGCAGATGTAAACAAGTCAACCCCACGTGATGTTCTAACCTGAACAGGAAGGAGCGAAGCCTGCTTAGGAAGGGTGTGTATGCGTAGCAATTCGGGGGTGTACGATGAGCAGCGCCCTATATAAGTTCTAAATACAGCGATACCCCTGATATTACGACACGCTTGGGCTGAACAAACGGTATTGTACTAAAGAGGTTTTACTGTAATAGCTATCTCGGCCCTGCTGCGCATGTTTTGTATACCGCCGAAACACATTCAAATGACGTATATTTATCATGGTTGAAAAGGTGGTGAACGATATCGGAATCCCTTAATCAGCGCAAAGGTCAAGATATTGAGGGTATCGAGTAAGGGGCTTGAAGTTGAAATATCAACAGGAGGTTCGAAAATGAGTTCCGATTCCAATGGTCTGAATAATTCGACGTTGCTTAAAGGTTGTCAATAATACGAAGCTTACTACATTCTCAAAGCCTCTCTCAACCACCCGAGAATCCCCACGCCAACCGCGCGCGTGTAGATCACCCGCAGCTACCCTGCCCAGCGGTACCGCCCGTTAGCCAATCTATGGAAGTGTACCTTCACTTCTTGATTCCATGTCTCGACAAGGAAATAATGCTCCGCACTCTGGTGAGTCGACGAGCTTGGGCATGTTCTCCACTCAAGAGCTATCGACGGGACCTTCTTACCCAGGCATTTAGTGTGGGCCCTTCGGAAGTAAGTGTCGGAGATCCGATTGGAGAAAAGCGGAATAGCTGACGGCCCACAAAGCCTCCGTTACTTGAACAGACTGTTGGCGAACATTTTGCTTCTGTGGTCTCAAAATATGGAGATAGGCCTGCGTAAGATACCGGACGAAGTTGTATCCGGGGTAGTTCGCTGATATTTCCTTAGGGTGATATCGAGACACCAGCAGACGCGACTGACATACGATGCGCTCGACCAAAACAGCAATTCTTTGGCGAGAGGGCTAAAGAATCTCGGAGTACAAAAAGGTAACCGAGTTGCTGTATCCTTGGGAAACAACATTGAATTCGCAACCGTATGGTCTTCCGGTCAATGTATGGATGGACAGGACTAATTAGGCCGACAAGATTACATATGCTCTCTTCAAGCTCGGAGCTATCTTGGTAAGCTCTCTAAACACTTTCTAGGCTATTCAATTTCTAATTTCGCAAAAGGTTCCTCTGAATCCAGCCTTCAATTCCCCGCAAGTCATCGCCGCCCTGAACCACCTCGATGTCTCCCAGCTTGTTATCGGCACGGAAACAAATCTCCCACGGAAAGACCCTCGTTCCAATATTCCGCTTCTTACGCAATTGATACCAGACTTACGAGGTCATAATCTAAAATCGGAGCTAGTCCCGTCTCTCCAGAGCGTGGTAATAGTTAATAATTCGAATGTGAGAATAGACACAAAGGAGTACAAATGTACTACACTTTATGAGAACGTCTTAGAAGATGGAGGCCCCGGGAGATCTCTGCAAGACCAAGGCCTAGATCGGAACGATATCGTTAATATTCAGTTCACCTCTGGAACGACTTCAATGCCGAAAGCAGCATGCTTGACACATAGGTCCATCTTAAATAATGGAAATAGCATAGGCGACAGGATGCTCCTCACCCCTGATGACGTCGTATGCTGCCCACCACCGCTGTTCCAGTAAGCCTCTGACTCTTCCTGCTCGTCCGAGCTACAGCTTAATCTTCCCTCAGCTGCTTCGGCTGCATCCTAGGATACATGGCAACGGCGACCCACGGTAGCTGCATCGTCTTCCCTACTGAAGCTTTCGATGCGGTTGCTGCCCTCCAGTCTGTCCGCGAATACTGCTGCACGGCTCTCTACGGCGTGCCAACCATGTTCGTCGCAGAGCTCGAGCTTCTCTCCTCTGGCGCAGTTCCGTATGACGGTTTCCAATGCCTACGTACGGGTATCGCTGCTGGATCTTCAATACCTGCTGAGCTGATGCGAAAGTTACACAAAACGCTCAATTTGGCGGAATTAACGATTTGCTATGGAATGACGGAGACAAGTCCCGTGAGCGTGATGACAACGACAGATGACCCAATCGACAAGAGAATTGACAGTGTGGGTCGGCTTCTGCCTCATATTATGGCTAAGGTAGTAGATCCGTCTGACTGGACAAGAGTCTTAGGCGTTGGTGAGAGAGGTGAATTGGCGGTTAGTGGGTACAGTGTTATGAAGGGATACTGGGGTGACGAGAAGAAGACGAAAGAAGTGCTAGTGTCAGACTCAGAAGGGAGGGTATGGATGCATGTAAGTACTAATGATTTGACCTTTCTTTATCGTCAGCAGTGTTCATGGAGGGTCACCTCTTGGGTTTTCGATAACCACAGTTGCTGAGTAGGGTGACTTAGACCGGTGATGAAGCATCCATGGATGCGGAAGGCTATGTCAAAATCACTGGTCGTATCAAAGACCTTATCATCAAAGGTGGGGAGAACATTCACCCGCTTGAAGTCGAGAATTGTCTCTTCGCCCATCCCGCTGTTTCCGATGTTTCGGTCGTCGGGCTGCCAGACGAGCGGTACGGCGAAGTCGTGGCTGCATTTGTTATTACGCATGAAGGAAAGAAGGTCGGCACAGATGAAATCAGGGTATGGGTCAGAGACAAGTTAAGTCATCATTTGGGTAAGTGAAAGCCGATCTATTACGAACTAGTGGGACCTGCTTTGCTAATGTATCACGACCTGCTATAGTGCCGAAGTATGTCTTCTGGGTGGACAACTATCCCAAGACTGCAAGCGGAAAGATCCAGAAATTTAAACTAAGGGAAATGGGCGTAGAAATGCTGAATAACAGGAAGGGTTTGCAATAAGGTCAATTTTTAAGAACGGTTTGGATACAGTGGTTGGGAAACGGTACGATTTGGTGGCTGTAAATAGCAGAGGCAATAGATGTAGACTACCACCACATTAATTGCTTAAGAATGTCGTTCCAACAGCCCGTAGTGATTTCCAAAGTGTCTAAAAATCCACTAAAAAGAAACACTCCTGTTACACTAGAACCGCATTAACATCTCTCAGGAAGGAGCTATACATAATATAATAGTCTTACAATAAAAAATATCTTATAGCACTATTTCATGAACGTAACAGGAAGAGTTGTCCACTTCGCCAGGAGCATATCAACAACGTCCGTATCATCTCCTACCTTCTCATCGCCCACACGGCTATTTAAATCCCTCTTCAGCATGCCTTCACTCGGTCTATTTCTCCTTGGCTTATAACAGGGTAGACGAAATAATGCTGAGGCCCGTCTTGCGGGCCTAGTGGTGGAGTGATGGATTCGCTTGGAAGAGGCTGAAATTCCTAGTTTTAACACCTCTTTAGGGGCCCACCCGCACAGTCGGTCGGCAGGTTGGTTATTTTATTTACCCCGACTCCTCCCTTTTCGGGATATGCAGGCTACCACTACTACGGCTTATCCTTGTCTATCTACTTTAAGTGTACAGCTACATGTACGAGCTTTAAACCTCGTTGTGGCCTGTGATATTCCTTCTGCCCTTTATAGCCATTTTTTCAGTGTAAATACCAAAGATGAATCATATCTCCCTGTTCCTCGATACGATGTGCAACTGTTAAAGTGTCCTCCTTGTATGTCTGACAGGAACATAGTGAATGCTGGGAGCGCTGAGAGTAGAAATGTCGAAAGAGAGTGCGTTTCTGTTATGGCTAGGTGTTGTACACTTATATATCGCTTGCTGAATTGGGTTAACGGTGACGGTTTGTTGTGGAAACGTTTGAGTAGGTCTTCTACTATAAGGATTAGTGTTGGCTAACGGGGTTGTCGGTAAGGATGGTGACCATAGAGTAAGCGGTGGTGATTGAGGGTCGAGCTACTGAGGGTGGGATCTTAAGGGGGTCTTCAAGACTGAGGCGTATGTCGGTTTTCGGTCTCTGCCGGAGTTGGTGGCAGCTTGAGGACGAGTTCGTTCGGCGTGCAGTTCGGCGTGGTCTCGGAAAAGCTGTCGCCGGAAGCTGAGCGTGGTCACTGATGGAGCCACCGGAAGCAGGTCGGCGGTTCCACGCCTTTGCCCATACAGAATACGCATTAGTAGCCACATTTAACTTAAGCGAACGCTTAAGCCAAAATATCGGTCTGAGTCAACTGAGATAAGTGAAAGTGCCTCAGACGTGATTCCGATGGTGCAGCACAAATGTAGTTAGTCAGCTTGCGGACCGATTAAAAATCCGCACCAACGGAATCGCGTCTGAGCCTGCTGAGGTAACCACCCACGGCGTGGCACGCCACCTCCAACTTCCGCTCATCACGAAAGACGAACAATGTAATCTTCTCTAACTCTCCGTCGGACCAGTTCCGCAGGTCGCAGGGGAAACTCGCTTCTTAGATTCAAGACTAACACTAGCTTTGATTTCTACCTCATTGCTACTCTTAGCTTGGGATCACTGACTCATTCAGCCGACGCATACTAAACACTCATTCTTCCGAGCCGAGATTCTGAGTTTCCTTCTGCTCCTCAGAGCCACCCCTTTCTACTGTATAAAGGGACGGCTTTTTGAATAAAGCTATGCCAAAGAAGCATCAGTCCATCTTTACGAAAGCTCCGAGCACCTACGTCCATCCATCCTTGGAAAGCTCCAGATCCTCTCCCTCGACGGCTCCTTCTACGCCTAGAACTGTCAACGACCGAATAAACCACCTACGCCGAGAGCAAGCGCCGAGGCCCAGTACAGAGAGATGGAATGAAATCACAGACGTGGTAACACAACGCACCGTTCCCCCAGCGCTGCGACATATTTTGAATATACCAGAGGTTGACCCTCCTCTGCCAAAGCGAGGTGCCCGCCGTACAGAATTATCTCGCACAAGACGTCCTCCGCCAGGACCTGCGGCACCAACTAGTTGGTCACATCGAAGTAGATATGTGCCACCGCAAATTCGAGGGTTGAATGAAAGGCCGGCTGTGGCAGGTCAGAGCGGCTATATACCAGTTAAGTTTAGCTTGCTTGCTACTCTGAATGATGGATTCAAGGTATGTTCGCGCTTGCAGCTTCGGTTGTCTAGAGGCCATCTACTTGTCAAGCCTAGATGTAACCAAGGAAGACCCGAGCACATTCATTCTTGTAGAGAGTTTATGACCAATTTTCGAACAGATGCTACCACCTGAGCGAAGTTTAGTTCACCAAACTTTGAAAACACTGGCAACAAATTGGGAGTGGCTTGTAGAATATGAGCAGTACTGCCTGGCGACGTTACCCATTCCGCTGAAGGAAGCATTGCTTAGCTACATTTCTGTATATGGCCCTGATGACTGCCTGGACTTAAGATCGTTCAAATTGCTTTTCTTGGACGAGAATGAACTCACCGGTGGTACTGGTGGTGACGAGTTAGAGCAGCTAGACCTGATCGGCTTATTGAATGAGAGATTCACACTGGCAGATCTCACAAAGTACATGACACGTCCTCGGCCGACTAATCTTCCCGAGGCATTAGATAGCCTGGATATATCTAAGAATAAGGGAAAGAAAAAGGTGACAGCCGAAGTAGTCGAGTCATGGGAGGATGAAGTCGATATTTTTACGCCAACCATATCGAAATCATTGAGCTCCTCTCGCTTCCCTTACATTACTCGCCTATCTCTCGCCAATCCAGGGACATGGGCATCCTGGGCGCAGCTGCTCTCTCTATCAACAAATTTAAAAACGCTAACACACCTTTCCTTGGCATATTGGCCAAACCCATCTTTGACCCCGAATGCTACAACAGCCTCTATGGTCAGTAAGCATTCCAGGCCGGTGAGTCTGGGAGGGACTTCGTTTTACTCAGCCATGGACAACGATTGGCACGAAGCAGCCAACATCCTACGCAGGTTAAGCAGCAATACCTACTGCTTGAAATGGCTAGATCTTGAAGGTTGTGCCTGGCACCAAGCACTTACTTGGGGTGTGCCGCCCATGTCGCAGTGGCTGAAGAACTCGACGCCAGACGAGAACCCGACCCCGTCAACCTCCTACCCTTTTCTAGGCCCAAATTTGGACAACCCTCAAGGCCAAGATTCCGATGACTGGGTTGAACACCACGTTGCTCCCGGTCCGGACTGGAATGGCAGTTGGCGACAGGTCGAGTACATTAATGTCAGCCAGGGGTGGGTCCCGCACGACATCCCAGCCATCAGAAACATGCCGGCAGCCCTTATCGCCTTTGAACTACTGGGTTATCTCCGCAATCTGCAAGAGTCTGGAGATTTGCCCCAGAACGAACTGAAGCCTCTAGGTGACCACTACCTTAGACGGTGGATAGAGCAGGAAAAGGAGGCAAGGAAGGTGGAGAGCATGGTTCGCGTGTTAAGGAACTCAGCGAAGGGAGTCTACTGTAAATTTGACCATGGGTGGAGTCCTCCAAGAGTCGTTAGTGCGCTTGAGGAATGAAGCCTCCTGTGGCATAGAACCTGCTTTTAAGGGAGAAGGAGGGTACTTTCTTGTGCTTTGTGTAGGCAATGAGTATGTTGAGTGCGACTATCACGCCATTACTCAGGAATAAATACAGACTAGTTCAGCCCCAATTATGGATGAGTTTGATTGTTTGATTACTGACCTGGGGTAACGACAGTTTATTCCTGAGTCCTTCCATGACTTGGGATGCACACATTTTCTCAATAAACAACTATACACCCACTGGTAGTAGAATTGTGGTCAGAGTGCTAGTTGCCCCATGTTTTCCATACCAAGATCCAGCCCAATATCCGTTACAGGCCATAGCATCGCAGGCCTCCATGACTCCGCAAGCGAGTTCCAAATAGCCTCAACAATTCGTTCGGTCCAGCTGGTCGTGCGGTCGATGTGGGAGAGTATGCTGTTAGTCTCGGTCTTTTAATGCTCCATAAAACATTGCATCCGATACTTTTTTTCTGGAGATAGTTTCGCTCACAAATTCTCCAGAGCGAGCTTGACCTGGTCGAAAGGCCTATTTTCTCTACCGAGTCCAAGAATGCGCTTGAACCACGGATCTTCAGCTTTCAAATCTTCTAGTTTACATCTGAATTGTGTCAGGAGATTGTATATTCGGAACTTCAACTGCACATCTCGCTCGTTCTTTGGGAGCAGATTTTACCATTTAATAGCGAAATGGTCGTACCAGTCAATTGCAATATAGCAATAACACTTGCACTGAAGCTGATAGGATCCATGCATGCCGAGGGTGGTTGTGGATGCTTAATGAGTACTTAAAAGGGAGAATGTAAGCAGGATGCTATCGGCAGAAAGGCGATGCCTTTGTAAGATTGTGGTGGCTAATAACATTCTGTCACACGGGACGCAAGTGTATGATGGTGTAGGTTCCATAAGGTGGGAGTCGTCACGAAGAACGAATCTATCTCTTCTGCTGGTAGGGTCCTACGGTTATCGATAAGAGCCAGCCAATAGAATCAATAGGACCAAGGCTCCGTGATCATACGCGTACTTTTGATTCTGGTGGAGGTCGCACTTCACACGCTAAAAACTCGCTAATTCACCTCGTGGTAAGCTCATCCCCTTTTACTTGGCGCGACCGGCGGTATCGGACACGTGAGCCGAGCTTTTAAACCAAGTGAGCTTAACTAATCCCTCCTCTAAAAGCATATCAAATCATTCGTTCGGCCCTGAGTTACAGCATTCCATCCGCGAGATCCTTCGTTCGGCTCCGAGTCGCAGCATTTTAAAGGTTTCCACACACGAGATACCTTTGTTCAGCGACTTCTCTTCTACTCCAGTTACGCGTGTAACTAGCTTCGTGGTAGAGTTATGCATATAGGCCGGCCGTCCGTCGCATATATTAATTTTCGTTGCTCTTAATATAAACCCCGAAGATTATATCCATTGGTACCTATCCGAGAATTAATTTATTTCGGAACTATTGGTATATCCCATGCGCTGTCAAGGCGTCCAATAGATATGGCCCGTGCGCGAACACCAAAATATGAATCAGTCTCCACTATAGAATCTACATAGCTTCGCACCGCTCTGCGAAGGACCTTGTTAGCAGGAACACCTCAACTTAACCTAATCACGATTAAGTCAATAATATGGCATATTTAAGATGTATTATAATAATTTGGGATAGAATCCGAACTTTAAGTTTGCCAAGACTCCATTTGATCTAGAGCCTCTGGTTGGCTCGTCTACTTGGACACCTATCTTGACCTTGGAAAACAATGTTCTAAATTTATCCCTTAACCCGTTAGATTTTGTCCCCGTGTTATCGATAAGAGCTAGCCAATTAGAGCTATAGAATCCAACCACTGCGAAGCTTAGAGTACGACGTACCCGCACGGACCACCTACTCCGGGGACGCTGACGGGTTAAGGGATAGGGCTACATCGTCGGCGAAGTCAATGCGCTATTAAACAGATTCCTGCCGAAAGCACTAGAAGCTTATAGTCGGTTCCTAAACTTCCGAGGAACACTGTTAGGCGTAGAATTTCTTGCTAGACTTTAAATGATAGACATCTCTTCTTTAGTAGCTTTTCGTTCTTAGGACTAGTCTCATCTTAATGAGGAACCCAAATTTATTAAGTACAGTTATAAAAATCCATAATTACTTTGCAGTGTATGTTTAGATTAGGTGATACTACGTACTTACTCTCTCTACTATATAAAATCTAACACTTCTCTAAAGATCTCCCGTTTCGTTCGAGGAAACTGATTCGAAGTCAAAGTCTCGGCTAGAGTCGTATATTCAAGTAAGATACAATTTTAAGAGCTAAGGGCGGAATGGTGTCCCATTAGCCGAACTATACCTCCTATGGTTTTCGAGCCTTAAATCCTCTTCTCGCTTCAGCTGGTCGCTCCGATACCAGAAGAGTAGAAACGTGTCATCGGTGTAGATCAGATCCTTGCTCATCTCATGCTTCCATTCCCCACGCCGTCGCGACTCAGTCCACCTGACAAGTTGAAGGCCATGTCTCCACCACAATATAATGCCCAAAAAGAAGAGAATTTGAGTGCCCATTACAGTAGCCACGACAACAGAGTATATATGGAGAGCGTTTTCTTTGTACTGGGAGTCTGTGTTCAGTGGTACGTATGCGTTGCCTCCGCGCATCCAATACGCACTCCAACAATAACAGTTGTTGAAAAGACCGCCAGTTGACAAGAATATCATTAAAATACTTAATCCACTAACAAAACCGTCCTTAATAAGCACAATTTTCCATAAGGTATGCCCAGTATAGCGGCTCTTAAAATAAATATAGAGCAGCGAGGTAAAAGTAACGCTGAGTATCCAGAGAACAAAGATCCCAATTACCCAAGAGTGACGGCAGCTAAATCCAACTGGCACAGCATACCAGATAATGACAAAGGCACCAATCATGCTAACTGCGATTGGAAAAACTCCACTTAGCACCATTATGACATTCCTGCGATGCGAATGCGTGGTATGATTAATGTCAAGGTAGAGGACCTTCCATGGCCGATAGGTATAGATCGCTCCCAACCATTGGAGTGATCCAAAGTATCCATCCCAGGGCGTTTTATCAATGAGCGTGGTCTTTACCTCGGTTAGAGCTTCCAAGCGGAGCTGACCTTGCCACCCAATGTGTTGGGCGTTATCGTTGTTGGTACTGGACACAGAATTCGGGACAGAAGCGATTTGGATGGCTGTGTCTTGAATATTTGTCCTACGTGGGCCCAGGCCGGGAGTATCGGATTCAACGATAGCGGCTGGTTCGCCTATATGCACAGGAACAATTTCGTCTATTTCGCGCAGATTGTTCGATCGATCATTCGCCGTATGACCACCGACAGTAGTTGGCGGGATTTCGCCCTCAAGCATTGTGGTATGAATTGGAGCTATTTCCGTGATTGCGGTCTCAATTTGAGCTGGACGAGTGGTAGCCGTCACGAAGATTCTCATAATGGTGAGACAAGTGCGGCGGGAAGTAAATCCACCGATAACGTTTGATAGGAGCGCAAGTGGAACAAGCCATGATAGATATAAGGCGCTCCCGATACGCCCTCCAGGAGGGGATGTGTTGCCCCCTCCAACTGAGGGAATAAAAGCCGCAATAAGTCCGAAGATGTAGACGAATATAGCTAGACAGGTTCGAAGGAACTCATTAGTGCGAGCATCGGCTAGGACACGGGCTGCATGGCACCACTCTTTAAATTTCTGTTTATCTTCATCCTCTTCTCCAATGCGGCCTAGTTGATATAGAATCATATGATAGTAATCTTCAGAATTAATCTTCGCGCCGGATATCTCCTCAAAACCTGCAAGAACAGTCGCAATAATCCTAGCTCTTTCGTGTCTGGTCCTCACGGTCGCCAATGCTGAATCCGATATGGATTCCGCCGGCGATGTGCCATCAACCTCTGGACTCTTGGACAATCCGATTAGGTATAAACGGTGCCAAATATAGATCTTGTGGATAAGGGACCAAAAAGAGTCGATTGGATCTCCAAGGGCGTGAACAACTGTCATGAATCTCTTTTTGTCGATAGGAGAGAGCTCTATATTGCTTAAGAGGAGAAGAACCGGAATAATCCAGGTGGTAATTCTGGGTCCAGTATCCCAGTATCGAGAAGGAGGTCCGCAAAACTCGTTGCATCCTTTTAGCGTAACTGTTAAATTGCTTGGGCCATTATACAAGCTACCGTTAGCTGCTTGGCGGAAGTAATCAGGAGTATTCTTGGTAGTAAAGTTGGGTAATTTTTGCATGTCCAGGATCTCTTGCTGACAAGTGTCGCGATTGAAGTATTTGCTCTTCCTCGCGTCTGCGCAAGCTATCATAAACAAAACCAGCAGAATTCTTCTACTAAGACAGCTCCACCAACACCGATGGTAGTGGGGATTAAAGAAGCACATAGTGACTGGCTCATATTGCGGCCCAACGTAAATAAAGTATTTATGTGAGACCTGAGAGAAGTAGAATATATGAGAACATCTATCCGCGGCATCTTAAATTCCGGTGAGTGGAACATAGGGGAAATATCAAGAAAGCCATGCGCCTGGGCGTAGGTTCTCAACCGTGGGGCTGTTGATGAGGAGTGCATGGTGGAAGTTCTTGGAGCCAATATTCTCAGTCGAGGGAAGATTTTATGATTGGAGGCGCTGGAAGCGGCGCAAGGCCGAGAAGACGCAAGCAACCAATCACAATAAACTAACAAAGAACGTGCTCCTTAAACAAGACGATATTGGTGCTTCTTGGGCTTCAGCTGATGAGGGTTCAAGCTCACACTCGAATCTGAACGCATTGCGTGAAAGTCTAGCATACCTTTCGGCCAAGCGAGCAAAGATTTTGTGGCTTGGGTTTGCCGCAGGTAGCAGGATTAACGGTTGATAGTAACAACGAATACAAGAGCTGATCGTCAGTTACAAATGTTCCGAGAGAGACTGCTACTCGCGTTTCTCTTTAAGGGTGTCGCGCAAGTGAGATGGGTGTCAGATCCCTTCGTGTAGCAAGATTTCTTGCACTTTCGTATATGCAAGCCTCTCAAGCCAATCTAGAGGCTCTGTACCATTGACTTGGTGTTTAAGCCCCTGGTCGGTGCGATTGCTCGGCGGCAGGGGTGCTGGCGCTTAAATATTACAGTAAACAGCAGCAACGTGGCCAGGAAGCCTATATATAGAATATTTGGTGGTATAGTTAATTGAAAAGCTTCGATATTATCGCCCTCTATTTAACCATTAAATCCTCTACAAAATATCATCCTTATGCCGCCTAAATAACGTCGTGCGTCTTCGGCTTCGAAGCCTCTAAAGCCTCCAAAAGTACCTGAAGCCTGGGAATCTTATCCACAATCCTTCCAAACGACGCAATATACACACGATAGCTTGGCGGCAATAGTTGTATAGCCTCTAGAGGCTTTAGTGGTTCTAGCAGCTGTGCGGCAGGTGGTGCTAAGTGAGGATATTGAGGAGGCCTAGCCAAAGGGCCAGGAACGTACAACTATGACGTTATGTATCACGACTTCCTGCCTAGCTTCCTTAAAAATATATATTTGATGACCTTTTTATAGTGGCCTTTTAAAGCATCCTTCCATGAGGTCGATTTTTGCCTAACCGAGGTGTGCTAGCTAAAGCAGGACGCTAAATACGCCCCAATCAAAAATCGCATTTTGCTACGCGAAGGGGTAAGTTCATAGAATACAGTATTTTTCTAAGAATAGAAGGGCGGTGTAGCGCATCTAACATCGAGCCTACAAGGGGGCTACCTGAGCGGGCCAACTGCGCTCCCTGCTAGTTTTAGTGGCATTATAATGATATCCTATGAAAATAGTGTACACACGGCTATAACGCCACTAAACTAGCAGGGAGCGCGGTTGGCCCGCTCAGGTTGCCCCCTTGTAGATCCTACTTAGGCCTTGGGAATCTAATTCCAGGTTCGTGGTTCACGTGCTCGGCTGGCACAATCATTGGGGTCTCGATGAAGATGCTCGGTGGGAACCTACCTAGTAAGTCATCGCGGCATGACATGCTCCCTTCTGACTCTAATCATCTTCTCAAGCTACGAAAGTGGTGGGCCTTAATAGAAGTTGCAAAAGCAGCAGGGCCGGAAAAAAGACGGAGCGACAAGGCGCGATACCGGAAAAGGCAGTCGAGGGCCCCGCCAAACCGCAAGAGGCAGCGCACCAGGACCAACTTTACATACTGCTATAATTGATTCCTGGACTAGAGCATTGTTGGCACTGGAGAACCTTATCAAAGGCCGAGGACAGCGAATACAAAGCGGAGAAGTCCCTTTAGGGCCCTCATCTTGGCATTTATATCCTGATATATCTGTCGTAAATGACGAATCTGTCGAACGACGCGCTAATTGCGATCGTCGTCCTGTTTCCTTTGTGGGTATAGACCAGGGGTGTCTTGGCCATTTGACTTGACTGTATATATTGAGGCTCAACAGCCTACATTAATTTGACAGAGTTCTCCTTCTTGACTGCACCGTTCAACAGAATCTCACCATACAAAATTGTCGATCGGTAGTCCGTGCACCGATTGTAAGAAAAGAATGATGACTCTGTCTATTGAATGGTGGCTCTAGAGCCTCTATATATACATGAGAAAGGTGTAGGAAATGAGAACGAGACGGGGGTAGGGGGGTGGCAATGGAAACAAGGGGTAGGTGACCGAGTCAATGACTAACTCAATGGGAGGTAGCTGAGTCGGTGACAAGATAACCTGATTCAGGTCGACAAAAACAATCTGATCCATTGATTAGCCTTGGGGAAATCACAACCATAGGACTGCAAAACAAACCAGACGAAGCTGACAATGGCATTTACTGGTCCCTTCCCTTAGCTCATATGCGATATTATGGAGATCCAACAGTGGCAACTTGACACACTGGGCTTGTGGAATCACAAGTCACCTTTGATCAGTTCATTTTCGTTGCTCTAGGAAGCGTTCTCAGTAGCTGGCGATTACTAGATCAGGATCTAGAAACACCTCTCCAGGTTATTAATATGCTTAGCGAGAGCGTAGTGAATACTCTTTCAAAACGCTCAACTAAGTCAAGGAGTCAAATCATGTTGGTCAAATGGATGAGCATGATTTCCCGCTTGAGATTTGATTGCTGTGCATCGCTTACATCCTTTTCCTTTTTTTAGCTTTACCAATTTTGAAGCTCTTTTGAGTACTTTCCGGCCAGAAAAAGTTCAGCAAAAGATAGCGTTTCTTCGAAAATGGTCGCGAGCAACCTTCTCCAGCCACGACATTCAGGAAGCTATCATTGAATACTCAGAACATCAGCATAGCAACATAAAATATACATATCTGGCACCCCAGCATGCCATTACTAGAAAAAGACCTCGAGACGGCAACTTCACTATCCCTTAGCACGTTAGGGTCCGTAGACGAAGTGGCCCATGCGCGAACACCAAAATCAAAAGTACGTGTATGGTCACAGAGCCTTGATCTAATTGATTCTATTGGTTAGTTCTTATCGATAACCTACGGACCCGAATTGTCGTGCTAAGGGATACCAACAGCAAGAGACTTCCATTGGGTCGCAGATCCACCTAAGTATCACCTTCCAATTAACCAACTTAATGATAGTTATGTTATGATCCCACCAGGCCCCGGCGGGAAGCCTGCTCCCTTCGAGTTTCTGTGTGGTCATCCAGCAGCCATTTATCTTCCCGCCAACCGGGAGAGGAAATCCAAGTCAAAATCTTCCAAACGGTTACCCAAGCACAATCACTTACGGGTCAAAGACATCTTCTATTGCCTTAAGACGGGCCTTTTGGAAGTAGCGCAACTTGCTAACCGCCTCTGCTTGGAAAGCTATCGCCACGAGTTTTCGGAGTATTTGGAGTCTTTCGAGGCTTTGTTCGTAGCCCATCAGATCTACTCGAGTTTACCGGGCGCAAAGGTTAACTTGAATGTTACCCCCAAGCAACTGCAGTCGACATGGTGGAAGTCTCTTCGAGAGAAAAGGTGCCCCGATGGTACAGTTCCTCTACCCGAGGTGTTCAGTTGCATCACGCTATTTGAAACAGGTTTTTTGGAGCTCGACCCTTCAAAGCTCGTAGACGCAGTGGTAATTTGCAGTGACAATTCCATATTTGTTGCAAGCCGGCTGCTGCTCGATCCTATGGCGGAGATCCCAGCAATTCCGGTGAAGCGTATTACTGGCAACATTGGCAAGCCCATGTTTTCCATACTGATTCCACCAGCAGAACCGAAGATACTGCAGATTTATTGCCATTCTTGGAAAGTCGTTGCGCACGAAAACTTCGATGGGAAATTTCAAGACAGTTTTGCTGCTACTTCACTTCATCTTTCCTTAACTGGATACGAGTTTCCGATAGACGTTGGCGTCTATGGGGCGCGCGATCATAAGGCGTTCTTGTTAAAATAGGTATAGTTTAATAATTATTTTTATTGAGCATACATATCTAAGAGGGTGGGGAAGCGACAATTATATAGAAGAGTGTCAGAGGTTCCACCCGATAAGAAGCAATACACGCTAACTAGAACCTACTTTAATAGCCCCCCTTAAGCTAAATATAGGTAACAATATGAAGGTCATAAGAGACGTTAATATCTCTCTAAACCTAAAGCATCTCTAAATGCATAGAATGCATCTTTTAGCAGTGCCTTAGTGAAACCATCAGCTATTTATTAACTTGTTTGTATATATTCTAGCTTAATATCTCCGTTTATAATCTTCTTCTAAATAAAGTAATATTGGAGAGTAATATGCTTAGTTTAAGCATAAAACTTAGGGTCTTTTATAAGAGCAATAGCACCTTAATTATTGGCGTAAATAATTGTTATGTAAGGGGATTTATTAGTTAGAGATAGTTTTTAAAGGAGTTGTCGTAACTAAATAGCTTCTTTTACTATAACTGTCTGTGCTATATACTCTGCTTTATAGGTTAAAAGTGCCACCGTAGGTTGGCGCTTTAAGGACTAGCTAATTGCACCGCTTCTAATATTAAACACAAATCCTAACGTTAATCTTTAAGTTTCTAAATTATCTGCCTAGCTAGAGTTTATAAACCCCCGAAGCGCTTATATCTTTCCTTAGAGGATAAGTTAGAGGTTAAGTGTACCGCATAAGTAGGAAAGTATTTAAAGAATAGCTTGTATATAAGACTTATTGGGATTAGAAGTAAAGCGACTAATAAGGGAGACGGCGAAGGCGATATTAGGTTAAGTATTGAGCATAGCGTATATTAGGGTGCCAACTAGCGATTAGTATTAAGTCTTAAATATAGAGTTAGCCTAATAATCTACCGCTGCTAGTTAAAGACAAGAGGTTCCTATTGGCGTAAGGTAAGGGGAACAGTTTTAAAGACTAGCGCTATAAATAGCCTCTTTAAGGTAAGAGAATTGGCTAAGCCGTAGTTTACGGAGTTATTAATCTTAAGTTACTTTTATACTAAGGTAATAAGTAATAGGGCCTAGATTGGTTATGCTAAAGCGTCCGCTAAGTTAAGCTTTAATAATCTTAATGTTAATAATATCTGGTTTAATAAGTAGGAGGTTATTAACGTAGACTATAATATATATGGAACCTTTAGCGAAGACTAAAGAGTTAGAGTTAAGGGGTTTAAAACTAGCATTTATAAGGAACTCTGAGAGCGTTTAATGCCAAACTTAAGGCGACTATTTAAGACCGTAAAGTGCTTTGTTTAGACAATAAACCCGTCTAGTTCTATTATTAAAACCTTTAGGTTGATTAACGTAGATCTCCTCCTTAACGCTTCCGTAAAGGAAAGCGGTCTTAATATCTATTTATTTAATCTTAAGGTCTTATATAGCTGCGATAGCAAAGAGCGCTTTATAGCTTATAGGTTTCACAACAAACGCGAAGGTCTTATTAAAGTTAACCCTAGCTTATTATTTATAACCCTTTACTACCTACCTTACCTTATATTATATAATCCTTCCTTTACTATCCCGCTTATGCTTAAAAACCTATTAGGCGTTAAGAACTTTATAATTAAGAGGTTAGTTAATAAGTGTCTAGGTGTTATTTACTTTATAAAAGCTGATTTCGTCTTTACTAGTGGAGTACTATTTATTATTATTAATATTAAGGGTAGATTGTTTCTATAACCTTAGCTTATAAGGTTTAGCTATAGGGGAGTTACTAAGTATAGTATAGAGGTGTTTAAAGGAAGGGGTTAAGAAGTAGGCAAGCGCTAAGAATGCTGCAATAGGTGGGTTTTCTCTAATGTCGACAGAATTGCGATACTTAAGAGGTAGTTAAGGCCTATTAGTAGCTGCTAGACGTTTTGACTTCCGTAGGGGTGTCTTATTAGTAGCAAGGCGCTTTAATTTTTAAGCTTTCTTAAGGAGCTATTTCTCTTCTTAATACTGTTTACATCGGGTAGCGTAATTAGGTGGAACTTCTTCTCCCTTAAATTAAGCGTTAATATCTAGAGTATTGGAGTTATATTTAACATATTATTCTTAAATTTAACGCTTATTACTACTAGGAACTGTTAAAACAGTCTCTTAGAAGTGGACAGCTAAGGCACGTATAAGCCGTCCTATCTCTTTATCTTAAATTTAAATAATATATTTACCCTTAAAGCTAATAAGGTTCCCTAATCTTACCTTCTCATCTATATAAGAGCTAAACTTCTTCTAACTGCCGGCCCTGTACTAGATATCGCACCTAAAGGTGTAAATTTAGGAGTAATTAAAGACTTCGCCTTGCTCTATTTTATAGGGGGTTTGTATTTCCAACGATTTAATAGGGAGGATATTTTGTATAAAGTTAGTATGCTTAACTACTTCTGGCTAGAAGTTCTTAGGAAGTAAGTAATTATTTATAAAGGTAAAGGCTCGGTTATATATTATGCGATTAAGTCGTTTTAAGGCTTTATTTTATTATTAACTCTTTAGGGTCGAGTATAAGAACTAAATTCCCTTATTTGCAAGTTCTAGCTAAAAAGCATATCTAAGATATTCTCCTCCGCCATTACTATATAGCCGTAAGATAAGACTTCCTTGTTGTTTAACCTTTGCTTAATATTATTAAAAATAGAATAGGACTTTAGCCTTATACTTTATTAGATAGACTTTACTTATTTTATTAACTTTATCTTAAAAAGTAATAAAATATCTTAATCTATTATAGCTAGCTACTTTTATAGGTCCTTTAATATTAGAGAATATGACTTCGTAAGGCTTAGTATTATAGTTAATAAGAGAATCCCAATATATAATATCGTGCATTCTGTTACATAGGTAGGCTTTATAGGTGCAGTCGTAAAGGTTTAGTAAGTGAGTAAAGTCTATCCCTTTTAATATTCTTTAGAGCTTTTATAAGTTCTAGGGGCTAATATAACTGAGCCTTTTATGCCATAACCTCTTGGCTGGGTTTCGTGAGCTGCTATATAATATATGGCTGGTTTAATAGCCAACTATAAAGGCTATAAGCCCTTCTTAATAGTCAGCCTAAGTATAGAGAAAGAAGAGGCCGGACTTACGAAACGCGTAAGCTATAAGCTCTAAGTTATAGAGAAAATCGCATCTAAGGTTAGATAGATAAAGATAAACTTAATTATCGATAAGCTGTAAACTAGATACTAGGTTGGCTTATAAATTAGGGACGTAAAGGATGTTAGTAAGAATAAGCTCTCTTTTAACTCTTAGAACTATAAGTCTTAAGTATATATCTTCCTTTCCTATTAACTAGAGACACGTTTCTCTAATTCCGGAGATAATAATCTTCTTATTAGCTTAAAGATCTTAATAGGTAATAAATAGCTCTCTTGACCGAAACATGTGCTAAGTATACTTAGTATTAATAATAATTGCAGAGGAAAGGTTAATATTTAGTTTAGCTATAAAATAAAGTTATCTAGTAAGTTTGGAGGTATAGGAGCGAGGAGGAATGCGAATAATATAGGAAACCCGCCACTAATAGGCAATAAGGTATAGTTAGCAAAGTAGGTTATGTGTAAAGTAGCGTAAGTTCTTCTATAGGTTATATACGTAGGCTAATAGTTTCTATGCTAATAGTAAAGGTTAAAGGGCAATCTGTATAAGCAGTAAAAGACTATAAAAGAAGAATAGTATACCGGCTATAAAGAGTCTAAAGGGAATAAATAAAAAATAATATAAGAGTAAATGGATCTGTGGTAAAGAACGTCTAATATAATCGGAAATACAGGAGTTTCGGCTACGATTATTAAGGTGCAATTATAGCCTAGTTAGCTTGCTATAGAGTTAAAGCTTTTATAGCTACCTTATTTGTTGCTAGACTATAGTTAATTAAATAGCCATTTTTATATATTGCCTTAATTTAGTAAGAGGCTTGCCATTTATTGTTGTTATTAATAGTGCTATAGGTAATAATATAGATCCTAATAAGGAGTTGCTCTAATGGGCTCTTTATTATTTTCTAAAGTCCCTTTTATAAGTAGAGCGCGTATCCATCTCTACAGCTTTCTTAGGGTTTTTCTTTTGCTAGATCTCCTTTAAGTGGGGTTAAAGGATCTAGTATCTGTCTTCCTAGTAGCCAGCGCGTTTATATGGCCTACAATATAGTCTATTATATTATTATTAGCCTTACTAATTGTAATACTGCTAGCGGTAAGAGGCTTAATTTGTGTGTACTTAGAAAGCTACTAGTTAACTTTAGAGCATAAGTTGCTCTTGTATATGGGTAAGGCCCTAAACTTTTAAGAGAGTAAGGGTCTCGTTAGTAAGGGAGTGTGTAAGGTAAAATAATTCTTACTAGCTGTTAAAAGCAGGACTGAGACCATTAATAAACTTAGAGAGTAGGTTTATTCGGTCTATAGTATGGTTTTAGGTCTTAAGGTCTAAGTATATCTCCTTAAATTTAATAACGTATTCTTTAACGTTCTTATAGTTTGCGAGAGTAAGGTTTCACTATTTAGCGCATATTTTAGCGTGTGTTGCGTCTCCTTTTGGCTTAAATTCCGCGTGTAAGATTTTTATTATATTCTTAATTTCGATATAGTCTTTAATAAGGTTCTATCTGCGAGTACTATAGGTTATAGAGATGCAGTTTATTCCCTTAAGTTGCTTTCTCTTTTAAGCTTTAAGATCCGCCTAATAAGTTTTAATAAGTTTATTATAAGCGTCTCTCTTAACCTAAAGTTGGTTTATGGCTAGTCTGGCTCCTAGGTTAACTAGAGCGTCTAAATTAAAGTTATTCTTAATTAGCCACTACCTGGTACCTTTCTTCTACTTCTTATAGTCTGTAGGGCTTTTAAGTGTCTAAATATTAGAGAGATTAATATTGGACTTAGAGTATTTAATTGCTATAATAACTTATAAGAGAGAAGCAAGTGTTTTAGTAAAAAGGTAGGAAATAATATTCTTTGGCTTATATACTATTACCTTTTTAGTATTTAGTGTAGTGCTAAGGATTTAATAACTAATAACGATAATAATGATAATAATAATGGCACTAGGAATAGTGATAGTAATAGGTAACTAAGACATTAATAGAAAACCTAATTTAAGGTTAATAGATAGTAACAGGCAACTAAGACATAGTAAGAAAAGCTAATCTCGATTAATAGAATGTCTAAAATTTCTAGAGTGCGTATGTCTAAATTAGAGTGCGTATATCCAAATATCCGAAATATCTAGAGTGCGTATATTTAAGGTGTCTAGAGTATATATATTTAAAATGTCTAGAGTATAAAGTGTCTGGAGTGCGTATATCTAAAATGTCTAGAATGTGTATATCTGAAGTATCTAAAGTATAAAGTATCTGGAGTGCGTATGTCTAAAAAGTCTAGAGTGCGTATATCCGAAGTGTCTAGAGTGTAAAGTATCTAGAGTGCGCATGTCTAAAATGTCTAGAGTATATATATCCGAAGTGTCTAGAGTGTAAAGTATCTAGAGTACGCATATCTAAAAAGTCTAGAGTGTGTATATCCGAAGTGTCTAGAGTGTAAAGTGTCTGGAGTGCGCATGTCTAAAATATCTAGAGTGCGTATATCTAAGGTGTATCTTAAGACGTAGTATACAGGTTGCTGCGCGATAGAAGCGTCTCTGGGCTTATAACCTGTTAAAATAGGTATAGTTTAATAATTATTTTTATTAAGCATATATATCTAAGAGGGTGGGGAAGCGACAATTATATAGAAGAGTGTCAGAGGTTCCACCCGACAAGAAGCAATACACGCTAACTGGAACCCACTTCAACAGTTCTTTGTAGAGGCGGCCATCTCCTTGCATGATCGCGGAAAGTGGATGGCAGATCTCAATGTAATAAAAGCTCAATCTTCGTGGCAAAGCGCGTCTAAACAAAGCGGTTGCCAGCATACCGAGAATTAACGCGCAGATACTACAATCGCAAAGCCCCTCGTTTCTGTGGATAGTTGGATTGAGTTCCTTGACCTGCCACTTTCCGGCTGCATCGTGCGCGCTCGTGGCAATGCCATGGCACGGCTTGCTGCTGCTTCGCTAGTAGTGCAAAAGTCATACGATTTTCGACTTATTTCTCCGAGTGGTTGCTGGGTATATTTATTCGCTGAGCCCGGGGAAGAATATCCTTCGCCACCATGCGTATATTCTGCGCAGGAGAGTAATAGTGACCAGGAATCGCTGCCTGAATCTGGCGATTGGTTGTATATGACGGAAGAAGAGGAGTCAGACCCAGGTAGTCCTTTAGCACCTGTCGAGCTGAATCGGAGTTACTTATTACCGTCTTACCCTTGACTCGGTCACCGACTCGGTCATCGACCTGTGACTCATACCTTATGTATAAATAGTCTCTTTTCTTCATAGATCAATCTACACACGAGTCTTCCTTTTCTTACAATCGGTGCACGGACTTCCGATCGACAGCACCTTTATTCGCTGGGGTTGGAGACTTGCACGCTTCAATGTCTCCCCCCCGCACGACGCGGCAGACGAATCGAGTCCTAATATACTAACATTTTGCGTTTGGGATCTTTTATAGGCATGTTAGTGTGGTGGGTGATTGGTTCAAATGGTTTGATTATACGTCTGGAATCAGCCTTCTAAAGTAGCCTTTTCGATGATCTCTCAATATTTGTGGCTGATAGTCTCCAATAGATGCATGCTGCGCGCATAGCATGCAAGGCTGGCCACTCATATCTATCACATATCGGGGGGGCTGATTTGGCGCGGTTACGACCCGGGTTAATACGAGGTTAGGGCCACCCCTGCTAATAACGCGCCCGAACCCCGCACGAGGTCGCGCAGCGACCGCCCCCAAGTACTTTCGCACGCGATTTTGGGCGAAAAGGTACATAATTTGTGTTAAATCGGTACTTCTGGACGGTCGCGTAATGTTACTCTAAATTTATAACACCTAAACGGGCTCTATTCCTACATTAAGGCGTCTTAGTTACTATAGTACAGTCCTATATTAAGACGTCTCGGTTACTATAGTATAGTCCTATATTAAGGCGTCTTAGTTAATGCAGTGCAGTCATATATTAAGGCGTTTTGGTTACTGTAGTGCAGTTCTATATTAAGGCGTCTTAGTTACTGCAGTGCAGTTATATATTAAGGCGTCTTAGTTACTACAGTGCAGTCCTATATTAAGACGTCTTAGTTACAAGTATAGTCCTATATTAAGGCGTCTTGGTTACTATAGTAAAATAGGTATTATCTACTACTTAAGAGGGAGCCTCCCCTGCCCTAGATATTCTTATAAAGCCAATCTAAAGAATACCGGCCTCGTAGCTGTTCTAGCTAGTTAATAGCCTATCTCTTATCTCTTACCATACCGTCTTTTACGCGCCATCTTATATCCTTAATAATCCTACGGCGACGGCTATAGAACATAGCCTCGCCGTTAACCTACTAGCGTGCCCCCCAGTAGCAATTAAGAGCTTTAATTAACGGCCCACCTGCTAGCCCTAAAGTCCACTTAGTCCAAAGCTAGAAGACCGAATTACCGCCTTAAAGCATTTTATATTTCCTTAGCGGCGCCTACGGGTTAAGAATAAATAGAAGAAATAGTTAAGTATTAGCTTATACCTGCGCTAGTAGGGGCAATACGGATATAGTAGACGGCTAAGCGGGCGGTGCGGATATTATAGACGGCTAAGCGGATGGTACGGATATTATAGACGGCTAAGCAAATAGTGCGGATATTATAGACGGCTAAGCGGACGGTGCGGATATTATAAACAGCAGCTAAGTAGGCAGTACGGATATTATAAACAGCCAAGCAGGCGGCGCGGATATAGTAGACGTTATAGTAGACGGCACGGGCTCGCCTAAAGGTGGACATATAGACTCCATAGGCCCTATCTAGATACCCATCTTCCCTTACTAGATCTATATAGGTGCGAATAATACTAATAACCTTTCTATTTCGCTAAGGCGTTCTAAGATTATTTACACGCGTAATTAAACCCCTTTTATCTTAGAGATCGCGGCCTTATATCTTAGCTTAGCTACAGCCTTATAGGCGGGCTAGTATTTCCGCATTATTAGCTTATCTAGCGTAACTACGTTAACCAGCGAGCTTTCTACCCGTATAGTAAACCTCTAGTATTCCTTGCAGCCAAAGAGGGGGTCCTTTTATAGGGGGTAGAGCGGGAACTACTTGCGTAGAATTACTAAGTCTTATAATAGAATTACCCTAAGCGTATAGAGGAGGCGTAGAAATCCTAAGCCCGTAAGGTTAAGCCATATAACCTTATTATCGGCCCTACCTAGGTAGTAGGCCTCTATACGTTTTAGCTAGATATTAGTCTTAGGCTATATCTTTAAATAGAGGGCCTCCTCCGGCACCTCCCGTATATAGGGGAGAAAGTAGCCCTTTTCTTCCTTTAGGAAGCTAGCAATCGACCGCATAAACGCATAGGGTAGATAGCTAAGGTAGGCTCCTATTATTATATCCGTATTCCAGCGTCCGGCCCATCTAATTTAGGTCTCCTTAACGCCGCTAAGCTTAGCATATTAGACGCTCTGCTTATAGGCGCTATAGGTTTTCTCCTTTAAGTAAATTCCTACCCCCTAGAACATCTTTTTATTCCATTTAAACTACATATAATAGCTTAGCGGCCGTTACGGTACTTTAATACTACTAGGGAAGACGTATAGGTTATAGTAGTCCTCCAGCTGCTAAAAGGATAGAAAGCTCTTAATGCCGTCTTTACCCTAGTAATTAAAGAAGTAGAAGGCTACTATAGAGAGGGGGTAAAGGATAGGGTTAGCGTTCCGTATACAGCCTATATACTTAACCTTACCATACTAATTCTACTTCCCTTATATTATTAATATAATTATATACGGCGCTAACTTATCCAGTTTAGGCCCTTTATTCTCTAGTTTAATAAGGATAAGGTTAGTAAGCTAAACATCTCGTCTACTTTTACCACGGGTAATAGTAGTATAGCCTAAGGAACGGGTTAGAAAACGACAGCCGTATAGACTAGATAGGGTATATACAAACCTAATAAATGCTTAGCTGCAGTTTAAAGGTAAGACTTAACTAAACCTAGNATCTTAGAGCCCGTCTCCTAGCACCAAGTAATCGCCTTTTTAAGCCCTTTAATGTTATAGCCGCTAGTAATTATAAATAGGCCTTAATTAATAAAGTTAACGCGTTAAATCCAGTCCTTATCACAGCAGACGCTATCTAGTACTACTAAGAGCTTTACCCCCCATAGCGGCTACAAGGTCTTACCTTCTAACTACCACGTATAAAGCTTAGTAATAGCGGAGACGTAGCTATTTACAACTAAGTATTAAACTATCTTATTAAATAGGGCATCTAAGGCCTCCTCATCCCATATCTCCCCTTCCTCCTTTATAACTTCCTCCCCTATACCTACGGCTGCCCCTATAGCTGCCCCTACAGCTACCTTCCCCCCTAGCTGCCCTACCCGCTCAACTGTCTTCTACCTTTTCTTTACCCACTTACCATCTTTCCACATCTCTTTCCATTTTAACTTCCGTTTTTAATAGCCAGCAGCCTATAATTCTTAGTTAACAACTTACTGCTCTAAAAATAGGTAAAGCTTATCTTCTATTACCTAGGCGCCGTCCATATTACCTTCCAGTCTCGTATACTAGTCTTCCCACTCTTTCTACTTTAGCTCATACGCCCTTATAGTATTCTTTAAGCGCTAGGCCTTATAAATATTATATAGCCGTGCTATCTAGGCCTTAAATTCGCTCTAAAGGCTATAGGGGAAGAAGGCTAAGGGGGCTTCCGTTAACCGTAAAGTAGACTATAGGGTAAGGAGATTCTTAAAAGACTCTATATCCATAAAAGGTAAGGGGGAGACGCGTAAGTACGGCGCGGGTAAATAAAGCCACCAAACACGTAAATATTAAAGGAGAAGAAGAAGAAGAGGGCTCTATATTATACAATTATAATTACAGTAGGCCTTTCTATATAAAATTAGAAGCCCTATATAAGCTAGCGCGGGCATAAGAACAGGAGAGGGTTGGAAAATAGATCATTAAGGCGACGGTGAGGTCAAAGGCGCGCTAAGGCCCTCTATACTAACCTAGTACTAACCTAGGCCTCAAAAACGCGTCTAAAAAGTAGGGGCCACCACCAAAGGGGGGGGGTAATATTTGGACGATATATCGCGGACCTTAGGGGGTCGTGCGTAACCCAAGGTTATGCCAAGCCTAACCCAGACCTCCGATACCTCTGCTCAGCGGGAGCTCTCGGCATTCGAGCGAAATACTGGCTACACTACCCGCGGGTGCGCGGGCGTAATCGCGGGCGTGGGCGCAAGCGCGGGAGTGCCTGTAGAGGCGATCTACAGACGTTAAATAGAGGCAGCAGCACCTAATCTAGTTCTTACAGCGCCTCGCAGAGCACTCTATAGTCCTATTTGTTAACTTAAGACGATCTTAAAAGTATTACAAGTGTTATATTTTAGCACTTTAATTTTCGCGATTTGGGCGTAAACAAGTTAAACACAGGGGGGGGGGGTGCGTGCAGTAATTAGGGGGCAACTAGTAGTGGCCTTAAATAGCTTACTAGGCCTAACTTAACGAACTAAATTTATACTGCCCTACTGATGTTCGGTTCTAGGTATGAGTTTGTTCAATTATTGCCGAAAACAATCTGCTCTGAATGCCTTCAAAGACCTCTCTAAGGCATGTATGGCGTGGCATTGATGAAATGGGTCGCTCTTTGTCCCGGCCTGGGATTGGTGTGCAGTTCGTATGCACCTCGCACTTCACAGAACTGGACGAGTGTCTGTACGCTCTTGCTCTGCATTGGGTTAAATAGGTATCAAATCCTACATTTGCTTGCTACCTCTTGCTACTTCGTACTGATGCCTTCTTAGAAGGGAGATAATCAACTGGAAGTGGCCTGACAGGAGGCAAAACGGTTCAAGGCTCCCTAGGCTCTCTTCAATACCTATGCAAGATTATCCTAGATCAAAGTTTATATCACTCACCTCGACTTGCGCAAGCTTTGGGCTGCAACGCCCAGTTCCTTGAATGAAATAGATGTTCAAACGATGTCCTAGATTAGTCGTATATTGCGCATCACTAGAGGAGCACATGAAAATACCCAAAGCCTGTGTTTGCGACTGCCCAAGACACATACAGGATTCTAAATAAGTAAGGCCCCACCGTTGGTACTAGTAACACTTCCCGTTAGATTCCGATTTCATGCAGTACAGATACGCCTCAGCTACATCCTCGACCTGGCCCACCCTGCCAATTGCCATTTTAGTCTCCCATTTCCTAAACGCCTCCTGTTTCTCTTGGTCCGGCATCTTCCACAATGTTGTGTCTACTGCCCCAGGACTCACTGCGTTTACCCGGATAGGCTTCATGTCCAGCGCTAAGCCCCGCGCCATAGTGTGATTGCTGCCTGCATAGCAGCCGACTATTACCCAATCCTGGTGCGGTTTCTCGCTCACCGAGCCGGTCGTGATAGTATATGATGACGTATTTGATTTCTCGAGATACTTTGCAGCTTCGCGCGCTACGATGAGCGGTGCATTGAACCGGACCATACCGGCTTGCTGTATCTTTTCTAGTGTAGTTTTTTCGAGCGGAGTAATGCTTAGTGCGTCGCCAGCCGTGTAGACCGCATGGTCAAGCTGCCCATCGGCCTCTTGCACGGCCTTCTCGAAGAGTGAGACGATGTTTGAATCAAGAGTCTCATGGTTGCCGAGGTCGCACGCGTAGCCAGAAATCCGAGACCTAGCGCTAGGATAGGCCTCTTCTAGTGAGGAGATAGACGCGGCGATGCGGGAGGCTGAGGCTGAGGATATGATGACGGTGCAACCGAGCTCGAGGCAGGCTTCTGCGACACCGTAGCCAATGCCACTGCTACCTCCGATTATAAGACGCAGTTGTTGCGGAGTTTGTTTGAGTATTTTGTCTGGTCTGTCATCGTAGAGATATAATCGAAGAGTTTGCGTTTCAAATTTTGGATAGATAGTTCTAGGTGGTACTACAAAGTAGTTCGGTAACAATTGAGGATGTTGATATTCGTTAAGGCACACCACGAAGCTTTCTTTTCACAATTTGACTGGTCGGATTTTGCTGGAGTTAAGGATGAGTGGGAAAGCCCTTACGCAGGACCTTGACTTAATAATGAGTGCGAGGCGGAATTACGGTTCGGAGATAAGAGCTTTCGCTGAGTGATGATGCAATTGCGGATCAATGATTCTGCTGTTAATGCGTTGCTAGCTGCGAGAAGTGGGTGGCCCTTGGCAAAATTTAGGCCATCTCACCTGTCAGCATATAATCATTCTTCACTAAACAATAGAGCTGACATTTAAGCAAGGCAGACCCAAAAAGACATCTATGCATTTTATAAAAGTGATATAAGCACCTAATCTAAGGCATCTGCCACAGAGAATTGATTTGCTTCCTCCGAACCTACAACATGTAAGCGATTAGTAATTATATATAATAAACGGAACAATAACTTACCAGGGGCGCCACAAACAGAACACCGACACCTAATGCAGCAACAGTTGCAAGCATCTGAAGCTTGTTAAAGCCCTTCCCTAGCATATCAAATGCAAAACTCGGGGCAACTCTAGTCCCGAAAATATCCAGTCCGTAAGCGAAGACTAGACTCGTACTTTCTAGCAGAGCTGGACTAGTGGTGATCTTTTTAACTCCGAATAATTCCATTTTGTGATTCAAGTACCACTTCGGATCAAACTGGATGACTGGCGAGTATTTGGAAAGGCCCTCGCTGACTTCCGCTGCCGTGGGGTCTCTTCCCACCGGCCTTCGGGGATCAATGATGTGACGTGGTATCCCAACAATTGAATTAGATTCCGGGAGTGTGATTAGGAGCTGGCGTGAGGTGATGCCTTGGCGAGTTTGTGTGACAGTCATGTGCGAGATCTCCTCCGGAATGTGATAAGTTTGAGAAACAACGTATGGCTTTGCTGCGTCATCTGAGGCAGTAGAAGGTTGTATACTGGAGGAGTTTGTCGCAGCACCAAGCGGACCGCGATCATTTGGAATTGAAGATTCAAACAGTTCTGCCACTACAAGCTGATACCCTCGAGAAGGATTTTCGAAAGATGAGTCTAGGGTGATGGAATAACTGAACCAGTTCTCCGACAGCGCTGATGGGATTGTTCGAGAAATATCAACATGGCTATGCGCAGCGGCATATAGAAGGTTTCCGGAAGCAGAATCCAAAAGATATAAGGATGCTGCCCGGGGAGTGTCGAGTATTGTGGTAACAAGAACAAGGTTAGGATTGAGATACTTGTAGAGTACTCTTCGGTCGCCTAGGACCTTTCCAATGGAAGCTACTGGATCGTTAACTGGTCTTGCGGTAACACCAACGATGCGCTCTCCGTTTGGAGGAACAAATTTCCAAATCGGGTCCGAAGCCTTTTGATTACGAAGGAAGCCTTTCAATTCTCCATCAACCAGCTCATAAGAAACCAAAGTTTGCTCTTCGGGTAATCTATCTGATTCCGCTTTGACCGTTCCCGCGGCTAAAGTGTTTCCAGTGGTTGAATTGATAAGAAGTGGGGTTTCGAGCCCTTTCTGCTTCACCTCGAAATATCCCTGTGAAATGCTCAATGTAGGATTGTCGAATGTAATTCCAGGGGCGAGTTTGGCAAGGTCAATGTTCCATACCATACGGCCAGCATTGCCGACATCGAGTCCGACCAAATGGTTATTATCCGTGGCAATAATTACGAGTTTACGGAACCCGAAAGTGTCCTGTTGGACTTCACTAGCAGAAGCGCCTGAAGATTTTCCGACAAAATTAGCAAGAATTCGTACTGGAAGGCCCTGGAGCCACGCTGGAAAATGCTCGAGGTCTCTTATGTGCCTTCTGACCCTATGTATGTAGGCAGCGAGAACATTCTCATGGCCTTCAATGGCTAGTTCTTGTGCGAGCGTTTCTTCCTCAGGGAGCTCTGCCCACACAGCAGTTACGGCTCCTGCTAGTAATTCTGGCCGAGTCCATACGAATTCTCCGTTACGAATAAGTACCCATTGTCCATCCGACAATAGCAAGGCAGACCTGACTGCATGAGCAGAACCTGATCGAACAACGACCTCCGACACGCCGTGAAGGGGATAGAGTTCTTTGGGTGAGCCTGGTTCCTTGGTTGGCCAACGCCCAAGGATGCCATGCGACACAGAAGATACGACAATGGTCTCATCCGATGTTATCCTCGTGAAATAGACATTAGCATCGGTCGTGCTTGTGGTAAAAGCCCCCTTGCCTGCCAAGTCGGGAAGGGTGTAAGCCTTCGATATTACGTGTGTCTTCAAATCAGCATGGAAGACTTCAGCCGAATGAGCGTTGGCTGTCTGATACTGGACAAGAAAATGCGAGAGAGAATTTATCCGGTGCGGGGCGTGCAAAACAATTTTTTGTACTTCTTCGCCAGCAGCCCTAGGAACATTGAAGGTTGATATGCTCTTGCTACCGATTATGTTTATCTTCAAGACTTTATGTGATTTGTCGGTCCATGCAAGGATTGGAGATGCAGAGTTTGCCCCGGCGAAGAGAATGGAGTCGGGGGACGCGGCCTCGCCATCTGAGTTCAGGGTATACTGGTCGAGCTTCTGACCAGTTAATGGATTGACAGAAGTAACTTTAATCTTCAAGCCTCCTAACATGGTTGAGTGAAGCGAGATGTAGTTGATGCTCGTAGCGGATATGGAGACTTGGAACGGAGAGTCTCCACTGGAGTGCCAATTAGCCCATTTTCCTTAGAGAGATAAGTGAGGAGCCTAAGCTACCTGTTGTCCAGATAGGTCCACTTCACAGCTCCAGTCTTGCCATCTAATCTCTTAACCCCGTGAATACCACCACTGAGAAGGACGACAACGTCCTTCGTATCCCTTTCTGATTTACCATCCTCAAGCTCTAGTATCTCCAAATCTTTCGCCGTCGCGCCGGCAAAGGCAGCCTGCCACGCAAATCTTCCATCCGACGCGCTCCATGCTGTGATCTCACCGCCCACCGCGCTTACTATAGTATCCTGTCCCTCCCCAGCCCTCAGAAATCCGTCCGTGCCGTTCGGAGAGGGCGATAAGGTTTGCCGCCAGACAATAGAGCCATCCTTCGGGTTCACCGCACCAATGACTAGCTTGTCCGAGAGGGTATAGATGAGGGAGGCTTTTGAGCCTGCGTAGGGCTGCTGGAAGAAAGTAGCATCCTGTTTCGGAAAGCCTAGAAGAGGGTGGTGATAATCAATGTGGTAAGCATCGTCGGCGAAAATGGCGACGGTCCTGGCGACCAGAAATGCGGCAGAGCCCAGCACAGCATGAAGCCGCATCGTTCACAGTGAATGGTCTAGATGAAGCAGCTCCTCAAGGTTCAGAGCTCCTACGTCCGCCGTTTCAGCGACTGTGGCAGCGGGATGTCGGAAGAGGTTCGGCCCGCTGTCTGACTCAGCCACTCGTTTTTTCTCTCGCCCTTCGCCCTGTCCGTTCAAGCAGCATGCAAAGCAGCAAGCCTCTCATCTGCCTTACGCTCACCGCAAGACGTCACCTATTCCAAAAGTTCTGATTACCACGTTTGTCAGCTTCCTGTTGAATTCAGCCCTCCTCTTGTTTCAATGCGAGCACCCCTGATGGTTGACATTATGGATTGCGAATTGGGCCCATTGTAGCTAATCATCGCGTGGCACTCTGGCGTGGCCAGCGGCGGAAAATGCAGTGCAAAACGTAACAGCCACTAAAACGAGTCAGCCACCTAGGCGAGCCATCCACTAAACCCACTATTATAAATATTTATTTAAAAATTTAAAAATAAGTTTATTATTATATATATAGCTTAAATATAAGTTTTAGTTTTATAATTTCTTTTAATAATTTTTTTCTAAACTTTTATATTTAATATTATTGCTTAAATATATTTAATTAAATTAATTTTTGTTTTATTTACAAGTAGTTATATTTTAAATTTTATTTAAAAGGCTAAAGTTATCAAATTTTGGTGTTTTGGGAGGCTGACTCGTCTGGGTGACTGGCCCGTGGGTGTCGGCTACTCGTGGTCTTGCCCGGCTCTGCAGGCTTTGCAGAGTCAAGCCATTCTTGATAAGGCGTCAAAGAGCGCGCCTAGGATCCCTCCAGGATCCAACGACGTGGGCATTGGAGCTTGGCTATCGTCGGTCGAGTCCCAATTGTTAGGATCGGTCTTGCATCCGGAGCTGCTAAGCCATGCTGCCGGTAGCGCCGAGAGACGGCCTCTGCTTCTTCGTTGGCGCCGCACAGGGGAAGCATTATTCCCCAAGCCGATGATGAAAGCTGCTTGTACAGGCAAAACTCTTTATTACGATAACGGGTGTATATAACAGGTATATAATGGGTATATAACGATATATTTTGTATTACGATCTTACATACCCTAATCAGGACTTTGTGGTGTAATTAGCGATTATCTGACTTTTGACGATATCGTTAAACCACCAATATCAGTATAACTAGTTGTATAGGAAGGGGTATATCTGGCCCGTAAGGAGGAAAATCTATATCCTTTAGGCTTTAGATCTACTTTTTAGTAAGTTTTTACTGCTTATTCATCCTGCACGTGACTCTTGATACAACAATACCATTGGTATTACGATACATTTGGCGCCAAAACCCATACCGTACTAAGAAGTTTCGCCTGTATCGGGCAACTAGCTAAACTGATCTAGTCCAATGTGCACCCGCGTGCGCTCTACGCATTGCAAAAACCCCCATGGCAAATCATGCCTGGCCTTGGCTTTGGCTCTAGGCCTCCTCCAGCTACTGCCAGCAATAACCTCCAGGTCCAGCGCATCGTTGCAGGCATTGTCGCCTGTGATCCCGCACTACCTAGGCCAAGCAATTATGTCAAGGCTCAAAGCTCGATCGAGGCGTGGCCGAAGAAGCCCAAGCAGTCTTGAGAGGTATTAATTATGCAGCGGCACCCTCTCCAAAGTTGCCCCTCAGTCTCCCTCTCAAGCAGAGCCCGAAATTGTTATTGTTGCTTGAGCTATTGAAGAATCTCCTCACCTTGACCGGCTATGTAATCGATAAGCCCACGATCCTTTTTTTTCTCTCAACGCCCAAACGCATCTTGGAGGTGAGTCTGGAATCCACCCCCATTCGCAACCGCAGTTTATCCCACATTGAAGCTCTGGCGATCACCCCCATGCAACCTGTAGAAGACCCGGCTCAACCTAAACAATATGGCTTACCAGTCCCGTAGCCTGGCTGGTGGCTTTCGCAGCGCAAACACGCATCACTGTTTTCTCCAAGCCATAATTGAAATCTAGACACACGCTTAGCAATAGCAACACCCATATTGTCCTCACCTCTCGTACCACTATACACCTCTAGTTGGCCATTGAGAAGCGAACGGCGACTTTGATCCGCCTTGGCCACTTGTGGCGTGTCCCCGCGGCTGGTGGCAGCAATATAACGCGCGCGGCTTTCCTTACCACCTGTCCTACCAACACTTTGACCTGAGGCATGTCGCAAAGAGAATACCATATAGTGGTTTTGGGTTCCGGTAAGTCTTCCTAGGAACGCGCCGGGTTAGAGTCGCCAACGCTAACGGATGAACGCTCCAGGCGGAGTTGGAAAAAGCTGTCTGACTGGTATGTCTTTCTACCACTCAACCATCTCAGGCCTAAGGGTTATCTACTGAACCTTCGAAGCACAGTTTGTTCAAAATGTGTGGATAGAAAGCTATGACCCTACGATCGAGGATTCGTATCGAAAAGCGATCGTAGTAGACGTTAGTACCCAATACCACTTCACTGGGTGCCCCAAGTCGCGTATTGATTCCCATGCACAGGGCCGACAGGTCATCCTGGAGATTTTGGACACTGCCGGGACAGAGCAATTTAGTGAGTCCTGTCTCTTGGGACGCGCTGTTTAGCAAGAGCTGACCCTAGTTTAGCTGCGATGAGGTATCCTGCGACCTTACCCGATCTACCACACCCCCCACTGATTTAGTTCAGAGAACTTTACATGAAAACCGGCCAAGGATTTCTCTTGGTGTTCAGCATAACGTCTATGACCTCCCTTCACGAACTTGCCGAATTACGAGACCAGATAATACGAATAAAAGATGATATGAGGGTACCGATCGTGCTTGTGGGCAATAAATCGGACCTTGAGGAGGATAGGGCAGTGTCGCGTGCGCGGGCATTCGCAGTGTCACAAAGCTGGGGAGGATGTCCATACTATGAGACAAGCGCCAGGAGACGGGCAAATGTTGACGAAGTCTTTGTAGATCTCTGCAGGCAGATCATCGTCAGGGACATGGAATTGTCGAGGGCGAGGGACTACGATCATCGAGACAGCTACAGACACCGTCGGGATAGGGATAGGGATCGAGACCGAGACCGAGACCGAGACCCAGGAGGGAGGCACGGTGGGCGACGGAGACGCCGTGACGTCTCACATTGTACAATTTTGTAGCGATGGATGTGAATCTTACCCGGCAAGTCCTGTAAGTAGGCATTTTCGACCCTGCAGGACAGGGCGCTTCGTCCTCAATCTCAGTTCTTCCGGTCTTTTCCGGCACTATTCTTTCTCAACCATAGAGGTATTAGAAGCGTAGCCCGCCGCCAAAATAACTTCTACTTTTTCTTGATTCATTCGTACGCTTGTTAGATTGTCACGCGTTCGACCCTGCGGCTGCATGTGGTGGCTGAGGTAGCTTTTGGCTAGATTCTCAACTCCACTCAGCCGCACGCTCATCTCCATCCAGAGCCTCTTAGGGCTTACCGGGAAAATACGACTCGATCGAGTAAGCCCCACTTAGTATGACCGTCAGCTCTTTATTTAATCAGCCAAGATGACCGAACTGTCAGCACAACGGAAAGTCAAATACACTTTCGGGGTTTCCCACCTCAAAGTTTAGCTTTGGAACTTGGCCTTCAAATTCTGCAAGCCTCCACTAGCATGAGTCCTTCTCGAGACAAGATGTTACTCGCATCTTAGAATTGCCCCCCAGTGCATGACGGCAATCCGCTTTCCTTGCATCTGCGAATTACAAGGCGATGTAAGGCGCCTCGAAATAGGTACATTTTCTCACAGCTAGAGTGATCCTGACAACAGATACGAAGTTTCCTATGAGCGAAAGGGACATGGATCCTTAGAGATTCCGGAATGCGATTCAGTATGTACGTTGTTGTACTTGGACAAGATATCTGGACTGTCGCAATCTGTATCCACCAAGATGATCTTGAAGAGTGCGGCCCGGGTCGAGATGATGTAAATCATTAGCAAGTCAGCTGTTGGGGTTCAGTTGTCTGGGGCCCGCTGATGATGAAACAACGAAAATCAATGAACCCAATGATACGGATTACTCGTACAGGCTGCAGATGTCATCGACCAGACTCATGTGCTCTAGTTCGGTCAAGGATTCGAAGGTCTTAATCTACGAGATAAACTCCGCACTTCTGGACACCTCAATATGGTGTAGCGAAGACAAATTTCGGGCTCCTAATTGCACAGCATTATACTCCAAATTTACCAAGAACTCCAAAAACCCTCATAGCTTCACGAGCTCTCTCAACCGCGCACTTGTGCAGCCTTTCCACAAGGAAGTCACATTTTCATCTCGAGCTCCTGCACTGAGCTATGACATTGCGAAATCGAAAGCTCTCATAAGATCTCTTTGTCTATATTCTCATTGTATTTGACTCAAGAGGCGTAAAGAAACACCTAGGGCTCGAGTCCTCATCATCTCAATCCGCGCCGGGAATGTTTAGCTATCTCTGTAGAGAAGCTGTTGCAAGCGGGCCTGCTTGCTACGATAATGTATTTAGAATCACAGGCCGCTGGAAGAACCAGAACAAGTTTTTCAAAATGGAACAAGGATATCTCGGTTCCCAAAAGGAGACTCTAAACCAGGCGATCATATTTGCATTCCGGTCGGTTAAAGCACTCAACTTGCTTTACAGTCCCAAGATTGAAGGGTTTATGAATATCTTGTTGGAATATTATTTTGCCGTGGGTAACGCATGGAGAAACTATAGAAATTGGAAAGGTGGTAAATTGGAGGCACGGGACTTCATGAGATTCTCTATTTTTACTGGCAAGAACTGGCCTCAGGCCTTCTACAAACGCCACCCAGAGCTCAAATCAAAAAGAGTCAAGGCGCTGGACTGGAATCGGCACGATAAGAATATCTATGACAAGGTCACCCACTGGTTTAAGGTGATTGGAAAGGAGTTACATGATCCGGTCATTCTGCTGGAGAATGTCTACAACATGGATGAAACGGGAGTCATGTTGAGCATACTCGGCTCCCTAAAGGTCCTTGTAGGTAAGGACGATCTGCGGGCTTACAGAGGCGCAGGCGTCAAGCGGACAGTGGTAACTGCGATCGAGTGTATTTCTGCAGACGGTAGGTCTCTCCTTCCGATGATCACCTGGCCAGCCACGACCCATCGAAGCAACTGGACCACGTATCCCACCCCCGGATGGCATTACGCGTGCTCCGAGTCTGGGTATACCGATTCGAAGATCAGCTTGGAGTGGATCAAAACGTGTGTTCGACCCTCAAACTAGGCCACTAGCAAACCAGAAACCACGAATCCTTATTTGTGACGGCTTTGGGACGCATGAGTCGCTCGAAGTTATGAAGTTTTGTTTTGAGAATAACATCCTCTGCCGTATTCCCTCGCACACCTCCCACAAGCTCCGGCCCTGCGACGTCGGAGTCTTTGGGCCACTGAAGACTGCATACCGTGAAGAGGTTGAACGACTGTATCGGGGAGGTGCAAGCACGATCGGCAAGCAGCATTTTACGTCCCTCTATTGCCCTGCTCGGCAAAAGACGCTCACCTCCCGAAATATTAAGGCGGGCTCTTCGGGTACGATAAAACTGGCCCATTTGGCACGTGCGCAACCCACTTAAAATAATCGTCGAATTGTTCACTTTACACGTATATTTAAGGAGGAGCTAGACCAAAAGAAGGTTCAGAAGCAGTACGAGTGGTACACAAAGCGGTTTCATGAATGTAGACGATTAGACGGTCAAATGACGAGGTATTAGATCTAATATATGTGGTCTTGATTTTTGGGGTTGCGTACGTGCCAAATGGGCCAGTTTTATCGTACCCGAAGAGGGCGGGTTGGTTGAAAGCAGGCCTACGTCCATTCAACCCAGATAGGGTCGTCTACACCATCCAGAAGCCACTAACAGAAGACATCCCTCAGAAAGGCAAGGTGAAGGCAGAACTTCGTTCCCAAAATGAAGTACTCCAAACGCCAGTGACAGCAGAGGCTCTTACCTCACTTCGTAGCCTAATCGAACAGGATACTCACATGCTCGACGAGCTAAGTAAACGGCGCTTGCAGAAGCTAGTTAATGCCGCCCAGAATTCCTTCGCCGAATGCGCCCTCCTTCTCGAAGAGAATCGACTTCTATTCGAACAGAACAACGAAAGCAATTGTCGCCGATCGACGCGGTCAACAATACTTGGAAAGGCAAAAGTTATGAGTTATGAGGATATTGTCGAAGCGCAAGCAAAGCTTGATGCTTCTGTCGCAAAAGGGAAGCCTGGTCGCAAGCGCAAAAGGGAAGCAGCAGCGGCAGTGCAGGTAAAAAGAACACGAAAAAGCGAGCTCGAGGTTGCGGAGCAGGAAATTGAGGCAGAGGATTTGAGGAATTACTGTTCTGTTTTCCAAATCTAATACAGATCGGGTTTGATAGGGAACTTGCGCAGTCTTTCGCAGGCTGTCACTGTACGATACAGAGTTTGACTTGCTGTCGTGTTCTCCGCGCGATAGTATATGCATTATAATCAAATGCAATCTGGAGAAGTCCGCACGAACTCTACCGACGCTCGCCTTTGCTCTGGTTTTCTGGCGTCGACCGCGCTTCGCTTGTAGAACCTGTTCACTTGGCGGAACTGACGCCATACCTTGGCAGCATTAACCACTTTGAATATCTACCACCTCGACCCATTTTCTGTCAACAACAGCCGACAGCAGATATAATGACACCAGCATTGGAGCTCCGTCGTTCGCTTAAAGCGCTGAGGGCCCTCCTCAGCCGCAAGCGTGACGAACTGGATTCAACGTATCAGAACAATTCATTGTCAACCAGGCTCATCGAAGTCTTTCTACGCACGTGGGATCTCGGCTTAACGGCCTTTGGTGGACCGCCTGTCCACTTCCAAATTATATATAATCGTTTCGTTGAAGGAAAGGGCGGAAGCAAGTGGATTGATGAACAAACTGTAAGCTGCAGTCATGCTCAAACAATGCAAACGACTAATTACAGCTGCTAGTATCAGGAACTATTTGCTGTTTGCCAGGGGCTGCCAGGACCAGGAAGCACCAAAATGTTGTTTTGTATCACCCTACTGCATGCCGGCTTTCTTCCCGCGCTTTTTGTCTTCTTCCTTTGGAGGTATCGTCAACCCATATTATTCTCACTAAACTATCACACTCGAAATGGCTACGGCGCTAATATATATACTACAGTTTTCCAGGGGCCCTGGCAATGTACGGCCTGTCTCTCGGAGTACAACGAATAAACGAAGTCCTCCCACCTCCTGTATACGCACTACTTTCAGGCCTCAATGCTTCGACCGTAGGAATAATCGCCTTAGCAGCCGTCCAGTTGGCAGAGAGGGCGATTAAGGACGATATTACGCGGATACTTGTTATCTTTGGTGCATGGCCTTAGCAGCCGTCCAGTTGGCAGAGAGGGCGATTAAGGACGATATTACGCGGATACTTGTTATCTTTGGTGCATGCGCAGGCGTCTGTTATAATGCATTATGGTACTTTCCGGTTCTTATGGTCATTGGAGGTCTAGCCACCTTTCTATGGGATGGCCACTTGAAGCCACTGCTATTTAGATTGAAAGCGCGTCGTCGCCACGAAAGCTCATCCAATGGCTCAGCTGAGGACATAGCTCAAGATAATGTTATTGCGTTAGAAGAAAATTCATCTCCACTGGATTTGACTCATCGGAGGATCAACGCTTCTTCATCTACGCAGCCATCTCAGGCCCCGTTAGATACTAGGGCGGAGAGCTCTACCCACGCACTACCAGATACGACACTCCAAAAAGCGCATACGATACGGATTCGGGTGGGAATCCTCATTGTTATAGTGTTCTTTGGTAAGTATCGTTTCCTGCTCCTCACGTTCAGTAGCTGATTATCTGGTTAGCTTCCTTTACTGCAGTAATTATTGTCCGTGCCCTATTACATTCACTACCGCTTAGCTTTTCTCTGTTCGCCAATATGTACCTTGCAGGTACAATAATCTTTGGTGGAGGACCGGTTGTTATCCCACTCCTTCGTTCTTACGTTGTTGATCCAGGATGGGTTTCAAGTCGTGACTTCCTCTTAGGACTTGCGATTATTCAATCATTTCCAGGACCCAACTTCAATTTTGCGGTATACCTGGGAGCTCTGACCTTGCAGCGAACTCAATATCCCACGATTTTCGGTTCTCTTATCGCTTTTATTGGGATATTCTTTCCCGGTTTGGCACTCGCCGTGGCTGTGCAAGGGTTTTGGCATGTTATGCGGACAAAGCAATGGGTTTTGAATGTGCTTCGAGGAGTCAACGCCACTGCTGTTGGGTTGGTATTCACTGCTGTATACAGACTCTGGGAAATCGGCTACTTGACTCCCAGAGTGAGTAGCGGCCAAAGTCTTGCTCTTAACCCATGGTGGGTGGTTGTGACCGCAGTCACCTATGCTGAAAGTGCATGGTTCAAGGTACCACCACCGCTTGCTATTGTAATAGGCGCAGTACTCGGTCTTTGTTGGTACGGTGCAGTCGGAAAATGATAAACAGGGATGCATATAATCAACGTAATCGTAATCAGCCCATTGATTTTTATTATAAAATCACCACACCTGATTCTGATCGATTACATTGATTACATACTAATTTCCTAATTAGGTAAGTAGGTGTAAATGCAGGTAAATGGTGATTAAAATGGAACTCTAGTTAATATACACGTACATATTAACTTTTTTTAAGAAAGCCCGCACGGACGTTTTTTATATATAAAACAGCTGGCTCAGCGCTTTTTGGTTAGCGCCGACTATAGTGGGAAAATTAATAAATAACTTTCTTAACACTAAAGCTTTATTACTATATTCTATTCCTACCTGTTCTTACCCTAGGTGATTATATTGATTATGATTAGTTAGATTATATAGTAATCATAACTTATGTAACTAATAGAGTAGTTATATGCATCCCTGATGATAAAGTTGATAAATGCAGTGCTGGCGACCGATAGATCAGTTACTAAATGGCGCATTAAGGATATATGCGAAAAAAGCTTCTGTGGTGTAAGGGAAACCTGGTCGGAAGCGTAGAGGCTCTGAAGCAGTAACAGCGCCGATTAAAAAGACACGCAGGAGCGAGTTGGAGGTTGCAGAGCAGCAAATCGAGGCAGATGGGATAGGGAGTTATTGTTCTATTCTTCAATTCTGAGATGAATCAAGTTATTGAGTAATTGCGCGACCTGTGCGACCTGCGAGCTGTCACTGTAGAGTAAGAGACTAATTCACAGCGCACTATCGACCCGGATATGCAAGAATTTTCACCTGAAGTCTCCATTGTGCGAGATATTGCGAATCTTATCCTTACTAGTTCTTAGCCTGTCTTCTGAAACTTTGCCCACCTCAGTTGCACCGCAATAGTAATAACCGGCAGGACTGAAACAAGCTCGCCTAACCCAGCATACTGCGGTGGAATCCTTGCATTAACAAGTGCCCCCGAAGCGAGTAGAATGGCAACTGTGTTGTACACGAACGCCCAGCCGAAATTGAATGCGATCCGCCACATCGTTGCCCTAGAAAGGTCGATAAGGGTTAGAATATCCTTAAGTGAAGACCGTATAAGAACCACATCCGCAGCGCTCTGCGCGACATCCGTCCCTTCGTTCACGTGCACGCCGACTGTGGCTTGAGCAAGAGCAACGGCGTCGTTTGTGCCGTCGCCACAGAATATTGTTGTGGACTTGCCGAGAGGATTAAGGTCCTTCATGAATTGCTGCTTGTCTCCGGGCGTACATCTAGATTTATAGCTTGTGATGCTGAGTTGGCGTGCTAGGGCTGAAACAGGTCCTTCATCATCACCGCTAACAATGGAGACTGAGATGCCTCGTTGCTGGAGCTCAGAGACGGTGCTAGCAGCATCAGGCCGCAGCACATCCTCCAGACCAAATACTGCACTCAAGTGGTTGTTAATGGTGACGCAGAACGTGGTGTAGCCTTGTGAAAGATAACTTTGTACCTTAGGGTGGTCGCCGAGACCAAGCCAGCGTGAGTTGCCCGCTTTGACATCCCGGCCATTGACATTACCTTCGACGCCTTTGCCGGCAAGTGCAGTGACATTCAAGGCTGCAGCACCGGGCGTAGTCTGGTTCTCTAGATGCATCCTGACTGCTGTAGCCACAGGATGTTTGATGTTCGACAGCAGCAAGAGCACTGCACCTGTAGTGAATGCCTCGTTGTCTTGCTCGCTCTCAAAGTATTTGCTTGCTGTCACCGTCATCTTGCCTTGTGTCAAAGTGCCAGTCTTATCGAAAACCACATGCGATGTCTTCCTTGCAACTTCAATCGTAGTTGCTGTTTTGAAGATGCAGCCATGTTTCGCTGCTACACCACCAGCAATCATAACAACCATTGGAACAGCAAGCCCAATTGCACAGGGACAAGACACGATGATGACGGTGATACCATAAGTCAATGCTTCGATGACTGCTCGTGAAACAGCGTAACCGCGGACCTTCGTACTGATCGGTATCCAAATCAGAAAACTGATTAGACCAAGCGCAATGGCAGTAGGCACAAAAAAGCTTGCAACTTTGTCGGCGACCTCTTGAACCTTTGGCTTAGAAAGCTTTGCTTCGTCAACCATACTCGCTATAGTGCTGATGGTGTTGCTGCCTGGCAGGCGACTCAGTCGAATGGTGAGAACGCCAGAACCATTGATTGAGCCGGCGATCACAACGGAGCCTGGCTTCTTTTCCACCGATAGAGACTCGCCAGTAATCATGGACTCGTCGATCTCGGATATACCAGACACAACTGTGCCATCGGTTGGGACTCGCAACTCTGGAGCAACGCGGAACAAGTCACCATACTGGAGGAGCCGGGCATCCATCTCTCTCTGTGATGAGTTTTGCTCACTGACTATGACAGCTGTAGGAGTCTGTAAGGAGCGTACAGAAACAGACTCAATCGCTTTCTGGCGTGCTAGGGCACTGACGAATCTCCCAACCATAATAAGAGTAACAAGTAGAGTGCTAGTCTCAAAAAACTCCCCGGTAGGGAAGGGATCGCCGGCAACGGCGTAGCCGAAGGAGATGACAGAAAAAATGTATGCTGCGCTTGTACTGATGACGATTAGTAGATCCATCTCGATCATACGTGAGAAAATGAGGCTCTTCAGTGCAGTCAGATAAAATGGTCCGGCTACAACGAATTGGACAAGCGTTGCCAGTACAAGTGAGACGCTGCCGTATACAATCGGACGCTCATGAATTGGAGCCCAAGCAAGAATAAGAACCGGGATCGTCAAAATGGCTGAGAGCAGTGTCATGAGGCCGACGTGACAAACATGTTTGCTACCAGCTGCAAGACCTGGATCAGGTTTGATTGGTGCTAGCTTCAGAGGAGCGCGGAAGCTGTGCTCGACAAGGTCCCGAGCTCCGACAACACTAGGATCGAACCATATCCTTGCTGTGGTTCTGTCGACAGCTTTGATGGATAGAACACCCTTTGGCAGCTCCTGTCGAACGAATTCTTGGAGATTCGATGGGCATGCCTCAATTTCAGAGCCTTCTTGCCTGATCTCTTCGAATTTGAATTCCATCATCCGTTCCATCTGGCGAATGACGTTACCCACGGACTCTGAGCGCAAGTCCAAGTCGAATTCAGCTCGACAGAGGACAAGGCTTGTCTTAAGGTTCTGAATAGCTTCGATGGTTGCCAAGGATCGTTGAAGCTTGTTCTCGCAGCCACTGCAGGTCATGCCGGATACGCTGAGAATCACGTGGCTAGAGTTTGGAAGTCCGCTCTCCAGATGCGGCGCAGATGACTCGATTTCTTTAGTGGTCGCCTTGTCAGAGCTAGCCTCTTCGGCTTCGCAGCATGAGCTACCACATGGGTTGTCAACCGAATCACATTTTGTCGCGGCTGCTCGAGCTGACTTTGGGCTACATTGTGTATGCGTAGATCGCTTCCCCGATCGATTGGCAATTACCCTTGCTAAATCAAGTGTAGACCGAGGTGGAGGGGCGCAGCATGGAGGCTCACCGCGGCTTTTGAGGGTGCGACAGAGACAGCCTAAGCTCTTGAGTATATCTCGATAAAATTGGCGAGTACTGATGCCATTAGGGCAGCATTCGTTGGCCACTTCAGGTAATGGAGTAGGGAAGGCAGTCTTAGATCGTGTTCTCTTGCAATCTAGGTTGTGTCAATACACATAATCTTACCAACTGTAGTCTTTGGTAAAACGTACTCTTCAAGTTCTTCTCGCACTCACGAGCAGTTATGCGATCAATGCATGACTCTATAGCACAGTTAGACAGATTTGTAAGAACGAAGACATAATAAGTATTTACCATTGCAACAAGGCGCTTTCTTCCCGGCGCAGCAGTCCAAATCTCCATTGTTACATGAAACTGCTGTGACTTGCTTCGCAGCCTGCATTTCCAGCACATCTTCGCAGCAATTGGGTTCACAGGAGACGGCGGGAAGAGGCATATTTTCAGACGAACAGCACTTGTCTTGATATCCTCTTGTCTGGAATCCTTCGGCCTTGACCGCTATCTCTTCGACGATGATAGGGGTTCCCTCAACTGCTTGAGCCTCGGAATCAACGAATTTAGAGCCGCGACTAACATCACATTTGTTGGCCACGTTTGAAAAGGTCAAAGTGTTCTCCTTGCCGGTGGTATTATCCTTATCTAGGGTCGACGTGCTACCATAGCAGCCAGCGTCCACATTAGCGTCTACGTGACGGATAGACGAACTCTTCTCTCCCTTAGCCGTTGCCATAAGGAGGCTTGAACAGCAGTTCGAAGCACATCCGTCTTTGGTTGTATCCTTGGTGGGAGTTTTGTCATAATTACCTCCTTTGACCATTCTATCCGTTTCACCGCTTGAATTCTCTCTGCGACCAAAGCCCTGCACATATTCTCCTCCAGCCTCCTCATCAGTGTGAGCTGCCGTTATCCCATCGCCGACTTCGAGTTGTTCTGAACCCTGAACCTCCGCGTTCTGGCAGCAGCCGAATCGGCATCTGCCTTCAAAGGGGGAATCTGAGCAGTCCATGCTGACTAGTAACCGTTGGTAGCTGATGATGTTATTGTGAGTTGATAGAATTGCAGGCGTTGGGGAGTCGCATGGCGGCAAGGTGGAGTGATCTCGCAAGATCTTGTAACTTGGTAGCTTGGCGCCTTGTCCAGTTGTCCTGCTCTCGTTCACCACGTGAAAAGCAAAGTTTCATCCTGACAATGTCAATTAATAGAATTAAGGCTTAATAGGCGTCGCGTCACTCCCGTACTTCTGTGTCAAATATCAGTATCTTCCATACAAGTCGACGTTGGCTCGCCTTGATGACTTTAGCAGTCCAAGTTGCACAGTGTTGATTGGTCGGTGGTGCGTTCCGGCACAAAGGGCAGCTGGCGTCGGCTAAAAGTGGTTAGATCAATAAGTACGTGAAACCTTATCAATAAGACAATTAGTGAAGGCGGTGTAGCGTATGATACTTATATGCCGTAAGCCGACTGCAATGTGCCGAAAAGGTGCTGGCGGATCAACCTGTGTGAGGGAATTGCTTTCTGCAACATCCACATAATTGGCGATGCTTTGCTTAATAGCGCACGCGATGTTTGAACTCGATCTACTGCTAGTGATGTATTGAAAAATAATAAAACAAGGAAGGTGGTGTTGTGGCGACGAGTTTTGGTTGCATCGTTTGGATGCCACCTTTGAAGTCTGAACGATAAGACGACTACGCTTTTGTAAAATTCCAATCTAAAAGACTGAGTTATGAAGAAATTATTAGAGATCCCATTGTTAACTGTGGTATAATAATATTATAATGTGTGCGGAATCTGTTGTGCTCTGAAGTCAAGTTGTTCCGGATCACCGTGTTCTCCGCCACACCGGGGGAGGTTACTTCTTGAGACCTGAAAATGATGTTCGAATGGGCTCCCGTCTCTAACCCCTAAACACAAAGAGGACCAAAAATGGGACCTTCCAGGGATGCGATCTTCCCCAGGTCCTAGAATCGGGCCACTTCTACTTCTTCTTGTTCTTATTTATTGCTGCCATTTTACACATGGGAAGCACAAAAACTATCTGTAACGATGGCAGAAAATACTCACACAAATTTCCAACTGGATGCAGAGCTAAGCTGTTTGGCTAACGGAGCGGATATCCCTAACATCACCCATCTATCAAATCGAGAATCTCATCAAATGCTATGGGATAGCATCTTTGGTGATTACAAATGTCTTAACAACATCGTGCAAGACTTGGCGGCGAACCCAATTCTAGTTGGGACAAGGCTTGATTCTAAGCCGGCATATATGGTTCTAATATCTGGCGACATATCAGGTGACGTCAGTGATCTTGTTGGATTGGCGTGGCGTGGATCTGAGGCCAAATCCACGCCATCCACCAAAAAGACGATTTGCCGCCAGGATCGCCACGGCGCTCCAGTGTAGATATATACTATATATAGTAAGTCTTAGCATAGGCTTAGTGTTATAATTAAGGAGTAGAGTGTAGTTGAACTTACTAAAAAGGGTACTAGATTTGCTTACNACCTCCCTTTAAGCGTNCCTCTATAATCTTATCNTCCTTAATAACTTTTACCTTATCGCTAAGTGCACCCTCTACCTTAAAGCCCCCGATTGCGTTAAACTCTTCCTTAAGGCCCTTACCCTAAGCTTTACTAACTACTATATGTGGCTAAGGCAGAGCTNCTACAGCCTTACGAGCGGCAGAGGCTTNTGCGGGTNGGCGCGGCTGGGCTTATAGGAAAATATCGCTCTATATAATTAAGGGAGGCAAAATAGAGCCATAGCGCGATCGCGTATGGAGGAAGGATGTAGGAAGGAAAGCAATATGGGCGGCTCCCCGAGATTATATAGAAAACACTCCTATTTTTAAACTCCGAGCTCCACCGATTGGCTCAACACCACGCTTTAACACCTTATTGATCCTTCCTCCTCGGCCTCCTTCTTCTAATTGGGTATAGAACTGGCGCTCCAGGAGCTCCAAAGCTTTAAGATCCACTCCGCGCCACTAATTAAATTAGTAGATCCACCGCCAAAGCAAATTGGATCCAGCCATCCACGCCATATTGCCGCCAATCCAACAAGATCACTGGGTGACGTGACTTACACGAAGGATCTCTTCTTCAGCTCTTTAAAGCCACATAAGCATGTAGAAGGCGCAGGAGAGATCATATGACTGTGGCATCACCCTCAATATTGCCGACATTCTACAATGCCTAGAGGTAATACCTGTGGATATACAAAAGCTACTGTACGATGGAGATGAACCTCGTTCGACTTATTTGTTCTGGAAAGACGCCGACTGCGCACTAGGAGTTCTCGAGCCACCTTCCCCTACTTATATCTTGGGGCGGAGGTAGCTAGTACTTTATTATATTATTATAAAAACCTAGGCTTGTTCAGTATATATACCTATAAGGATAACTATTACTTCTAATAAAAATGCCGTTCTTAATTATAGAGAGCTGCTCGTTTTAAGTGTAAGTAAAAACTGTACTAAAAAGAACAGTAGATAATAAGAGCGAATGCATTTTTGGTTTGATTTTAAATTGCCAAGAATATGAATTTAAGTTAGTTTAAGTCTTATAACATTACCTAATACCTATATATCTGAATATATGGGTCTAAAAGTAGGACTGTTTAAAGGCCTGCTTTTGGGTAACTATATTAGCCTCGCTGTCGATATAAGGTCCCAGTTTTGGTCCCTTATAAAATAATAAATTCTAAAAGCTGGGAAGTTTTCTCCCACTTAAGGTTTGTATATTATTTTTTCTTTTATTTAAACCCTAAAACAACAACAATCTAGTCGAGTATTTTCGCAATATTTTTTTAAACCTTTGTAGCTATTTCCCTGTCTTATAACCTTTGCTAGCTGCGCTCTATTGCCCAATACTAATATAGTAGGTAGTGGGCTTCTAAACAGTCCTCTGCCAGCGGAGATATCCGTTATTAGAGTAAAAGATATTCAATTAACACAATTCCTTAAAAATTTAGAGGTTTCGTTCTTCTTTACTAAATTTATTAATCTCTTATAGTAGGTCACAGAAGGATATTTAAACAGCTCTATAGATACTGTTAGTAGGATTGCCACAGTAAGTTATCTTTTTCTGTTATTTAACCTCCTTTAGCTGACTTTAAGTAGCAAGAAGAGGTCTATCTTAAAACTCCTACCACTATCTTTAATACTTATAGTGTGCTACTAACCCTACCTTATAACTATTTATTCCCAGTCTCCTTTATAAAGGAGTTCTTCAAATTAACTAATCTTATTAGCTTAGTCGGTCTCTTTACGGTTATTAGACTGTCTTAGCGTCTTACACTCTTAGATCCTTTAGCTGCGAGGCTTATTTTTTTTAAAAAATTCTTTAGTTAAATCTAGATATAATATTTTTTTCTATAATATTTAGGAGAGATAGCCGAATCCTTCTCTATTTAATATAGGTATTAGTACTATCTAGGTATATAATATAGCTTTATTATTTATTATACTAGGATTATATCTAGTTAAGATTCTAATTCCTATACTTCCCAAACTTATAGTGGCTAAAGTAACAATCGCTCCTTATGTAAATAGTATAAATAGCACTAGTGGATATATATTAAAAGAATTTACGTAAGACAATACGCAGATACCTTTTATTATCGAAGGGGATAAATAGCTGCTTACTGGCTAGGTAAATTAGGTCAATAAGCCTATATACTCCCTTAATAATAATAATAAGGGGAAAAGAAACAGCTAGAATGCTATAAGGGATAAGTAGGATTACTTTTATAGCTATAACCACTAAGTAGTATAAGAATGTTAATAACTTTATACTGGGTATAATAGTTAGTTTAGCGGTTATTATAGTGTCCTAATTAAAAAGGGTAATCTAATTAATATAATAGAAACTTTAGCGTTAATATAGTTGTAAGTAATATCTACTACTACTTAATAAGAAACACTATACCCCTAGAATACTATTAAAAATTATCTTAACTTTAATTAATATAGAATCTGTTTATATAATAAATCTTTTTAGGTATCTATTAATGCTAAAATAAGATATCTAGACATTGATACGAGAAAGGACTAATTTGTGGCTTAGCGAGTATTTTTAACAACTACGCTAAATGCTTGACTTATTACAGTCTAAGAAAATATAAATAAAAGGAAATATAGCAGAATATACAAGCTCGGTATAAGGCATTATAGCGTTAATAAAACAAAATCTAAAGTCTATAATCTAGGACTTAAAATATAAGTTTAGGTAGAAATCCGTATTAAGATAATAAGTATTATTTTATTAATTATTAATCTAAGCTAGAATATTAAGTCTTTATGCCTATCTAGTATAATTAAGGTCGATATTTAATAATTCATTGCTTAACGTCCGATTTAGATCCCTATTGGGCCCACGCGGACTACTCCTTATTTACATATAGGGAGAAAACTCTATTTAAGAAAAATGAGAAAACCCCGTGATCCATCTCCCTGCCTTTTGGGACTCGCCTACTTAGCGCCTACNAGTCGCCTATAGTGCTCTACTACCTTACTNTTTAACCTCCTTAGGAACNACTGCTGCCGTAANAAGCCTANGGACGCGCTAGTATTANAAACTATTACTCTACTACTGTAGAGTTACTANGGGGCACCTACTNCTTGCCCCCTTGCCTTCTATTACCATTTNCCTTATAACCTGGAACTAATTTAGCATATTTTAACTAATAAGCCACTAGGTAACCGCCTTAAGGCCTTTTTATATTAAGAGCAGTATATTATAGTTCTCTATGCTAGCTACTAAGAGCATTATTTCTTAATTGGTGCGTAGGGGGCATAGCAGTATTACGTATTTTGGTGTCTATTTTAGCTAGCCACATTTACATCTTAGGCTACCTATTAGGACACCCACCTAGTAAAGCTAATCTTTTAGTCCTATTATTCCTGTTCTTAAGAGTGTTGCTATTATATTTTCTACCTTTATTAGGCCTTCTCAGAGCCCTTAGGTATTTACCCCCTATAGCGTTAACTATGCTATAGCTTAGGTTTATCTTACCTAAGTTAGCCTCTATACCTTTAACTTCTATTTACCTCTCTAGCGTTAGTCTAACCAGTATTATATTATAGTAGATGGTTTCCTAGCGTTCTTATATATTCTACTTTAGCTCCTTTCTCTATTTTGCTGTTATCTTTACTAACCTCTTACACATCTCCCTTTTTCCTTTATATAGGCCTAGGCCCTAAAGCGGTACTATTCTTTTTTTGCTTTCTTTACCTATTTCTCTAATATCTCTTCCCTACTTTAGGGTTGTTGGTTTGTTCTCCTATAGGGCACCCTAGGGTCCCTCTATAGTTTACTTAGGCGTGTCTTAATGTACTTTATAATATTAGAGTTATATTTATTTTGCGTCTTTTATATTACAGCGGCTTTAATATATAACTATAGGGGGGGAATATTGGATTCCTTCTTAAGCAGTACTATAGCCGTTCGCTTATNCCCGCCTATAATACTCTAAAGGTAGGCTATTTAGACCTTTTAAAGTAGTTTAAGAAGTGATTTAGGGGGGCCCTTCTTAGTTTCTCTAATGGCCTAAATACTAGATCTATATGTTATAGTTAGCTAAATAACTGCTATATATAGTAGGCGTGACCTTTAGAAGTATAGACCCTATATAGAATTAACAATCCTGGATAAAGCGATAAACTATACTTGGCCTTTACGGGCCGCTTACGCCGCATATACGCTCTACCGGAGCTTACTATCTACCTATACTCCTAATACCCTTAGGCCCTAAACTAGTTAACCCCTAAAGCCTTAAATGCGAATTATATACTAGAGATCTATAAATTAGTTATATTTTCTTATAAAATGGATTAGCTGGTATTTCTCTAGTAAGAATTAGACTTTATAACGTTTTACCTATTCTATATAAGTATTATAGGCTTTCTCTAGTGTTCTACAATTCTCTACGGCTATTAGCCCGTATATAATTAGGTTTATATTATTAATAAAGCCTATCCCCTAGGTTACCCCTTCCTTAAAGAAATTAAGTAGGTTACTTATAAAGAAAAGGAAGAGTATAGGTAAGAGGGGTAATTCTTATAGTATTCCTGTTGCAACTATAATAGGGGGGCTCTGGTATCCGCTAAAGACTAGTAATGTTTCTTTCTAGCCTATAAACCCTTAGATAAATTATATAATCTATTCTAAGAAGCCCTTTGCCCTAAGGATATGCAGGAGACGCTTATGGGGTATATTGTTATAGGCACCACTAATATTTAGGCTAAGTATTAATACTATAAAGTCCTTTCGCATCGCCTATATAGATTTAATGGTGGCAGTAAGTAGCGTAAGTGCTAATAGTGTTAAGCGGTTCTTTCTTACCCCTATTTAGCTTTATAGTAGTAGGGCGTGTTCCTCTACCGTATCTACTATACGTTCCGCTATTACCCTTTTTAAGATCTTGCTAAGGGTGTTTTTTAAGGCAATAGGGCGGTAGCTTTCTGGGATTAAGTAATCTACTTTGCCTTCTTTTTATAAGATAACCGTTGTTATAGATCTTCCAAGTTATGGGTAGTAGCCTATAGCAAAGTATACTCTGGCTACATCTATAAGCTAAGGTACTATAAGTGGCCCATAGGTTTTTAGGGCCTTATTTGGAATCCTATTTAGTCCTAGTGCTATATTATTTAAAAGGCGGCTAATGGTTCTAGCCATTTCCTCTATTATTATGTCGCTGTTAACCCATAGGCGAGTTACCAGTGTTTTGCCCGTAATATTACTAAGGTCTGCTAGAGCTAGTTAGGGGAAGAACCTTTCTGTAAGGATCTTTGCCTTCTTATCGTTATTGTTTATGGCCTGTGATTCTCCTACTCTTCGTAGGGGTGGTAGGTGTGGGTCTTCTGCTAGGCGCCCTGCCTTTTTCTTTACCTATTTCGCTATAGCCCAAAGGCCCTTGTTATGGGGGAGGCTCGGGTTAGAAGTATGCTCGTTTATAAACCGTCTCCAGTTATTCCTTGCTTCTTTTTTTAGGGTATTCTTTAGCTAGTTTCTTGTGAAGGTCGATATTTAAGCTGCTAAAGTGTCTTAATCTACCTTCTCTAATTAGGGATTCCTATTATAAATGCCAAAGTATAAAATTTTCTATATATTTAGTCCGCTTCCTTTTTTCCTTCTAATATATCCTTCTAACAGAGTTCCGCGAGCCTAAAATAAGATAATAGGCGGTTTAGGTTATTTTCTAAGACATAGCTTTAGTCTTTAACAGCTTGTCTTTCTTAGCGAAGTAGCATTATTTTCTCTTCCTCAAGTTCTTTAGGTGTTGGAAGTAGAGCGTTAAAATCGATGTATTCCGGGTTGAAGTAAGTAAGCACTATAGGAGGAAGAGACTATTGATCTATAATTCCTTTTGTAATAGCCTCTATAGAAACGTTATAATAGAGCCAGCTAGCCTTTTTATAGAGTCCTTTCCTTTCGTAAAGGTTAGCGAGATTAAATTCTATCTTTAGCATTATTTAATTGTTTGGTTGGATATAGCAGCTAGCAAATCTTAAAAGCTTTTACTTTAGCTCTAGTTAAATAAGTTCTAATTTATTAGGTGGAAAAAAGATAAAGTACTTAAATATTAAGTAAGGGATTCTATTAAGATTAATTAATTATAATAATAGACGTATTCCTAGAGCTTAGAAGGGTTGTATTTAATAGTAGAAAGCTAAAAAAGAAGAGTAGTAGAGATTAGTGTATAAGAAGACGAAAGTAAAAAGGCTGTTTAACAGCTTTATATAGACTTTATTAACTCTATTATATATTTATAGTTATATTAGTAAACGCCTAATAACGCGTTTAATCTATAATTAAGGGCGAAAAAGCCTAGTTAATTATCTATCCTTATTTTATAAGCCGTGCTTAATATTAGTACTATACTCCATCTACTCGCGAGATATAATACCTATTATAAACTAGATAGTCCCTTTTATACAAACTGTGTATAGCCTGCAATCTAAGGAGCCTTAGAATATTACTAAATGCTACGCCATTATTACTTTAGGCATTTATTATAACAAAAAGACAATTAACTATAGCATTACTTAGGCAGAATAATAATAAAGCGGCCTTTGCTTTTATGTGGTTTTTATCTATTATATTGTTTTATATTATTTATAGCTTAGCACAATAGTATATAGCGCTATATCCTTCTATCTGTTATATATAGATTATAGTTATACTAAGAACGAAGTACAGGCTGTTACCTAATATAGCGATATTAAAAGGCTTAGCCTTTAGAGAGATAGGCTTAAGGCGAAGTATCTATAACCTAATAAACATTAAACCTATCAGAGGATCTTTAATACTTAACTATAACCTAATATATTAATATAAAACCGGAATAGATTATCTTTAGTATTGCTCCTTTAACGGTAAGCTAACTCCTTATATATAATAAATATAAAGCCTATCTTGTAGAGGCATTAATATACAGTTTTAAAAACAATAGCTTATAGCCTACTAGTTTATAGCTATCGGATTATATAAGGATTAAACCTTTAGCTTAGGCTCCTTAGGTATAAAGAGCTGTGGTTTAAATCTTAGAGATTATTTAATGTAAATACTTCTTAATTTATTACTCTATACGCAATAAGCCTAATAGATTATTAAGGATATAGCAGCCTACATTTCTAATTACACCGTTAGTCTACTTTCTATATTGCAAAAGGAAAGAATAGAATACTACGCGGCATCTACTCTCCCTAAAAGTATAATAAACATATAAGTAAAGCCTATAATAGTATAACATGGCTCTAAGCGTAAGCAGTATAGATTACTTCTTCCTAGGATTAAATTAATATATATTTTCACCTAAAGACGACCTATTTAGTCTCGGCATGCTCCTAACTATTACTGCTATTAATACTTACTGCGACTATAGAGAGCTAACGGAAAACACGTTTCAACCTTATATTAGGTTATCCTCTACGCCCACTAAATTGCCCGCAAGTTAATCTATGTATACTATTAAGGGAATGCAGCCTATTATAGACTTGTCATTCTTAACGGGTAATAGGTGTCTATTAAGAGAGAATGCGACTACTAGGATTCTAGAAAATGCCGGCGATAAGGCCAAATGCTCTAGTATTAGCTAAACCAATTGAGGAGGGGGTGTCCGTATATCAGTTAGGGGGTGTCCGCATATCAATTAGGGGGTGTTAATTTACCGCTGGCCTAGAATATACCCCTCGCTGAATTAAAGAATTACCGATGCTTCCAGTTTCCTTATGTGGAGTGTTTCAAGCCGGAGGATTGAGGCACCGATAATTTTTCATGATTTCTCACTAACCATAAGTCTCTTATCTATTCACAGTCCTCTCACAACTTTGAATACTGGATTACTATGGCTCAAGAGAAAATAGCAAATGTGGCAGCACTTCCTCCTCATCCGATTGGTCTTTGAAGTCCAAGCCATGTCCGATGATTCTAAATCTTGGAGACAAATTCTTCACATCTAGAGGCCGTTTAATTTTTCCAAGAATAACAAGTGATGCCACCACGGCTCGTCGCTAATAAGGATGCAGCCACGCACACGACCGTGTTTTATTTTATTTTTCAATCACGCATGCGCTTGCATATCCGGCGCCAGGGGTCCCAATAATGAATGAATGAATAAGTTGGCCACTTATCGCATCGTATTCATAAGAGAGCCGATTTATCGCGATATGAATAAACAATCGCGATACTGCATACATAGGTAGAGGCTATATAATCAGTCCTGGCATGGTGTTGTAGCGATTTGCTGTAGTCGACATTGTTTTAGAATCCTCTAACCCCCCTTCTTATTGCTTACCATCTGCTCTTGCGTATATATTTAAACAAGCGGCGTACAATTAATACTATACACACACCTCAGTATCCTTTACTACACCACAAGGCTTTACGTTTCCGACATATATTCATAAGGATTTCAAAATATTCAATCATTATCACTGCTTATGAATGGATGTATCGTTAGGAACCAATGGATAAAATTACCGTTGGGGCCCCTGGAATCTATTCGTCGTTTTTACAACCCGTGTATACTCCTACAGAAGCCAGATACTAGTTGCATCCGTGCGGAAACGCCAACTTCCAGAGAAAATCTCTGTGCTGGTGCGGTATCCATTCTGGTCCCGAGGCAAATCCAGCTAGGCATGTTGGCTGCTGGACACGACAGACAGGCAACAGCTTCATAGTTCAAAGGCCAGTTTGCTACTGGGGCGGGTCAGTGATGGAAATGGATTGGAACAGAGTGGATTAAGGCTCGAATCTACTCCATCCAGCGAATAGCTGGTGGAGGTCCAGCGCGTGAGTATACCATTAATAGTAAATATATATATAAGTCTTGGCAACCTTTTGGTGTTAAGGAAGGTTGGTGCGAATCTCACTAATTTAACGCCGATAATCCTTATCATTATCCTTATCGCTATCCCTACCAGCTTCCTCTACCCCGCTAGTAATATCGTCGCCTTCTAGATTAGCTAGTTACTCTACCAAAGAACGTGCGCTGCTTTGTGTATAGTACTGGCTTCGTTAAAGCTCTATACCGAATAAATACCTTGCCATTTAGCCGGAACTCCTTTTGTTGACCTGAATCGGATTTGCTTACCACCGCCTTACTACTGTCTCAGTTACCTACCCCTTGACTCGGTCACCGAATCGGTCACCGACTTAGTCTACTACCCCTTCCTCATATATATATAGAAGCTCTAGAGCCACATTCAATAGACAGAGTTCTCATTCCTGATTGTTCTGTTCAACATCTCTACATCCTTTATAGTGTTGATGGTGTTCGGATTAATCGACTTTGGGGTGAGGATAATATCACCAGAGGCAGAGGCGCTGCTATACCTAGGGCATGGTGAACAACACTAGGGAGGAGCGCCGATATAGGCAAGCAGCGGTGAGGGCTGGGCGATGGGCACGAGTCAAATATTAGGTGGTTGAGACTATAATTTTTAGACGTCCTGCCATAAGGAGCACTACTAATTGGCTATTTATCGCGCACTAACCACTGGACGCTTAATTCTTCTCCCGAAGAGGTATAAGCTGTGGAGCTCCAGGAGCTCCACCAGCTTCAATCCACGCCACTCTACCAATCAAATCAATCAATCTAAATTTGGTGAAAGGGGTATTCCATCCGGAGCTCCAAATAACCTCCAATCCAGTTCCATCACTGGGGCGGGTTATTGGTTGGGCTCGGCACTACCTGCGAAGCGGCAACTGGTGTTGCTCTGGTGTCCACCCTTGGCGAGATAGCGAGTGTGAATGCGGGAATGAACGGCTCACCTATGAGCCCAAGTGTTGATGCTGGCGAAGCAGACCCTCCGGGTATTGCACCTGAGCGCGTCGTAAGTCTACTACCGCAAGTCTGGGAATCAAACCTACCATTTGCCTGCTCGACACCTTCATCGGCGAGTTCTCGACCCTCAGGGCCATAGTAAGGATGATACACTTCCCTTTTTGGATTGTGGAGTCCCGTGTTCGCAAGGATATTCGGGATGGGGTTGTGGCCTGGAAGACTGTTGAGGACGTTTCTCTGCCAGTTGTCCCTCAGGCGATCCTGGACTTTCTTAACGTCGTCTATTATGCCCTCGTAGCCAATAAATATGGCAATTGTCCCAGCTACTACAGGAGAAGCAAAACTTGTGCCATCTACATAGGCGAATTCGTCGTCTCCTTCATGAGACGCTGTCCAAACGTCCTCTCCCGGTGCGAAAAGGGTAACGTTGTCACGGTAGTTGGAAAAAAAGGGAAAAGACGAACCCGCATGGAATGGTTCCAAGCGGCTCATTGCTATTGCCTGCGGAAGATACCAGGGATATTCCTGCGTCGCTAGCTTTTTTAAGGATTGCTTGGAGCTGAGGCGTCGCACTCACTTTCCATGACATATTGATCACAGACCCCTTCCATCCCTTGGGCTGCTTAACTGTTAGCTTCGACAAACGAAAGAAGAACTGGGAACGAGAGCGCCACCAACCTTCAATCGGCGGAGCTCCAGATGATCGTCAGTGACATCATCGATAGCTATAATGAATTAATACTGTTATGCGTGTAAGTTGTCTAATTTACCTTGGGCGATGCGGTCGTATGTTCCTCCTCTCCCTAGAATCTTGACATTGATAAGTTGGATCCAAGGTGATACCCTGAAAGCCATTCCCGCAACCTGAAGCGTATTAGAATAAAGACCACGGTAGGGATGCATTATGCTTACATTAGTTCCGTGTCCCTCCGTGTCGTCCTGCACGCCAATTGAACAGATCAGTGTCTCTACCTCTGAAGGCCTGTGTGCTAGCTTACAAATTCTTCATTAACGTATTTATTTCGGAAGTTCCGCGGTTTATTAATATAGCCGAGCTGATTATGGGTGATCCGAATACCTGTGTCCAAAATGTACATATCAACGCCTTTCCCGCTCTCCTTAAGCATATCCTAGTGAGGAATAGTCAGCTTATATCACCAAATGCATAGGATCTAGAATGACCATACACTATCAATTACCCACTCGTCTTCTTTGACCCTGTCATTTTGGCCCCATGACGTTGACATAGCTATAACCCAGTGCCACCAATCTTCCCACACTTTCCACCTCCTTTCGAGATCAGGAGGTGAGAGGCCTTTCGCGGGTCTCGCGGTCTCTACATCCCAGTCCGGTCGTGGGTTAAATTCCCTGTTGTGCTCGACGAAGCGAACGCCTGGATCATATCGAATGCGATCGTGCATTGTGCGCTCATCGACTCGGACGCAATAGCCATTAATATTGCTATAAGGATGAAAATAACTTGCAGTTTCCGAAAGATTTGTCCTTATGAAAGAGAAGTGGTCCTTGAGTGGATGATCATCGCGCAACATGACAAGGTATTCATCTTTGATCAATGGTTCGTGAGCAGCTTCGAATCGGTGGTAAACAGCTGGTCGTGCGGCCCTTGGTCTTGCCTTTTCTAATCCCGATACTAAGCCGCCTAGGTTCAGCAGTAGGAGTGTGATTAATTTCATGACGGAACGGCGAGAGAATATTTGAAGTTGATAATTGAAGACCTTGAAGCAAATTATGCAGAATCTTCACTCGTATTTATACGGACGACTTTTCAGTCAGGATTCTGAAGGCCAGTCATTCGAACAACGTAGGCAGAAGCATGACGGAAGAATCGGGACGTGGCAATAACTATATAACATAACCCGAGGGGTCGATTACGATTATATTAGGTAATTTTGGCAATTTTATCTCTTTAACTTTAACTAAAGCATATTTAAAGTTATTGCGAGGCCGTTATTTTTTAAAATATTTTTTAATCTTTCTTGGCGCTCTTGGCGCCTTATATAACTGATTATTGCTGTCTGGTTTCATGGAGGGTTTCACTAAAGATAGAATCTCAAGTCATTCGATGAACTAAGTATATATATCATAAATGGAAGAAATAGGGGGTAAGTTTCTGATACGGACCACATGGGGGCAATTTTCTCGTGCTGGGGACCTTCGAGGCTGATGCAGTGTGGAAAAGCTCCGCTTGCGGTGCGTAAGAACCTAGTGCTGTAAATATACCGTATCCAAAGCCTCTTCTTACAATTTGACGCTTCAAGAGAATAAGCTGAGATACGCCTGAACCACCTGCCATGACCCTTAATAGAATTAGCGGCACCTTATATCGAGCATTAGAATATAGTTTTGGGAGTCAGGTAGCGTATCCGAGATGGAGGTCATCCTTAGGCTCTAGCTCTGCTTGTTGGGTTCCTTTGTACATTCACTGGCACTCGAAGAGGTTGGGTTGATGTTGAGATGATGCTTGTTTCGTCTTTTATATATTGCAAAAATTGTCAATGGGAAGAGTCGTGAGATCCATCAGGCAATTTTGTTTCTACCTTAGCTGCTCCTGCAACAGCTTCTAGTGTGGCACCAGGACTCCAATCACATTGCACTAACTGGACTCCCCGATCCGCTCGAATGGCGTTCATGAGCTCATCGCTAACGTTTTCGCAGGTGTAGACAACCCGATCTTGGAATGCGCTGAGAATTTTTCGCAGATATGGACGCACATCGGTACCGACAGCGACACAATGTTGATCAAACGAATGGCCAGGCCGGAGCTCAACCAGGTAGCTACCTGAGACAATCTCACCGGGTGCGTCCTCGCAATAATGAAGAGGGGCTTCGTATTTCTCAGTCGACATTGAGAATGGAACTTGATTGTTGCTGCATCCACCACCCATCGTGAACGCGGCGAGTAGAATGGAGGTAAGGTGAAGGATGCCTTTGGAGAACATTCCAATCAAGAATGGCAGAAAGACAGGTTTGGAGTATCGAAATGTGGGAGACGAAAGGTTCGGGGGAAGCCTTACTTGCTTTCATTGTGGCGAGGCGGACAGGACTTATTTGCCCGTCCTTGGCCGCGGCGGAGTGAGACGTCATGGCTGAACGGGGCGGCTATGGCCGTAGGCAGCAGGCTTAGCCGAAAGAGAGCTGCACGTGACCAGGGAGTGAGACTTCTACTTCCGAGTTGATTCCGATTCACGCCCGTAGTAACCGCATCATCTTTAGTATCCTCAGACCTAGAACTCTCGTTGGAACTACTCTTAGATTCGCAATCGGCCTTGTTTTCTTCTAAAATATACCAACTAGAGAGTAGAGATAAGTAGTAAGGATCTTGTGCAGACCTAACGAGCAGCGGTACCTTGGCGCTTACCTCAGCAAGCTCAGACGTGATTCTATTTTGTCTCGCTCCCAGACCTTCTTGCCAAGGCTTACCTTGCCAAGCCGCTAGCCGCTTTTGGCAAGACCTTCGTTAGAAGGTCTGGTACACGGTTCGGATTTTTATTAGTCCCGCGCGGGGTATTTAGGCCTATATATACCTACTTTAAGCCAAATTGTCTTAACTTCCACAGCTCCCTAAGCTATTCCTAATGGCTAGAATTACCAAATCAAACCTGGCGAAGAAGACTACGTTGCCCGATTTGCCCCGATTCCAATTCGTTATCTCGTCGTCGCGCCGACGCCCCCCGAGTCGTAGCAGCCGCACCTTTCCACGACCTCTTCCTACCGCAGCCAGAGTACCCAAACCAACGAGCCAGCTTTAAATAATAACTAAGGACTACTAGTAGGTATAGATTTGCTTTATAGAAGGGGGTAAGCTTTAGGTAGAGCCTCGCGCAGAGCTTTAATAAAGCTTATGTAGAGCTTTAGTAGAGGCTTACGCAGAGCCCTACGCAGAGCTCCGCGTAGAGCTTCGTGCAGAGCTTCTGCAGAGCTTCGTGCAGAGCTTCGTGCAGAGCTTCGTGCAGAGCTTCGTGCAGAGCTTCGTGCAGAGCTTCGTGCAGAGCCTCGTGCAGAGCTTCGTGCAGAGCCTCGTGCAGAGCTTCGTGCAGAGCCTCGTGCAGAGCTTCGTGCAGAGCCCTCGTGCAGAGCTTCGAGCAGAGCCTTGTGCAGAGCTTTGAGGAGCTTAAGCAGAGCTTTAAGCAGAGCTTCGAGTAGAGCTTTAAGTAGAGCTTCGAGTAGAGCTTTAAGTAGAGCTTCGAGCGGAGCTTTGTGTAGAGCCTTATATAGCTTTATATAAATATATAGGCGTATAATATATATTTTTATACTAGTAATTAAATTATAAAATTATAGAATAATTATATAGGAAATTATATAGATATTTATTAATTTATTTATAGTAAGGCTAATAATACTATACGCTCCTAGATCTAGGGCTAGGAAATAAGTAGAAGGTATTAATAAAAAGCTCCTTAGCGCTATTAGCTAAGCTAATAAAATCAGTACCTATAATAGAACTATAGGGTTTATAAGAGAATATTACGCCGCTATACTAGAATATAAAGTAGTAGTTCACTAGTAGATGTAAGAGTATATATATTAGGTCCCGCCGCGCTGCGACAAGTTCGCAGCACTCTCAGTCTTTTTGGCCGTATGCGACGTGGAGGCGGGCCACGTTACAATTGTGCCTTGCGAACTTACCGGGGCCAGGTGTTGTGGGTTCGATCCCCCAGCGGTTACTTTACTCTAGTACAGTCTAAACACGCATCCGTGCGGATGAGGCGGGTCGGCTGAGTCCGATTGCTTATGTTACTGGGGACTAACTAATATAGTGATACTCTTGGCGTTTGATCCCTGTGAGGGCCCGAGAACGGGCGGCACAGAGGAATCCCTGCGAGCGCTCGGGGCGAGCGCGCAGAGGAAGAGAGGCAATTTGTAAGAGTATAATATATTAGGTCCCGCCCGCTTGCCGACAAGTTCGCCAAGCACTTCTCAGTCTTTTTGGGCCGTATGGCGAGTGAGGCGGGCCACGTTACAGTAACGTATAATATATAATAATACTTACTAAAATATAGAGAAAATAGTTTATAAGTAATAAGAGCTACTTGAAAAAGTATAGGAAAAATATACTGCTTGAACAATTACGAAAACGTATGATAAGGTCTCTGAGAGCCGCCTTAAAAGGGGAATAACCCTAGAATGCTATCAGCTAGCTATGGAAGCGCCCGCCTACCCTTATAAGGTAGTAAAAGAAAGAAAGAAATAAAAAAAAAAAAAAAAAAAAAAAAAAAAAAGTGAACTATTAAGCCTCTTACTAGGTGGAGGACCTTAGCGCGATACTAGTAGAAGAGCTACGTAATGACTTATAAAAAAATAGGGAGACCGTTAAAGAGAAGAACGAGAATGAGAAGGAGGTTAGTAAAATATGAACACATAAGACGTAGCTATATAGGTACTAATACGTACTCCATATAGTTAAGACTAATAATCATACTATATAACAGAGAGACAAGATGAAGGCTAAATCTAAAAAAAAAAAAATAAAAAAAAAAAAATATCCGCCTTCCCTACTATAGATAGAGATTTTAGCCTAAATAGTATGAGAGCTAGTAAGTGAAATAAGGCATATATTCGAAATACTAATACCCTTAAATACAGCGTACAGATAGCCTATTCAGTTAGTAACGCTATATACTCAGCTTGACTAGCGGTATCTAGTATCTACTTACTTATTACAAATAGGTACCTTAATAGCGCGTTATATAACGAGTAGTAAGTAATATAAGACCCCGCATACGCCAATACTAGAATGCGCCCTATACTAAACTTAAACATCCCTATATAATAGTGCTCCGTATAGGCATAAATGCAGAACTAAGAAGTCTCTACACTATAGAAGGAATTGAGCTACCTGAACAGTCTATAAATAATAGCTATACTAGTCTAATATACGTACTTAATACTTAGAAGATAGTGAGGAGTTATGAGAGTACCATATAATACTTTAAATACGTGACACGTAAGTAATGAAATAGTGTATCTTAATTAGTATAAGGTTAGAAGATACTAAACTACCACTAGATAGGGACTACTAATCCATTATAGAGCCCTCATGTAGGGTATAGAAGTTACTTAAATGTATACGTACTGTAAGGTCTAAGCGGTAAGATAGATAAGGATGGCCTTTAGCCCCTTAGATAACTATATGTTACTAGCTGTAGATAGTACTCATACATTACTCATACTGCTACCCCCCTCTAGATATTCTACATCTACATAAAGAAGTATAAGATAACTACTATAGACGTAGTCGAAAGATTATAAAGAAAGATTCAGATATGTAAAGATAAAAATATGAAACTAATAAAAGGAATACTTAGGATTTTCCCTTTTATATAGGCCTGCTTTTTCCTATTAAGAGGAAACCCCTAAGTATTTCCTTAACTGTAGATTATTATAACTACCTCTTACCAAACTATATAGACTTTATACTTTAGGTCTAACGTCGTATATACTATATTTAGGTTATTTTAGATATAAGAAGTTTAAGGGAGGGATAAGTAAGAAGATCATCAAAGTATTCGCTACATACCTCACAACTAGGTATGGAGTATTTAGAGCTTATAATGTGGCATTAAATTAATTGTACCGTTTAGTATACTCTATTAGTATCGTATAATGGACTTAGCTAATTAAACTTCCTAGCGTTTAAGCATGTAGTAGGCCGGAAATAGGCATCTACTACTGAAGTTGTAGGGATCATTGTTATCCTGACTTGCAAAAGCTAACAAACCAGATAGTAGTACCTAAGCGCACGTGAGCTGCGGGTATGAAATGATAGCGTAGATAGATAGATTCTAACAAATAGGCATCACCCGTATAGCTATATTAAGAAAAGTATTTAAAATACTAGATGCTTACTAGCTATACATGTAAGCTAGCTAAACACGGTCTACAATATTGGATGTAGATAAAGGCAATTTAGATTTTACCTTATTAGAACTATAGGCGTTCTTTTATAGCTGCGTCATTATATTTTCGCTACCTCCTCATATTTACGCTTTTATTCTAAGATCTACCTATTATAAAGTGTTAGTTAATTTTATATTAGTAACCTTTTATCCTTATTACATTTATAAGCGCTCTAATAAGTATAGCGTTAGGTCTCCGCCTAGTAAGCTAATAGTTTCTATATTTCCTTTTCTTCTTTACTACTTATTAGGTAGTAGCTCCTAAGCTAGTATATTTAACGGCTATTACCCTCTTTAGAGCTATCGCTTCTATATATATATCTTATTCCTTATTATATATTTAGTATTTAGTATATATTTCTTCTACTAGGTAGCCTTATACTATAATACTCTCTTATATAGTAGTTAATTCTATATAAGTCTAGTAGAGAACTACTACTTCGCGTTTTAATATAGCGGTAGTATTCTTTTATAGCCCTATAGTTCCTATATAGGCACTAGTTTTTAGCTTAGCTAGTAGCGCTAGTAAGCTTTTTACTAGTACCTTACCGCTAGTCCTAGCCCTAGATTTAGGAGCCCGTATAGTATTTTATCCCTTACTACTAACTATATTTAGTAGGCGTATATATTTAAAAGAGGGTCCTTATATTAAGGTGTATTAATTTATAATACTAACCAAATACTACTACTTCTTATAAGTCGCCTATATAATAAATAATAATTTATCTACTTAACGTCCGATTTAGATCCTATTAGGCCCTTAGACTACTCCTTATTTACATATGGGAGAAAACTCTATTTAAGAAAATAGAAAACCCTATATCCATTCCCCGCCTTTTAGGACTCGCCTACTTAACGCCTTAAGTCGCCTATAGCTGCTCTACTACCTTACTTTTAACCTCCTTGGGAACTCTGCTGCCGCTAATAAGCTACGGACGCGCTTGTATTATAAACTATTACTCTACTACTATAGAGTTACTAGGGGCACCTGCTGCTCGCCTACCTCTTGCCTCTATTACTATTTCCTTATAAACCCGGAACTATTTAGCATATTTTAACTAATAAGCCACTAGGTACCGCCTTAAGGCCTTTTATACGGTTAAGAGTAGTGTATATAGTTTCTCTGTGCCAGCTGCTAAGAGTATTATTTCTTAATTGGTGCGTGGGGGCATAGCAGTATTACTTGTGTTTTGGTGTCTGTCTTAGCTAAGCTATATTTATATCTTAGGCTACCTACTAGAATACCCACCTAGTAAAGCCAATCTTTTAGTCCTATTATTCCTATTCTTAAGAGTGTTGCTATTATATTTTCTACCTTTATTAGGCCTTCTCGGAGCCCTTAGGTATTTACCCCCTATAGTATTAACTATGCTATAGCTTAGGTTCGTCTTGCCTAAGTTAGCCTCTATACCTTTAACTCCCATTTACCTCTCTAGCGTTAGTCCAACTAGTATTATATTACGGTAGATGGTTTCCTAGCGTTCTTATATATTCTACTTTAGCTCCTTTCTCTGTCTTATTATTATCTTTACTAACCTCTTACGCGTCTCCCTTTCTCCTCTATATAGGCCTAGGCCCTAAAGCAGCACTATTCTTCTTCTACTTTCTTTACCTATTTCTCTAATATCTCTTCCCTACTTTAGGGTTGTTAGTTTATTCTCCTATAGGGTACCCTAGGGTTCCTTTATAGTTTACTTAGGCGTGTCTTAATATACTTTATAACATTAGAGTTGTGTTTATTTTACGTCCTTTATATTATAGTAGCTTTAATATATAACTATAGGGGGGGAGTATTAGATTCCTTCTTAAGTAGTACTATAGCCATTCGCTTATACCCGCCTATAATACTTTAAAGGCAGGCTATCTAGACCTTTTAAAGTGGTTTAAGGAGTGATTTAGGGGGGCCCTTTTTAGTTTCTCTAATGGCCCAAATACTAGATCTATATGTTATGGTTAGCTAGACAACTGCTATATATAATAGGCGTAACCTTTAGAAGTATGGACCCTATCTAGAATTAATAATCCTAGATAAAGCAATATACTGTGCTTGGCCTTTACGGGCCGCTTACGCCGTATATACGCTTTACTAGAGCTTACTATCTACCTATACTCCTAATACCCTTAGGCCCTAAACTAGTTAACCCCTAAAGCCTTAAATGCGAATTATATGCTAGAGATCTGCAGATTAGTTGCGTTTTCTTATAAAATGGATTAGCTAGTATTTCTCTAGTAAAAATTGGACTCTATAATATTTTGCCTATTCTATATAAGTGTTATAGGCTTTCTCTAGTATTCTATAATTCTCTATGGCTATTAGCCCATATATAATTAGGTTTATATTATTAATAAAGCCTATCCCCTGGGTTGCCCCTTCCTTAAAGAAGTTAAGCAGGTTGCTTATAAAGAAAAGGAAGAGTATAGGCGAGAGGGGTAATCCTTATGGTATTTCTATTGTAACTATAATGGGGGGGCTCTGGTATCTGCTAAAGACTAGTAATATTTCTTTCTAGCCTATAAACCCTTAGATAAATTATATAATCTATTCTAAAAAGCCCTTTACCCTAAGGATATACAGGAGACGCTTATAGGGTATATTATTATAGGCACCACTAATATCTAGGCTAAGCATTAATATTACAAAGTCCTTTTGTATCGCCTATGCAGATTTAATAGTGGCAGCGAGTAGCGTAAGTGCTAATAGTATTAAGTAGTTCTTTCTTGCCCCTATTTAGCTTTATAGTAATAGGGCGTGTTCCTCTACCGTGTCTACTATATATTCCGCTATTACCCTTTCTAAGATCTTGCTAAGGGTATTTTCTAAGGCAATAGGGCAGTAGCTTCCTGGGATTAAGTAATCTGCTTTACCTTTTTTTTATAGGACAACTATTATTATAGATCTTTCGAGTTGCGGGTAGTAGCCTATAGTAAAGTATGCTCTAGCTATATCTACAAGCTAAGGTGCTATAAGTAGCCTATAGGTTTTTAGGGCCTTATTTAGAATCCTATCTAGTCCTAGTACTATATTATTTAAAAGGCGGCTAATAGTTCTAGCCATTTCCTCTATTATTATATCGCTGTTAATCCGTAGGTAAGTCACCGGTATTTCGCCTGTAATATTACTAAGGTCTACTAGAGCCAGTTAGGGGAAGAACCTTTCTATAAGGATCTTTACCTTCTTATCGTTATTATTTATAGCCTATAATTCTCCTGCTCTTTATAGGGGTGGTAGGTATAGGTCTTCTACTAAGCGCCCTACCTTTTTCTTTACCCATTTCGCCATAGCCTAAAGGCCCTTATTATGGGGGAGGCTCGGGTTAAAAGTATACTCGTTTATAAACCGTCTCCAGTTATTCCTTACTTCTTTTTTTAGGGTATTCTTTAGCTGGTTTCTTATGTCTTTATATTGTCTCTCGTTTTTAAGGTTGTGGCTACTTATATATTTCCTTTTTACTTATTATTGGCTAGTAACCAGAACTGCGTATTATATAGACCATACGTGTCGCGTATAGGGGCCCGGTTTTAAGATCGGGCAGTGCTCTTTTAGCCTATTTTTAATTGCTGCCTAGATTCTTTTTAGTCTTCGGTTAATTTCCTTAGGGGTAGCTAATAAGCCTCGCTTGTTTAGTATTAGGTGGATTTCTTCTAGGTCTTAAAGTTATTATTTAACTATATTAAGGAAACTATCTGTCTTAAGCTTCCTTATTATATATCTTTTTCTATTTAGTTATGCTTTAGTATTTAGGTCTAGCTATATCTAAATAGGGATATAGTCTAGGGTAAGTGCCTATTCTTCTTTAAGGTTGCACCTTTTAAGTCTCTGGTATAGGCCTTTATCTATAAATATAAGGTTAATTATACTTCTGGCGGTGCCTCATTGCCATATAATTGCTTCTAGGGGGGTAGCTAGCTTAAGGCCCTAGATATCTATAGCTCTTAATAGGCACTTTAACTATTAATCTATAGCAATATAGATACCCCCTTACCGCGGGTAGTAGAAGTTTATGTCTCCTAGTAAGATAGACTCTATACCTTTGGTTTCTAGTAAGCTTATTACCAATATAATATTCTCTATTTATAGGACCCCTTCGACCCTAGGGTTATATACATTAATAATTTATACCGGTCCCCTATATATTTAGATTATTATAACTACAATATCTGGGTTAACTGCCTGCTATAACTATAAGGATAGGCTAATAGCCTTACTAATTATAAAGCACACGTATATAGCTACTTTTGGTTTATATAGAAGCTAGAATCCTTAGGGGCAGTATATTAATTATATAAAGGTATTATAATACGGTTCTTGTATAGTAAGGATATAGTATTTCTCTAGGTCTAAACTGTCTAGTAGGGGCCTTGTAAGGCGGTGGTTTGTGTTGCCGCAGTTATATTATATAATAGATAGGTAGCGGACCCCCGGCAAGGGTCCTTTAACTTTCCTTTATTCCTCGCTTCTTTTATTTCTACTTTCTTTAGGATATTTAGAGCTTCTGTCTCTTATATCTATACCCTAGTTACTACTTATTTTATATAAAGCTTTCCATTCCCATGTTTTATATTCCTATTAGCGCTTCTATATCTAAATCTATTATTATTACCAGTTCTTCCCCTATTCTTACTAGTTAGCTATATACCCTTTATAGGTTGGCTATAAATATTATATTTACCGCATTAAGTCTAATTCTTAATTATTCTGGTTTTAAGCCTACTATTACTGTTTATAGGGGTCTTCCTACGGGGCGTCCTCCCCTTATATCCCCTGTGACCCTTATATCCCTAATTAGTCTAGTAATATTACACGGCGTCGCTTCTGGCCTATTAAGGCTTAGGATAGCTGGCCTAGCCCTCTAGTATTAAAGGTAGGAAACGCTAGGAAGGCGCCTACGTCCCCCTAGCTTATTACTTATTGTTTCTATTCATATAACCTAGCGTACAGTTATTTCCACAGCTATTAAGCCCTTACCTTCCATCTCCTATATTTAATACAGTCTTCTCTCTCCTACGCCTTATATGTGCTTCGGTAGCAGTTTACGCATTTTATTTAGTCTTGATTTAAGTAATATCTTATATTGTAGGGGCCTGTATAGTGGCCGCAGCATACCTATACTACGTATATAGATTAGGTATGTCCCCATTATATATAGCGATAGCATTATTTTAGGCGTAGTCTGTGGTTATAGAGCCTTGTGTTATATATAAGGCCATTTATAATTATTCCTTTTTAGATAAAGAGTTTTTGCATTCCTAGTATATATATACTAACAATAAGGGAGCTATGCGTTCGTCCGGTGTCTCCCTAGTAAGTCTTTAGCAACCCTTATATCCTCTTATTATTCTTATTATATACTTAGTTTGTATTTTCCTATTAAAGCTATTAGATTTAGGTGATTTCGAGTCCTAGTATAAGGCGTTCCGTTTGTCTTACTATCTCCTATATAATTACTATATTGTCTGCCTAGCGTCCCTTTTCTACCCTAAGGCTTATAGGAACTACTAGGACTTTAACTAGGTAATCCTTATAAAGTACTTTAATGCTAATATATTCTCCTAGCCTATCCCCTACCCTTATAGCTTATTCCTTTACCTATTAGTCCTTTAGGGTAACTCTAATATCTCCGCTCTTAAGGTATTGGACTATAATAGCATTATAGACCTCTTTACGTATCTCTATAAGGACTTCTGTTTCTAATTATCCCCTAAGCCCCTCTACTTATTCTGTGTTTAGTTATATTATAATTATATACCCAGTTGTTAACTTAAGGGGGGTAGGTTCCCTATGCTATAAAAGCGTAGCTATAGCGGCCCAGGTGCGGTTCGCCGGTAAGGGGGGGTTATACTTATTTTTAATTTTGCTTAGCCATTAGAGAATTTAATTAAGGGTTTACTAGAGAGGCGCCTAAGGTTTACTAAACTAGCGGAGCTATTCTACTAGCTGTATTAGTTTATTATAGCTAACAGTTACTCCCCCACAATTTTAGATACTAGACGCGTCTAATAGGCTTTATATTTTATTAGATGCCTTCTTAATAGAGGTATTTCCGCTTTATAGTATGGTATTCGCCCGTCTTTATTATAGAGGGCTATTGCTAGGCGTAGTTCTAGCGGTCGCGCGCAAGTGCGAGCTACTGTTGTTTAACGTGTGCCTCCCCTGCGATATATACATCTTAGGGGGATTCTCTAGGTGTTTTTTAGGGTTCTTTTAGTTGGTTTTGGTCTTTTTGGGCCGGGTGCAGCAAGAGCTCCTTTTGCTATTTTGGTGTTGTTGTAGGGAGTAGAAGTCGCCTATATAATATACTTGTTTTAGTTTAACCTAGAGTTTATTTAAACCCTTAAGGGTAGCTTCTAGTTTTACTTCGCAGCTCTAGATATTTACTATTAAGGCTAGGTCGCTACTTACCCTTTTTTCCCTTATAAAGTAGATAAGCTAGTAATTATCTAATACAAATTTAGCGCTATATTGTTTTGCCTATATAATGTACCTATTATATACCTGGTTTAGCCTAGTATAGTTTTCTACTACTATATTTCCCTATATAATTAAGTTTATATTATCCTATAAATTCTAGAACTATTATATCCTAGCTATTATATTATTATTTATTTATTCTATTTATTGCCCGATTTAGTCCCTTTACTAGGTCTATATAGGCTTCTACCTTCTATTTATAGGAAAAATCCCTAATAAGGGAAAAACCTAAGTGTATCCTTTTAGCTAGTCTTACGCGCTCCGCCTACGCCTAGCCTATTTACCTTTTATAATATATTTACCTTTTATACTATACTTCTAAGGTATTTTAGAAGGTTTAGGGGTAGTAGAAGGGTATAGTAAGTCGCCTATAAGCCGCCTTTAGCTTAGTAGGGTTGTTTAGTCCCTAAGGGGCTAAAAAGGGGCGTATTCCCCTATGTCCTCCTATTAGATCTTATACGCTATCTAAAACTACTAGAGGACTTCTTAACCTATAAACTATTACACTGTTTTATATAGGCCCCTACTTATAAATAGTATTTAGGTAATATAATTATACCCGCCCTAGTAAATAGCTAGTCTTTTACTATATAGTAGTTATAGAAGAGTATTATATAGCGTACTAACTATATAGGCTATTTATACGTATGGTATAGTATAGTATAATATAGTATTTAGGGATATAGATGCTTACTAGATATACGTTTAGTTCTAAGACCTCTATCTATTATAACGGAGCCTTATAGTAGGGACTACGGTAGACTTGTTATTGGGCTAGGTATGTAGGTATTATAAGTAAGTCAACAACGTAATAATAACTGGTGGAGTGGTTGCCTAATAGATGAACTCTAATTGTATTCTAAGAATTACTATAAAGAAGGAACTATCTAGGTAGGGACTAAGGGTCCTTAAATACACAACTATACTTCTATAAAATCCTCCTTATATGTAATATACGTGTTATATATAAGGTACGTAAGTTCCCTTCGTTCCTTGCGTCCCTTACGTAGCACCTTATATAACCTTAGCTACCATTCCTTGTTATATAGTTCTACGGGTTCTATTTTGGACCGTGCTTATATTAACTAACTAGCTTCTTCTAATTCTTCTCTAAGTAGTCGTAATATCGTACTTAAGGCGTCCGTAATACCATCTCCCTCCTCTCTATCTTCGTCCTTGAAGATACCTAGCATCTCTAAGTCGTTTATTAGAGGTGTGATATCCGTTTAATTAATTTGGTTAATATTGTTACTTATAATGCCTAAAGCCTCTTCTTCTTCACACGCGCAACGTCGTGCTCGTACTATTGCTGCAATTTTGTCGCTTAGTGAAATAATACTATCTCCGTGTTCTTGTTGCTTAAAAGAGGGGTTGGTCTATATTGCGTTAGTAAGTTCTTTATCTTGGCAACCCTTCTTTTATTTAGAGTGTACTAAAGCAAACGTTTAATTATTCTGCGATATTTGTTCTACTTTTAACGCTAAGTATACGCGTTTTATAACTCTTAATAGCCTCTAAGTTCCCTAAGTAATTTATTATAGGGTCTCGTATTTAATCTGCTACTACGAAGCTTAATAGCAACCTAGCGTAGGCTTTTATTAAGCTTAAGTGTTCTTAGGATGCGGAATAGAAGGCCCTGGATGCTTATATTGCGGCGTTTACCTATCTACTTTGTCTTAAGAAAGTGCGTAAGAAGGTTTATTTAAAGGAGTAGAAACTTATAGAATAAGGTCTGTAGGAACTTAGTAATAAAAGAACGGATTCTCTTCTAATAGGGAAGGAAATAACTCTGCGTAGTTTAGCAGTCGCTCTTCCTAGGTCCCCTTTAGGTAACTTATTCTTTAGTATTTCTTCTTTATTAATATTGTATAACCTTTTCTCTTCTAATACTCCTATACCTTTTCTATAGCGTTCTTTAGGTTTTCTAGTAGTTCCTAGGTAGTCTTATTGTAGCCTATCTACTTTACTTTATACTATATCTTATTATCTATATCCTTATAACTAACGATCTTTAAAACTTACTATTTATCTTTCTTTTGTCCTCTATATATGTCTGCCTTATAGACCGGTAGCTTAATATTTCTGTATACTGGCTTTAGCATTATAATATACTATATAGGGTAGATCTTTATCCTAGCTAGTAGGTTTAACTTAAATATAACTGATGAAATTTTCTGTATAATTTTGAAAGGTCCTAGTCTAACGTAGTCTAACTTCTTGCTTAGTCGTCGACTTTTAAAATTTTTGTATAGTAGCTATACTTTATCTCCCTCCTTAAGATCTAGTCCCTTAGATCTCCTAGTATCGTAGTACTTTTTTATTCTTTACTGTACCACTTTAGCTATTTCCGTAAGGTCTATATAAAGATTTATTAAACTCTTTATTCTTTACTTAGCTGTGCTATTTATCTTTTTTACTTAATGTAGCGATAATAAGGTTCTTGGCTTATACCCGTAATTCGCCTTAAATAGTGACGTACCCATTTCTTCTTATAGTGTTATATTGTATGTAAACTGTATAACTAGTAATAGCGATACCTAATTATTCTGTGCGTGATTAACGTAATGTCTTAGATACTATTTTAGTGTCTAATTTAATCTTTTTATTTAACTGTTTGTCTGTAGATAATACGCGGTAGAAGTTACTACTTGAACTCCTTGCTTTGCTAAGAATATTTCCTAAAATACTGCTACGAATCTTAGATCTTTGTCTAATATAATCTTACTTAGTGCTCTATGTTTTACAAATACTTCTTTTATATAGATTTTAGCGATATCTTCCGCTAATATTTCTTCCGTGTATGCTATAAAGTATTCCCACTTTATAAGCTTGTCTACTATTACTAGAATTACATTATAATCTTATCCGGTAATAGGGTTTTTTGACTTTAGTAACTTAATAATAAAGTCCTATAATATAACCTCCTATAGTCTCTCTAGTATTTTAATAGGTTGTAGCTCTCTATATGGCTTATACCTTATTAGTTTATTTCTTTAGTAATTTAAATATTCTTTTGTAACTTGCCTAGCTAGTCCCTAAATTCTATTAATAATATACTCTTCCTAAAGTCTTAATACTAAGCCTATAGCTCTGTTATGTCCTTAAGTTAGTCCTTTATAAAATGACTTAATAAACTCTTTTGCAATAGTTCTTGGTACGTATATTGCTTTTTAATTTTCGTACTACTCTAAGTCTAGATCCTCTATTTGTATATTTAAGATCTTTTGTTTCTAATTACTTTTTAGTAATTTATAGATCTTTTCTTTTTATAGTACTATAATCTTTAGATGATTGTATTTAATTAGTCTATCTATATCTTTCCGCAATAAAGCCCCTAATGGCTTTTTATTATTTTATAGTTTAGCCTTTCTACTTAGAGCGTCTGCTTGTATATTCTCTGTACCTTTAGTATACTAAATCTCGAAATAGTATTCTGTAAGTATCTCTGCCCATCTAACTTATCTATAATTAAGTTCTTTCGTTATTAGGAACCCTATTAGGTTCTTATAATCTGTCTTAACTATAAATGGTTTTTCTATACCTTGTAAGAATAATCTTTATTCCTTTAGTGCTATAACTATACCTAATAACTCCTTATTATATATATTATAGTTTAGTTCTAGTAGTATTATCTTTTAACTGTAGTATGCTACTAGGTGCTATCCATCTTAATATTTCTATAGGAAGTACGCTCCTAGTATATAGTCTAATGCATCCGTTTTAACTACTGTCTCTAACTATAGTTAATAGATTTTAAGAACTAGTTCCTAGGTAAATAACTATTTAATCTTCTTAAACAGTTTCTTTTATTCCTTTCCCTATACCTATAGTTTTTCCTTCTTTATTAATTTTATAAGTAGCTTAATATCCTTTAACTATTAAGCTATAAACCTTCTGCAGTAATTACAGAACCCTAGAAATAACCTTAATTACGTTATATTTTCTAGTTCTTGCTAATTTACTATAGCCTTAATCTTTTTTAGATCTATACTAAGTTGGCCTGGTTTAATAATAAATCTAACAAAATTGGTTTTTCTAGTGAAGAACTTGCATTTTTTAATTGCTACTAGCATCTATTCTTCTTATAGTCTCTTTAAAACCTATTTAACGTGTTCTCTATATTCTTTCTTACTTATTAAGTAGATAATAATATTATTAAGGTATACTATAATAAATTTATCCAAATACTCTCTTAATATATTATTAATTCGTTTCTAAAACGTTGCCGGTATATTTATAAGCCTAAATTGTATAACTAATGGTTTATATAGTCCTTCCTTTAACCTAAAGGCTGCCTTCTATTTATTGCCTTTCTTAATTTTAATCTAATAGTACGCCCATCTTAGATCTATCTTTGTGAAGATTTGCGCATTACCGATTCTGTCTTAGATTTCGCTAATTAAGGGTAAAGGATACCTATCCTTTCTAGTAATGCTGTTTAACTATCTATAGTTAATATATAGCCTAAGTTTTCTATTCTTTTTTGGTATAAATAGTACTAGATATCCTGCTAATAACTGTAATAGTCTAATATATCCCTTTTAAAGATTTTCCTAGATAAACTCCTTAAGTACTTATGACTCTTTTTCTATTAACTTATAAGTTGGGTAGAACCTTAGACTTGTTCCTAGTTCTAACTCTATCTTATAGTCCTATACTATATAATCTAATAGCTTTTTACTTTCTAGTAACTATAACTTTTTACTATACTTATAGTATCTTTTTAGTATATAGCTTAATCCTTAATTAGTTTCTTTATATATCACTCTAACTTAGTACCATACTAACTTAGTTTATTATCGCATCTTATGTCATTATATATTTTTAATATTAACCTAACTTATAACCTAATTAATCTTTAGATTATATTCCTATAACTAAGGTATTCCTAATACTGCCTTATTATTTCCTAATGGTAATATATCAAAAGATATCTTAATTTATCTCCCTTTAATAGTTATCTAAATTAGTCCTGTTTTAAGATTAATAATGCCTCCTCCATAGGCTATCAGATCTCCTAAGATTATTACTAATAGGTAAGGGTGCTTTTTCTACCTATGTAGTATTCCTATCCTTTTAACTGCTGCTAGTAAGATATAGTTTCTTATTGCTCTACTATCTACTAATATTTTAAACTGTTAATCTTGCCATTTAACTCTTAGGTTTAGGTGTTGTCCTTAAATTTCTTTAAGGGTTTAAGGCTTTACTACTAGCTCCCTCTGGTTTTGTAGGCCTCTACTTTTCCTAACTGTTAGCTGCTTAATCCTATTATACTTAGCTTATTCTTTAGCCAATACCTAGTTTGTTTTTTGTCTTTAATATACTATAGATAGGTATTTTCTAAACATTTCTACTATTGTTATTTATCTAAGCATTCTTCCATAAGGAATCTTTTTGGTTAAAGTATTAAGTCTTCTTCCTCTTAGACTTCTGCTGGATGCTAGCTATATATATACTTGGCATTCCTGTACTGTTGTTTATCTATTATTTAGTATATCTTTGTAGGGTATTTTTAATTTTTTTCTTTTAGATTCTTGTATATTTTGTATATTTTATCTATATATGCAATCCATGATAGCGTATAGTGTGCTGGGTGCTTTAGGTTAACTCTTAGCTTGTTTTTGTCTCTGAGTTTAAACCTTTATCGTGCTAATTTGAATATTATGACTTTATTTATAGGTACTAAGACGCGTTTTTTGCTTCTCTAGTCCTCTAATTGTTCCTCTAGATCCTTTAATGTTATAATTAATGCTTCCTTAATATGGTTTATTACTTTTTCCGTAATTAGGTGGTTTTAGATAACTTTTTTGTTTAACTATATATAGAAATCTTCCTACTTATTATTATGTCGCTGTCTATACTACTTTTAGTATAGCTGCTGAAGTGTATACGGCTTGTTTATAAGGAAGTATTTTCTTATTACTGCGTCGTAATAGCCCTTTATGTGTCGTTCTTTAAACCTAGTAGGAATCTCTAGATCCTCTTCTTGTTCTAGTTTGGTAAGCCACTTAGCTCTTAGTGTGCCTATTCTCGGCCTATTAGTGATTCTTTATATAGGTGCCCTGTCCCTTATACGTCCTAATATACTAGATCTCTTATCTAGTTTCTTTTCTTACTATAAGGTAATTCTCGCTCTAAACTCCTCTATAGTTTCTCTTTTTTTATATCTTATAAGTGGATCCTTAAAGTCTTCTTACTTCTTAATCTTGGTATTAAACTTTTAATCTTTAGTTTAAACATCTTGTTTAACTAGTAAGTCTTCTAGGTCTATATATCTGTCTTTTAGTCTAACTGCTATTTATATTGTAGATTCTCTAATCTATAAAGAAGCTCCTTACCTCTTGCTTATAGGTGTCTTAATTTATACTCTAAATTCTTAATCCCTTAGATTCTTTAATCCTAAGCTTGCCTCTATTTTAAGCTTAGCTCTAGCCTTAGTCTAACTAGGCTTTACTAGTGTCCTTATCTTGTCTTAAGAGTCCTAGATCTTACTTATCTTATCTTAAAAGTCTTATGCTGTTGGGAACACTTGTCCTAAGCTTATTTATATATTTTTAAACTGAGCCGCTGCTCTACTTTATTAGTTATTGTCTGTTATAGGTCTCTAAGCATACCTTATCTTGTTTTGAGAATCTTAGTTATCTCTTATCTTATCTTAAGAATCTTAAGCCTTTAGCCTTTTACCTTTATTAAGTGGTGAGCTAGTACTAGCAGTTATCTGCTTGCTTAATTGTCTCTAGATATTGCTCCTTTTATTTTATAAAGCGATAGATGCCGTATCTAACGGTATTATAATGCCTGTTACTGAACCTTGCTCTATAGCGGTCTTAGTTTCTACTTCTATTGCGTTATTAAGGTTTAGATACCCCTAGTTAGTTCCTTTACTATCCTTGTCGCTATTAATTAATAAGTACTCCGACTCTATTATTATTGTTACTAATCTTTATCTATATATTGCTGTAATATCTTAATCTAGCTTATAGAGTCGATCTTATTCTTTATCTAACTCTTTAGTTCTTTTAAGTCCCCTTAACTCTGGCTCTTATAGCTAATAGCTTATACTATACTTAGCGTCTTTATAAATTTGGTATATGTTGTTATAATAAAACGCAAAACTTTTAATTGAATATTCTTTTGTTCCCCGTAGTACACTATTATCCCTTTATACGTATATGTTATATACTATTAGTCTAGTTCCCTTTACTACGTAGTGGCCCTAACTACTTTTATAGTCTCTAGCGAAATAACCCTGTTTCCCGCAATTTATATAAGCTCCGTCTTTAAACTATTGTTTTTGCTATAGAGTTCGCTTAAACGTCTTCTGCTGCTAAGATCCTTAGTTTAGCCTATGCTTTTTAGTCCTATAATTACTTAATCCTTAACCTCTAGGTTTCTATAGTTTCTTACTCTATCTTTTATGGGTTTCTTTAGTACTACTTAGGTCTATTGGCTCTGCGCCGTACTATGATTTCTAATTTAGCTTTGGTTGTTACGTGCTCTGCGTCTTATATAACTATAGGACTTTATCCTAACCCCTCTTAGCTTGTTCCCTTTAGAAGATCCTATTATTAATCTTAATCGCTTAATCTATTAATTCCCTTAGGGTGTCCGCATCTTCTATTAGAATGATTGTGTTCTGGACTTTAGCCTTAAGTCCTTGTTTATACTGTGCTATAAGCGCCTTATTGTTCCATTTGACTTATATTATAAGTGTTTAAAACTGCGTTGTGTACTTGATTGCTGAAGTTTACTATATTAGGTTCTAAAGCTTTCTCTCTGCTGTAGTTGTTGCTTTTAGGTCCCTAAATATCTGTGTTAATTGTTCCGTGAATCCTACCTAGCTAGAAAATATAAATCGTATCTTTTAATTAGTAGTAGTTATTCCGTTAGTCTGTATTTCTGTTAAGTAGGGTTTAAACTATTTAAGTGCCCGACCCGATAGGAATAGTCCTATGTAGGCTATCTGGTCTATTATTATGGCTAACTTAGCCCCTTCTTATATGACTTTGAAATGCATTTGTGTTAGAAATCCTTTGAGCTTTAATTTTTCTCCTAAGAATCGTTTAATTAAAGGTAACTTAACCTTTGCTGCTCTGATCCCGTTAAGTCTATTCTTAAGTGTTGTATTATTTTCTGTTAATCGATCTACTATTTTTTATAATTGTCCTACTGTTATAGGTTGCTGCGAGTTAGTGTCCGCTATACTGGTGTCACCCCCTGACTTTAAAGTAGTTGCCGCTGTTGATGGCGTCGTGGTGGCTGCTTTTGGTAGTATGTTATTTGACTTATTGAAACCGTAACTGTGGTAGTGATTGTATAATGGAGCCTTGTAGTAGGGACTATAGTAAACTTGTTATTGGGCTAGGTATATAGGTATTATAAGTAAGTTAATAACGTAATAATAACTGGTGGAGTGGTTGCCTAATAGATGAACTCTAATTGTATTCTAAGAATTACTATAAAGAAGGAACTATCTAGGTAGGGACTAAGGGTCCTTAAATACATAACTGTACTCCTATGAAATCCTCCTTATTACGTATGTTACGTATTATATATAAGGTACGTAAGTTCCCTTCGTTCCTCGTGTCCCTTACGTAGCACCTTATGTGACCCTCGGCTACTATTCCTTGTTATATAGTTCTACGGGTTCTATCCTAGACCGTGCTTATATTTAACCAACTAGCTTCTTCTAACTCTTCTCTAAGTAGTCGTAATATTGTACTTAAGGCGTCCGTAACATCTATAATAGAAAGGCAGCTATAAATTCTGCCTTTATCTATCCTTTATATAGGGAGAAATTAATATTATTTATAGGGTGCTCCACGTAGTTCCTCTCTATGCTTTTACCGCTTTCTTTTAGCATCGTTTCTACTTAATATCTACCTATCTTGCGATGTATATAGTAGATCTCCACTTATACTAGTGGCCCTATATCCTCTATTATTATTATAATGCTCTACTAGCGGGCGCTTAAGTATTATAGTAGCTTTTATATTTCCTATTCTTTCTCTACTACTTATAAATAGAGGGCTTTTTAACTTATAAGCTTAGGCGTGATACCTCTTTATAGGCCCTTGCTTCTTATATACGCTCTATTATCTAGTATATCTCCTTCTCTACTAGGTGGCCTTATACTATGGATGCTCTCTATATAGCAGTTGCTTCTATATATACGTCTAGTAGTAGTACTACTACTTTACGTTCTATTATGGCATATAGTGTCTTTTAAGGCCCCTATAATTCTATAATAGCTATTATTCTAGCTATTATTATATATCTCTAGTAGTTTAGATATAAAGAAAGAATTAGAATTAGAAATAGTGTAATCCCTATATAACATACTATAGGTATTAGTATTAATTTGTTTTATAGCCCTTAATTATAATTTTATAGTACACCCTATTAGAAGGCTTAGATAACTTATTAATCTAGTTTAATAGGCCTTTATTTCTTAGGATTTATAGAAGTCTCTTATATAATATATTATTTAAATATTCCCGCTTAGGTTTAGGCTTAGTATAGATATAATATATCCTAGGTAAGCTTACTATACCGCTTAGATACTAAAGGTAAATTAAGAAGAGGGCTAAAAGGGTTAATCTTTTCTTTCTTAAGCCTATTTATAATCTACGGTAGTAGCTTTTTTATACTTCTGCCGCTTCTTATATACGTTTTATAACTATCTTTTTTAAGAGCCTTTTTAGGGTTAGTAGTTTTCTAAAATAGAGTAGTTTTTTTTTATACCTTTTATAAGACGACTATAGTTATTACTTTAAAGTATTTAGGTAGTTTGCCTCTCTAAAGGTAGGTAGTTACGACGTTAGCGAATAGTATTACTACCGCTTTTACTATAGCTTTAATTGCCTTATTTAGCCTTAACGNTTTNCTNGTAGGGAGCTTTTATATAGTGTCCTTTATTTCTTTTACTAATATTATATAACTTATATTAATAGGTAAGGGGTAGAATTAGCTACTAATATTCTATAGGTCTGTTTAGCCCGCGCCTAAAAAGAACCTGTCTGTACGAGTAGAGGGTATAAATAGTGTTATTAGATAAATGGCGTAGAGCGTATGCGGTAGGGCCGCATGGCGTATGCGGTAGGGGCCGTATGGCGTAGCGTAGGTCACCTAACTACCTACGGCCCAATAGATAGCCCGACCTTTACTACCCCTTTCTTTCTCTTTTAGTAGACAAGATAGAACACAAATAAACCAAGAACTAGAACTAATTGCAATTGCAGTATCCGGGTGATACCAACACTAATCAGTGTTAGTATCACCCGGATACTACAATTGCAATTAGTTCTAGTTCTTGGTTTATTTGTGTTCTATCTTGTCTACTAAAAGAGAAAGAAAGGGGTAGTAAAGGTCGGGCTATCTATTGGGCCGTAGGTAGTTAGGTGACCTACGCTACGCCATACGGCCCTACCGTATACGCTCTGCGCCATTTATCTAATAACACTATTTATACCCTCTACTCGTATAGACAGAACCTCTACTAATATTTTAATATTTTCCTTATTATTATTTATATACTAGTCCTATTCTATCTAGTAAAGTATAAATAGGTAAAAGTCCCCTAGCGTCTCTTTAGCAGCTCGCCTATTTTACTTTAATATATACTAGAATCCCTTATTATATAGTTTAGTAGGGTTTAATATTACGGACGCTTTAAGTACGATGTTATGACTACTTGGAGAAGAGACGAAAGAAGCTAGTTAGTTAATTTAGGCATGGTTTAGGATGGAGCCGATAGAACTATGTGACGAGGAATAGTAGCCGAGGTCACATAATGCGATCTATGTAATCTGTATAATCTATATAATCCGCAACAGAGTAGATAGAATACACGTATATTACGTACAAGAAGGATTTTATAGGAGTACGGTTGTGTATTTAAGGACCCTTAGTCCCTATCTAGATAGTTCCTTCCTTATAGTAATTCTTAGAATATAATTAGAGTTAATCTGTTAGGCAACCACTCCACCAGTTATTATTACGTTGTTAACTTTTATACTTACATTTCCTATATACCTAGCCTATTAACGAGCCTATCGTAGTTCCTGCTATAAGGTTCCGTTACATTTAAGGTAATTTCTTTTAGAAATTAGCGCTAGCTATTTCTACCCTCCTTTTATATTATCTTCTTAGGCCTATTCTTTAGGGCCTTATAGCTCTATTAGTAGTAGGCTTTATTTATTACGCTATACTATTACCTTACCCTTTTTACGCCTATAAGTAGTTAGGCCGTTTCTAGTAACTATTTACGGTAGGCGTTATTTTCTAGGCTAGGACTTTAGGTAATATTCTTTTAAGTAGTTACTTATAATCCTTTAGATATTCTCTAGTAATACCTAAGGTATAGCTACTAGCCTATTAGTAACTTCCTAGGTATACTTTTTAAGTTAAATTTCCTTAGTAACGTATCTTTAGCAGGTTTGTTACGCTAATATAGCAATATTAAGCGTTATCCGTACAGGTATATAGTCTAAGATAATTACTAGCTTAATCTACTTTATAAGGAAAGAAGGGTAAGTAGTAACCTAGTCTTAATAGTAAATATCTAAGGCTATAAAGTAAAATTAGAAGCTACCCTTAAGGTCCTAGGGGTTTAGGTAGACTCTAGGTTAAACTAGAATAAGTAATATTATATAGACTACTTATAAGGAGGAGTAGTACTTTTAGCAGTATTAATAAATAACTACCTTAATATAAGGACCTCTTTTAAATATATACGCCTACTATATATAGTAGTAGTAAGGCTAATAATGCTATACGGCTCCTAAATCTAGGGCTTAGGACTAGGCGGTTAAAGGTACTAGTAAAAGCTTACTAGCGCTACTAGCTAAGCTATAAAACTAGTGCCTATATAGAACTATAGGGGCCTTATAGAAGAATACTACGCGCTATATTAAACGCGAAGTAGTAGTTCTACTATTAGACTTATATAGTAACTTAACTACTATATAGAGAGTAGTTTATAAGTATAAGGCTACCTAGTAGAAGAAATATATACTAAATACTAAAACGTATATAAGGAACGAGATATATATAAGAAGCGATAGCCCCTTAAAGAGGTAATATGCCTAAATATACTAGCTAGGAAGCCTTTACCTATAAATAAATGAGAGAAAAGGAAATAAGGAATAATTATCTTATTAGATAAAGACCTAGCGTTATACTAGTAGAGTATTATAATGGTAATAGAGGATAGGAGGTTACTAATATAGATAGAGATTTACTATACTAATTATAAGATAGGTAGATCTTAAATAGAAGTAATAATAGAAGGAGGTAGTAAAAATATAAGACGTAGCTATATAGAATACCTGTCTATATAAGTTCGCACGAGAATTTATAGACGTAATTACGTNAGCTAAGCNAGCTCAGGAAACCCCTTAAATTCCTCCTATTTATATANAATTAAAAGAAAAAGTCACCACTATTTAAAAGAGTGTTATGGCTTAAACAAATGCCTCTAAACCGAAGCTTAAACGAATGCTATATTACGAAGATACTAAGCTAAAGAGAAGGAAAAGGGGTCGCTAGGACCGATGTAAACAAATATATAGGGTGAGCCGCTAAGGCGCTAGCTTTGGGCGGGCCAATTGCAGGTCGGCAGAATATGGCAGAATTTGGCAGGTAATGTGCGATAGCGCCGTTATATCACCCCCCTCTTTGAAGAAAGCCTGCCCTTAGGCTTAGTTAGAAATAGGGTAGCACTAGGCTTATAAATGTGGGATTATAAAATATAAGATAAGGAGATAAAGGGGACAAGAGTACGTCTAGACTAAGTATAAAGGGCGATTATAGGCTAAGTGGAAGCACTAGGCTAGAAAGAGTAGCCGTTAAAAGTCTTAGCACGGATCTAACTAATTAGATAACTTTAACCGGCGGTTAAAGTTCCTAGATATCTAATATTTTACGGTACTGGCAGAAAACGGCAGAATATGGTAGAATTTGGTAGATAGCTGTATTAGGGCTTTAGGGCGTTTTTATCCCTATATTCTTCTAGTAACTTATTATCTTTATTATACTAGTATTCTATCTATTTATCTAGGTACTTTAGGGGCCCAGGCGTATTAGGGTATTAGTTATAAAATTCTTTAAGCTTTTAGGGGCAGCCTATAAAGTTCCACGTAGGGTACTAAGTTAGGTTAGGATTGTAGCCCTTCTATTAGATACGGTATTTTAGCGTTCCCCATACTATCTTACAGGCTAGTATTTTATTAACCTCCTATTTACTGTCACCGTTTACTTAAACTAGTAGGGAAGGCTCGTTCTTTTATCTAGGTAATAGGTCGTTTATAGCTTTCCGTAACTTATCTGGCAAAAAGATAGAGTAAACCCTAATTAAATCTAAAAGCTTTATCTTATATAAGTTACCTATCTTCTTAAGAACCTTATATGGTCCTGCTATCTAGTAGTCCAGCTTATAGCTGGGTCGTTCGGTCTTCTAATTCCTTATTATAACCTAGATTATATTGCTAGGGGTAAAATTAGGCTCTTAACGGTGTTTATTCGCCTACTGTTCTATTAACCTTTAAGCTTTTTTTAGGTTCTTATAGGCTACCGTCTAAGCCTCCTCTAATTATTTAGCGTACTATTAGGCCTTAGTATAGGATAGCTTCTCTTATATAGTCTAGGGTTCTTCTGGCCTTTTTTAGTTAAAGCTTATACGGGGTAAGTATCCTATTTCTAGCTAAATTAGGGCAAACCCTATAAAGTTATGGGGTAAGGTTACTTGCGCATAGTTTATTAAGGGTAGTAGTTTAAACTAGTTATCCTAGAAATAGTTAACGAGGGGCCTAAGCCTCTAGTCTAGGTACTAATTTATAATCTCTATCTAACCGTCTATCTGGGGGTAATAAGCCGTAGAAAGCTTTAGCTTAATACCTAGGATTTAGGTAAACTTATTCCAGAAGGCTAATATAAACTATAGCTTATAATTAGACATAATAGTATCTGGTAGTCTATAGATTTAGTAGACGTAATAAATATATAGCTAGGCTACTTCTTTAGCATTAATGTTCTTATAATAGGGAATTAAGAACGGGCGTTTACTAAAGCGGTTAACTATAACTATAACTATATCGTATCTGTTACGGTCCCTAGGTAGTTTATAAAAGTCTATAAAGATATACTACTAAGGGCGCTCTAGTATTAGGAGTAGCTTAAGTAGTCCTAGGGTCTTATCCCGTAGGATTATAGCTCTCTAACAGTCTTTACAGTTCCGTATATATTAATTAATATCCGCAACTATTCTTAGCCAGTAGTAGTAGTAGTTAATAATTTTATGGGTCTTGTTCTTGCTAGGGTATACTATAGAGACTTAGTAATAAGCTTCGCGGATTAGTTTGGTTTATAGATTATTAACGTTAAGGACTATAAGCCGCTTCTAGTATAGGAGTAATCCTTCCTCCGTCTTAAAATTGGGGTCTCTTTTTACGGCTTATTTACAAAGGGCCCTTAGGGCATTAGCCGTGCGGTTTACAGTTAGGAGGCGGTTAATTAGCCCTATTAGCTTATCTAAGGACTCCTCTATTAGTGCTAGCTCGTTTTACTAAAAGTCTAGCTCCTTAAAGATCTGTAGGTCGAGCTGTTCTAGATAGAGGAGGGCGCGTGTCTAATATTAGGTCTTTAGCTTATCCTAGGGTCCTATATCTTATTCTCTTTAGGTTAGGGTATTAGCCTTAGAGTTTTACTTACTAGAACGATATATAATCGTAAAAAAGAATTAGAAGAGTATTTTGGCCCACTAAGCCTATTATTTAGTAAGCTGCTTTATAGTTATAAAGTACTCTAGGGCTTTATAATCTGTATATATCTTAATCCGGGAATTTATACCTTTAAGCTCTACGCGCTATTAGGAGAGTAATTAAATAATAACTAGCATTTCTTTATTATATACTTTATAGTTATACTTAGCTAGGTCTATTATCTTTAAGAAGAAAGCTATAGGGTACTATTTACTATTTAGATATAACTATAATAGGATTTCCACTACGACCCCATTAGAGGCGTCTATTTTTAGCATTAATTTAAGGTCTGGGTTATAGTAATAAAGGATTAGGAAAGAGATAAGCCAATCCTTTATCTCTTTAAAGGCTTCTATATAGCTATTATTAAAGATAAAAGGCGTATCCTTCCTAGTTAGTTATATAAGAGGTTTTACCGCAATTCTGTAGTTATAGATAAACCAGCAATAGAAGTTGCAAAAGCTAAGGAAGGACTAGATTCCTTTTACTATATAAGGGGGCTTCTAGTTATAAATTACCTCTACCTTTTTAGGGTTAATTTTAATTCCTTCTATAGTTATAATAAACCTAAGGTATTTTATACGTTTTACCCTAAACTCGCATTTCTTAATATTAACTTATAAGCCCGCGTTCCGTAGTCTCTCTAGGACCTTCTTAATATAAACTTAATACTTAAGTTTGTTGTCTGAGTATATAAGAATGTCGTCTAGATATATACCTTTAGTACGTAGCTAGTCCGTTTATTAGTCTAAAAGAAAGAACTTTATATTTATAGAAACTATAATAGGTACGGAATATTATTAAATCTTTAGATGCAGGGTCTATCCTAATTTGGTAAAAAGCTTGGCAGATATTAAGTTTAGTAAAGATCTTTGCCTAGCTTAGACGTATAAGGGTCTCGTTAATTAAAGGAATAGGATACTAGTTTTTTTAAGTAATAGTATTTAGCTTTTAATAGTTAATATAAAAACGAAGGCCTTTATTAGGCTTTTTTATAAATAGAATAGGGGAAGTAAAAGGGGCTTAACTTAGCTTAATAAACCCTTTATCCAGGTTATTAATTAAGTACTACTTTATTACTTTTAGCTTATCTGTTAATTAATAGTAGAGGGGGCTATAGCCTAGCGAGTTATTAGCTTTTAATTAAATCTTATAATTATACGTCTGGTAGGGGGGTAACTTATTTAAGGCCGCCTTTAAGAATGTATCCTTGTAGTTTATATAAATAGTAGGAAGGAGGTATTTAACTAGTTCCTTATCGGTTTCCTTAGCTAGCCTTTCCTCTCTATTATTAATAATTTGGTTAATTTTATATAGGCTTATTATAAAGACCTTATTGTCCTTCTAGTATATATTAAAGTGGAACGCTATAGCGCTAATTACGGCGATGTCTACGATAGGGGGGTTGCCTAATAATAGGGGCGTACGTGACTTTAGGGACTTCTAGGGTACTAGCGTTATTGTTACCCCTTTTAGCTCCTCTTATATCTTTCGGAGGTTATCCCTTATATCCTATTAATACGTTCTTTTCTATACTGGTTAAATCCGTGTAATTTAGACGTTGTTTATGTTACTATCTGTCCCGCTTCCGTATATAGAGTCCTCTTTAAATATAGCGCTTTAGGAGAGTATCTTTATTAGTATAGAGTTCTTTCCAGCTTCGCGGCGGGCGTCTTCTTAGGTAAAGGCTAGGTTACGGGCCCAGACATCCTACTAGTAGGTAGGGTTAGCCCTTACGGCTAGTGTCTTACGGTTAGTTTAGATCTCCTTAATAAAGAAGGGCAACCTTAGTCTATCCTCTGGCTAGATAAACCGTCTTTATTGTATATTTAACTAAATATTAAAATAGAACATCTATTTTTGTCTAAGGATTATATTATAAGACCCTAGGTCTAAGATGCAAAAGGGGATACTATATTAGCGTCATCCGTTAAAAGCGATAAGACGTGGGTAACAAGCTAACTAGCTTAGCCGTTATAGCCTTTTACCTAGATAGGCTTCTCTAGTTAGATGGCTTCTGTATTTAGAAACTTAGTAACATTATTTATATAGGCAGTATTTATAAAGGCAAAGCTATTTGCTCTAGTGTTAATAAGGGCGGTTATATTAACTTTATATCTATTTTAAGATACTATATATAGAAATGTAAAATGCTTTCTACCTATTAACTAACTAAGATTAATCTCTTTAAGATTAATAGGTACCCTAGGGGGGAGTCTTTCCCTAGGGTTTCTCTTTTCCTAACTTATCTAACATTTCTTCTTCCTCTATCTCCTTAATATCGCCTATATCTTTTAGCTCCAGGTAGGATAAAATAAAGTAACCCTATTTATTGCAGTTAAAGCATATAGCCGAGGTAGGGTTAATTGGAGTATTGCGGTAAATACTAGTTAATGGTGTGGTATATAACTAGTTAGGCGAGGCTCGCTAGTATATAGTTATAACCGCCTTTAGTAAAAGAGTAGTTATAACTTATCTTCCTGCTTTAGCTCCTATAGGTATAGCTAGCAAGTTCCGATTATTATAGAGTCGCTTCTGCTAATTAGGGTAGGTGTTAATCCGCTTTAGTTCTAAGTCTAATAATAGGCAATAAGCTACGAGTTTTTTATGGGTTAGTAGGTTATCTAAGGTTACAGCGATCTTTTCTTATAGCTAGATTATTAGCTTATTATATAGGTCTAATTAATAGTTCTTAAGGGGGACCTAGCCTTCTCCTATAAGGTATAGGAATTAAGTTTAGAATTTAGTAAAGGGTTAGTTTAGTTTTATTATTAGGCGATTATAGTTATAACGGGCATTCTATACTTTATTTGGGTTAATATAAATAGCCGCTAGGTGCTATATTATCTTATTAACGGATATAAATTAGATAGGGGAGTCGTCCTTAAACTTAGCTTAAAGGTGCCGTTAGGCGTCCCCAGTAGTTTAACTAAAGAGGTAGAGTATTTTGGCTTCTTTAGAAAGGAAATAGTTATAGTTAACGCGAAGCTTTTCTCGTACTTAAATCCTCTAATTCTTAAAGGTAGGGTTTATTTTATTAAATAGTAGTAGGGGGTTAGGGAGCTTAACGGACTTTAATTACTTTATTATTGTATCCGTACTCCCTAGTATATTATATTTAGTAGAGTAAATAGGTCGGCTAGGGCTTTAAGAAGGGGAAGCTAGGCTATTTTATAGGGCCGTAAGGCTTTCTAGGATCTCTTATAGGGTCTCTTATATATTTCTTACTTTAAGACAATTAGCTTTTTAGCTGGCTATAAGGGCATAAATCTGCTCGCGTACGTCTATAACGTTATTATTATCTTTAATTTCTAATCCTAATTGGATCTTAGGTTCCTCTTAGGTAGAGGCAGCTCTCTTAAATAAGCTTGCTTTAGGTGCCATCGTTAGCTTCCTAAGGTTTATTAGTATTATACGCTTTAGTTTTAATTCTAGGGGTATAGGTCTAGTCCTATCTGGCTTATAAGGTAGGATATTATCTAGGCCTTCCCAGGTAATGTAGAGTTGTTTTAGTGTCTAAGTATAGCGCGTTAATACGTCGTTGCAGACGAAGTTTCTTTAGGGTGGGATATTATTCCCAGGCAAGGTAGGGAGAGCTTAGTATAATGTTACGGCTTAAATAAATGCCTTTAAACCAAAGCTTAAATAATGCTGTATTACGAAGATACTAAGCTAAAGAGAAGGAAAGGGGTTACTAGGCTAATATTAAACAAAATAATATAGGGGTGAGCCGCTAAGGCGCTAGCTTTGGGCGGCCAATCGCAGGTCGGCAGAATATGGCAGAATTTGGCAGGTAACGTGCAATAGCGCCGTTACAAAGAGTATACGATACTATACGTATTTCGTGCCCCTGGATATAACTTACTTATTATAAGGGGATCTTGTAGACAGGGGGCTATAAGGACACGATTGGAATAAGATAGATTAGTGAGAGAGACAAATCCATAAGGAGGTAAGGGCCTCTGGATCGTGGAGACTTATATACTATAGGCACGTGCCTCCGGCACGTGACCGGCGACTATCTGAGGGGCGTCTGGGGGTGTCCTGAGGGCAACCCGAGGTGTCCGCAATAATATCCCTTACATTGCCCCCCCCTTCTTACGGTTGGCCCCCGATCGCCACATTGCCAGAACCAGACGACGACCGTTTGAATGACCAGCTAGCAAACACCACGAATGATTCAATATATATTGATTGATCGAATTGAACCGAGCTTTAATATTGCCCGTCACCGAATCGAATCAAGGCCTCCTAGGGAGGCACCCTAGACGACCACCGTTTGAATGTAATCAGGGCCTTCAATCGGGCCGACCCCTCCCCAAAATTGAATCATCACTGACACAGGCAGGCAGCAGGCCAGGCAGGCTAGGTAGGTAGGTAGGTAGGTAGGGTAGGTAGGTAGTAGGTAGGTAGGTAGGGTAGGTAGGCAGGTAGGCAGGCAGGTAGGAGACGACCGTCGCCAGAACTAGACGACCGTTACCAGAACCAGACGACCGTCGCCAGAACGAGACGACCGTCGCCAGAACCAGACGACCGTTACCAGAACCACACGACCGTCGCCAGAGCCAGACGACCGTCGCTAGAACCAGACGACCGTTACCAGAACCACACGACCGTCGCCAGAGCCAGACGACAACGACTAGCCAGCGAACACTATAAACGATTCGATCGATCGATCGAATCAAGGCAGCACAGACAGGTAGGCACAAACAGGGAGATGCTGACGGGTAGGCAGATGCAGACAGGTAGGCAGATGCTGACGGGTAGGCAGATATAGACAGGTAGGCAGATGCAAACAGGTAGGCGATGCAGACAGGTAGGCGATGCAGACAGGTAGGCAATGCAGACAGGCAGGCAATGCAGAGGTACGCGATGTAGACAGGTACGCGATGCAGGCAGGTAGGTAGATAGGCAGGTAGGTAAGTCAATAGGTAGATAGGTAGAAGAGAACCATTGCTATATTATATTAAATTATCTAAAATAATAATATTTATTTTGCTAGCATTATAAATAGCCTTAAAGTAGCTTTTATTTATTTAAAAGAGGTAAATATAATTATAGTTGCCAAATGCGCAGATTGCTGGCAGGTTGCGCGCAGGCTGCGCGCAGGCTGCGTGTCAAAAAAACACGAGTTGCCAAATGCCCTCAACTGCACGCCAATTGCGTCAACCACCAACCATTGAGGCCATTGGTAGGGTACCATATTTTGCCGATGCATTACCTTGCGGTAGGGAGATTATAAGGGCTCGTCCTGGAAGAGGTTTAAAGAGATGTCGGAGAGGTGTTGGTATGCCGCTGTATATCATCTATCTATCTAACCCCTACTTTAAACTCCTGAAAAACCTTAATAAGGGAAAAACGTGACTGGAGAAAAAACGCGAGGATTACTAGGAGACCTATCGGAAGTCTACTAGAAGTATGCCAGTAACTACCTAGGCTAATATAGGGATTTTTATACAACTCTGCTTCTAAGCCTTTATACCGGTCTATAATTAATTATAAGTGTTATAGGCAATTTGGTGTTCCAATATAGTTCTATAAAACCTTTTAGTATAGGATTTAACGTATAGAGCCTTAGCTTGCCGTCGTCTTTAACTACTAAGATATAGTCTATAATTCTTTCTTATAATCCTTTTCTTATAATCCTCTACGTCACTAACGCATTACTCCCGCATTTGCCCTTAGGCTATTAAATGCGGTTAAGGTATTAATTAGTTAGTTAAAGAGACTTGTCTCTTAAGATTTGGTGTATATAGTTTTAAATTTAATAGTCCTGTGCCGTATATTTAGCGTAGCTCTACTACCTAGCAAATAGGGACATTTTGCGATAGCAATTATAGCTATTATACAATTGTCAAGAACGTCTATAACGTTATTCTTTAATACTATAGTATTATTTTAGGTCTAATTTAACCTATATACGTCTTTAATTTAACGTCTTAATTGCCTTCCCCTGGCCGCGTAGTTAGTTTTTATAAGAAAGTAATAGTTAAATAACTTATACGCGTATTTCCTTCCTTCTAAATAGCGCTATTATAACGGAGTTATATCAGCAAGGTTGCGGCTATTCGCTAGAAGGGTATTAGATAGTAAAGTATAAGGACACCTTTGCTTATTAAGCAGCTCCTTTTCCTTAACACCTCACTTTCCTATCATCAACCTTTATCTAATTTTAGACGTATCTTTAATATATTATTAAGATTTTCTTCTTTTCCATTAATAATTTAATATACCTCTTCGTTCTCCTACTAACTACTCTTCTAAGCAGATTCTACAGCGTATCCTAGCCCTACCTTTATATATAGAACCCTAACCTCCACTAACTCGTAACTGGTGCTAGTCCTACCTAAATAATTTTGCCTACATATTTTCAAAAAACTAGAAATCTAATAATAGGATTCTAGAGGCTTATAATAAGACGTACTACGTTAGATCTAATACCTTCAGTCCTTATAATCAATGCATACGTACTAAGAGCGGCAGTTATATTAAGGTAAGCTTTTCTATTCTTAATAGATTTCCATTACTAACTTTAAGCTTTAATAGCCTAGGCCTAAGTGGCNACGTTCCTTTAATNTCCTTAACTACTANATCGCCCGGGCTCTCTCTTATTCCAGCGTAAATACTAAACNACTTANCNNAATTTAAGACTATGCCACGGCCATCTACACTGCCTATAATTCCTAGCAAGCTAGCTAGTAATGCCTAATGCGAGAGCAAGGTTAGTATACTAAGGATAGGGTAAAAGATAGGGGTAATAAGAAGAAGGTTACTGTCTACCACAGGAAGGAGTTTGCGTATACGCGTCAAGTTTTAAAAGAGCATAATATAATGCGTTATTAGGTAGGTTACCCTTCGGATACCTACCAAATAGGTAACTAACAGTTACCGTAGCAAGGTCTTAGTAGTTCTGGACTATGCCAGCCAGCTAACGTCTCTATTCATTTTAGGCTTAAGCGTGTCTTTATTAACTATAAGCTTACGCTGTAAGAGCTTTGTTGGTATTGGTTTAGACCTAATATTAGTATTAAGCGTTTAAGAGTCTCTACTCTAGCTACACCTCATTATCCTGCCCCTGTTTTTATACCTACTTATATACCTACTAAGGCATCTAAATCCCATTCTCGTTAGCTATCACTTAGTAGCCCAATAGATACTAATCCTACTCCTAATAATAAGGCGTAGTGGCTTTTTAGGTTAGGCATTTGTGGTTTAGACTTTTAGGATTCGTTCTTGTATATAGTAGCAATTAAGGACCTCGATTAGGTGCTTAGGAAGGCCTTATAAGGCTTTTAGAAAGGGCTTAGAAGCTCTAGAAATAATATTCCTAATATAGATTAATAAATAGGAATACAATTCTAGCAAAATGCCCTATTAACTCTATGCTATATATGTAAAAAGGCTAAGGACCCGTCCTGCCTTAGGCTGTAGCCCTATCCCTATAGTTTCCAGAGCCTATCCATTCCATATCCAATTTAACCTATTTACTCTTTTTGCGAGCTTTCTTTATAGGTCGCGATAACACCATAGTATTAGAGCGCTTTCTATAACTTATAGATTATGGACCTTAGTCCCAATATTCTTTTAGAATATCTTTATAATAATTAAGGTAATCCTCTAGTTCCTATATAGAGTCCTTAGTGGGCTAGCCTAGCCATTTAACTTTAAATTAAAGCTTATTCTTAATAGACTTATAGCGTAGTATAGCTTTAACCTTATACCGCTCGCCTACTACTTTAGGGTGTTTAATTAGACCTAGACGGAAGTTCTTTTCTGGTAGTAGTCTATACTATAGCTCTAGTAGGTTTATATAAAACACTAGATGTATATAGGCCATAGATAGGGGTAGCTAGAGACAATAGGCTAGCTTACCAATTCGTTCCTTAACTTAAAAGGGACCTAGGTATCTTATATCGAGCTTCTTTAATAGTCAACGGGTTTTAATATTTATTAAACGTAATAAAACCTTATTGCCTACTCCGAAATACTTATCCTAGTGCTTACGGTTATACTAAAGTTTTTACTACTCTTAGGCATCTTATAGGCTCTGCTTTGCATACTTCTATTACTCCTCCTATTCCTAAAGGTATCCTTATACTCTTTAATAAATATCCTTAAACTTCCTAGTAGGATCCTATAACTAATTATACGGCCTTAGCCAATAATCGTTAGGTATACTATTAAACCTAAATAGTTAAACGCTATAGGTAATCTAGATTAGTGCATACTTATATAATGCATATTACTTTAAATTATAAGCGTACTCCGCGTATAAAAGTAGCTTACACTAGTTATCTTACTGGTAGTTTAAATATATCTATAGGTAAGACTCCAGTTCCTAGTTCTAGCGTTCCGTTTGCCTATCCGTCTATAAATAGAAAGCCATACTATACTGGTAGTCTATCTTTAAATAGAAGTATAGATCCAACTAGTACTAACTTATAAAGACGCTGCCCCTATTAGTAATAATAGAGTGCGGCTAATCTACTTTAACGTCAGGAAAACGGGAAGTGGCGCAGGAAATTTGGTTTCGCTAAAAGTGTTTTTAGGGCCCGGGGCTAGCTTTCCGCCATATTAGCCAACCCCCCCTAGCCCGGGGCCAGCTTTTAGCCATATTAACTAACCCCCCCTAGCCTAGGGCTAGCTTTTAGCTATATTAGCTAACCCCCCCTAGCCTAGGGCTAGCTTTTAGCCATATTAGCTAAGCCCTAGAGCTATACGCTAGCACTATGCTAGCTTATAGCTATAAAATAAATATTATTACTATTATTGTATTTATTGCTATTAGGGTATTAAAATCCTAAAGGCCTCCGGGCAGGCTCCTAGCAGGCTTCCTAGTAGGCTCCTAGCAGGACTTTGATTTTCCTTATNATCTAAATCGTCCGAAGTACCATCGGGTCCCCGCTATATTCCCGACAGCCTCTACACGTGCCTTTGCATACCCCTTGTACACCTAAATGCCACCTTTACCCTTCCTTCCTTCCTTACATCCTCCCTACTTAGGGAGGCACCAGAACGGTAGCTAGAGGACTGTGACCAGAACCAGACGACCGTCGCCAGAACCAGACGACCGTCGCCAGAACCAGACGACCGTCGCCAGAACCAGACGACCGTCGCCAGAACCAGACGACCGTCGCCAGAACCAGACGACCGTCGCCAGAACCAGACGACCGTCGCCAGAACCAGACGACGTCGCCAGAACCAGACGACCGTCGCCAGAACCAGACGACCGTCGCCAGAACCAGACGACCGTCGCCAGAACCAGACGACCGTCGCCAGAACCAGACGACCGTCGCCAGAGCCAGACGATAATCGTTTAAACGACCAGCCAGCAAACACCACGATCAATTCAATCGATCGATCGAATCGAACTAGAGCCTCGATATCATCCCATTACCAAATCAAATCGAATCAAGGCCTCTTAGGGAGGCACCCCAGACGACCACCGTTCAAACGTACAGCCAGCGAACGCCCAGAGAGAACGATTCGAATTAATATAATTAATCGCAATCAAATCAAGCAGAGCCTTTGATCTGGCCGATCTCTCCCCCGAATTACAGATACAGACAGGTAGGCATAGACAAGTAGGCACGACCGGCAGGCATAGACAGGTAGGCACAAACAAGTAGGACGGTCAGACGGTAGGACAGGTAGGATAGGTAGGACAGGGAGGACAGGCAGGACAGGTAGGACAGGCACTAGGCCTAGTTAGGAAATCAGTACATGGCCGGCAGATCATCGGGAACGCCGCCAATTGACGATTTGGAGACTCTGCGAGAGATATCCCTTATAGCTACTATTAATTTTAAATTTTAAATTTTGAATTTTATTATAATTATACATATTGCAGCTATAGGAAATATTATATAAAATATATAAAACGTATAAAATGTATAAAACGTACAAAACGTATAAAATGTGCTAATGTTGCTAATATGGCCCCGGGCTAGCCCCGGGCTAGCGTAAATAAGTATACATAAGCAGATCAGCGGATCCAGCTGAAATGNCCCCGGGCCAGCCCCGGGCTAGCCCCTGGCTAGCCCCTACCACCCTCCCGTTTTCCTGACGAAGAAAGTATTTCTTCTTAATTAGGTTGGCGAGCTCTTATACATTAATTGTCTTATTAACGGGAAGGTATTAGACGTACTTTAAAAACCTATTAATAAGTACGAGGACCGAATCGTATGTTTGTCCTTGGCTATCTTTAGATAGCGGGAGATCCGTAATAAAGTCCATAGCGTAATATTACCATAGCTTACTAGCAGGGGGAACTAATTTAAGTAGACCCTATAGCTTATGCCTACGGATCTTATATACTTAACACTTCTTACAATAGCTAATGTACTCCTTTACTTCCTAATTAAGCCTTAGCTAATAGTATTTACGCTAAAATAATTCTACTGTCTTTACTTAACTATAGTGGCCGCCCAGAGGATTATCGTAATTCTTTATAAGAATCTTCTATTATAGATTTGCTTCTTATAGCACCTAAACCTTACCACCTTTACGTAGTAGGCCTATTGGGTCTAGTTCCTAATAGTAGCGCCTAATAGCTTTTTTTCCGTCACGTTTCCGGTCTACTTCCGTATTAAGAATAGCATAGGAAGCATCCCTCCGTTACACCTTATAGATGAGATCCGTTAACCCTTTAGATAGTTCCTAGGTAAAAGCTATTTTATCCCGTACTGCTTTAAGTATAAGACTAGATAGTACTATAGATCTTGCAACTCTTTAATACACATATATTAGGAAGGCCGCTATAAGGTTAAAGTCCTTTAGTTATTATAGGGCTCTAAGTTCCAATTACTTTATAGCTTCGCTATTTATTTAAGGGGATAGCTTAGTAATTAGAGATAGTATATTACTAGGTTCCGAGAATATATTAGGGACGTCCTATTTAGGTATATTTAAACCCTTATTAGTAACGGACTGGGTACTAGCTAGAACATTAGTAGAAACTAATAGGGCTTATACCGCCTAAGACTTAGTACATAGAGCTATAGGTGCTTAAGTATCCTATACCTAGAGCTTATTCTATAATATAGGGAGTAAGATATCTATTATCTGTTTTCCTTCTTCTATTTTAAAGCCTTTAGTATAGTCTAGCCGTCGTAACGGTCTATTAACAGGGTTGTTTTCCCCTAGTTTATATTTAATCTTAAAATTAAATCGCGCAAGCTCCTCTACCTATTTGGCTTATTAAGGTATAAGCTTCTTTATAGTTATAAAGTAGCGTAAATTATAGTAATCTAAGAGTATACGAGTGGTATAGCTTGCGTGCTTAAGGTAGTGTCGCCACTATTTAAAGCAGTTAACTATAGCCAGCAGTTCCTTATTATGGGTATAATACCTAACTTTAGGTCCCTGGAATTTTCTACTATAAAATGCTACTAGTCTCTAATAGAGCTAGGTAGCGTCCGGATGCCTATTAGGTTATAACAGGATACCGGCAAAGGCAAAATTCGATATATTAGTAATTATCATTAATAGCTGATCTGGGTTAAAATGCCGCAGCAATAGAGCTTTCATAAACTTTACGCGAAGTTCTTAAAAGGCCTCTTAAACCTTTCTGGGCTATAACCATAGCTTATACTATTTAGTTAGTCCCTTTTTAGTTTTCTTCCTTACCACCTTTAAGCTTTTTGCTCCTTAGGTCGGGTCTCGGGAAGCTTTTATAATATAGTTAGATAGGTATTAGGCAACGTCTAAATAGTTATAGATAAAGCGCCTATAGAAATTGGCAAAGCCTAGGAACACTTAAATATCCTAATAGCTCTCTGGCTCCGGCCACTCCTAAATTATCTACACCCGTACTAGGTCTATAACTACACCTATAGGCGTCACAATATAACCTAAAAACTCGACCTACTTAGTATTAAAGACATACTTTAACGCCTTAGCGTAGAGGCCCTAATTATCTAAACGTTCCAGCACTTCGCGGACATATTATTCGTATTAATCCTCGTCTTCTAAGTAGATCAAGATGTTATCTAAATAAACAACATATATGCGGTCGACTAGTCCCCCTAAGGCTCTGTAAATATACAATTAGAATATTATAGGCGCATTAGCTAGCCTAAAAGGCATTACTAGATACTTAAAGTGGCCGTATTAGGTCTTAAAAGCGGTCTTCTATTTATCCCCTTCTTTGATACGGAGCCTATAGTAGGCGTCTTATAGATCTAGCTTCGTAAAGATCTTCGCCCTAGATAGTCAATCTAGCATTTCACTAACTAGTAGTAGTAGGTAACGGTTCTTAATTGTAATCTTATTAAGACCGCGATAGTCTACGCATAGCCTTATAGTTCTATCTGGTTTTAGGACGAAGAGGATTAGTACGCCTAATGGCGACTTACTGGGCCAGATCTACCCCTTTTTCAGTAACCCATTAAGGTACTCCTATAGGATCTTAAGCTCTTTACGCGAGAGGTTGTAGATAGAAAAATTCAGCGGTTATTTACCTTCTTCTAGATTAATTACATAATCATACTCCAAGTTCTGCGGTAGGACTTTTACTCTCCTACCCAAAAATACCCTTAGTAAGTCCCTTAGGCCTACTGGGATATTTAATAAATCGGGGTCGCGTTTATCCTCTACGTTATTATCAAGTAGGTCCCGGAGCTCCCTTAGGATGCTTATAGGCAGCGTCATACGCTATAGTGGTTACTTATACATAGTTACCACTATACGTTAAACCGTTTCATACAGTAGCTAGTAGAGGGTAGGGAACTCCTTAACGCAGCGTTTAAGGTGCCGTAGCATACTCTCCGTATATTGCTTAAGCCAGAGTAATCCGTAGCGGTTAAAGTATCTCATAAGATCCTTAAGATCGCCGCCTTCCTATAATGTCTCCGTAACCTGTCCGGCAGTTCCCTATAGGGTCTCCATTATAAAGGGGTTATTACCTATACTAGGCTCTATACCTATCTTATTACCAAATAAGGGTTAGATCTAATACTCCTTTAGGTATAGAGCGTACACTATTTTACCTAGGGCTATATTCTCTAGGATATCCTTTAGGCTTATTAGTAATATACGCCCTTTTAAATCTTTATTATTCTACTATTTAAAGGCTCTAGTTTTAAAGCGTATTTTAAAATCTACTTCCGCTAGCTAAGGGTATCCGAGGATAAGGTTATAACCTATAAAGTCAGCCGCCTAGAAGGGTTGCGGGCCAACTACCTTAGTGTAGTTATATATGTCGGCCACTAATACTATAAGCTTATAGGCACTATATAGTTTAATCTAATACTTATTTAGAAAGCCTACAATAGGTTTCCGCTACCTTTATAATGGGATAAGTTTATACTCTTTTACCAAATCATATTATATAAGATTGATTTTAGCGCCGCTGTTATATAATACTTAGAACTATTATACTTTACCTATAGGGAGTGTTATTTCTAGCTTAATAGTAATATAGAGAGTCTCTCCTTCTATATCTTACCCTAGTTATAGCTAGGAGAGGTCCGTAACTAGGGCTTTTCTTTTTTTAGATTGTTAGTGCGGTTATCGCCCTACTTGTTTTTCCAATAGGATCTACCTTCGGAGTTTTCTCTTAACTTCTTAAAGTATTCCCATAAAGGTGCCAGATAGGTGTTAGGTTAGCCCTAAAAGTCTTTCCCGTTATTTAAGGTTCCTAACTTTAACCCTTTTAAAGTTCTCTTTAAGAACGGCTTCTTTAAAGGTTAGGTCTGCCCTACGTTACTACTAGAGTGCCTATACTTTTAGTAACCCCTTAGCTTCCTACTAGAAGAGGTCTGGTTCCTTACCGTATCCTCAGCGTTTAGAACCGCTTATTTAAAATCCGCATATACAGTAATCCGCGGTAGGGCTCCTATACGCTTTATTTCGTTATAAATTACTAGCTTAATTCTAGCCTAGATAAATCCAATCTTCTTTTTCTTGTAGACGCTGCCGTCCTTGTTTTTAAAGGGCTCTAGATTTATTTATTAAGCACGAGTTTCTATAAAGTTTATAAACTAGCGGAAGTCTTAACGGTCTAGCTGCGTATCATTCCAGAATTATTCTATATTATTATATTATATAATATATAAATCTTAAGTTTAACCCTTTAGGAAGGTCTATAGCTATAGCCATATTATAATTTACTCTTTATTAAGTTAATTAAGCGCGATCTAGTTTAGTAATCGGTCTTTAATCTTACTAATAATCTAGCGTATACGCTCTTTAGTATTATCTCATATTATTAGCATCTTAAAGAAGTTATCTACCTCGCGAACCCAATCGTCCAGCTATTGGGCGTTGGGTCTATAACGAAGTTCTAGACTATTAAAGGCCTTGGCCAGTCAGTCTATATCCTTTTTCCGTTTATTATATAGGTGCCTCTCTAAGTCTTCCATACCTTCTTAGGTAGGTACTAGGTAGCCCCTAGGAAGCCCTTAGCCTTAACTAGGTTATAAAAGAATTTGTCTAGCTTAGATTAGACCCTACTAGATCTAAATTTACCCTTAGAGGGTTCTAATATATTTATTAGTGGCTTCCTCCCGTATAGCTTCTAAGAGCCTTATAATAGCTTCCCAATATTTATTTTAAAGAAGATTAGTATAGGGCTCTTAACCTTCCAAACTTAGGCCTAGGGAGGCTCCTGCTATAAAGGTAGTGTTAGTACTAGTAGCTAGTATAGGCTTCCTAACGGGGCTTAGGTCTTAAGTTAGTAATTAGCTTAAATTACCTAAAGGGGTAGGCCCACTTAGCTCGTAAGCAGTCTATATACCGCCACTATGCCAATTATAGGCCGGTGGTCTTCCGGGAGGGTTCTGGTTGGTTCCCTAGTTAAATATATTAGTGTATTTCTTTGGCATTTCTGGCTTAGGGGAAGATCTTAAAGTCGCCTCTGGCGCTTAATCTTCCAATTAGCTTAGGTAGGGCCAGAGGGGTTCCGGCTGCTTTTTAGTAGTATTACGACCGTTATAAAGGGTATCTATATTTTCCTTAGCGTTACCGGTAACCGTAGGTATATAAGAGTCTTCAAGCTCCTAGAGCATCTGGGTATTAGGGCTTATTTAGCCGTCTTGCCCAGAGGGTTATATTATCGCAATCTCTCGCTATCGGAGGGACCTTCCTGCCTTTACGCGACAGCTTTCCATAAAGTATCCGTAGAGTTTCCGTTTAGGTTATCGCGAAATTTTAAGGGAAGATAGTAGTTATAAATAAATAATATAAATAAACAATCTGGTCCTTAAAGCCGACTGCCCTTCTAAAAAAGAGTAGGAAGGATTTAAATGTAAGGGGATCTTATAGACAGGGGGCTATAAGGACACGATTAGAACAAGATAGATTAGTAAGAGAGACGAATCCTTAAGGAGGTAAGGCCTTTGGGATTGTAAAGACTATATACTACAGGCACGTACCTCTAGCACGTGACTGGCGACCATCTAAGGGGCGTCCGGGGGTTATCCTAAGGGTAACCCAAGGTGTCCGCAATAATATCCCTTACACTTATATTATTAAGTTAATATAAACAATACCCTATAGTTAATACTAGCTCTTTTTTTATATAAAGGACTAACGAGGGTAAAATCTATAGCCGTTTTTCTACTATAGATAAAGGTCCTAGGTCTAAATATATAGCTAATATCTATATTCTAAATATCTTACTTTAATATATAATAATATTTATTTATTAGTTAACGTCTAATCTAAATCCCTATTAGGCCTATATAGACTACTTTTTAGTTACCTTAATATATATATACCGGTGGCCTATTTAGTTAGTATATTATATACTACTATTTTATAGCTACCGCTTAATAAGGGACTAGCTACTTACTAGCGTAGGATAAAATAATATTACTTAGATACTCTCTATAAGTAGGAGCTTATAAATAGTAGTAAAAAGCTTATAGGCTAAGGAATTCTTTAGTAGTTTTAAATAGCATATAAGATCTAATAGGAGGATACTAAATAATACGCCCTATTCTAGCCCCTTAAGGACTAAATACCCCCGCCTAGCTATAGGCGGCTTACTAGCGAATTTCTAAACCCTTTTACTACTCCTTTTAGATTTTCTAATATACCTAGGAAGTATAGTATATAAGGTAGACTAGAAGATATAAAGATATACTAGCTAGGTAAAGGCGGAACCAAATAGGACTAGCTAAAAGGAAATACTTAGGATTTTTCCCGCTTATAGGGCTTTTTCCTAATAGACCTAAAAGGGGACTTTGGCCAATAAATAAGAATAATAATAATAATTATATAAGGTAGTTATATAGCTAATTATAGAACCTTCGTAGTATATTAGTGCTGTATTAGTAGAGCTTTAAAGCTCTATATAAGGTTTTGAGTAAAGCTTCGAGCAGAGCCTTGTGCAGAGCTTTGAGCAGAGCCTTGTATAGAGCTTCGAGCAGAGCTTCGAGCAGAGCTTTGAGCAGAGCTTCGAGCAGAGCTTCGGCTAGAGCTTCGGCCAGAGCTTCGACCAGAGCTTCGACTACAGCTTCGACCAGAGCTTCGACCAGAGCTTCGACTAGAGCTTCGACTAGAGCTTCGACCGGAGCTTTAAGCAGAGCCTCGTGTAGAGCCTTGTGCAGAGCTTTATATAGAGTTTGTATTCGTGCAGGCGTTCGTGCAGACGTCGTGTAGGCTTCGTGCAGGCTTCGTGCAGGCTTTCGTGCAGGCTTTCGTGNAGGCGTTTATGCAGGCAGCGGAAGAGCAATAAAGCAGGTAATAAGGCCCAGAGTTAGTCTAGATACAATACATTAGCTATTTAGGTATTTATCTACTATAAATATTAATATAGGAGGTTAAATGTTAAGGATTGGTAATGGTTAATAGCTCTNGCTAAATATTTACTATTTTAGTGGTAATATTTAAGGTAAAATGTAGCAGTAACCATAACGCCGTTTATAATAATTTTGGTAGCATTAGAATTGCCTTATAAAGCTCTAGAATATAACGTTGGCCGATTATTTATAAAGGCGTTAGTTTGTTATTAATTAATAGTAGTAGAGTTTTAAGCAGAGCTTTAAAGAGGAGATTCGCTTATTTAAGGCAAAATGTAGTAGTAACCACTAGGCCGTTCGCAATAATTTTAGTAGCATTAGAATTGCCCTATAAAGTTCTAGAACATAACGTTGGCCGATTATTTATAAAGGCGTTAGTTCGTTGTTAATTAATAGCTAAAGGATTTAGTATGGCGCGTGAGTTTATATAAGAATTATATACAAATCGGCGCGAGGGACTAATAAATTTCCGAACCGTATACTAGACGACAACAACATAAGATAATTAATCTGTTATGTAAGCAGCTTATAATTGGTTGATCGTCTGGGACCGAGATAAATTCTATTAGTGCGGATTTTCAATCAGTCCGCAAGCTTACTAACTACGTTTATGCAAAACCACCAGAATTACGTCTAAGCCACATTTCCAACGTTTCTTAGTTTTTTAGCAATATCCGCGTTGCGGAGGTTGCGGATATTAAAATAACTCAACACCAGTATTTTATATCCTTCCCTAAAAGTTAATCAATTATATAATAGAACGTAGGCTTTTAGAATATATTATTTTTATTACTTAGGTATTTTTAGGTCTTATGATTATTTTTATTTAAAAAAAAACGCGTTATTAGCAATTCTGCGACTATATATAACTTTATTAAACGCTAGCTAATATATATAAAACCTATATAAATCTATAATAGCTACTTTAAAGAACCTATTATAGCCTAGCGGATATATAGCATCCGCGTTATAGTATATAACACCTACTAAAACCTTATCGTGTGCTAACTATTAAGTTATAAATATCTAAGCAAATCTACTATATACCGACACTAAAACCTACTAAGCGGAGAGGAAGGAAGTTAAATAAGGTGCTAGAGCAGCCGCGGCCGTATTAGGTGTTAGATAATTAAACTTAAAGGAGTTATAAAATAGATTAAGAGCGACGGCTATAGGACCTTTAAGATTAGCTTTTTACGCTTTATAGAGAGAGCAAGGCCCGGTAGCTAAGCAAGGTTAGTAAGGCTATTGCTTTTTTATATCTATATTACGGACGTGCGGAGCAGCTTAAAGCCCTTAGGTAGCTACTATTTAAGAAAAAAGATATAATACTTATTATAAAAACCTTATTTAGCAAGAGTATAATAATATAAGTAATACTATGTCTTCTTTGGGCCTTAGTAGTAATTATTATCTTACTACTTAATGCGATTAGTATAGAGTAGAAGGTAAAGATTAAGGAGCTTCCTAAAATAAGGCCGGTTTATATATACGCCAAGATAATATCTATATATCTTTTACGGGAAATCCGCATTAGAGTATATACCTATATTTTAATATCGCTAGAGTTATTAGTTGGCGAAAGGTTCTATAAGACTCCTACTAACCCTACCTTTTATACGTATATTAGCTTAGTAGTAATTAATAAGGTATACCTTATAGCTAATTAGGGGGGTTTATTCTGGAATTCGTATATATAGCTATAGAAAGTGCAGTTATTATTAGGGCGAAAGCCTTAATTTACTTATACTATAATATTTAACAATATAACATTTAAGATTGTTTAAGAGTTAGCGGGCTTTTAAAAAAATATTAATATAGTACGGATATTAATTAACCGGCCAGATCTATTAATTATTAGAGAATACATTAAACGGGGAAGTAAGAAATCCTTTAAGAGCTTATATTTTGTTATAAACCGCGCGTATACCGCTATATCCACTAAGTAGAGAATTTAATACACGCTAACTCCCCACCAAATTCTAAAGATAATTATCTTTCTTAATTTAAAGGACCTAATATTACTAGGCAGGAACTTAATTTATTTATAGTTGGTATATTATAGGTACCAGGAAGCGTAAGCTAAAAGAGCTATTTAGCTTTATTATACATTATTAGCTATTATAGATAAAGATAGACTATATAAGGAGTTTAGAAAACCTAACTCAGAAATCTATATTCTGCTTTCCTCTAACGCGCTTACCTATAGCGCTAATATTCCTAATATTAACTATATTACGTAGTATTGCATATATAAAGATAAGTCCATTAATATAATATGATAATAACTTAGACGCGGTGCTCGTGGTAGTAGTTAAATAGGTAAGGCAATATTTTTAATTAAGGATTAGTATAAAGGTCCATATAAGGATATTACTAGGCTAGCCAAAAATCGCGGTTATACTAATAGAGCCTTCCAATCTTAGCTAAGCCAACTTAGCCGCAAATATTGTGTTAAGTAATAGGTATTATAAGAAGATAGGGCTACTAATTTTACTAGCAATATATCTTTAAAAGTGTCTATATATAGTAATGCTGATTTTAATCCGTCCGCATCTAATATAGGGTAAGAGCTTAGTCTGGGTGGAACATCCGTAGTTCTACTTATGGATATTCTACTAAAGAAGCTAGTGTAGCGCCTAAAGACTAAAGCTAAGAAAAGAGCAGCTCTCTCCTATTATATATATACTCTTATAAATAAGGAAAAGGGCTGCTTATAAAAGATTATATTGGAGAACTATAAGGAATAGTCTCCATCTACTAGTAGTTAGGGTTATTACTCTAACTATAATCCTACTTTACAGGCTTTTAAAGAGTTTAATATCCGTAAGCCGTATATAGAGGGGATTCCAAGAAAAATGCACTAAAAGGCCTTTACTATAAGCATAAAAAACTAGTTCTATAACTAGATGGAGAAGAAATATTAGTATACTATTTGGAATCCGACCTTAAGCTACGTTATATCCAATAAGCAAATTACCGCCCTTTATAGCTGCGCCTAGTATATAACTAGCCATAAGGCGCTTAAGAAAAACCTACCTAATTAAAATTATAATTAGCTTAGTAATAATCTAAATAAGTTTATTGCCTTTATTTAAGCCGAGGTAAAAAAGGCAAATTAGGTAGAGATTTAGCTATTAGCATTAGTAAGTAAATTAAAAAATAGCGTAGAGCGGATATTACCACAGTCTAGGGTAGCGGAGAGGCGTATAGTATTAGTAGCTTAACGTCTGTAAATATAAGTAGCCTAGCTACCTTAATTGATATCCGCCGAAAATCCGTATATGGGGCTGCCGACACTATTACCTTCTTAGCCTATATCTAGCAGGAACGTATAGCTAGCTAGCTTAAACCCTAGCTAGTAAAACACCTCTAGGCTAAGTATACTAATATTCTATAACGGATACCAGTCCTAGTAACGTGACGGTTAGGTTTAGTTTTTAATATAGGGCGGATATCTAGGATCTTAAAGTTAGGCTAGGTATTAACATCCCTAGGGCAACAATTAGCGTCAGTTATTATTAGGTATTAAGTATTGGCCTCTTAGATATTAGGGTCTATACTATAATAATAGATATTAACTCCCTATAGCTCCTGGATATCTAAGCCTATACTATAGCATTAGAAACTAGTCTCTAGGGTAGGCTAGGTATTATAGCTTATAAGGTAACTTTATATCTTAACCCTTAGAATAATCCGGATATTAGAGCTTATAGCGCAGTATTAGGTCTTAGCCCTTAAAGCAATCCGGATATTAAAGCTTATAGCACAGCATTAAATCTAAATCCTTAGGGCAGTTTAAGTATTAGAGCTTATAGTGTAATACTAAGTCTTAACTTTTAGATAAGCCTAAGGTTTAATATTTGTAATATAGCACTAAATCTCTAATTACGAAAGGTTTTAAAGTTTAAGATTTATAATATAGCACTAGTTCCTAGGTAGTAGGAAATTTAGAAATTTAGAAATCGTAATATAGTATTAAATCTCCGCTCCTAGAGAAACCTAAGGCTTAGGATTTAAGTTATAATACTAAATCTCCGCTCCTAGGAAACTTTAAGGCTTAGGGTTTATAGGCTAATACTTAATCTCCGCCCTCTAAACTGGGCGTAGTTTAGAATTCACGTGCTAATGTTTAATCCCCACCTTCCAAATTGGGTGCGGCTTAGAATTTATAGTCTAATATTTAATCTCCGCTCTCTAAATTAGGCGTAGCTTAGAACCTATAGCCTAGTGCTTAATCTCTACCCTTAGTTTTAGATATGATATAGCTTTAGCAGGTTAATATTTAATATTCCTTGGCGTTTTACTTATTTATTAACTTAACTAAGACTAGGGTAGAGCTCTAATTAATATTTAGGTGTTAAGTGTCGATCTCTATATGCGTATTTAAATAGTCCATTAGATTCTTATCTAGAGAGATATTAAAGTTTATACTAAAAGCTCCTAAAACCCATAGAACCTATATTATATTAGCTATTTAGTTTAAGTGTCTTATAATCCTCTTAACTAGATATTATCCGTTTTTCTTAGGCTACTATACCTTAAGCCTTTTAGCCAATATTAGATTTACCTTATAGTAAGAGAAAACAAAAGGATATATCTGCGCACTCTAAAAGTAAGAAATCCGCTTACTAAGTAAACCTAATATCTACTTATAACCCCTCTCTAGCACCTTAATTAAGTAGTAATTCTATATTAATGTTACTTTATAAGTTAACTAGACGGCGCCCACTTACTTTAATTAGTAGTAACTTAACTATAAAGGATTTACGCGTTACAAATAAGCGTATATAAGGTGGTTAATTTTTACTAAGGTAAGTTATAGCGGCGATTATTTATTAGTAAGCTAATTTAATAAAATTAGCAGCGCGGATATTTACCTTTAATTAACCTCTGTACTTCTTCTTTTATTAACTATTAGGTAAAACCTAAGTAGATAGTTATATAGGTGTAAGGTATGGGCGACCCTAGGGCGACCTAGGGGTGACTCGCCTGTAAGGCACGTGCTTTACATATGCCTAGGGAAAACCCTTCCTACCTTATATATAGACTCCTCCTTTTTCCCTTAAGGATTTGTCTCTGTCTATACAATATACCTATTATTCTATTATTGGACTCCTTATCCACATCCTTACCTTATATTTAAATCCTTACCAATCCCCTTAGGAGGATAGCCGGTTTAATTTTTCTATAATACCTCTAAAAAGAAAACCGACGCCTGTACCCGATAGTAATACGCTAGTAATGCAACCGCAGAACGCCTTAGGATCTAGTGCAGACGAAACCGCTAAAAGTATACTAGTAGCATCTAAGCCATTTTTTAAATCTTAAAATAATTAGACATCTATAAACGCTAGAGACTAGTTTAACTTATATACCTAGGCTTAATAGAAGCTTAGTAAGATTACTAGCGTCCTACCTAATACCGCTAATATAAAGGAGCTAGATAAGCTAGCTAAGAAAATAGCTAACTTACGGAGCATTATTAATTTAATAAAGCCCTCCCGTTGCCTCTTTAGTAAAGAGTATAAGTTATATAGCAAACGCATACGCCGAATAAATCTCAACGCCCTAGTTAAGAAGTTACTACCTAATATTAGCGGTACTACTTAACAGCATTTTAACTGGTAGATTGCCGCAGTTAAGAACCGATTTAAGGTTAATAACGCTAACTATAACTATAAGCAACGCACGCGCTAGGCCATTAAAGGTTTTATAAAAAAGAAGACAATTACCTAACTAGTTTATCGCCGGTTAGGCACTAAGAATAAGGGTCCTTTACTATAGAATAAATTTAAGACTATAGTCCAAGACTAGATTAGGAACCCTATAGTAAGACACTTTAATAACGCTATAATATACTATACAGCTGTTATAAAGGAGAACTAAAGGTTTAACGTCTTCCTAACCTATATGCGTAGCTTAGAGGACCTCTTCTTATATACCCCCTTTATTAATCCTAAATAATAGGTAGACTTTTAGTTCTTATATCTCCTAGCCTACCTATAAGTAAAGCTCTTCCGCCAGAACTTTGCCTAACGGGTAAGAACCGCTAAAGACCTCTTTAACGAAATCCGCTATATAGAGTAATTACTTAATACTATAAAGCTCGCGGAAGATTGCGTAAGTAGCAGCGGCAAATTATCGCGTATAAAGCGCGGTCGCAGTATAGGCTCTATAGACTTAGGCTTAGGGAACAGAACCTAAAAAGGGCGACGCTTTTTTAAGTAAACTTCTAAGGAGATCACCTAAAAGCTGGATGGCTTAGGGGACCCCCTAAACGCTAGTGCTACGTAAGTAAGTTAAAGAACCGTAGGCAGCTACTATAAGGAATACTAAAAGCAGGCTAATAAAGAGAAGTTAGCTCGGCCTTTAGAAAACCTAAAGCCCTAGTAGCGTATCTCTCTTAACTGCAACTAGGGCCTAATATAGAGGGAGAGAAGAAACGCATTATAGTATATATTGCGATGGATACGCCCTAGGGCGAAGTCCGCCTATATGCTTTATATAATAATAAGTGCTAAATTAACCTTATTAATTAAGATATCGTCCGTAGGTTTAACCTACCTATATACCACACGCTATATTTATATAAACCTATTATACGTTTCCTTAATAGCAACTAGATAATAATCTAAGATACTTATAATCTAATAGTTACCACTAGCGACTCCTAGGGTACCTTTTGCACTATTAGCCCGCAGACCTTTTAGGGCGGCTTATTTAATGGTTATAATATAGTTCTTAAATAGGATTAGCTTGTGAAAATAGATCTATTAATTAGCTTCCGTTCTAGATAGTTTATTTAGGGTACTTTAGACCCTAAACGCCTCTAAATAGTTACCCTTAACGCTCTCTTAGTAGATATTAAGGCTAGCGAAATAGTCTATTCGCTATAGCTAGAAGACTTCCTCTTTACGCTAGTTATGAATATAATAGAGGACCTATTATTACTAGCAGCGAGTACCTGTGCAGACCCTTTAGATGTAGAGATACTGGTTATAAATATAGTAGAGGACCTGCCGTTACTGGCAGCAAGTATTTATAAAGACCCTCTAGTGCCGGCGTAGATCACCTACATATAAGGGAGAGGTGATTAAAAACCCAAAACTATTAAGTATACTATAGTAGAGCTATATATACTCTTAGTGCGAGTATACCTATAAAACGCATGTTGGCTACACCCTTTTCTTTACTAGCTTCTAGAAGTATACAACTATATAATAGTCGCTTTAACCTCTATAGCCCCTAGCCTACTAGATATATATAAGAAGGAAATTAATATCTTCTCTAATAAGCTAGTAAGTATACTACTATAGAACTCTAAATATAACTATGCAATTAACTTAAAAGAAGGCAAGACGCTACCGTAAATGCCCCTTTATAACCTCTTATAGAAAGAGTTATAGATTTTATAAGAGTACCTAGATAGTGCTCTTAAAAAGGGCTAGATTAGGCCTAGTAAGTCGCCTACTAGAGCGCCTATTCTCTTTATACTAAAAGCAGACGGTATAATACGGCTATATATTAACTACAGACGCCTAAATAAGATTATAATTAAAAATCGGTACCCCCTACCGCTAGTTGGCGAACTCTTTAATAGGCTTAACTATGCGAAGATATTTATAAAGCTAGATCTTTATAATACGTACTATAGAATTTATATTAAAAAGGGAGATAAATGGAAGACCGTATTTAAGACACGCTACGGTTACTTTAAGTACCTAATAATGCCCTTTAATCTTGCTAACGCCCCTATAACTTTTTAGAGCTATATTTATAAAGCTCTAGAAACCCTAGTAGATGCTATTTACGTAGTTTACCTAGATAATATTCTTATCTACTTAAATAACGAGGATAAGTACGTCGAGTATATTAAGCAGGTACTGCGACAGCTTTACGCTTAGGGCCTATATACCAAACTATTAAAATACATCTTTTATCCTAAGAACGTTAAGTTCCTAGGCTTTATTATTACCCTTAGGGGTATTATAATAGACCCTAACCGCGTAAAAGCTATTAAGGAATAGCCTAAGCCTAAGTCCTATAGGGATATCTAAATCTTTCTTAGCTTTACTAACTTCTATAGGCGATTTATCTGGAACTACTTAAATACTATATACCCCCTATACGTATATCTTATATAGGCATATCGCAACCTAATGTTAGATAGGGAGAAGAAGAAGAGATATAAGTTAAAAGGGCCTACTAAATGGTATTAACCTTAGTCCTAGCCTGATAACGCGTAGTAGGTATTCTATAAGCTATGCGCTACGTTTATATAGGCTCCTCTACTTTGCTACTTTAACCCTAATTTACCCCTAATAGTAATTACTAACGCTTCTAACTATACCTATAGCGGTATACTTCTGTAGCCTTTAGGGTAAAAAGATTAACTCTACTAGCACCTAATCACTTATTATAGTTAGAAGCTTACTAGCCTAGAAGTATAGTATAATACGTATAATAAAGAACTACTCGCTATAGTGTAATGCTTTAAGACGTAGCGCTATTACCTTAAATACGCCGCGTATATAACACGCGTGCTCTACAATTATAATAATCTTAGGTACTTTATAACCACTAAGAGCTTATCTGCTCGCTAGGCCTAATACGCTAAGGAACTAGCTAAGTTTAATTTTAAGATTAAATATAAGCTAGGTAAAGCAAATCCTGCTAATATACTATCCTAGCGCCTAGATTATGCTAAAGGCTTTAAAAATAGTAGTAAGAGGATACTCCTTAATATTATACTGCCTATATTGTAGTAAAAGTTACGGGTTATAGGCCTTATGGGCGGCCCTAGTGCTACTATATTATACTAGCGAGTAGTATACGTGTAGTATACGAGCGACCCTTATAAACTTAGCGCTAGCGGACTAGAGCGTCTTACCATTCTTTTTAAGACTACTTCGACTGGCCTAATGGCGCTTAACCCTAAGGAAGTGTAAGCTTTGCAGTGTGTGGGAATTAAACGAGCGACTTAATTGTAAATCTATGGAAATTAAGTGGTATATATATATAAAGAAGGCATAGGAAATAAGGGGTAATTAACCAAGTCAGTGGCCGAGTCGGTGAGCGAGTTAAGGTGTATATGGTGATACGAGACAAGACAAGGTAGTGTTTTGGCAGGGTACTGTAGTCGGTTACAGGAAGACCCCTTAGCCCAGGCTATGGTCCCCCGTAATAACCTAGCGAGTTACCTACGTATTATATGTTACTTCGCTAGCACCGACTTTATACAGAGTCTTGTGCCATGGTAAAAGGTAGTAGTAGCTACTTTAGCCAAAACGGCGTTTATGGAACACCCCCCTAAGTTACTAGTTAATTTTATTTATAGAGTATAAAAAAGGGACGCCTTTATACGCTTTATATATAATCAGTTAACCTAAAAATGAGTTCCTGCCGGTAATAAGGACTATACCCTTAATAATTAAGGACTTTTAAGGTAAAATAATAAGGTCTAGGTGCCGAATTGCATACTATTATAATAGGAGATCCTTAAGTGGAATTATAACAATCCTATAGGCGGCCACTATGGTTTTAACTATACCTTTAAGGTAATTGCGCGAAAGTATACTTAGAACGGCCTTACCTAGGACCTCCGTAAATACCTAGATAATTGTAATACCTACTAACGCTCTAAATCGCGCCGCTATAAACCCTATAGTAAGCTGTAGCCTCTCTAGGCCCCTACCCAAGCCTAGTAGTATTATTTACTTAACTTTATTATGGATTTCCTAAAGTCTAAAACTCCTAATAGCATAGAGTATAACTCCGTTCTTATCCTTATAGACCGTTTTATAAAGCTAATACGCTACTATCTAATGCGTAAGATAATTAATGCTACGCAACTCGCAGAACTTTTATTTAGAGTCTTTACGTAAATAGGGCCTCTAAATAATATTATCTTTAATAGGGGTAGTATATTTACAAGCGAGTACTAAAGCACTATATACTACTATCTCCGCGTTTAATATAAACTTAGTACCGCATTTTACCCGCAAATAGATAGTTAGACAAAGCATTAGAACTAGGAGCTTAAGGTATACCTATATATATTTACGAACTAGAAACAGTTTAATTAGGCCTCCCTACTTAAAGAAGTAGCCTTTACCTATAACTCTAAGGTCCATACTATAATAAAGCGTTCCCTTATTAAGCTCGCCTATAGCTAGCTACTAAATATCCCGGACAAAGTCCTAGACGGCGTTTAAGACGCCTAGTAAGGTAGGGAAGAGTTTAAGTTAACAAATGTTAAACTAGTAAAGACGTATCTATAATGCCTGCGCATTATATATAAGGCAGCGGCGGCGTTAATAATGCACGCCTAATAGCTTTAGGTAAAATACTATAATCGTCACTATCTAGCCAAGCATTTCGCCGTTAGTAAACGAGTCCTACTCTCCTTTAAGAATATCCGCACAAAACGTCCCTATAAAAAGCTTAACTATAAGTTTATAGAACCGTTTTAGATCCTAGAGCGCGTAAGGCAGCAAGTATATAAGCTAGAGCTTCCACCCGCTATAGCATAGCTCTATCTAGTCTTCTATATCTCCCTACTAGAGCCTTATAGGTCACGCCCTAGGTTTTAACCCCTAGCAGTAAAAGAGCTTAAGGAAGGCAGCTGGGAAGTAAAAGTAATTATCGCCTACTAGGATTGTGCTAGATAACCATAGTACCTTATTAAATAGCTAGGATGGCTAAATAAGTATAATAAATAGAAATACAAGATAGAACTTAAGAATTATTAATAACTATTAGATAAGTACCGTAAGCGGAACACCCTAGCCTTATAGCCGAAGCGCAGGCGAAAAGTAAGCGCTGCTGTTAAAATATAACCTATATTAAAGTAGAGTAAAGGACGTCCTAAGGGATTAAAGAATAAGTAACAATTACTATAAGAACTGCGGCGTATATATAGGGTAAAGTTTTAATTTATTAATATCCTATATAAGCCACACTCTAATGTAACCTGGCGATGCTAGTAACTTATAGGTAAGGCTACGGCATATACCGGCAATAAAGCTTAATTTAGAAAGCACCCTTCTTAGACCTAATCCGTTACTCTATATTAGCTAAGCAGATTACTTATATATTAGAAAATAGGCCCGTTTATAACTAGGGTCTATTTAACCGGGGTCTATAACTTACTAGTAACCCACTAGTAGTAACCTATACTAATAACTTATACTATTCTATATATATACTATACAGATAACGCGTAAGGCTAAAGTATAGGTTAGTAGCGGATTTAACAGGTATATAGCCTTGCCGTCCTAAACCTAGCTATATATAAGTAACCTATAACCTACCTATAAAGTATATACGGCGCTATACCGGTATAGCATAAGGCTAAAGCAGGGTTAGTAGCGGGTTTAATAGGTATATAGCCTTACCGTCTATAAATCTAGCTGTATATAAATAACCTATAACTAACCCGCGAGGTACTAGCGACCTACCTACGTAAATAAGCTTTTAGAATATTTCTAGTCTACTAAATTTAGGTAACGGTATTAAGCTCTACTAGCTCTACCTATTAAATAGACTAATTAGGATTTTCTATACCGGGTATATAAAATCGCTACTAGCTCGGTTAAATATAGGGGAGTTTTAGTAAGGTAAATCTGACTAATTAGACAACTTTAACCGCCGGTTAAAGTTTCTTAACATCTTCGCGCCGCGCATATGTACCACCTATCTCTCTATACGCAAAATTAAGACGCTCTTTCCCCTCCAAATTTTTTCCTTACTAGGGTTTTTTATAGGGTTTTATTAAGGCTTAAGTATATAAAGGATTAGGGACGACCCTTTTTAAAGGGGGAGGGCATTATTAGGTAAAACCTAAGTAGATAGTTATATAGGTATAAGGTATAGGGCAACCTAGGGAAAACCCTTCCTACCTCGCACACAGACTCCTCCTTTTTCCCTTAAGGATTTATCTCTGTCTATATAATATATGTCACGGCTTAAATAAATACCTCTAAACCAAAGCTTGAACGAATGCTATATTACAAAGATACTAAGCTAAAGAGAAGGAAAAGGGGTCGCTAGGACCGATGTAAACAAATATATAGGGTGAGCCGCNAAGGCGCTAGCTTTNGGCGGGCNAATCGCAGGTCNGCAGAATATGGCANAATTTGGCAGGTAANNTGCGATAGCGCCGTTANATCACCCCCCTCTTTAAAAGAAAGCCTGCCCTTAGGCTTAGTTAGAAAAAATAGGGTAGTACTAAGCTTATAAATATAGGATTATAAAAATATAAGATAAGGAGATAAAGGGGATATAAGTCTATCCTAACTAAGTATAAAGGGCGATTATAGGCTAAGTAGAAGCACTAGGCTAGAAAGAGTAGCCGCTAAAAGTCTTGGCACAGATCTAACTAATTAGATAACTTCAACTGGTGGTTAAAGTTCCTGGATATCTGAAATTTTATAGTACTGGTAGAAAACGGTAAAATATGGCAGAATTTAGCAGACAGCTATATTAGGGCTTTAGGGCGTTTTTGTCCCTATATTCTTCCGGTAACTTATTATCTTTATTATACTAGCATTCCATCCATTTATCTAGGTACTTTAGGGGTCTAGGCGTATTAGGGTATTAGTTATAGAATTTTTTAAGCTTCTAGGAGCAGCCTATAAAGTTCTATATAGGGTACTAGGTTAGGTTAGAATTATAGCCCTTCCATTAAATACGGTATTTTAGCGCTCCCCGTACTATCTTATAGGCCAGTATTTTATTAACCTTCTATTCGTTATTACCGTTTACTTAAACTAGTAGGGGAGGCTTATTCTTTTGTCTAGGTAATAGGTCGTTTACAGCTTTCTATAACTTATCTAGCGAGAAGATAGGGTGAACCCTAATTAAGTCTAGGAGCTTTATCTTATACAAGTTGCCTATCTTTTTAAGAACCTTATACGGTCCTACTATTTAATAGTCCAGCTTATAGCTAGGTCGTTTAGTCCTCTAATTTCTTATTATAACCTAGACTATATCGCTAGGGGCAAAATTAGGCTCTTAACGGTGTTTATTCGCCTACTATTTTATTAACCTTTAAGCTTTTTCTAGGTTCTTACGGGCTACCATCTAGGCCTCCTCTAATTATTTGGCGTACTGTTAGGCCTTAGTATAGAATAGCTTCTCTTATATAGTCTAGAGTTCTTCTAGCCTTTTCCAGTTAAAGCTTATACGGGGTAAGTATCCTATTTCTAGCTAAATTGGGGCAAACCCTATAGAGTTATAGGGTAGAGTTGCTTGCGCGTAGTCTATTAAGGGTAGTAGTTTAGACTAGTTATCCTGGAAATAGTTAATAAAGGGCCTAAGCCTTTAGTCTAGGTACTAATTTATAATCTCTATCTAACCGTCTATCTAGGGGTAATAAGCCGTAGAAAGCTTTAGCTTAATACCTAGGATCCGGGTAAACTTATTTTAGAAGGCTAATATAAACTATAGCCTATAATTGGATATAATAGTATCTAGTAGTTTATAGATTTAGTAGACGTAATAGATATATAGCCAGGCTACCTCTTTAGCATTAATGTTCTTATAACATGGAATTAAAAACGGGCGTTTACTAAAGCGGTTAACTATAACTATAACCATATCGTATCTGTTACGGTCCCTAGGTAGTTTATAGAAGTCTATAAAGATATACTACTAAGGGCGCTCTAGTATTAGGAGTGGCTTAAGTAGTTCTGGGGTCTTATCCCGTGGGATTATAGCTCTCTAGTAGTCTTCGCAGTTCTATATATATTAATTAATATCCGCAACTATTCTTAGCTAGTAGTAGCGGCAGTTAATAATTTTACAGGTCTTATTCTTGCTAGGGTGTGCTGTAAAGACTTGGTAATAAGCTTTATAGATTAGTTCGGTTTATAGATTATTAATATTAGGGACTATAAGCCGCTTCTAGTATAGGAGCAATCCTTCCTCTATCTTAAAATTGGGGTCTTCTTTTACGGCTTATTCGCGGAGGGCCCTTAGGGCGTTAGCCGTGCGGTTTATAGTTAGGAGGTAGTTAATTAGCCCTATTAGCTCTTCTAAGGACTCCTCTATTAGTACTAGCTCGTTTTGCTAGGAGTCTAGCTCCTTAAGGATCCGTAGGTTAAGCTATTCTAGATAGAGGAGGGCGCGCATCTAATATTAGGTCTTTAGCTTATCTTAGGGTCCTACGTCTTATTCTCTTTGGGTTAGGGTATTAGCCTTAGAGTTTTACTTACCAGAACGATATATAATTGTAAAAAAGAATTAGGAGAGTATTTTGGCCTACTAGGCTTATTACCCTATAAGCTGCTTTATAGTTATAAAGTACTCTAGGGCTTTATAATCTATATATATTTTAATCCGGAAGTTCGTACCTTTAAGCTCTACGCGCTATTAGGAGAGTAATTAAATAATAGCTAGCATTTCTTTATTATGTACTTTATAGTTATACTTAGCTAGGTCTATTATCTTTAAGAAGAAAGCTATAGGGTACCATTCGCCGTCTGGATATAATTGTAATAGGATTCCCGCTATAACCCTATTAGAGGCGTCTATTTCTAGCATTAATTTAAGGTTTAGGTTATAGTAATAAAGGATTAGGGAAGAGATAAGCCAATTCTTTACCTCTTTAAAGGCCTCTATATAGCTATTATTAAAGATAAAAGGCGTATCCTTCCTAGTTAGTTGTATAAGAGGTTTTGCTATAATTCCGTAGTTACGGATAAACTAGCGGTAGAAATTATAAAAACTAAGAAAGGACTGGATTCCTTTTACTATATAAGGGGGCTTTTAGTTACGGATTGCTTTTACCTTCTTAGGGTTAACCTTAATTCCTTCTATAGTTATAATAAACCTAAGGTATTTTATACGTTTTACCCTAAACTTATATTTCTTAATATTAACTTATAAGCCCGCGTTCCGTAGCCTCTCTAGAACCTTCTTAATATAAACTTAATACTTAAGTTCGTTATCTAAGTATATAAGAATGTCGTCTAGGTATGCCATATAGAATTTGTTAAGGTAATTAAAAAGAACGTTATTTATATACCTTTGGTACGTAGTTAGTCCGTTTATTAGTTTAAAAAAAAGAACTTTATATTTATAGGAACTATAGCAGGTATAGAACGTTATTAAATCTTTAAATACAGGGTCTATTCTAATTTGGTAAAAAGCTTAGCGGATATTAAGTTTAGTAAAGATCTTTGCCTGGCTTAGACGTGTAAGGGTCTTATTTATTAAAGGAATAGGATACCGGTCCTTTTAAGTAATAGCGTTTAGCTTTTAATAGTTAATATAAAAANAAAGGCCTCTATTAGGCTTTTTTATAAATAGGATAGGGGAAGTAAAAGGGGCTTAACTTAGCTCGATAAACCCTTTATCTAGGTTATTAATTAAGTACTACTTTATTGCTTTTAGCTTATCCGTTAATTAATAGCAGAGGGGGCTATAGCCTAGCGAGTTATTGGCCTTTAATTAAATCTTATAATTGTATGTCTGGTAGGGGGGTAACTTATTTAAGGCCGCCTTTAAAAATGCATTCTTATAGCCTATATAAATGGTAGAAAGAAGGCGTTTAACTAGTTCCTTATCAGTTTCCTTATCTAGCCTTTCCTCTCTATTATTAATAATTTGGTTAATCTTATATAGGCTTATTATAAAGACCTCATTATCCTTCTAGTATATATTAAAGTGGAACGCTATAGCGCTAATTACGGCGATTTCTACGGTAGGGGGGTTAACTAATAATAGGGGCGTATATAACTTTAGGGACTTCTGGGGTACTAGCGTTATTATTACTTCTTTTAGTTTCTATTGCATCTTTCGGAGGTTATCCCTTATATCCTATTAATACGTTCTTTTCCATAACGGTTAAATCTGTGCAATTTAGACGTTATTATCTGTCCCGCTTTTGTACGTAGAGTCCTCTTTAAACGTAGCGCTTTAGGAGAGTATCTTTATTAGTATAGAATTCTTTCTAGCTTTACGGCGGGCGTTTTCTTAGGTAAAGGCTAGGTTACGGGCCCGGATATCCTGCTAGTAGGTAGGGTTACCCCTTACAGCTAGTGTCTTGTAGTTAGTTCGGATCTCCTTAATAAAGAAGGGCAACCTTAGTCTATCCTCTAGCTAAATAAACCGTCTTTTTTATACGTTTAACCAAATATTAAAATAGGACATCTATTTTCGTCTAAGGATTATATTATAGGACCCTAGGTCTAGGATGCAAAAGGGGATGCTATATTAGCGTTATCTGTTAAGAGTAATATATAACTTTAAGACGTGGGTAATAGGCCGACTAGCTTGGCCGTTATAGCCCTTTACCTAAACAGGCTTCTCTAGTTAGATAGCTTCTGTATTTAGAAACTTGGCAACATTATTTATATAGGTAGTATTTATAAAGGCGAAGCTATTTACTCCAGTATTAATAAGGGCGGTTGTATTAACTCTATATCTATTTTAAGATACTATATATAGAACTATAAAATGCTTTCTACCTATTAACTAACTAAGATTAATCTCTTTGAGATTAATAGGGTACCCTAGGGGGGAGTTTTTCCCTAGGGTTCTTCTTTTCCCGACTTATCGGACGTTTCTCCTTCCTCTATCTTCTTAATATCGCCTATATCCTTTAGCTCCGGGCAGGATAAAGTAAAGTAACTTTACTTATTATAGTTAAAGCATATAGCCGAGGCAGGGTTAATTAGAGTATTACAGCGAATATTAGTTAATAGCGTGGTACGTAGCTAGTTAGGTAAGGCTTGCTAGTGCGTAATTATAACCGCCTTTAGTATAAGAGCAGTCGTAATTTATCTTTCTGCTCTAGTTTCTATAGGTATAGCTAGCGAGTTCCGATTGTTATAGAGTCGCTTCTACTAATTAGGGTGGGTATTAATCCGCTTTAGTTCTAAGTCTAATAATAGGTAATAAGCTGCGAGTCTTTTATAGGTTAGTAGGTTATTTAAGGTTATAGCGATCTTTTCTTATAGCCGGATTGTTAGCTTATTGTATAGGTCTAATTAGTAGTTCTTAAGGGGAACCTAGCCTTCTCCTATAAGGTATAGGAATTAAGTTTAGAATTTAGCAAAGGGTTAGTTTAGTTTTATTATTAGGTAATTATAGTTATAATAGGCATCCTATACTTTNTTTGGGTTAANATAGATAGCNGCTAGGTGCNNTATTATCTTNTTAATAGATATAAATTNGANAGGGGAGTNGTCCTTAAACTTGGCTTAAAGGTGCCGTTAGGCGTCCCTAGTGGTTTAACTAAAGAGGTAGAGTATTTTGGCTTCTTTAGAAAGGAAATAGTTATAGTTAATATAGAGCTTTCCTTGTACTTAAATCCTCTAATTCTTAAAGGTAGGGTTTATCCTATTAAATAGTAGTAGGGGGTTAGGGAGCTTAACGGACTTTAATTGCTTTGTTATTATATCCGTACTCCCTAGTATATTATATTTAGTAGAGTAAATAGGTTAGCTAGGGCTTTAAAAAGAGGAAGCTAGGCTATTTTATAGGGCTGTAAGGCTTTCTAGGATCTCTTATAGGGTCTCTTATATATTTCTCGCTTTAAGATAATTGGCTTTTTAGCTAGCTGCAAGGGCGCAAATCTACTCGCGTATGTCTATAATAATATTATTATCTTTAATTTCTGATCCTAATTGGATCTTAGGTTCCTCTTGGGTAGAGGTAGCTCTCTTAGATAAGCTTACTTTAGGTGCCATTATTAGCTTCCTAAGGTTCGTTAGTATTATACGCTTTAGTTTTAATTCTGGGGGTATAGGTCTAGTCTTGTCTAGCTTATAAGGTAGGATATTATCTAGGCCTTCCCAGGCAATATAAAGTTGTTTTAGTGTCTAAGTATAGCGCGTTAATACGTCGTTGCAGACAAAGTTTCTTTAGGGTGGGATATTATTAAGGCCTTTCCAGGCAAGGTAGGGAGAGCTTAGTATAATATCATGGCTTAAATAAATGCCTCTAAACCAAAGCTTAAACGAATACTATATTACAAAGATACTAAGCTAAAGAGAAGGAAAAGGGGTCGCTAGGACCGATATAAACAAATATATAGGCTAAGCCGCTAAGGCGCTAGCTTTAGGCGGGCTAATCGCAGGTCGGCAGAATATGGCAGAATTTGGCAGGTAACGTGCGATAGCGCCGTTACAATATACCTATTGTTCTATTATTGGACTTCCTATCTATATCTTTACCTTATATTAACCTTCTACCTTATAGTACCGTACCGTAAACTTTGTCGTTGTTATTTTATCTACTATCTATTAGTATACTACTATCTATAATGCCTTTATTTACACCTTTAAATATATCTAATAGCTATTTAGTTAAGGAACTTAATATACGTAATGTTAACAATAAAATAATTAAGGACGCTTTTAAGGACGCACTTTTTTTTACTAATCCTTTAAATTTTTTACTTAGAGAGTAAGCTTTCTAATACTAAATTATGCCTATAGTTAATATAATTTTAGGAAATATATACTAAAGCACTCTTTATTGGATATAGCAAAGCACTATAATAATACTATTGCAAAATCCGCTTGAAATCCGCTTACCTTTTTACTACTTATCTCTTTACCGCCTACTTCTTTACTACTTGCCTCTTTGCTGCCTACTTTTAAGCCGCCTATTTCTTTATCGCCTGCTACTTCTAAAAAGTTTAATCCTTATTATGCTTTTGCTTCTCTTAAGAGGCAGGCTAATAAAATTGCTATGTAAAATATTTAGTATAAGATAGCCTTTAAATCGTATATATTAGCTATACTTTTTTAATATCTTATCTACTAATTTACCTCTTATAGTAACCCAATAGAAATATTAGAGATTTTAGACGATAAAGAGAGTAATCTTAATAATGCCAACTCTTCTAAAAGCCCTCCTCTATTCTCTTATAATCTCTACAGCCCTTATAAGCTCCGTAGTACATAAACGGCCTAAGCTATAATGTTAGATATTAATATAAAAGAGCGCCTTCCTATTTAAGTGCTGTTAGTAAATAAATGGTATACCCTAAAAGCTAGTGCTTAGGAGAATATAAAGGAAGCTCACTAGCGGATATATACCTATATCTAGAATATTAAGGGTAGCTTTAGTATGCCATATAATCCGCTATACGCTTTATGCGTTAAGTAAGACTATAAATATCGCGTTTATAAGCAGAATGCTAGGCTATATTTTAGAGGTGCATACTTAAGATATTGCTTAAGTAGTAGGTTGTGTAAAAAGGTATATACTAATAGTATACCACCATTCTATTAGCTAATACGTATATAGGATAGTTTGCTAAGACTAGAGCTAGTTACACTTTAGCGTAAAATATATATGCAATTAGCTTCTACTAGTAGTCCGACTAGAATACCTACTAAAAAGGTATAATATTTGCATCTTAATAATATAAATATTGCTAATATCCGTATAGCTTTATACCTGCACTATCCCCCCTCTAAAGACCTCCCCTCCCCCTAAGACTCCTACTTGTAGTAATATGCATAGCCGTAGAGGCACCCGTTCTGCCGCTACTCCTTTTACTCTTTTACTAATTCCTAGCACGCGTAGTGCTGCTTCTAGTACTACTACCGCTCCTACTAGCATAGAAAATGTTAGGGCGTATTTAGCAATTACTGTTTCCGTATATATTAATATAGTTTATAAACGGGTAACTAAAATAGCGAAAGATACTTGGGCTATAGATTGCCGGTTAAGTAAGCTTAAAGATTCTCTAAGTAAAATAAAGGATAAACTTGCGTTTATAAGGCGTGGCATTACTATACTTATATATAACGCTAGGTTGCCGGATATAGAATTTAAGTAGATATAGGTTAGCTATTATTACGGGTTTAGAGTAATAAAATAGTAGCTCTTGTCTCTCTACTATTATATATATAGGAATTAAGTCTCTACCTTATATTTAATAGATATACTTAATTAATATTATAATATCCGTATAGGCTAGAATAAGGATATCCACATAAGCTAAAATAGAGATATTTATATATCCGCACCGTTAATATTTACTAAGGTAAGTTACTATAGCAGCGATTATTTATTAGTAAGCTAATTTAATAAAATCGGCAGCGTGGATATTTACCTTAATTAACCTCCGTACCTTTTTTTCCTCTACTAACCTTCTACCTTATAGCACCATACCACGAACTTTATTATTATTGTTTTATATACTATCCCTTAGAATACTATAATCTATAATGCCTTTATTTATACCTCTAAATAATATTAATATAAATAATAGCAACTAGGCGGTTAAGGAACTTAATATACGCGATGTTAACGATAAGAAGTTTAATGCTGTTAAGTACACTATAGCTACTCTTACTAAGCCTTTAGGCTCTATTCCTAAAAAATAAGCCTTTTAATACTAAATTATACCTATAGCTAATATGATTTTAGGAAATATATACTAAGGCGCTCTTTATAGGATTTAGTAGATAACGATAATAAGGATAGAGTAAAATCCGCTAAAAACCCGCTTACCTTTTTACTGGATACCTTTCTGCTGCCTATATCTTTGCCGTAGGCTACTTTACTATCCACTATTTTACTATCCGCTTTTCTACTACCGCCGCCTAATACTTCTAAAAAGAGGCTTAATAAGGCTCGTTTGTCTTCTTTTCTTAGAAAGTAGGCTAAAAAGGCTGCTAATATGAATATAAAGCTTAAGATAGCTATTAAATTGTATATATTAGTTATACTATTTTAGTGTCTTATCTACTAATTTACCTTTTATAGTAACCCAAATACTATATATAAGGTTTCTTTGGATAGTAAATCTTTAGATAGTAATAAAGATAAAGACCTTAATATCGCTAACTCTCGCAATCTCTGTAGCCCTTACAATCTCCGCAGCCCTTAAAATCTTAGTAGCCCTTATAATCTCCACAGTACTCCTAATACAAATAAGCGCCTTCCTATTTAAGTACCGTTAGCGAATAAATGGTACACTCTAAAAGCTAGTGTTTGGGATAATATAAAGGAAAGTCGCTAGCGGATATTAATACACATCTAGAATATTAAGGGTAGCTTTAGTAAACTGCGTAATCCGCTATACGCTCTATGCGAGAAGTATAGCTATAAATATTGCGTTTATAAGAAGGACTTTAGGCCACATTTTAGGGGTACGTGCTTAAGATATTGTGTAGGTAGTAGGTTATATAGAAAGGTACGTGCTAATAGTATACTATTATTTTATTAGCTAACACGCGTATAAGAAAGTTTACTAAATCCAGAGCTAGTTATACCTTAGGGTAGAAAACGTGCGCAATTAGCTTCTACTAATAGTCCGGCTAGAATACCTACTAAGAAGGTATGCTATCCGCATTTTAATAATATAGATATTGCTAATATCCGCATAGCTTCGTTTTTTTATTATCCCCGCCTATACTACTACGCCTCCCCCTACTAAGACCTCCCCTCCTATTAAGACTCCTACTTATAGTAGTATATACGGCTATAGGGGCACCCGCTCTACTGCTACTCCTCTAACCCTTTTACTAATTGCTAGCATACTAGGTGCTGCTATTGCTGCTACCGCTTTCGCTAGCGCTGGGTCTATTAGGGTATATTTAGTAATTATTATTTCTGCGCGTATTAATATAGTTTATAAACGGGTAACTAATATAGTAAAAGATATTTAAGCTATAGATCGCCAGTTTAATAAGTTTAAAGATTTTTTAAGTAAAATAAAGAATAAGCTTGCGTTCCTAAGGCGTAGTATTATTACACTTATATATAATGCTAGGCTACCAGATATTAAATATAAGTAAATATAAGTTAGCTATTACTATAGGTTGGCTGTTATTGCTAGTTTATAATAATAAAATAGTAGCTCTTACCTTTTTACTACTATATATATAGGAATTAAGTCTTTGCCTTACATTTAATAGATATACTTAATTAATATTATAATATCCGTATAAGCTAAGATAAAGATATTTATAGATCCGCACTATAAAAAAGCTTATTGCTACGTTATATACTACGCGCTAAGAAGATTATACGCTAGCTAGAGTTAATATTAATAAAAAGAACTTAATTAATATATTTAAAATAGAAATGTACTATAAGCCTAAGCATTTAAAAGTCCTCTGGTATATTATTTATAGCCTTATTAAATCCGTCCTTATAAGGGTTATATAGTAAACCGCTAATATAAGATATCCGTATATTAAAATTAGTAATGCCGCCCTATAAAAGCCGCTCTAATCTAAGTTAAAGAATAGTAGGCGCCTTAAACCTAATGTCCTGCACACGCTAATATATAATTAAATCCTTAGCAATTATATCTATAAGGGACTAGATATTAACCGCAGAAGACTTAATTATATAATTAGATATTGTTTACTTACTAAACGCATTCTTAAACTTAGTATAAAGAGGTCTAGTATAGCTTATAGTAAGAACACTCTATTTAAATAGAGAGTCTACTCTAAAGGTTAAGTTTCCGCGTAATTAGAGTAACTCCTTTAGCTAAAGATTTAGTAGTTTATTAAGTTAATTAGCTTTAAAAAACTATTTAGCTCTCCGCGATTATTAATTAGCCTATTTATAAGTATAGCCCGCTAAAGTACTAGATTATATACCTCTATTATAACTAACCTCTAAAAGTATATTATTTTAGATATATAGTTATTACTCCTTATGTGAGGTGAGGATATAGATAGGGAGTCTAATGATAGAACAATAGGTATATTGTATAGACAGAGACGAATCCTTAAGGGAGAAGGAGGAGTCTAAGGTGCGAGGTAAGGGGTTTCCATAGGCATGTGCAGCGCACGTACCTTACAGGCGAGTCGCCTGCGGGTCGCCTGTACCTCACAGCTACATAGCTATCTACTTAGGTTTCACCTAACAATGCCCCCCCCTTTAAAAAGGGTCGTCCCCGATCCTTTATATGCTTAGGCCTTAATAAAACCCTATAAAAACCTTTAGAAGGACAAAATTAGAAGGGAAAGAGCGTCCTAATTTTACGTATAGAGAGATAGGTAGTACACTTACGCGGCGTAAAGATGTTAAGGAACTTCAACCGCCGGTCGAAGTTATCTAATTAGTCAGATTTAGCTTGCTAAGACTTCCCTATATTTTACCAAGCTAATAGCGATTTTATATGCCCGGCATAGAAAATCCTAATTAGTCCATTTAATAGGTAGAGCCAGTAGCTTAATACTGTCGCCTAAATTTGGTAGATATATTCCAAAAGTTCGCTTATATAGGCAGGTCGCTGGTACCTCATAGGTAGGTTATAGGTTATTCGCATGCAGCCAGATTTAGGACGGTAAGGTTATATGCCCATTAAATCCGCCGCTGACCCTACTTTAGCCTTGCGCTATACCGGCGTAGCGCCATGTATACTTCGTAGGTAGGTTATAGGTTACTTATATACGGCTAGGTTTAGGACAGTAAGACTATATGCCCGTTAAATCCGCCGCTAACCTATGCTTTAGCCTTACGCGTTATCTACGTAGTATATGTATGGAATAGTGTATAAGTTATCTGTATAGGTTACTACTAATAGGTTACTAGCAGGTCGTAGACCCCGGTTAAAGAACCCCGGTTACGGACGGGTATAGGATAATATAAGTTGTTAGTGCAGGTTACTACTAGCAGGTTACTAGCGGGTCAAAGACCTTGGTTAAAGGACCCTAGTTACAGACGGACCTATCTTCCGGTATAGAGGCTATCTTAGCAGCGGCGCTTACTTTTTACTTACGCTTTAGCTACGAGGCTAAGTAGTAGTATACTAGTTTCGTAAAACGGTCTATAAGGATAAGGAGGTATCTTAGCCTTAGGGAGATCTGTAACAGTTAAGTAAGTAATACTGCTAGGCTTATATAGGGGCCTTAGGGGCTATAGCTCACTATAAGGTATATAGCGGCGCGATTTAAGCGTTAGCAGGTATTGTAGTACCTAGGTATTTACAGAGGTCCTTAGTAAGGCCAGACCTTATTATGCCTTAGGAGTCCTTAAGTGTTACTAGCAAGAGCTCGCCCCTAGGTGGTCACGTATGGAGCGTATAAAGGCGTCCCTTATACTCTATAGATGGACTAATAACTTAAGGGTATTCCATAAGCCGTTTTAGCTAAGGTAGCTACTACTACTACTTGCTATAGTACGAGGCTCTGCGCAAAGCTAGTGCCAATGAGGTAATATGCAATACGTAGGTTACTCATAGGGTTATTATAGGGGACCGTCGCCTAGGCTAAGGGTCTAGCGCTATAGGTCGGTTGAAGTCTTAGTAAGAATAGCAGGATACTCTAGTCCGCCGGCGCTAGGTTATTAGTATAGTAGCACTAAAACCGCCTACAAGGTCCATAACCCGCAACTTTTATATAGTATTAAGGGTTAATTTGGCACGTATTGTTGTATTAAGTATATAGGCGGACTTTACCCTAGGGCGTATCTATCGCAACATATACCACAATGCGTTCCCTTTCTCCCCATCTAGCGTTAGGTCGCGATATACCTGCGTAAGGTATATATTTAGGGGTATGCGGTATCCAAATCTTTAGGCTTATACATAGGTTATTAGTATAGGTCACTACTAGCGGGTTATTAGCGGGTCGTAGACCCCAGTTAAAGGACCCCAGTTACGGACGGACCTGTCTGCCAATATACGTCGTCGGTATAGGTTACTACTAGTAGGTTACTAGCGGGTTAAAGGACCCTAGTTAAAGGACCCCAGTTACGGACGGACCTATCTAGTATAAGTCGTTAGTGCAGGTCGCTACTAGTAGGTTACTAGCGGGTCGTAGACCCCGGTCAAAGGACCCTAGTTACGGACGGACCTATCTGCCGATATACGTTGTCGGTATAGGTTACTACTAGCAGGTCACTAGCGAGTCGAAGGATCCCAGTTAAAGGACCCCGGTTACGGACAGACCTATCCAGTATAAGTCGTTGGTATAGGTCGCTACCAGTAGGTTACCAGCGGGTCGTAAACCCTAGTTAAAGGACCCCAGTCACGGACGGACCTGTCTGCCGATATACGTCGTCGGTATAGGTTACTACTAGCAGGTTACTAGCGAGTTAAAGGACCCCAGTTAAAGGACCCCGGTTACAGACGGACCTGTCTAGTATAAGTCGTTAGTGCAGGTCGCTACTAGTAGGTTACCAGTAGGTTATAGACCCTAGTTAAAGGACCCCGGTTATGGACGGACCTGCTACCTAACAGTTAGGCATTATTTATAGCGGTTTGCTGCTAGTGTTCTTTACAATTACTACCTATATTCTTCTTGCGATACGCAGGCGTATCGCCAGCGTCTGGGGGGTCCTCTGAGCCATCTGGCTGTTGAGTAGTCTCCCCTGGAGCTTGGTTGGGAAAGCGTCGCCTTCCTGGGGTTCCGTTCTCTGAACCTGACCCTGTGGAGCCTATGCTACGACCGCGCTTCGGGCGCGAGGATCTGCTGTTGCCAGCTGCGCGGTCTTCCGCGAGCTTTGTGGTGTCGAGCAATTGCTCTACACGGCGGATTTTTTTGGTTCTCCTTTATTACAGTCATATAGTACGCAGTAGCATTTTCAAAGCGTCTTACTGTAGGGTTCTTGATCTGGTCTTGGACCATAGTCTTAAGTTCGTCCCACAGTAGAGGACCCTTATCTTTGGCGCCCAGGCGGTGATGCACTAGTTAGGCGACTGTCTTCTCTTTTGCAAGACCTTTAATGGCCTAGCGCGTACGTTGCTCGCAGTCGTAGTTAGCGTTGTTGATCTCGAATTAATTCTTAATTGCGGCAATCCATTGGTCAAACTTCTGTTGAGTAGTGCCACTAATGTTAGGCGGTGACTTCTTGACCAGGGCGTTAAGATTCGTTCGACGTATGCGTTTAATACGCGACTCGTGCTCTTTACTAGAGAGGCAACAGGAGGGCTTTATTGAATCGATAATGCTCCGTAAGTTGGCTATTTTATTAGCCAGCTCGTCTAGCTCCTTTAGGTTAGCAGTATTCGGTAGGACGCTGGTAACCTTGCTAAGCTCCTGTTGAGCCTAGGTATATAAGTCGAACTGGTCTCCAGCGTTCGTAGATGTCTGATCGTCTTGAGATTCGGAAGGTCGCGTAGATTCTGCTAATGTGCTTCTAGCACTAGATCCTAAGGCGTTCTACAGTTATATCACTAGCGTGTCGCCGTTAAGTGTAGGCGTCGATCTTGTCTTCGGAGGCATCATAGATCGTAGAAAATTAAACCGGCTATCCTCCTAAAGGGATTGGTAAGGATTCGAATGTGAGGTAAGGATGTGGATAGGGAGTCTAATGATAGAATAATAGGTATATTGTATAGACAGAGACGAATCCTTAAGGGGTTTCCATAGGCACGTGCAGCGCACGTGCCTCACAGGCGAGTCGCCTGTGGGTCGCCTGTACCTCGCAGCTACATAGCTATCTACTTAGGTTTTACCTAACACCTTAATCTAGTAAAGTAAAGGTAAAGGCGGGCTATTATACGCTTTAAAAGGCCGATATCCGCATGCTTAATAGCATATTTTAATACTTTATATATTTTAACCACCTATAGATACCAAATATAATTAAAGAACTCTATATTAACAATCTAAGCGGGCTAGCTTGTAGTAGTAGAGTTAGGAACTATAAGTAATTAATTTATAATTTAAAAACCTTCGTAGGTAGAGGGCTATAAAGGAACCAATTTATTAGCCTTATGGCCAACTTTAAAACTAAAACCTGCTACGCGGATATCCTTAATATGCTATAGAAACTGCTTAGGCGTTAAGGATATAATATATTTTTTAACCGCACCTTCTTTATAAATGTTAAGCCTATCGCGGATATATATTAAAAAGAGTGCAATAATGCGGGTATTAAAACTATGTAGTACTAGCTCCTTAAAATAGTAAAAGGAAGGGCGCTCTATAGGAATATTTTGTCGCTTAAGGTAATTTATATAAGTGTTACGGACGCTTTAAGTACGATGTTATAACTACTTGGAGAAGAGACGGAAGAAGCTAGTTGGTTAATTTAGGCACGGTCCAGGATGGAGCCGATAGAACTATATAACGAGGAATAGTAACTAAGGTCACATAATGTGCTACATATTAAACGAGAGGAATGAGAGGAACTTACGTACCTTACGTATAAGACGTATATTACGTATAAGAAGGATTTTATAGGAGTACGGTTGTGTATTTAAGGACCCTTAATCCCTACCTAGATAGTTCCTTCCTTATAGTAATTCTTAGAATATAATTGGAGTTAATCTATTAGGCAACCACTCCACTAGTTGTTATTATGTTGTTAACTTTTATACTTATATTTCCTATACACCTAGCCTAATAACGAGCCTACCGTAGTTCTTGCTATAAGGTTCCGTTATACAATCACTACCTAGTTATAGTATTAATATAAGAAGTCGAATAACATGCCACTAAAAGTAGCCACCACGACGCCATTGACGGTAGCAACTACTTTAAGGATAGGAGGTGATACTAGTATAGTAGATACTAACTTATAGTAACCTGTAACGGTTAGACAGCTATAGGAAATAGTTAACTAGCTAATAGCTAATAATATAGTATTGGAAGAAAGACTTAATGGGATAGGAGCAGCAAAGATTAAGCTACTATTAATTAAGAAATTTATAGGAGAGAGGTTAAAGCTTAAAGGATTTCTTATGTAGATGCACTTTAAGGTCTTATAAGAGGGAGCAAAGTTACCTATACCTGTAGATCGGATAGCCTACGCAGGACTATTCTTATTAGGAAGAGTACTTAAGTGGTTTAAACCTTACCTTATAGAGATACAGGCAAACGGAATAATAACCACTAACTAAGACGTGCGATTTATGTTCTTAAGTTAGGAAGGATTTATAGAATAACTTATATAGATATTTGGAGACCTAGAAGAAACAACTATAGCAGAAAGAAAACTCTAGAACCTTATATAATGAACTTTAGCAATTAAGTATATAATATAGTTCCAGACACTAGTAATATAAGTAGAGTAGAATAATAGGGCGCTTAAGGTATAGTATAAATAGGGACTTAAGGCTAAAGTCTAGGATATAATTATCTTAATAAAAAATGCGGACACCCTAAGGGAACTAATAGATTAGGTGATTAAAATTAATAATTAGATCTACTAAAGGGAATAGGCTAAAAGAGGCTAAGATAGAGTTCTATAGTTATATAAGGCGCAAAGTACGTAACGACAAAAGCTAAGTTAGAAACTATAGTATGGCGTAAAGCTAATAGACCTAAGTGGTACTAAAGAAGCCTATAAGAGATAGAGTAAACTATAGAAACCTAGAGGATAAGGATTAGGTAATTAAAGGTTTAAAAAGTAGAGGCCGAATTAGGGATCTTATTAGCAGAAGATATTTAGGCGGACTCTATAGCAAGAGAAATAGTTTAAAAAAGGAGCTTACATAAATTACAGAAAATAGGGTTATTATGTTAGAGACTATAAAAGTGGGCAGAGTTACTACGTAGTAAAGGGTATAAGACTAGCAGACGATATATACGTATAAAGGGACGATAATATACTATGAGGAACAAAAGAATGTTTAATTAGAAGTTTTGCGTTTTATTATAATAACGTATACCAAATTCATAAGGATGCTAAGTATAGCGTAAGCTATTAGCTATAAGAGCTAGCACCTATAGGATATAAAGGAACCAACGAACCAGTTCGCAGATTGGATATTAAGGATAATAAATTTAACCTAGGTAAAATATTCCGTAATAATAAGGTAATAAGGGCCGCTTACTAGGAGCGAGCAGACCTTAGAGATGTTATACTAAAGGTAGAGGATAATTCCACTACAAAATAGGGAATATTAGTAGGGATCAAAACCCTACTAGATACGATGTCTATCGCTTTATAAGATATAAGAGAAGTAGGATAGTAAACTACTTTGGCACTTAATAAAGGCAAAAGGCCAAAGGCTTAAGATTCTTATAGCGAGATAAGAGATAACCAAGATTCTTAAAATAAGATAAGATAAGCTTAAGGACCTACAACGGATAATAACTAATGGAGTAGAGTAGCAGCTTAGTTTAAAAATATATAAATAAGCTCGGAACAGAAGTTCCTATAAGCACAAGATTCTTAAGACAAGATAAGTGAGATTTAAGACTCTTAAGATAAGATAAGAACACTAAGTAAGCCTAGTTAGACTAAGGCTAAAGCTAAGCTTAAGTTAGAAGCGAGCTCGGGATTAAAGAACCCAAGGGGTTAAGAATTTAAAGTATAAATTAGGACACCTATAGATAAGAGGTAAGGAGCTTCCTTATAGATTAGAGAATCTGCAGTATAAATAGTAATTAGACTAGGAGACAAATATATAGACCTAGAGGATTTACTAGTTAAATAAAGTGTTCGGACTAAAGATCGAAAAATTAATACTAGGATTAAGAAGCAAGACGACTTTAAGGATTAGAGCGTAAGGCGTAAACTAAAAGAAACTATAGAAGAGTTTAGGCAAAGAATTATTGCATAGCAAGAATAGAAACTAGATAAGAGATCTAGTATATTAGGACGTACAAAGGACAGAGCACTAGTATAAAAAATTACTAATAGATTAAGAGCAGACACACTAAGAGCTAAGTGGCTTACTAAACTAGAAGATAAAGAGGATTTAGGGATTTTAACTAGGTTTAAGGAATAATATATAAAGGGCTATTATAATACAGTAATAAGAAGATACTTCCTTACGGACAGACTGTATATACTCTAGCAGCTATACTAAAAGTAGTATAGGCAAAGGCACAATAATAAGTGGGAAGATTTCTATATGTGGTTAGATAAAAAAGTTATTTAGAACTATCTAATTATAGAGAAGGCTATAACGCATATTAAAGGAGCCTTAATTATAACGTTAAAGGATCTAGAGGAACGTTTAGAGGACTAGAGAAGTAAGAGGCATATCTCAGTACCTATAAATAAAGTTGTAATATTTAGATTAGCATAATAAAGGTTTAAACTTAAGGACGAAGATAAGCTAAGAGTTAACCTAAAGCACCTAGTATACCACACGTTATTATAGATTACGTGCGTGGACGATATATATAAAATATATAAGAATCCAAAGGAAAAGAATTAGAAATACCCTATAAGGATATACTAGATAACGGATAAGTAATAGTACAGGAATACTAAATATATACATAGATAGCATCTAGCAGAGGTCTAAAAGGAAGGAAGTTTAGTACTTTAACTAGGAAGATTCCTTATAGAAGAATGCTTAGACGGATAATAGTAGTAGGAATGCCTAGAAAATATGTATCTATAGTATATTAAAGATAAAAAGCAAACTAGGTATTAGCTAAAGAGTAAGCTAAGTGCACTAGGATTAAGCAGCTAATAGTTAAGAAAAGTAGAGGCCTACGGGACCAGAGGGAGCCAGTAGTAGAGCCTTAGACCCTTAAAGGAATTTAAGGACGACACCTAAATTTATAAGTTAATTAGTAAGATCAGCAGTTTAAAGCGCTAATAGATAGTAAAGTAACGCGAAACTATATCTCACTAGTAATAGTTAAAAGAATAGAACTACCTCACAGATAAAAGGAGCAACCTTACCTATTAGTTACGATTTTAGAAGATCTAATAACCTATAGAGGAGGGATTATTAATCTTAAAATAGGACCTATTTGGATAACTATTAAAGGGAGACAAATTAAGATGTCTTTTAATATCCTACCATTAGGACGGGATGAGGCAGTATTAGGTATACCTTAGTTATAGGAATATAATCCGAGGATTAATTGGATTACAGGTTAGGTTAATATTAAAGATACTTAATACCGCAAGATGTAATAATAAGCCAAGTTAGTATAGTACTAAGTAGGAGCAACCTATAAAGAAATAGAAAAAGGACTAAGTTATATACTAAAGAGATACCATAAGTACGGCAAGAAACTATGGTCACTAGGAAGTAAGAAGCTATTAAAACATATAGCATAGGACTATAAAATAGAGTTAGAACTAAGAATAAGTCTAAAGTTCTTTCCAATCTATAAGCTTACTAAAGAAGAAGGTAGAGCGTTAAAAGAGTTTATTTAGGAAAATCTATAAAAGGGATACATTAGACTATCACAGTTATTAGCGGGTTATCCAGTACTATTCGTACTAAAGAAAAATGGTAAACTAAGGCTATGTATCAACTATAGATAGTTAAATAGCATCACTAGAAAGAATAGGTATCCTTTACCCTTAATTAGCGAAATCTAAGACAGGATAGGTAATGCGCAAATCTTTATAAAAATAGATCTAAGATAGGCGTACCATTAGATCAGAATTAAGGAAGGCAATAAATAGAAGGCAGCCTTTAGGTTAAAGGAAGGACTATATAAACCATTAGTTATACAATTCGGGCTTATAAACATACTAGCAACGTTCTAAAAGCGTATTAACAATATATTAGGAGAACACTTAGATGAATTTATTATAGTATATCTTAATAATATTATTATCTACTTAATAACTAAGGAAGAACACGGGGAACACATTAAATAGGTCTTAAAGAGACTATAAGAAGAACAGATACCAGTAGCAATTAAGAAATGCGAGTTCTTCACTAGGAAGACCGATTTCATTGGATTTATTATTAAACTAGGCCAACTTAGTATAGATCTAAAGAAGATCAAGGCTATAGTAAATTAGTAGGAACTAGAGAATATTATATAGTTAAGATTATTTCTAGGGTTTTGCAATTACTATAGAAGGTTTATAGCGCAGTGGTTAAAGGATATTAAGCCACTTATAAGGTTAATAAAGAAAGAAGAACTATAGGCATAGGGAAAGAAGCAAAGAGAACTCTTTAAAAAAGTTAAAGAGTTGTTTACCTAGGAGCTAATTCTTAAGATCTATTAACTAGGACTAGAGACGGTTATAAAGACGGATATATTAGACTATATACTAGGGGCATACTTTATATAAAAGTATTAAGATAGATAGCACCCAGTAGTATACTACAGTCGAAAGATAACACTATTAGAGTTAAACTATAACATCTATAATAAGGAGTTATTAGATATAGTTACAGTATTAAAGAAATAAAGAGCATTCTTATAAGGTATAGAGAAACTATTTATAGTTAAAATAGATTATAAGAACCTAATAGGATTTTTAATAACGAAGGAACTCAACCAAAGACAGGTTAGATGGGCAGAGATGCTTACGGAATACTATTTTGAGATTTAGTATACCAAAGGTATAGACAATATAAGGGCAGATACTCTAAGCTATAAAGCTAAACTACAAAATAAGGAGAAGCTATTGGGGGCTTTATTACAAAAGGATATAGACAGATTAATTAGGTATAATTATCTAAGAATTATAGCAACTTAAGAAGATAACGAACTAGAGAAAGTCTACAAGATACTAGAAAGCTTTTAGGTATAAAAAATTCTAAAAGCATAACTAGAAGATCTACAGACGGATATATATAAAAATCAAGAAGCGAAGTATATCCTAAGAAGCATAGTAGAGTAGTTTATAGAAGACTTCTATAAGGGACTAACTTAAGGATATAATAGAGCTACGGGCTTAGTGTTAAGACTTTAGAAGGAGTACATCATTAACGGAATTTAGAGGATAGCTAGAAAAGTTATAAAGGAATATTTAGATTACTAAAGGAATAAATTAATAAGGTATAAGCTATATAGAGGGCTATAACCTATTAAAATACTAGAAAGACCATAGGAGGTTATATTATGGGACTTTATTATTAAGTTACTAAAATTAAAAGATTTTATTACCGGATAAGATTATAACGCAATTTTAGTAATAATAGATAAGCTTATAAAGTAGGGATACTTTATAGCATATACAGAAGAAATCTCAGCAGAAGATATCGCTAGAATCTACGTTAAAGAAGTATTTATAAGATATAGAGTACTAAGTAAGATTATATCGGATAGAGATCTAAGATTTATAGCAGCATTTTAGGAAGTATTCTTAGCGGAGCAAAGAGTTTAAGTAGTAACTTCCACCACATACCATCCGCAGACAGATGGTTAAATGGAAAGATTAAATTAAACGCTAGAGCAGTATCTAAGGCATTATGTTAATTATGCATAGAATAATTAGGTATTACTATTACTAGTTATATAGTTTATATACAATATAACACCCTAAGAAGGAATAGGTATATCACTATTTAAGGCAAATTACGGATATAAGCCAAAAACATCGTTATTACTATAGCAAGCAAAGAAAATAAGTAGTATAGCTAAAGAAAGAATAAAGACGTTAATAAATCTTTATATAAACCTTATGGAATTAGTAAAGAAAGTATAAGAGAGAATAAAAAAGTACTATAATGCTAAGAGATCTAAGGGACTAGATCTTAAGGAGGGAGATAAAGTATAGTTACTACACAAAAATTTTAAAAGTTGATGACTAAGTAAGAAGTTAGATTACGTTAAACTAGGACCTTTTAAAATTACGTAGAGGATTTTACCGGTTACATTTAAGTTAAACCTACTAGCTAAAATAAAGATCTACCCTATATAGCATATCGCAATACTAGAGCTAGTATATAGGAATATTAAGCCACCGGTCTATAAAACAGACATATATAGAGGATAAGAAGAAGATAAATAGCAAGTATTAAAGATCGTTAATTATAAGGATATTGACGACGAAATATAGTATAAGGTTAAGTAGATAGGCTATACTAAGACTACCTAGGAGCTACTAGAGAATTTAAAGAACGCTATAAGAAAGGTATAGGAGTATCGGAAGAGATTAGGTTAGGCAGTATTAATAAAAAAAGATCGCTAAAGAATAAGTCACCTAAGGGGGACCTAAGAAGAGTAGTTGCCGAACTACTTAGATCTATTTCCTTCTCTATTAGAGGAGAGTCTGTTCTTTTATTGCCTAGTTTCTATAAACCTTATTTTATAAGTTTCTACTCCTTAGAATGAACCTTCTTACGAACCTTCTTAAGACAAAGTAGATGAGTAGACGCCGCAATTTAAGTATTTAGAGCCTTCTATTCTGCGTCACGGGAACGTTTTAACTTAGTAAGGGCTTATAACAGTTTACTATCTAGCCACGCAGCAGCAGATTAAACATAAGACCCTAAGATAAATTAATTAGGGAACTAGACGACTATTAAAAGTAATAGGTCGCGTATATTTAATATTAGAAGTAGAGCGAACGTTATAGGACGAACGAACATTTGCTTTAGTATACTCTAAGCAAAAGGACAGTTATTATAAAGATAGGTTTGCTAATGCAATATAAACTAACCCCTCTTTTAAACAATAAGAATATAGAGACGGTATAATCTTACTAAGAGATAATATTACAGCAATAGTGCGAGCACGACGTTGGGCGTATGAAGAAGAAATTGCTTTAGGTATAATAAGCAATAATATTAACTAAATTAATTAGACGGATATTATACCTCTAGTAAACAACTTAGAGATGTTTTAAATCTTTAAGGATAAAGATAAAGAGGAGGGAGATGGTGTTATAGATACTTTAAGTACAATATTATAACTACTTAGAGAAGAGACGGAAGAAGCTAGTTGGTTAATTTAGGCATAGTCTAGGATGGAGCCGATAGAACTATGTAACAAGGAATAGTAACTAAGGTTATATAATGTGCTACGTATTAAATAAGAGGAATAAAAGGAACTCACATACCTTATATATAAGACGTATATTACGTATAAGAAGGATTTTATAGGAGTACAGTTGTGTATTTAAGGACCCTTAGTCCCTACCTAGATAGTTCCTTCCTTATAGTGATTCTCAGAATACAATTAGAGTTAATCTATTAGGCAACCACTCCACCAGTTATTATTACGTTATTGACTTTTGTACTTGCATTTCCTACATACTTAGCCCAATAACGAGCCTACCGTAGTTCTTGCTATAAGGTTCCGTTACAATAAGCGTAGAGTATAAAGTACTACTATATATATTACTTATTACTAAAGAAAGTCCTTATAATTATATATAGGAAGTTTAACCAGAGATGCTAAAGACCTAAAATAGGTAGTACCTAATAGTAGCTATTATATAAGAGCGCAGCCTCCGCCCGCTCCCGCTTATAGGCGTAAATAAGCTTTATAGTTTTCTAGTTACTATATACTAGATATAATTAGTTCTAAAAATTATTATTACAATTAAGCTATAGTTGCTCTAGGAAGATTATCTTAAGTATATAGTAGTTGCTATTTATAGAAGCCTTGCTCTCTATAATAGGGCCTAGGTTTATATAAGTTGTCTTTATAAATAGCAGAATATTAATCTCTGGCATACGCGGATATTTAAGCTTAGTATTAGATTTAAAAATACTATTTATAGTAGTAGGGTATGTGCTTTAAAGAATATCTATAATTATAAAAATTAATATCTAATTTTAAACGCTATTATATATGTTACCTAGCGCCTTAGTAATATCCTTAATCTAAAGCTATACCTAGTTATATAGTATACTTTAAAAAAGGCTACTAGGGGGAATATAAGATCTGTAGATAAGCTTTCCAGTAGTATAGAAATAAAAAACACTAGTATCTCTAATTAACTAATATTGCGTTCGCTTAAGGTAGTTAAAATTATTATATATAATATAGATATTATTAAAAGCGGATATTAATTAGAGGTAAGTCTTTAATAATATTAGCGCCAGTATATTTACCGCTGGTATTATAACTTTCCTTAAAGCGTTCGGCTAATTTTATCTTTTAATAATTAAGCGTTATATATCCGTTAATAACCCCTAGTCTATAAAGCAGTAATAAAACCTAACGCTTTATACCTATACCTTAAAGATAAAGACTAAGAAGCTAAGTAAAGTAGTTAGCGAAGCTTTAAACGCGGCCTAATAAAAGGATAGATATAAGAAGAATAACCCCCTCTAGGTGCGGATTTTATAATTTATTAGTTTTTAGCTGTACTAATAATCTTTCTATTAGCTAGTAGAGTAAAGGGGTATATTAGCTAATTACCTTATAGCTCTATAAGAGTTAAACGTCTTTAAACTTTAGATCTAACTTCTATAGGCTAAAAATAACTATCTTCTGCTAAAGATTACAAAGCTCTTTATAAAGGATATTTATAACCGCATTAACTAGTTCTAAATGGATATTTATAGTTTCTATAATCGTATTATAGATTTCCTTATTTCCTAAAAGGGTAGCAATAAGCCTCTTTGCCCTCTTCTTTTTAGCCTTTTTTTTATTACACCTTATCTATTTTTACGCCTTCTTTTTTATTAGTATTAAGCTATAGCTATACTAAAGAAAGGTTACTAAAGGACTATTGCTAGTCCCATAAATGCTCTAAAATAACTCTAACCTTTTTTTCCTTTATTACTAGGCGCGATATCCGCTTAGCAAATACTCCGGTTAATATTTAAATAGGCGTCCGCCGGTTAACTAATATTATATTTATAGAGGGGGTAGGCAATTTAATTATTAATATATTACCCATTCGGCGGCGCTTTTTGCTTAACATTGTAGGGGCTAATAGGGTAGATATATTAATCGATTATAGAGCTGCTTCTGCGGATTAATTTAACGGTATTTCTAAGATAATAGCTGTTATAGGAGGGTAGATTAATTTTGTTAAAGAAGGTAACTGCTCTATATATAAAACAAGTCGCATCGCTTAAGAAACCTTAGAAAAGTCTCTCAGACCATAGAATCAACTTTTTAACAAAAAAGGTTAGCGATATCCGCTTGCGGATATACGTATGTCCGCTAATTGATTCTATGGTCTGAGCTTGCTGAGGTAACCTTGGCGCGCTTGCAGGCAGAGGAGCATTTAAAAGATTTGGCCAGCTCAGAAGAATCACCACACATTTTCGTCTTTAGGAAAGATAGGTCACCAATATATAAGTGATGAGGAGACTGGTACTGCCGGCACATCCAATATACCAAGGTCTTGATTGACGCGAGGCCCAGAAGTGGCGGACAGGATTCGGAAGATAACACTTAGCAGTAGCTTTACTGTCCGAATCTTCTGCTAAGTTTAATTCTACTAGTATAAATAAATCTGTGCCTTAAAGCCTTTTATTAGCGTTCTTTATATGCCTTTGCGCCTCCCTGCCTCTAGCCTATATCTATATCTCTACGTCTCTACGTCTCTACGTCTCTATATCTCTACGTCTCTATATCCCTACGTCTCTATATCCCTACGTCTCTATATCCCTACGTTACTATCTAATAAGATATGTAAAGAAACACCTAAAGAGATATGAGTAGATATAGACAGAGTTAAAAGAAAAGCAGGAGGTAGGGGGAGGAGAAGTAGAGAAGGAAGTAAAAAGGGATAGCCTAGATAGAAAGGTAGATCTGGGTGAATAGTACTTAAGCTTTAACGTTTTCTTTTTAGCCACCCCTTTAACTATAACCTCTGTCTCTGTGCCTCTGCAACTCTCTACCTCTGCCGGTGTCTCCGTTGGTGTCTATTCTCGTGTCTATGCTCGTGTCTTTACTTGTGTTTCTGGTTGTGTCTCCGCTCGCTTGCGTCTCTACTTACATCTTTCTTATATAAAAGTATAGCTCTTCTTATTTATAAGTCTTTGGTGGGTGATGTTTGAGATTGTCCCGCAACCATGTTGCGATAAATTACTGGTCCAGGCCCGATATTGCGCTTTTAAACCGTTTTGTTGGTACGCACGACAGAGTTTTACTCGATACCGTTTAGGGAAATCCGGGGAAGACAGAATATGCTACTCTGCAAGAATTTCTTCCTTACACCATCTAGACCCATAGGGGAAAGTGTTGACCGGACAATTCAGAATGAGAACTCTGTCGATTGAAGCTGGCTCTAGAAGCTCTCTAAATATATTAGGTAGGTGCAGGCAACGGAAACGGATATAGGTGGTAAGTAGCAGGATGGTGAGTCATAGGGCGGTAGACACCAAAGACAGTAGTAAGACGGCGGTAAGGAAATCCGATTCAGGCCAACAGAAGGAGAGTAGCGTAGCTATAGTAATAGCCAGCTAGGCAAAGTTGGAATTACGTCTTAATGCTCTGGTTGGTTTTATCGTAGATATAGCGGAAGAAGTATGAGTACTTGACGCAAGAAACTCAGAGAAAATATGATACTGATTGGCGATCTGATGGAATCTGAATGGAAAAATATAGAATGCATGGACTGGCGGCTGGTGTATCTCGTGACTGGTCGGGACATGACGTGGAGCTTGGGGGCACGCGGCGAAGCACCGAAGCGCTCGTGATGTTCATCTGAAGTATGTGAAACGTAGTCTATGAGCAGTGAAAAGGCTACTCAAATGACAGTGCCATAGATGTATAAGTAATTGACTGGAACCAATCGTTACCATGTAATATTGGCCGACTGTAACATTATCAACGCCGTTCGAAAATCCCCAACTGTCTGGTGAGAAATGCGAACCCACATAGCCCAGGATCGTGAACCTAGTCTTGCTGCTCGATAGAAACGACCACTCTCGAAATATTCCCTCGAGAGCGCACCAACCAAGCACAGCTCTAATCCATGAGAGAAAGAACTCCTCAATACGTATTCCTTGAGATATCAACTGGTCTTCCCAACCGCCCTCAAACTCCTTCCGGCCCTTTCCTGCTCTCCTCCGTATCACGGTACGGCGCGACGTCCTGATACGGGGTGGCATCCTCCACCAAACTCACATACCCCTCCCTCGCACTCCCGTGCTTATGCATCCCATGCCTACACTCGGCGCAATCCCGCGTATGCCTAACCACCCTTTCGACGTCCCTTAGCACAAAATACACATGGATCCCGAGGTTCAGCATCTGCGGCACCGTGCTATACGTGCCTAACATGACCTGCCCACCGTCCTGGTGCTTCGGCACATTGACCCACGCGTAGATTAGGAAAATCAAATTCAGCACAGCGATACTGAAGTCCAGGGTCAGGACATTGGTGTGGGAGAACGAGATCGCGGACCCGCCGTAACTGATTGTGCTGGGGTGGAGGAGGGCCAGCCCAAGGATGGCGGAGCAGAAGAGCGGGATTATACCGACCGCGGGAAAGGCACAGTGAGTTACTATGCTGTGAATTAGGGCGAGGGTGGCTCCGGGGGCGAAGCTGACGATGGTGAGAGTGCGGAGAGGTTGGAAGGTGAGGGAGGGATTGGATTGCATGGCTCTTGAGCCGATGAGAATTTAGGAGATGGAGTGAGAGAAGACCATGTAAAGGGAGATTAGAGTTGAGTGGGCTCTGATTTTCTAGATTCTTGGAACTTTGGAATTACGTGGATGTAGACAAACGAGACTGGGAATTTGAAAAGCGACTACCCTTTGTGTTTTAAAGTATTGCTAAGTTTAGAGATCGTCCTGCGGAGGCAACAGCACAAGGCTTAGTCCCCTGGAAATTGGATGATCGAATCCTTCGGGGCTATGCGGCAGGGTTTCCGAGGGCGGAGCCTCTACCAATGCTTTGTCAGATGCTCCTTGCATGGTTCTTGAAACGCCTCCTAATGAAGACAACTTGAATCTCGGGGAAGAGAGCTTGCAGTATTGTATTGTGCACGACCAGTTTCACCCTCCCAACTAGCCTCGTTATAACAGCTCGCCTCACCACAACTTAATCCAATACGCAAATATATCTATCTACGCTATAAAAATTTAAACGCATCTATTATAATTCTAGGGATATAGTTATATAATATTTATAATTATTGTGGTGGCCGGTCGTGGCGACTAGTTGGGGTAACGATCAGAGTTACAAAAACTAGAGCTATTGCGGTAGTATGCGGCTTGCTAGCTTTATTGCATTAAGTTTAATTATGGTAAGGCGAGCTTTCCTAACGAGGGTGAATTTCAATTCTTGGTTTGGGGTGAAGCTAGTCGTGCACAAAGCTGTATAAGGGATGGAGAATGCAAGACGCTTGCATGGTGTTTTGCCGCTAAAGACCCAAGCTTTGTAAGACGTACTAGTCTCATATTGATGTGTGACTCCATACTCTATCTGCCCTTCTGACCCATAAAACAACAAGTACCCAAGAGCCTGTGAGTCAATGGGAAAAAGGAGTAGCTAGTGTCCAGTACATATAGGGGACCTGCGCTCGGAGAATATTGTTCCTGTAGTTGGCCTATTTACTAGTTCTTTTGGAGTTGTACCTATTAATAAGTATGGCAGAATATCAACGAACGGCATATATCCGCAGCGTTAGGATTGATCATGAAACTTTCGAGGGCTAGCATTGGAGAATTCCGCCTAGATATCCAACGTGTATACGCTATGCAATGAAGCGCAACTACCGGTTCATTCTCGGGGCCTCCAACGATATCGATCGGCGCACGCTACAATATCTACTTGATCCGCCGAAGCTCTGGGAGCCCGAGCCACCACAGATTGACCGTAGTCATGTAACTCTCTATTTTTCTAAAGGACTCCGCAATGTCTTGTTCTTCCTTGGTAACACAGCGATATCTAGAGGAAGAGAAAATTAGCTGGAATATAGCTGGCGAGGACGTCGAATCGCTGGACGAGATTTTACTTGAGAAAGGCGGCAATCTTATCTCCGGAATCTTGGCAGAGGACTCCTCTCGCGACCACTTCTCTAATATTTGTGATGGGCAGAAGTAGCCAGAAAGAGGAAAAAGTAGACATAAGTCTCATGCATTTGCGCGATCGGTAACAGGGACACTTGTTGACGGCGGGCAGCGGGCAGAGATTGAGGGGGAAACGTTGGGAGGATTGCAGAGTGGGAGGCGTCGCAAACGGTGGGATACATGCCCACAGGGTGGAGAGAACCACAGCAACGGAAACAAGCTGTGAACATGCTGTCTGTGCTTCCGGAGCGTTCAACGCTCGAGCACAAGGGTGTCGGAGTTGGTGGGGAAAGACCTATCAGCCAGGAGTACATGGCGATCGCACCGAGCCAATCCATGCTCTTCAAGTTGCCGTGCGCCGCAACAACCGGAGTATCCTTAAACTATAACACGGGGAAAATATAGCTTAAAGGAGGCAAGCTCGACATGAAAGACAGGAGCTTCGGGAGGCAATCTGCATCTTCAGCAAGAATGTAGTGCCAGAAAGTTAAAGAAGTGTATATATCATATGCGTGTCGGATATCGGTAGATTGTCATGCGGATCAGATGAAAATCGGTTGTGATGCTTTCCCTTTCCATCACCAAGACCGACCTCCCGGGGTTTTGGGAGCGAAGACTGACGTCGTAGGACTACGGCCGAATCACAATACCGCAGCGCTGGTAGTATAAGTACGAGAGGACTCGATGCTGGCCGGCAAAATTCCCTCGGAGGAGCAGAGGAGTAATCTGATGACGGGCTTTCGTCTGGATGCGTGCTATGAGATACACATACGTACCTACTTACTCGTATTGTATTGGGGGCGCTGAAGCTTGCTCGTTGAAGCTTGCTCGCTAGGCACCAGAGGGTGGAGCTCGTGGTGTCAGAGGGCTCTGCTGACAGGTGACGCATATTTAAGACAAGTGATCGCCTTCGGATGAATTATGTGAAGCCTGATTCGTCGAATGAACTTGAGCGATGGAGGCTTCACGCAGCGAATGGCATGGATCATATGCTGCAATGTGTGCTAAAAATTGCGGATGTCGCCATGGCAAGCTGCCGTGGCTAGGCCGGAAAAAGCCACGGGCCAACACGAGGCGGAATTGTGCGCTTTTGCGGGCGGAGATATTGTATTGTGGGTGGGCCCTGTCTATTTGCAGCCACGGTAGGAGGCTGCCTGAGCGCCAAATAGGAGGCATGCAAGGGACAAGCGACGGGATGCGGGCTGTCAGAACTTTGGGAAGACAGAAGACGACCCCCCTGCTGCGGAAGCCTTAATGCTTGAATGCTTGATTGAAATACTTTTTTTTAACGCGGTTTGGTTGAGACACTCGTCTGTGGTACGCAGTGCTGCATGCGTAACGAGACGCAGCGAATCAGCGACCCGGCCAGAGTCCCCAAGCCAGATCTGGTGGCGTCTCGCTCCCTTTTGCTTCGGCGTTGCGCAACAACGCGTGGCCCTTGTCTGGTCTGGTCGTAGCTGGAACCGCTTTGGTTGATGGCTGAGTGAGATTCTGAGAGAGCCTCTCTCGGGTCAGCGCTTCGAAAAGACTCAGCCGCAAAGAATGCTCCAAGCAATACTGTAAGTGAAGCTGGAGCCTGCGGACTTCGTGGAGAATATACCACCGTGGATCGTCGCATGTTCAATTCCAAAGCCGGGAGGCTAGCAGAGATCGACCCACCTGTAACGCTAGCTCCGCCGACTATGGGCTACTGATACGAGGCGAAAGCATTCCAGAAACGACAACGAACTTTTTGGAGGCCGACGTTTCCGTAACCCTTCTGCTGTGAAGAGGCCGCTTCATCCTCCTCCAAGCTGTTTTAACCCTCCGCGACTTCTCGACGTCTTCACGGCGCTCCAATTGCTCATTTCCACAGCCCACCGCGGTCGTTCAGCTATCGCTTCCTTCAGCCTCTTTTGAAACCCTTGGCTGTCAGACCCTGACATTGCGGCTGTCGATAACACGCAGTCTGAGCGTCACCCGAGAGTTGACCCTTCCTGCAGCGCTAGACAGACAGCCCGCCTTTCTAATGTACCTAGCAAGGGCCTTCAGCAAGATTTGCCTACGCCGATAGTCATTTTGCTATCTTGCAAATTCGGATCCCCACCAAAACAATCACTACTTATCATCCTCCCCTTCATCCGCCTCCTAGAAAACTTCCGGCCACGCCCAGTCTCTTGCTCCCCAGTCTCCATCCCTCTCCGCAGCTAGCCCACACCTAGTCAAAATGCTCACCTTTCGACGGGCCCTGGTCATCTCCGCCGCCGTTCTCACACTCCTTTTCATCTTTCGATCATCACATTCATCACCTACCCAGCCTAAGGCCCTAACAGCAGACTCACTAGTCCACCCCGAACCTATCTCCAAAACCAATGCTGAGCAGCCCGCCAGACAAGAGACAACAGACCCGCCGAAAGCCAAACCTAAAGAAAATGGAGCATGGAAAGGAGCAGGGAGTGCTCAGATAAACTCCAAGAAACCCAAGACCCAAATATCCCTCGATGACGTCCGCAAACGACCGCTCCGCGACCAGCTCGAATATCAATTCCCCTACGATGTCGACACCAAGTTCCCTGCCTACATCTGGCAGACATGGAAGTATACACCTGCGTCCGGTGAGTTCGAGGAGGTTTTCCGCGAGGCGGAGGCCAGCTGGACGATTCTCCATCCTACATTCGTACACGAAGTGATCACGGACACCGTCGCCGTGCACCTGATGCGTCATCTGTACGCTTCGGTGCCGGAGGTGCTGGAGGCGTACAATGCGCTGCCCCTACCCGTCCTGAAAGCCGACTTTTTTCGCTATCTCATCTTGCTGGCAAGAGGAGGAATATACTCGGATATCGACACTGCAGCTTTGAAGTCGGCAACGGACTGGGTGCCTACGGATGTGCCGCGGACTTCATATGGCCTTGTCATTGGCATTGAGGCTGATCCGGACCGTGAGGACTGGGCTCAATGGTATTCGAGGCGGATCCAGTTCTGCCAATGGACGATCCAGGCGAAGCCGGGACACCCGGCCCTGCGAAATATTGTTGCCAACATCACGGAGGAGACACTTAAGCGAAAGGCTGAAGGACGGCTAACGAAAGATACAAAAAATATTATTGAGTTCACTGGTCCTGCGCTGTGGACGGACATCATTTTCTCATTCTTCAACGACCCAGAATATTTCGACATGAGCACAAGCAAGGGTAACATTACATGGGAGCAATTCACCAACATTAAGGCCGCTAAGAAAGCTGGCGATGTTATCGTTCTGCCCATCACCAGCTTTAGCCCCGGCGTGCGGCAGATGGGTGCTGGCGAGGATGATGACCCGATGGCTTTCGTGAAACACAATTTTGAAGGTACGTATCCCTGATGCCTCTGTACAACACCCTTCTGTCCCCGCTTTATGTACTCAACGGCTTGTTACACATGACTGCATCTAGCTGCGTCAACCCTTGGCGTACTCCAACGCCCCCTCGACCCCCGTCCCCAGCTAGTTCCGAGTAAGGATGCTAACCTCTCTACTTGCACAGGTACCTGGAAACCGGAAGCAGAGCGACACATTGGCGAGGTCATCTAAATCGACTCTCAAGTAACACAATGACCCTTAGCGGACCTGCCTTTTCGACCGACCCCTCACCACTAAACCCTCAGACCGATCGATTGGATAAGCGACGAGAAACACCCTTGTGTACATCTGTATTTCTCTCACCATCGCCTTCTTGCATTTTCGAGCGAGCGAGCGCGCACTGGCATTCACACTCAAGCGGGATAACAAAAACAACGGGAAAAAACACGGAAAAGCAATTCCTTCGCAAACTTTATAGAATGGAGCTTTCGGCCGGGGAGGATCACTCCACAGCCTTGTCCTGGGGATAGGTTGGGCATTTTCAACGCGGGCGAGGGGAGGGGAAAGAAAGTAGCGGAGGCAGTTTGGGTTAGGATATATGGCAAAACGGCGCGGTATTCCCGGGTTCAAGTGCTGAATCGGGGCCTTTTGTCTGTTGGTTCGGTTCTTTGGTTGGGCGGCGCTGGGGAGTTTTTCTGCACTTGTTTTATTGCTTGTTAGGATTAGTGGCATAGAGGGTACGATATGAGTATATAGTGCTTGCAGGAACGATCTATGATATGCTCATTGACTGAGCTCATTGGTTTTGAAATGCGCTTCTCTCGTTGCAGGTTTGCAATACTATCATAGAGTGAAGAGGGCTATATGCTGCCCGAGCTGATTTCGTGTCTCGCTGATCCGGCGTACCGTGCATGTACGGAGTATCCGCCAAACAGTGAACCCGCAGGAGTAAAGCAACATAGCGCGAAAGACGACGCTATCCCCTCTACGCCTTGGAGATATGAAAAGAAGATACAAATCCGAAAATACAAATTCCAGGATCCTACAACGCCAGGGCCGCAGAGCCAGCTCCGTGTCGGCAAGGAGAGTTTCAAATAAAATATAAAATAAAATATACGAATAATGTCCGCGATAGGGGAATAAGCCCCAATCTTACTCCGGATAATATCCACATAAGATCGGGTTTCGAAACTTCAGGGCTCTCTCTCTCTGTGTGTGTACGAAACTCGTAACTCGTAACTCGTAAATCTTAAATTCTAAGAATACCCAGCTTTCGCACCCTCATTCTCTCCCGTCCATTCATCTTACACTCTTACACTCTAACCCCCTACATTCCGCGTTCCCCACACCCCCCCTCTCTCTCGTGTCCCCTAACCTCCAAAAAAAAACATCGCCAAGCACCTCATCTCCTCTGCCCCGTCAGCGCATTCAAGAAGGTATCCCAAATCAGCACGATGGTGTCGCCAACACTCGGCCTCCGCTCGTGCTCGTAGCGGCTGCTGCTGCTGCTGTTACGGTGACCGCTGCCGCCGCCGCCGCCGCCGCCGCCGCTCGAGTGGCGCGAGTAGTGCGAGTGGCGCGAGTAGTGCGAGTGGCGCGATCCCGGGCGGTTGTGGTCGGAGTGCGAGCGGTGCGAGCGGTGCGAGTCGTAGGAGCGGCGCGTCGGCGTCTGCGAGGCTGGCGCCGTGCTGAGAGGTTGCGCGTGCTGTTGCGGGGTGCTGGGGGCGTAGGGGGAGGATTGGGCGGATGGTGGTGGGGGGAAGTAGGATTGTTGTTGTTGTTGAGGTGGTGAGTAGTGGGATGTCATGGTTTGGGATGTTGTGCGACGGGGTGGTTGTGATGATGGTGAATGGACGATTGATTAGATGGGTCTATGTGTGTGTGGATGTATGGACGCTTTCTGCTAAATTTCCGAGAAACTGTAGTAGTTATTGTAGAAGGCTGTGATATAAGGACCTGGGCCTGATATCTTTCTAGCAGGCCGGGGTCGAGATATCACGGAAGTGATTTGCGCGGGATGGTGTTGGTACCGAATCTGGAGGATCAGCAGCACTGAAGCAGGTTAATTTCTCAGCAACGTGTACGAGCAATGTGTATGGGCAGCCTGGTACATCCCATGGCAATATATAAAAGGCAACGTTTGCCTTCAACCACTATGAAGATTGGTTCCGTCAGCCTTGGTGGTCACGGTGGTCTTGTGCTTGTGAAGAATGACGTCGAAGGGTCGGCATCTCCCGTTTAGGCAGGAGACGAAGAGCCAAGAGTCGGTGTAGGCTGATAGGGCGGGTTGCCTGGTCGGTCAATCAGATAAACTCGCACGTACAGGCGTATTGCTCCTTATCCAACAAATTCTCCAACAATCGTCTCTACAACCTATTATGCAATATACATATCTGCGCGCATAGGCCTTGCTAGCAGGAACACCTCGATCGAATTAAGCTACAATAGAGTTAAATTATATGTAAAATCTAAGCTTTATTACCATAATACTAAGTTGCAATTAATTGATTAATCCACGGCTCCATTGTGCCAAGACTTGATTGAATCTAGAGCTTGGTAAAAGGAGCGCCTTTCTCAACGGCGCATGGGATAGGGTGGCTTGCTGCAGTACTGTAATCTATTACTTTGCGATATAGTACCAAGTCGCTAGCCCTTTCTAAAAGACTTTGCTTAATAATAACACCTATCAAGCCACAGCTATAGCCCACAAGGGTGTAGTCGGGTGCCCTCCCTGATAGCGTGATCGAGGTGTTCGTCCGCTTCCCTTAAGACCGAAGTATGGCAAATCTTAAGCTTAAAGGTATTTCTATTACTAGCCACCTTGTCACTGATCTAGAGAACTCTAGAAGCCTCGCCGTAAGCGGTGTCAAATTACCCAACTATGTATTCTCGCTTACCCCTGGACCCCTCTATAAAATAGAGATATAATAAAAAATATTAAATTCTATGGCTTCCACTATGCCAGAATCAGGCTAGACTAAGTACCTTTTCTCTTCCTTCGAGCGCCCACCGGTGCATTGTTTCGGTCTCTTCATACTCGCCCTGGCTCGCCAACACCGAACCAAGGTCGTCAACGCTGGTGGGCGTAAAGGGGTATTCTTAACCCATTTATCACGAAGACTCTAGAACATTTGGCAAGCTTAAGGAAAAGATATAAATTCATGGGGACCCCTAAGGCCCTTAAGATATAATAGATTTATAAGGTATTAAAACGAATACCTACATATGAATGCTCCCAAGAATCTTAAGAGTCGTCGACCTTAAAGTTGCATAACCATACCTTTCCGGATCCAACGCCGATGCCGATCGTCTTCCCCGACATGGCCGAACATGACGGCCGATACTCTGAGGGTAGCCACACTAAATTCTCTGAATTATATGTTATCCACGCTCCGTCTGAACTTAAAGCCCCGCCTTGGTATTGAGGATTTTGAGGATCTGTTACACTAGGTATTATATTTAAAGCTGATGATGCATTGATAGCAATAATACCAATTTCAGTGTAAAGATATAAGCCGGTGGTATCAACTGATATGTTATAAAGTGCTTTGCCAACACTGAGTGTCTGTAGGCACTCGCCACTGCTTGTATCCCAGATCTTGACCGTCTTGTCGCCCGACCCCGACGCGAGCCATGTCGAATCGTGTGAGAAGGCGACCGACATGACCCAATCGCTATGGCCCTTGAGCGTCTGCAGGCACTCGCCACTGCTTGTATCCCAGATCTTGACCGTCTTGTCGTGCGACGCCGACGCGAGCCGTGTCGAATCGTGTGAGAAGGCGACCGACCTGACCCAATCTCCGTGGCCCTCGAGCGTCTGCAGGCACTCGCCACCGCTTGCATCCCAGATCTTGACCGTCTTGTCGTCCGACGCCGACGCGAGCCGTGTCGAATCGTGTGAGAAGGCGACCGAGTTGACACAACTTCTATGGCCCTTGAGCGTCTGCAGACACTTACCACTGCTTGCATCCCAGATCTTGACCGTGTTGTCGCCCGCCGACGTGAGCCATGTCGAATCGTGTGAGAAGGCGACCGAGTTGACCCAATGTCTATGGCCCTTGAGCGTCTGCAGGCACTCGCCACTGCTTGCATCCCAAATCTTAACCGTGTTGTCGTTTGACCCCGACGCGAGCCGTGTCGAATCGTGTGAGAAGGCGACCGAGCTGACCCAATTGCTATGGCCCTCGAGCGTCTGCAGGCACTCGCCACTGCTTGCATCCCAGATCTTGACTGTCTTGTCGCCCGATGCCGACGCGAGCCGTGTCGAATCGTGTGAGAAGGCGACCGAGCTGACCCAATTGCTATGGCCCTCGAGCGTCCGCAGGCACTCGCCACTGCTCGCGTCCCAGATCTTGACCGTGTTGTCGCTCGACGCCGACGCGAGCCGTGTCGAATTGTGTGAGAAGGCGACCAAATCGCTATGGCCCTCGAGCGTCTGCAGACACTCGCCACTGCTTGCATTCCAGATCTTAACCGTCTTGTCGCTCGACGCCGACGCGAGCCGTGTCGAATCGTGTGAGAAGACGACCGACCTGACCGTATCGCTATGGCCCTCGAGCGTCTGCAGGCACTCGCCACTGCTTGCATCCCAAATCTTGACCGTGTCGTCGCCCGACGCCGACGCGAGCCGTGTCGAATCGTGTGAGAAGGCGACCGAGTTGACCCAATCTCTACGGCCCTCGAGCGTCTGCAGGCACTCGCCACTGCTTGCATCCCAAATCTTGACCGTGTTGTCGCTCGACGCCGACGCGAGCCGTGTCGAATCGTGTGAGAAGGCGACCGAGTTGACCCCATTGCTATGGCCCTTGAGCGTCTGCAGGCACTCGCCGCTGCTTGCATCCCAGATCTTGACCGTGTTGTCGCCCGACGCCGACGCGAGCCGTGTCGAATCGTGTGAGAAGGCGACCGACCTGACCCAACCGCTATAGCCCTTGAGCGTCTGCAGGCACTCGCCACTGCTTGCATCCCAGATCTTGACCGTGTTGTCGCGCGACGCCGACGCGAGCCGTGTCGAATCGTGTGAGAAGGCGACCGAATTGACTCCACTTCTATGGCCCTCGAGCGTCTGCAGGCACGCACTCCATTTATCTCCCATAGCCGGCTTTATCGTGATCCATTTCGGCTCTTCCTCCTTAAAAAGACCCCTTATTAGGCTGCGGGTAGGACTAAACATGAGTGCAGACGCATATGCCTGAAGAGGACTGTTCTCTATTGCCCGCTTATGATACATAATAAGTCGGCGCGCATCTTGAACTAGCTCAATTAATGGGAATGTATCTACTCTTCCCTAAAGTCATAAGCATGAACCATATATAGATAGCATCGCTGGTCTAATAATTACCTGGATTAAAGCCTCCAGTTTCGCCATTGAAAGCACCCCCTCCAACATGCTTCTGCAAAGGCTAAGAGCCTCAAGCCAGTAAAGGTATTTTTTTCTTATAAATATATCGACTATGCCTCCATCCTGCAGGTCGACCTTATAACCCGCACAAGAGTTGGAATTCCAGTCATAGAGGTGATCAACCCAATAGATACACGAGTAGCGTGACACCGCTAATGGGTCTGGATCTGGTTGTTTAACCTGCTCAATAGGATATCCTAACGCACGTAAGTTGTAGATGTCTCGTCGTAGCGCCCTGGATATAACCTGGAGCGATCTCGAGAAGATTACGTAGTGAGCCTCTCCCCTTCCAGACGGGAAGATTTCATCGAATGCCTTTATGAGCAAGTAGTCCTTCGCGGACTGATGTACAAAATAGATGGTACCTTCTCGAATAGTAAGGAACGAACCACAAAGGCTAATGATCTCCCCTAACGACTCTAGATCATCCGACATATCCTCAAGTATCTCAACAAGAGATGTCAGTTCTTTCAGCGTGATGGGTTGGTATACAATCGCGATCAAGGCAAGTATCCGCTTGCAGATATCAGCATTACCCGAGTTGCATATTTGCTCCACCATTCGCTCGTAAAGAGAATTAAGTCCAGGTGGAAACGCGTTCAGCTTTGCGCGGGTCTCCCATCGTTGGATCTTCTCAAGGTTTTGACAGACCAAGGCCACCCAGAGGAAAGTGTTATTTGCATTTGAGGACAGATGGTTTAGCACGGCGTCTCGCGTTTTGTCATCGTATTTCTTTCGCTGCGCTAGCTGAAGTACTTTATGCTGGATGTATATGCTGACAGCCGTAGAAACAGACTCTGCGTTTAGCTCGAGGCACAGCCTCACCTTATGTCCGGCTCTTTCTAGCCGTTCCTCGATGTCGGGCCAGTTGCGGCTAGAGACGATCCACTTGACACGAGATACAGACGACTTCTGGGCGATGAAGTCTAACAGTTTCGGCAAGTCTGCTACGCATTCGTCGAGCGCATCGATGATCAAGTAGGTGCTGTTCAAGCTCGGGTCTTGCAGAATGCTTGTGAAGATCTCGGACAAGGCAACCCAGGCATTCGCATCCTCGAAGAGAGTTTTGCCTGCGTGATCGTACTTCTTCCGTATATGCGAGATGAGCGATGGCTGCTGATCGACAAGCAAGTACACCAGACCTCGCAGCACAGCCGTGGCGTTGTTAATTCGAGTGTCAGTGGCCTGGCAGAAGAAGTAGGACAGAAGATCCGTGTTGGCCATCGACTTCTTCAGCTCGTTGACAATACCACAGAGCAGCATGGTCTTACCCTTGCCGGGATCGCCCTTGATCCATAGCAGTCGGCTCTGCCGGTCGTTGCGCCATTGTTGGAAGTCGGAGTTTTGGAGGATCCAGTAGTACGAGTCCCCCAGCAAGCCACCCTTGGTTTCCTCAATACGCTTCTTGTCATCACGGGGATCGGTTAGGCGTAAGTGTTGAATGCATTCCTTGTCTTCTTTCTCCATTTGAAACGAAACCTGTTTCTGCAGGAGGCAGTAGATATCCTGAAGCAGCCTCGATTCCTGGTTCTTCGCAACGTCGAGAAGCTGTTCCAGGCGGAGGCTGATTTGCTGGGCAGTGTATGCATATGAATCTTGCCGGACAGCATTCTCCGCAACCTCGACGTTCTGCAGGCTCCCATTCCAGTCGTCCAGCTTAATCGTATCGCGAAGGAAGACGATGAACCGGTTTCGGTAGCAGGAGCTGACGCTCTTTATCAGATACAAGAGCAGCGCCTGATAGAGGTCGATGACTCGCTGCTTAAGTTCGCCTCGGACCCCGGCGGACGTCTCAACGTCAACAGTATTCTCCTTGAGCAGGAGGATCGAGAGTTCGCAGTACCACTTCATTCTGGAGATGACGTGGACGATGCCATCACGATTTGCCTTCGTCTCGGTGGTCGGGTTTACGAATACCTTGCACGTTAGCATAGCCTTTGCAACCGAGTAGACAGACCTACTTGCATGGCAAAGCAGACACCCGCCCAGGCCAGAGCAGCTTGTGGTATCGTCCCGAGAGCAGAGCCGATTAGGTCCTTTAGCGAGAGAAGGCCTTGCAGGGCGGCGCCGACGGTTTGCTTCTTTTCGCTCTCCCATTCGGTCTTTTTCAGACCAGCTTGTACAAGCCATTCCATCTGCGACCATCTCTTGTCTTTGTCTGTTTGATCAATCGAATTTTCGTCCATTTGCGATCCTTCTGGGCTCGAATCATCCTTCTCGAATTCCCGTGATAAGATCCTCTCGTATGCATCGACCAGCTTGGGCTCCTTCTGTTTAAGTCCGTCGTATGCTTCATTCCAAAGGCGTTCCGAGATGTTCGGTGCGGGAGACGTCGTGGAGAAGGTAGGTTGAGTAGTAGACGTCGGGACTTGTGAGGTGGCGGGAGGGGGGAGAACTGGCGACCGCGGGGGTACAGGTTGGTGGACAGAAGACGCTGGTCCGGCAGCGTCTTGGGGAGAATTAAGATTGACATTCGTTGGCGGTGTAGGAATGTAGGAGATGTCAGCCGAACAAGTCTCCGTGACGGTTGTCGATTGTGATGTCGACGAGGTAGGCCTCGAGTTAACGTCGTGTTTGCTCTTAGACTTCTTGGAGTCCTTCGCTTTACGGTCTCTGTGGTGAATTCCCAGTCGGGAGAAGAACGATTTTGGAGGCATGGCTTCCACGAGCACAATCGAAAATGTAACGGCACTGACAAGAGCAGCGACTAAACATGCTCGAGGTCGGTCGGCGGGTGTAGTCGATGGTTATCGAGGCTGGAGGCCTGCGGCCGGTCGGCGCTGGCCAATTGAAATCTACGACTGCGTGGCGCCGCCATCCGGTGCGCATCTAAAGGTAAAGCAAGCACTATTGATATAGGTAAGCAATGCTACAATTACAAGATGAGCCTGTTCGTGAACCGAGCAGTTTTGACACCTTGATCACGCTAGCAGGGAGGGCGGCCGACCCGCCTTGTGATGACGACAGAAGGTGTGCTGTAGCTGTAGCTTGACAGGTATTATTATTAAGCAAAGTCTTTTAGAAAAGGCCAATAACTTAGTATAATACCATAAAGTAATAGATTATTATAATACTACAACAGGCAGAGACTAGCAGGTACCTAGCTTTTAGACTGTTGTATGCGCTTAACTAAGTTCGGTAAGGCTATTAGTAAGAGCTAGGGCCGACTTTTTAAAAGGACGTGTTTAGGCGGAAGCTAACTTCGCTAGCCAATATATTAGGACGACTCTCAACGCCCTGGTCTTGGCTGCCAATGGGCTGGAGGGCTAGAGGGCTTGCATCGTGAAAGTGTTGTGGTGTGCTGCGGGCGTGCTCCAGTCACCAAGAGAGAGAAAGCCACACGCGAACCCGATCTTCACGCAAGGCTGCACGAGTGGGCAATATTTAAATCCACCGCTGCTTAGCCTTTCTGCCTTTCCTACACTGAGGCGGGCCAAGAGAGGGCCCCTATTCGCTCAGGGACGATCTCCAAACTTCATGCAAAAGTCACCAGCCAACCCAATGGTGCACCGCCTCGTCCGCGTCTTCGCGCTTTTCCTTAGTGGGGCGATGATGGCAGCGGCATAGCCCCGCGCGTTTGCCTCCCGCTCTCACTAATCGACATCCCACCCTCTCTATTTTTCTCTGAAGGAAGAGAAGTACCACCACTTCAACTTGTTGCCTTCTTCCTCCAACAGCCCCGCCGTTCGTTGATCGCCTTTGGATAGCCTGAAGCTCATTCCAACCTCACTGCTCCCCAACTCTCGTTTCCCTGTATTTTCTCAACATGTCGTATTACCCGCCCCCAGGACAGCAGGGCGGTTACCCCCCATACCAAGGCCGTAAGAACAACCTTGTCTACTTCGAGTTCAATGCCCAGTCTCATTCCCCTTGGCAGCTGAACTGACAATTGCGATACAAAAGAATCCTCTCAGCCCGGTTACGGCCAGTACCCCCCACCATCAAACTCTCCATACCCGCCACAGCAGCCATACAGCCAACCTCCACCAATGCAAAACCAGGGATACCCGCCTCCAGGAGGCTACCCACCTCAGCAGGGTGGCTACGGAGCTCCTCCACCGCAGGGCGGTTATGGTGCTCCACCTCCGCAGCAGGGCTACAGTCAGCCCCCATATGGCCAACAGCCGCCCTCACAAGGATATCCCCCACAGCAGCCTTATGACGCCCCTCCGCCAGGCCAGTATGGCGTTCCTCCACCTCAGCAGGGCTATCGAGCTCCTCCTCCTGTAGGTCTTTCCAATCAGTCGCACTTGAATGGTTCTCTTGGGACGATTGCGCATCCTCAACTGTTCATTTACAAACACAGGGGGGCTCCCAAAAACTAGCCGACTTGGCATAAGCCAGGACACAGCTAACTGAACTTTGATAAAGGGTCAATATGGTGCTCCACCACCTCAGGCATACGGTGCTCCCTTGCCTCAACCATACGGTGCTCCCTCACCTCAACCATACGGTGCTCCCTCACCTCAACCATATGGCGCTCCCTATGGCGCTCCCACCCAGCCGACGCCTCCCTCTCTAGGCTACATTCCAAATCAAACTGCCCAGTTTGACGTGTCTCACGATGTCGAGGGTCTCCACAAAGCCATGAAAGGCTTCGGCACCAACGAAAAAGAGCTCATCCGGATACTATCCAAGCCAGACCCCGTGATAATGGCAACCATCCGCACGCAATACAGCCAGCGTTTCATGAAAAACCTCGTCAACGACCTCGTCAGCGAAACCAGCGGCTACTTCAAGGACGGCCTCGTCGCGCTCGTGCGCGGCCCGCTAACCCAAGACGCATACCAGCTCTACAACGCGATGAAGGGCATGGGCACCAAGGAAGTGGTGCTCAACGACGTGCTGCTCTGCCGCAGCAACGCCGACATCAACGCCATCAAGGCCGAATACCAGCACCTCTTCAAGCGCAGCCTGGAGAGCGACCTGCGCGGGGACCTGTCGGCGGCGACGGAGCAGATGTTCGTGATGGTGGCGTCGGCGCGGCGCAACGAGGACAGCGCGCCCGTGATTCCGCAGCAGATCGACGCCGACGTCGCGGAGCTGCAGCGCGCCGTCGGCGGCGCGATGAGCAAGGACTCCGTGCACGCGTGCCAGATCCTGACGTCGCGCTCCGATGCCCAGCTGCGCGCCATCGCGCAGACGTACCACCAGAAGTTTTCAAAGTCCCTCGAGAGCGTCGTCAAGGGCCGCTTCTCCGGCCACATGGAGGACGCCCTGCTGCTCATCCTCGCCCGCGCGACCAACCGCGCTCAGAGCGATGCGGAGCAGCTCGAGGCTGCTATGGCCGGGATGGGCACCAAGGATGAGTTGCTGGTTAATCGCGTCGTTAGGGTGCATTGGAATCGCCAGTATTGCCAGCAGGTTAAGGCGGCGTATAAGTCCAAGTATCGGCGCGATTTGGCGACGAGGATTAAGGGCGAGACCAGAGGCGATTATGAGAGGCTGATGGTTGCTTGTATTGAGTGAAGTCAATCGATCAATTAACTGATCAATTGATCATTCAGCTTCATCAGAGCATCTTTGAGGGATAGACGGACTCGTGTTCTTTGTTTAGAAAATGGTGAGGCTGGGTTTTGTGTGGTTTCCTCCTTTTGCAGATGTTATGATTGTTTTTTTATTTTTGCTATTATTACTGAGGCGGTTGGGTGAACGATGCTGCGGCGGCGGCGGACTTTGAGAGGTGGCCAATACGTTTGATGTCTGTGATGAGTCTTCTTGAGTTACCTTCGTGTGACGGTCTGATACTTAGAGATTACCCAATCAAGTTTTGCTCGCGCATATGTCATTCTTTTGGTTTGCGGCCTGTGGTTTATTAACAGGTTTGGACGAGCGGATGGGATGTGGCTGAAAGATTGATGCGCCGAATACGTCTTGGATGGCGTTGGGTCACGGTAAGTAGGTTTTGCCAGGACGTATTCCATGTGCTGCAGGGAAAGGCGTCCACACGAGGATCCATCTGTTGAGTTCTCACCATGCCATGCGAGTTGTATGAACACCTGAAGCCCTTCATAACTTATAATATAGTAGATCTTTATATTTCTTCAAAGTATCTGAAGCTATTCACGAGGGCATAACTTGGCTACTATCAATCAAGCGGACGCCTTAGAAAAGTATGTGACTGGGGTATTTTCCGGTTGGGCATTCAGAAAAGGACATATTAAACAACGCTTGAGTATCGTACGATTCTAGTGGTGCCGGCGCGCTACTCGCTGTAGGGTATGGTGATTCAATACGCCTGTAGTGGACCGAATAATGCCACTATGAATGAACTGCATGACAAAAACAAGGAAAAAGAAGGCAGCGGAAAAGAAAGGCTGCTATAGGTCCATAATTGCTGCAAATTCGCCCTACTTTATAACTTTCTGCGAGATTCTGATAAGACTTTGACTCAATAAGGTTCGTGGGATGTGTGCTAACTGGTTCTCCTATTTGGCAGGGATACATAGAGTGGCGGAGCAACCTCGCGATGATGCTACTCGGAGACTTGCATACCAAATCCAAATTTCCTAGCCTTGCTGGCCAGCTATAGCGGGTCTTTAATATATTACTATACTTCCATCAGTTCTGAGGGATTCCAACCGGGTTTTCGTATTTTTACTCCGCTTGGATCCCGAACGAAGTCATGTTCCGGCCAATAATATTCGGCAGCTCGGCAGATAACATATCACGACTTGGGAAAATGGACCAAATGTTCGAGGGACGTATGAAATTATTTCTAGCTGCATAATCACAGCCACCATTGTCTCTCGCAGGCCATACATTCCAATCTTCCGTTTCAAGAAACCGTGGATCCGCATTTTGACTTTCCCTCTCAGGAAGCACGAGCCCAGCAGGTCTTTCGGAAAGTTGCATGGTTTATAATGGGTCTTCTAGCTCCAGAGTTAGAAGCATTTACGGCATAGTATCAGCACAGAGAAACCGCTTTTGTTTACAAAGAACATTGCGGTAGAAGGGGTACGAATGCTTCTCTTTCCAAGCCTTACTTGATCTCATAAATGACATGCCGCTGTGATAATCTGCTCCGCGGCTAGCTTTTTTTCAAATGGTAGTGGACGATCACACACTCATTCCTTGTCCTAATGAGGGGACTTGCAGTCAATGTTTCCAGTCCACCTTTTATTCCTCGTCTAATTACGTCAACCCTCGGGTTTCCTAGATTGCTTGAGGATGGAGGCTATAAATATGAGGCCACGAGGATGCTCAGTGCAGAGAATGTCAAGGGGATGACATTGGTAAACAGAGCATCCTGGAAGGAATCACTCTCCCAAACACAGGACAAAAGCAAGGCCGACGCGGTAGCAAAGGTGGTTGTTTGCGGGCAAGTTATTTGGTTCATAGCCCAATGCATTTCCCGCTTCATTAATAGATTGCCTATTAATCTTCGAGGTTAGTTGGTACCGTTGTATCCTGCGACGCCCCGCCAATAGGCTGATTGGGCTGATCTTTTAGTGGAACACTCTTTCGCACTGTATATGCGCCTTCATCATCTACACGCTTTGGTGGCACAAGTCTTTTGACGTCAAGGAGCCATACATGCTAAGAAACGAAGCAGCTCGGGGCTACGTTGCTTGGCTGCGGATACTATCTCACGAAGCCAGCGTCCTTTCTCAGATGAAGAATGTTGATGGTTCACCTCCGGCTAATGGAAGAGGCCCAGCGGTTTAGCTGAGATAAAAAAACTCGATGGTGATTGTAACGCCACGACCGAGCTTCGCGGGGGTGAAATACTGCATCCTGCGCGGTTCTGCTTCCTCCCAGGAAACCACACCACGGTATTAGAGCTTACACCTGCGGATAGGAGGGGGCGGGCACTGGCAGCGCCATACATACGGAGCATCAAAGACTGTCGCCCCCCCGCCCCCCGGGGAACTGGCGCGTGGAGCAGATCCCGAACTCCCCGGGCATCTCCAGCGCGGTCCACCAACACACCGTGATCGTGTGGGCCATCTTTCTGCTCGCTGGACTCTTCTACGGCGGGCTGCACGCGCTTGCTTGGAACGTGCCGTTGCCCTCGCGGACCCAGCAACTACTTTGGAGGCTGTCTTCGGGTGTGCTGGTTTTCGGGTTTGGGTTGCTGTGCCTCTTCGCGAGGCTCCTGCATCCGGTGATGTCGGTGGGTGCAAAGGCACTTTTCAGCCGTAAAGGGGACGCTGTGTGACAATCGGAGACGGAGAATACAGAGACTCAGGGATTTGGCCCTGTATAGCTCGCTGAGCCCGATGGTGTCGCTAGTCGTCGTTGTGGGCTACGTGGCTGTCGTGGCTTGCGTGCTCGTTCCTGTTGGTGGCGTACTTTATCTTGCTTTTCCATGCTCCTGCTGGTGCATTCCGCTAGGCTAGGTGGGCGGCGGTGCTCCTTCATCTTTCATGGTATGAAAGTTTCCAGTTAAGCAGTTGAGATACAGTGTATCGCACGACTAGCTTCACCCCCCCTTGGCGAGCGCTGCGAGATTTCAAATTCGCTTGATTGCCACCAACTGTACATAGTAATTGTAGCGAACGGCTGTGGCTACACGCAAGGTCCGTTTTGGTTGCCCTGGAGAATCGCCTTGGTCGGGAGAATTAAATTGAAGACGTACGCTTCCTCTTCTCCCCACTACGCCTCCGTCCGTTGTGGCCGCCAAAACGCGAATACAACGCTGTCTCTGCAGAAAGGTCGATGAAATTTGGCAATATCGTACGGGCGAAAACCTCACGATATTTAACAAAGATCACGACACTGCAGAGGAAGGCCGATCGCGAAGGTTCTTGCAGCCAAGCATACGGATTCGCTACAATTACTATGTACAGTTGGTGGCAATCAAGCGAGATTGGATGCGCATACAAGGGGGTAACATCAATGCCTCAGACGCCCCCCCTGCTAGTATGGAGAGGAAAATAAGCAAACCCCAAGTAATATAGCAGGGCTAGGTTATTTTGTGTACTATACTAGCAGGGGGGGCGTCTGAGCAATTCATGTCACCCCCTTGTAGAAATCTCGAAAAATATTTTTTCGCTTCGGTACGCGGGCTCGCTAGCAATCGTAGCGAACGCCCATGCTTGGCTGCAAGAACTTTACTTCTGGCAGACTTCGCGATCGGCCTTCCTCCGCAGTGTCGTGATCTTTGTCAAATATCGTAAGGTTTCCACCCGTATGATATCACCAAATTTCATTGGCAATTACAGGAACAGCTTTGTATTCGCGTTTTGGCGGCCACAGCGGGGGGGCGCAGTTAAGGGGCGCGTACGTCCTCAATTTGGTTCTCCTGGCCAACCAAGGCGATTCTCCAGGGTAACCAAAAAGGTCCTTGCGTGCGGGCACATGCGTTCGCTACAATTACTCTGTACAGTTGGTGGCGATTTAGCGAGCCCGCGTACCATAGCGAAAATATTTTTTTGCCAGAGGGGGGTGGAAGCTGGTCACTGTACCACAACTTCCATCACTATGAATACAAGGAAGCCAATCCCGTTTGAAGCTGCCTTTGATCCTTCGTCGGGCGACTATATCTCTATCTACTCGCCACCGGTTGGATTTTGTAGTTGCGTCGATTGCGAGAACCAATTTCGCAGCACAGATTCTCAAGGCATTGACCGTCTAAGTTATGCAGAGGCATTGAGTACTGCTGAAGCCAGCGAAATATCCATTTCATATGCAAAGGACATCAGGAAGGACCTTCAATATCTCCGAGATCAAGTCGCTTGTCATGGAAACACAATCATCAGTCGTTGGAAAAAGAGAAGCCGCGAGAAGCGAGCTGCTGCCTTGCTCAAAGCCTTTCCTAAGATCTTCCCACAGCAATGGTCTGGGCCTATCATTAATTACGACTACGCGAATGTGACTTGGCGAAAGGCACGAGAATTTCGCGAAGCACTACTTCTGCCGTATTTGAATCTCGAAGTACTAAGGGACGATGCACTCAAGTTCCTGGGCCTGCTTTATAATCGAACGAAATTTGATCCAGAGGATTGGGTTTCTTTTGATTCACACCAGACTAGGACTAGTTGGGCGACAGGAGGATTTCGAACGGATTTCGCTGAGTGCTGTATTGTCTTCTATGGGCTAAACTATGGCGAGGTGGTTCCTTGGAACAGTGACCAGGCTCATCGATGGGACATTATTGGCTTTCCGCGAGGACGGCTAGTTCTTGAGGCTCAGCATTTTATAATGCAATTCTTACGAAAGATTGTGGAAGACCTACTGGACGGTGTCGATCGTGTTGGCTTGTCGGATAAATGGATTGAGCTTGGAAATTCTGGCTTTCGCAGATCCTTCGGAGCAGAGACCTGGTCGGCATTTAGCAATCAAGCATATTCGGCGCCGGTTTTCGATGTTGATCGCCTTGTCAGTATTTCACAAGCCCGGCTCGCAGAATCGGAGGATCACCTGTGGCTCCTTCAGACCGATCCAGCATACTTCCAGATGTTTATAAAAAATGAAACTCAGGGACGTATCTTCAAGGAAAATGATCCCGAAATATGGAACCGGAACGTTGCACTGAATGCCTGGGTAGAACCCGTGGGAAAAATGCAGACTTGGCGCTGGGTCGTACAAGAAGTCGAACGCATGAGAGCGCAATATCTCAAGTTCCGTGACAGTATCCACGTCGGAGAACGCTTGCCATCAAAATTCGAATTCGCTATCGCAAGCCTCGAGCTTTTACTAATCAACCTTTTGCTCCATCGTACAAAATCCTTAGGCATGCTCTTGCCTCGGATGATTGCGTTTCAAGACCTATACAAGCACGATTATTCTCAACGGGATCAGGTCAGAATAACGATAGATTTAAAGAAAACTAGGAGCACAAGGGAGATGTTTTACAAGGACCCGCTCCATTGGTGTTTAGAGCAGATGTCGACAGACCCTGAAAATCCAAAGATGTTTGACGCGGCGATGCTGTTCGGGTTTCTAGACGACTGGCTAGGAAAAGACACTACATCTGTCAAAGACAAATGCCGTCTCGATCAAAGGCTGCTTAGTGATTTGTCTGATCTAGCAGCAAACCATGAGCTACTAGCTGTAGTCAGACAGCATCGGCCAGTCTGCAAGCCGACGTCGATAGAGGAGGCACGGGCAAAAGGTGCTGATCGCCAGGCTTGGCGAGGTATGCAAACCGGTGATGAGAAGTACAAGCAATCAAAGCAAGATTGGGAAGCACTAGCGGCACAGCTTAAGGCAGTTCTAGATCTTCCATTTCCAAAAGGGAAGCACGACCGTGCCTGGCTGGAAAGTGCGGATCAAGTGCGACAGAATTTGAAGAATTTCTGGACCAAGGCACGAGAGATGCACCGGAAAGCATTAGAACATTCGAAGCTATACACTGAGGAAGATAAACAGCAAGAGCTTGCTACTATGTCGTTTGATAGCACTATTGAGCACCTTGCCGTGTTAAAAGCTGAGCGAGACGCCATCCTCGCACCGAAAGCGCGTACAAAGCCGGATGAGCTAGTGTCCGATGATGCGGGGACTGGTTGGAACATAGGGCCGGCAATGAAACTTCCATCTACTTCACTGTTATCTGCACCGAAAAGTAAGACCAAAACCCGACCTGAGGTTTCGACTTCAAATGCGGATGTGGCAGAAGCGCCCAAGACCCCAGTCATTGAAAAAACGAAAATCCCACCACTGGCAATCATTCAAGTCAAGCCCGAAAGCATGCGAGTTCTTACGAGAATGTTTCCCTGCACCCCAGAAGAATATTCAGGGAAGCCAGTTGACTGGAGAAGCTTTGTTGGGGCAATGGAAGATGCCGGATTTCCCGCCGCACAGTCAGGTGGATCGGCCGTTACTTTCACGAAAGAAGGAGAGGGCAGGATAGTCTTTCATAAGCCACATCCAGTTGCGAAAATTGAGCAGACTGTCTTACAGTCTTGGGGGAAGCGAATGGGAAAGTGGTTTAAATGGGAACGAGAGACTTTCGTCTGTGGTAGCGCAGGCGTTTCATAAGATTGTCACTTTGGAGCAGAAACTCTATGACGTTCGGTTGGAAAACCACGGAAAATTTCTTACAGAGTTTGGAGTTGAAAGCCCGTCTGTTGGCATCAAGGAAGATCAGTAGTACCGGGAAATTTGTTATACCTAAGTATAAGAGGACCTCAAACCTCAATAGCCACGTTTTGTTCGTTTCAGTCTTAACTTTAAGATGTAGATTTCACATCCCTCATTCTTTTTAGCACTCTCTTCATGTCTTCTCATCTCCTCTATCTCTTCCTCATCTTATTCACCGCTACTATCGCACCTGCTACCTCCTCCGCTCTTTTAGAACTCTCCATTGTTCTGTGGGTGCATTTCAACATAGCTATATAGCCCCACGACCAGCTCCACAAGCGTTTTCCGGGCCCCAATCTATCCCACATCAACCACTTCCAAAACGCAGCTGGAGCGTGCTACATACTCTTCTCCAAATATAGCCCAGCCTCACGACTGGTAGAAACTCATCCCAGGGCCTCCATTAACTCGTAACTGGTACTAGTTCTACTTAAATAACTTTACCTACACGTTCTTAAAAGACTAGAAGTTTAATAAAAGGAGATTAGAAGCTTATAATAAGACTTATTATATAAGATCTAATACCTTTAGTCCTTGTAATTAGTGTATATACACTAAGAGTAGTAGTTGCGTTAAGGTAGGTTTTCCTATTAAATAGTTTTATATTACTAACTTTAAGCCTTTTAATAGCCTAGGCCTAAGCGGTGGCATGCCTTTAATATCCTTAACTACTATATCGCCTAGGCTCTTTCTTATTTTAGTGCTAATACTAAATAACTAGGTCGAATTTAAGACTATACTTTAGCTACTTATACCGCCTATAACTCCTAGCAAGCTAGCTAATAGCGCCTAATAAGAAAGTAAGGCTAGTATATTATTATTATTAATTCTATTTAACGTCTAATATGGTCCCTATCTAGGTCTATATAGACTAATACCGTAATATAGGTACAAAAAACCTCCAAGGGGGGCGTAAGAGGTAATGTAGCATGTACTCCACTAAGTAGTACGCCCGTACTACGTTAACGGGAGGAAAAATACCGCTAGGTCGCTATTCTGGGATTCTTATAAGGGAGTATCCCAATTACCTATCTTGCCCTATCTACCGCTCGTACTATACTTCTATAACTTTATAGATTGCTATAAGATTACCGTATACCTACCCTTCTTGCCCTATATGTGTATATATATCGCCTATAGTCCTCCTACTTATCCCTTGCGCTGCTAGTGTTTAATAAACTGTGGCCCGTGTACGACGCTTAGGAAAATCAATTTATTAACGCCTAACCACCTATAAATATAGTTGATTAATTGGTTGCGCATAGCCCACAAGTTATTGGACGAATTTAACAGTGTAAGGGATAGTATAAATCTAGTCCTATATAACCTTCTACTCTAAAGAAATAGTAGGATAAACTAGGTATTTTATCTTAGGGCCTTAACCTAGGTCCTATATACCTTATCTCCTATACCTAATAACAGGGTGGTTGTCAATAAGTCAATAACGCTTCAATTAATATTGATATTGATTGGTTAATATCAATCAATATTGATAATCTTGTTAATAATTAAATAATAGCTAAGCTACTCCAAGCTTATTATTTGTAATACCACTCCGTTTCTAATGTTTTGAACACTCTACTCTCTTAATATTTTCAGCTCCTAGTTGTGCCCTTTCCCATAAGATTGTACCACGAGCTCCTAAAAAGACTCTCTCTGGCTTATCGCTTATTGCTAGAATTAATAGAATATTAATTGCCATATATAATAATCTTGGCCAACGTTTTCTTTATTAATCTTAATATTACTATTTAAGAGCAGATACATCGGGAAAATATTCGCAGGATGAGATTCAAGTAGACTTTGTTAAGCGCGTTTCGCGTAATTGACATGCAATTTGACCAACTTGACACGCAATTAACCAACTTAACATATTTAAAAGTTAAATAACACGCAGTTAACCTACTTAACAACTTTAAAAGCTAACTATATATTCCTTGACATGCAATTAAGGTAAAGTTATATACCAATTACGCAAATAAATTTTTACTATTTTCTTAGCCTATAGTATACTAGCATATAACATATTTAACTATTACACGAAGCTCTGCACGAAGCTCTACACGAGGCTCTGCACGAAGCTCTGCACGAAGCTCTACGTACAGAGGCTCTGCACGAGGCTCTGCGCGAAGCTCTGCATACGGAGGCTCTACACGAAGCTCTACACGAAGCTCTACACGAAGCTCTACACGAAGCTCTACACGAAGCTCTACGTACAGAGGCTCTGCACGAGGCTCTGCGCGAAGCTCTGCGTACGGAGGCTCTACACGAAGCTCTGCATCGGGTCCCCGCTATATTCCCGATAGCCTCTACACGTGTCTCTGCCTATGTAGCCGCCTTATTTTTTACCCTTCCTTCCTTCCTTACATCCACCCTACCTAGGGAGGCACTAGAACGGCAGCCAGCAGAGGACCGTTGCTAGAACTAGATGACTATCGCTAGAACCAGACGACCGTTACTAGAACCAGACGACCGTTACCGGAACTAGACGACCGTCGCCAGAACCAGACGACCGTTACCAGAACCAGACGACCATTGACAGAGCCAGACGACCGTCGCCAGAGCCAGACGACCGTCGCTAGAACTAGACGACCGTCGCTAGAACTAGACGACCGTCGCCAGAACCAGACGACCGTTACCAGAACCAGACGACCGCCGCCGTCGCCAGACAAAGACGACCGTCGCCAGAGCCAGACAACTGTCGCTAGAACTAGACGACAACGACTAGCCAGCGAACACTATAAACGATTCGATCGATCAATTGAATCAAGGTAGCATAGACAGGTAGGCACAAACAGGCAGATGCTGACGGGTAGGCAGATGCAGACAGGTAGGTAGATACAGACAGGTAAGTAGATGCAGACAGGCAAGCAGATGCAGATAGGTAGGCAGATGCTGACGGGTAGGTAGATATAGACAGGTAGGCAGATGCAGACAGGTAGGCGATGCAGATGGGTAGGCAATGCAGATAGGTGGGCGATGTAGATAGGTAGGTAGATGCAGACAGGTAAGCAGATGCAGACAGGTAAGCAGATGCAGACAGGTAGGCAATGCAGACAGGTAGGCGATGCAGACAGGTAGGCGATGCAGGCAGGTAGGCGATGCAGGCAGGTAGGTAGATAAGCAGGTAGGTAAGTTAATAGGTAGATACGTAGAAGAGAACCATTGCTGTATTATATTAAATTATCTAAAATAATATTTATTTTGCTAGCCTTATAAATAGCTTTAAAGTAGCTTTTNTTTATTTAAAATATGCTATTAGTATAAAAGAGGTAAATATAATTATAGTTGCCAAATGCGCAGATTACTGGCAGGTTGCGCGCAGGTTGCGCGCAGGCTACGCGCAGGCTGCGTGTCAAAAAAACACGACATAGGCTAGTCGGTCGAGTTGCCAAATGCCCTCAACTGCGCGCCAATTGCGTCAACCACCAACCATTGAGGCCATTGGTAGGGTACCATATTTTGCCGATGTAGCTTCCTAATATCGTACGGTTCTCCATTACTATAGTCTTTATACTTATCCTAACTTGCTAGCCGAGCGTATATTCCTAGATCTTAAGCAATCTAATTAAATTTATTAAGATCCTAATCTTAAGAGGGTTTCCTTTCGTATAAGGAAGGAGTGAGAGGAGTAGGTGCTTTTTCCCGATAAGACTCCTATAGCTCTTTTACCTTTTATAGTATTGGCTTTTGCCATTTAGCCTTCTAGTTTGCGCGAATATACTTTATATAACGGTTTAGATAAAGAATAAGGGCAGCTGCATAAAGAGGAGAGTTGTTAGTTTTACTATAGTACTTATTAAAGGTCTCCTACCCCTTCCTAATTTAGGAGCTAAACTCCTTATTAGAAGCATGCTTAGACTACTATATAGTATTAGCCTTATCTAACCTAATTAAGATTTCTACTTATAAGGGCCTTTTTAAAGTGCTTAATAAGAATATCTATGGTAAAGAGTACTCTGTTAATTATTACGTAGTCTCCCTAAGTTTCTAAGGTTGCTTAATAGAATAGTTAAAGGAATACCTTGGTCGTACGAAGAAATTCCCAGTCCTTTAGATAGAGATACTCTGTCTAAAGTGTAGTAAAGTAGCTCTTTAAATATATATTAATAGCGCTTAACTATTGTTTAGCTATAGCTAGCATTTAATGCTAGCTATTCTATCTCGTCCGGTTATTAAGTAAAATTATTCTTCCTGCTAAATCTTTAAACTCCCTTATATAACTAGCCAAATTATAAATATATATAATAATATTATAAAGCTTTCTAAGTGGTCCTATAGCCCAAAAAGCTGCCCTTTACTTAGCTTTGCCTTCCACCTTCCCTTTTCCTTCTTATTCGTCGTACGACTTAAGTTACTCTATCTCTATTAGGCCCTAAAAAAAAGCTTATACAGCTAAGTTAATAATATAGCTAGTATAGCGGATCCGTTAGAACGTGTTGCTTATATTTGCCTTAGAAGCCGTAATCGCATAATATTAAAAAGCCTTTAGTTTTTTAGGGGGTGTAGTATAGAAGTTAATATTATTAAGTGAAATTCCTAAATAAAAACGAAGGGGTTAAAAAGATGCTACTATTACTGCCGCTATTATTATTAGAATTACTATTACCTTATATCTTTCTAATAGCCCTAAAGGACGGGTTACGCTAGGCTTTTAAGTCTATACTAGTCCCTTCTTCGCTACTAGCTTATATCTATAGTATCTACGCTAAAATAACCCTACTAACTTAATAGCGAATTAAAACGTGTAATCTATACTCTGCTAGTAATTACCGTTTATAATATATAAAGGTTTATATAGGCTTAAACTCTATTATAAGATTAATACCTATTAGGAAACTGCGATTAAAACCTAACTAACTAAGCTAGCATATTTAGCCTCTAATAGGGGCATTACACTAAGCCTCCTTATTAAGGAGGTTAGTAGTAAAGTGCCTTTACCCTTATTTCTTAGAGTTAAAGCTAGCGCTAATGTGTCCGTTTTCTAACCTAATTATACTAGTAAACTAGATCACCCGTACTAGATCCTTTACAAGACTATAGTTCCTAGGGTTAAATAGGTAGGGGGCGTGCCGTAATTCTGCTATAAGTATTAAAAGATACTTTAAGTAATAAGAGTATCCTTAAATCTCTTCCCTAGATCTAAGGAACTTCCTTAGTTACACTTTATGGAGCCTATAGCCGATACTTAACTTCCTAAATATGCGCAAAAGCCTTACTTTTACCTTTACCTATAGCTAGATATTATAAATAATATAAGGGGGTAGATAGCGCGAGTAGATTAGGTAATTACGCCCGTATTTATCTTACTGCGCCCTTTTAGCCAATGCAGCTACTGCATAAAGTCCGTCTCCATTAAGAGATTAAATACGCGAATTTTTCTTTAGTATTTATTAGCTAAGAGTAAGATTATAATACTAGCTCTACTAGAAGCTAGGCTATGCTACTAAATGGGTTATTTACCCCTAAATTCCGCCTTATAAGTTTTAGGTCTATATAAAGGATATTTTTATATAACCTATGCCTTCTTAGCTAAATAGGGGGCTAGATTAAACTAATGCCCGGCGGCTTTTTTAATTATAATATAATCCTCTAATTGTTAGGGAAGAGTAAGGTTTAGGTTTAGGTTAAAAAGGTACTAAAAAGGGCGAGGGCTTTTAGCTTTTAGCAGCGCAGCTTTAACTAAGCTAAGTAACTAGCATTAGCCTATAGTTTTACTAAGGACCTACTTCGGCGTCCGGCTTCGCCTTTATTATAACACTATAATGTAATACTGCCTAACGCGTCCCGTAGCTCGTAGTAGCTATAACCTATATAATCTATTACTAGGCGGTTCTTAGTATATCTATTTATAGCTATTCTAACAGGGATTAAGTCGTATATTGTAGTTATATTTAAAACACTGCTAAAGGCGAAGGTAAAGAAGAGGATAAACCGAAATGTTATTCCGGTGCACTAATCGGTAGGGGACGTAGGTAAGAGGAGAGGAGAGAGAAGAGAAAAAAGGAGGAATACGGTAGGACTAAAGCATATATTAACACTAAAAGAGAGTATAAATATGTCCTATAAAAAGCGCCGAAGAGTTATAGTGCTAAGTAATTATTAGTATAAAATATGCGGAGATTGGGGAAGGTGGGTAGAGCACCTATATAGACGCTAAGGGGATAGAAAATGCCTTATGGCTAATAGCTAGAGTCTAAGGTGGCACAGTAGTGGGAAAGAAAAGAGGAGATAGAGTATAAGGGTAAAAGTAGCGAGGGAGAAGGCCTTTTATAGTTGAGGTTAAGGTTATATCTTAGCCAAACTGGGGTAGAGAAGCGAGCGCGCCTTACCTATAAAGGAACCTCCATTTCCTAATATGTGGTCTCTATTTTATTTTTTACTATTTAAACTTATAAGTAATTTTAGGCTTTTTACTAGTATAAGGAGTATTAATAAGGTAACGATTAAGAATAAGAGAATTAGTTTTAGGGTACTAGCTATGGTTAAGGGTTTCTTTTAAAGATATATTATAGCGATCGGCGCTTTATTTAAGTAAACAAAGTGTTAGTGTCGCTGCATTAGGAAATAGAGGCTTCCTTTTTAGGCAAAGCGCCTTACTTTTTAACCGTGGCTCCGCTAAGACTGCCTCTTAACCTTAACCATAAAAGGCCGTTTCCCTCGCTACTTTTCCTCTTATCTTCCATCTTTCTACCCTCCCGATACTGCGCCGCCTCCTCTTTCCACTGCTAGTCCCTAGTATAGTTATATTAAGGCATTTCTGCCGTCCCTTAGCGCTTATATGTATATAAGTCCAGCCCGCTTATTCCTCTTTATTCCCTGTGTCTTAGACTAATAATTAATATAGTAAATTGCGGCCTTTCTAATAGGGCGACTCTTTTACGGCAATATATAGATGGTTATAGCCTTTATTTCTAATCCCCACCTCTAATACCGATGGCCTTAACTATTATTAAGCCCTTTTAGCGCTGCCTCTGTCCGCTAATCGCGTGCATATCCTTACAATCCTGTTTTCTCTCTCTCTCGCACTTCCTTCTCTCGCCCCCTAGGTGATGCTCATCCCATAGAAGGGGGTTAGGGGAAGTCCGCAGTTACCGGCCACGTTAGCACCGTCGTCTTGTTTAACTTTGCCCGCATCCCTACTTAGCTAAGGAGGGACAAGCGTACCATATCGCCCCCTTTAAGGGCTTAAGCTAGCTTACGTTGTATTTATTTCAGCTAACCCACTTAACTTAATTACGCGCTCTTTTCTCGCCTAGGATGCGCTATTAATTAGACTATCTACTTTAGCGTTTACTAATAGTTAAAGTTACCTGTATTATAATTAACATGCGTACTAGGCTACTTAGTAGGAAAGCAGCTAAAGATCGCTAATTTAAGCAACCACCCTATACGGGGCTATGTTAGGCATTATTTAAATAGATATCGTACGAAGTATTACCTAGGTGGCCATTCGTGCCTGCCTAATGGTATAGTTATATTGCTATAGGTATTTTAGAGACGCCGTTTAATCTGCTAGTTTAGGGCTAAGGGGCTATTAGCTCCGCCTGCCTTACTACTTAGCAGTAAAGCAGTAAAGGATTAATAATCTGGCCTTCTAAGCTATAGGGCTATAGTGGGAACCACCTAGATTAAAATTGGAAGGTTTTAGCTTTTAGGCGTATAATAGATTAGCAATACAGCGGCACGCCTATAAAGGAATCTCTAACACCAGCCAGCTATATTAGGAGGGCGAGCATTATACAGCACCCTATGCAGTACCCTATGCAGTTCTTTACCTAGCACATTTATATATTTATATACGGTCACCGTGTAAGCGGCAGGCGTATCTATTACTAGGCTATTAGCATTAGAGAGCCCCACTACTAATAAGAATACTACCTCCTTTTATTATAGATAGCTTATAACGCGTATGTATAAGCGGGGTTTTATATCCTACTAATACGAGCGGCGTAAAAGATTAGCTGGATTAGAATTATCTAAAAGCGAATAGATATATTAGCGCTACCCTTTACTAAGGAATAAGGGTAGGGAATTTACACTATTAACCTCCTAATAAGGGGCTAAATATAATAGCTGTGTTGAAGCTAAATATACCAGCTTAGATAGGCGGATATAGTTTAATCGCAATTTATTAAGGGTGTTAATTAGGCACTAGGAGTTTAAGCCCTTGTAAACCTTTATACCCTATAAACGGCAATCTACTCCGGTCTATGCTAGAGGTATACGCATTAAGTACTTTAATTTAATAAGAAGCCTAGGTAAGGGGTAAGGGGTAAGGGGTAAAGGGTAATAGGTAAGAGCTAGCGGCAAAGGGAGGACTAACGTCCACTTAAAAGGACCTATAATTCCCCCTTAAAGCTTTTAAAAGGTATAAAGCAATGGCAACTCTAATAATGATAATAACGTTAGCACCATCTTAATCTTTATTTCGTTTAATAATAACACTTTCTATACTAGCCCCCCTAGAAAATCAATAGCTTCGCCTTAGTATTATACAATTATAGCTTCTAAAAAAGGCGTAAGTAGTATACCTTAGACAAAGCATAAAATACCTCTTTTTCCCCTAAAAAGTTAAAAAGCGTTTAAAGCTTGGATAATCTTAGGCATATTATTCTATTTACTTAGTTTAGAGATTCCGTCTAATAAAGCGCCTATAGACCCTATATATAATTATAAGAAAGCTTATAAGAAGTATTATAAGGATAATAAGAATAATAAGGATAATAAGGAAGATTTCTATAGGGATGGAAATAACAGTTAAGTCTCTAGAGGAAGTAGTTAAGGTAATTACCCTATAATTACCCTACTATACTTTCCCTATTCCCTAGTAGTTATAAATATATATATCTAATAACTAGTAAAAAATCTAATAGTTATTAAAGATAATATAACTAATCTAGACTTAAAAGCTAAGGGCGATAAAGCTGGTAATACTAATAACAAAGCTAATAAAGCTAATAATTAACCAATACCTTATAAATTAGGTATGCGCTTCCCCCTTTAATTTACAATAGCCTTATTTAATAATTAGTAGGTAATAGAAATAATAGTAGTAATAAGGACAATAAAGATAATAAGGAGCTACCTTTATTAGAAGCGCTAGAAGAGGAGGTATATATACTTACGCATAATTATACTACACCCTTAACGCTAGACAGCAATTAAACGGATAATTTAGCTAAGGGGTATTGCATTAGAACTGCTCTACAGTTTAGGCAGAAGCTTAAGATATTAATAGCTACTAGTTAAGAGTCTTTAGGAGCTAAGAAGTTAAAGAAGCGAAGGTCTGGTCAGCTCGATTAACTAAATAGCATTAATTATATCTCTAATACTTCCGTTAATAAGAGTAGCAAGAGTATATAATCTAGAAAGTAATAAAGGTTACCTACTTTCTGGAGGACTACGCCTTCTAGCTCTCCTACCCTTGGCCTTAATAACGGTGACGGTATTAAGGAGTAAGTAGTCTCTACTACGCGGCCTACTAGCTCCTCCCCCTAGCACTATATATCTCCTTATAATACTAAACTACTAGAAAATAGGGCTAATAACAGTTATAATTATATTCTAGACGATCTTATAAATAGCTTAGCTAAAGAAAGCAATAATAAGGACGGTAAGAATGTTATAGATAAAGGTAAGGCTAAGAACTATAGTAACGGAAGTGACGATAATAATAATACGGATAATAACAACTCTAGGGACGGTAATAGTAGTAATAGCGACGAGGGTAATAAGGCCTATAAGTGTGTAGGGCGATAAGGATTGCCAACCCCTATTACTAGTTAATTAAAAATAAAGTGTGCTATAAAGCATTATCTCTAGCGGTCTCACTATTCCCCTTTAATTTTATTTACGTATATATCTAACTAAAGCACTACGCTTACTAGCAATTATTATAAGTAGGTTATATTCTCTATATATAATCGCCTCTATACCTAAAAACCGCTGCTAAGCCCTACCTTTAGCTCTAACTCTAATAAAGCAATACTAGGAGCCGCCTTAAATGCTAATTTAGAAGAAATTTTAATTTAAGTAGCTTTTAGGCGCTAGAAAGACGGGTTATATATACTAAGTATCCTTCCTTAATAACTCCCTTTACCTTTTAACCTAGTTAAGCAGCCCTAGGAGTTAAAGCCCTAAAAGCTAAAGTCTAGAATAAAATTTACTAAAGAAGAAAACGCGCTGCTTATTAAATTAAAGGAGGGATATAATCTTTTATAGGAATAGATTAAAGACAGCTTTCTAAAGAGAAGTCTTAGATTACTATAAGCGTATTATTATTTAAAATTAAAGGCCTGACCTACTGTGTAGAAGAAAAGGGGCCGGCCTGCTAGGTAGAAGAGACGGCAGTAATTATAGTGCCCTTCTTTTTGGCTTAGAGATCTCTTTTTAGCTTTAGGTTCTACTTCTAGCTTATTCTATTTATGGCGTATTTTATATTATATAAGGGCTGCATAAAAAGGTCCATAAGAGCTTTTTAGTGACTTATATATTATACTTATAAAAGGAGCTCTTGCTGCACCCGGCCTAAAAAGACCAAAACCAACCAAAAAGAACCCTAAAAAACACCTAAAGAATCCCCCTAAGATGCATACATCGCAGGGGAGGCACACATTGACCGACGGTGGCTCGCACTCGCGCGCAACCGCTAGATCTACGCCTAACAACGGCCCTTTATAATAAAGACGGGCGAATACTACACTATAAAGCGGAAACACCTCTATTAAAAAGGCATTTAACAAAATATAAAGCCTACTGGACGCGTCTAGTATCCAAAATTATGGGGGAGTAACTATTAGCTATAACGAACTAATATAGCTAGTAGAATGGCTCCGCTAGTCTAGTAAACCTTAGGCGCCCCTCTAGCAAACCCTTAATTAAATCCTTTAACGGCTAAGCAAAATTAAAAATAAATAAAAACCCCCTTTACCGGCGAACTGCACCTAGGCCGCTATAGCCGCGCTTCTACAGTATAGGGAACTTACCCCCCTTAAGATAATAACTGGGTATATAATTATAATATAACTAAATATAGAAAAAGTAGAGGGGCTTAGGGGATAATTAGAAATAGAAGTCCTTATAGAGATTCGCAAAGAGGTCTATAATATAGTTATAGTCTAACACCTTAGGAGCGAAGATATTAGAGTTACCCTAAAGGACTAATAGGTAAAGGAATAAGCTATAAGGGTAGGGGATAGGCTAGGAGAATATATTGGCATAAAAGTGCTCCGTAAAGACTACCTAGTTAAAGTCCTAGTGGTTCCTATAAGCCTTAAGGTAGAAAAGGGACGCTAGGCGGATAATACAGCAACTATATAGGAGATAGTAAAACATATAGAACGCCTTATACTAGGCCTTGAGATTACCTAAATCTAATGGCTTTAATAGGAAAATGCAAACTAAGCAAATAATAAGAATAATAAGAGGATATAAGGGTTGCCAGAGACTCGCTAGGGAGACGCTGGTCGAATATATAGCTCCCTTATCGTTAGCACACATATACCAGGAATGCAAAAACTCCTTATCTAAAAAGGAATAATTATAAATGGCCTTATATACAACGCAAGGCTCTATAACCACAGACTACGCCTAGAATAATGCTACTATTATATATAATAGGGACACACCTAATCCACATACGCAGTATAGGTGTGCTGCGGCCACTGTACAGGCCCCTATAATATAAGACACTGCTTAAATTAAGACTAAATAAAATACGTAAACTGCTACCGAAGCATATATAAGGTATAGGAGAGAGAAGACTGTATTAAATACAGGAGGCAGAAGGTAAGGGCTTAACAGCTGCGGGAATAACTGTACGCTAGGTTATATAAATAGAAACAATAGGCGATAAGCTAAGGGGACGCAGATGCCTTCCTAGCGTTTCCTACCTTTAGTACTAAGGGGCTAGGCCAGCTATTCTAAGCCTTAACGGGCTAGAAGCGGCGCCGCGTAATATTACCAGACTGTATAGGGATATAAGGGTTATAGGGGACATAAGGGAGAGGACGCCTAGTAGGAAGACCCCTATAAACAGCTATAGCAAGCTTAAGACCAGGATAATTAAGAATTAGATTTAACGCGGCAAATATAATATTTACAGCCAACCTATAAAGGGCGTATAGCCAGCTAGTAAGAACAGGGGAGGAACCGGAGATAATAACAGATTTAGATATAAAAGCGCTAGTAGGAACATAAGATACGGGAATAAAAAGCTCTATATAAAATAAGTAGTAACTAGGGTATAAACACAAGAGATAGAAGTTTTAAATATCCTGGAGAAAGTAGAAATAGAAGAAGCGAGGAATAAAGGAGAGGCGAAGGACCCTCGCCGGGGGTCCGCCACCTATCCATTATATAGTATAACTGCGGCAATATAAACCACCGTCTTATAAGGCCTTTACTAGACAGTCTAGACCTAGAGAAACACTATATCCTTGCTATATAAGAGCCGTACTATAATACCTATATATAATCGATATACTGCCCCTAAGGATTCCAGCTCCTATATAAACTAAAAGCAGCTATACACGTATGCTTTATAATTAGTAAGGCTATTAGCCTATTCTTATAGTTATAGCAGGCAGTTAACCTAGATATTATAGTTATAATAATCTAGATATATAGGGGACCGGTATAAATTATTAATGTATATAACCCTAGGGTTAAAGGGGTCCTATAAACAGAGAATATTATATTAATAATAAGCTTGCTAAAAACCGAAGGTATAGAGTCTATCCTATTAGGAGATATAAACCTCTATTACCCGTGGTGGGGGGGTATCTATATTACTGCTAATTAATAGGTAGAGTGCCTACTAAGAGCTATAGACACCTAGGGCCTTAAGTTAGCTACCCCCCTAGGAGCAACTATATGGTAATAAGGAACCTCCAGAAGTATAATTGACCTTATATTTATAGACGAAGGCCTATACTAGAGACTTAAAAGGTATAACCCTAAAGAAGAATAGGTACTCGCTTTAGACTATATCCCCATCTAGATATAGCTAGATTTGGATATTAAGGCGTAACTAAGTAGTAAAAGATACGTAATAAGGAAGCTTAAGACAAATAGTTTCCTTAATATAGTTAAATAACAACTCTAAGACCTAGAAGAAATCCACCCAATTCTAAATAAGTAAGGCTTATTAGCTACCCCTAAGGAAATTAACTAAAGACTAGAAAGGATCTAGGCAGCGATTAAAAATGGGCTAGAAGAGCACTGCCTGGTCTTAAAACTGGGCCCCTATACGTGATATACATAGTCCGTATAATACGCGGTTCTTATTACTAGCTAATAACAAGCAAGAAGGAAATATATAAGCAGCTATAACCCTAAAGACGAGAGATAATATAAAGACATAAGAAACTAGTTAAAGAATACCCTAAAGAAAGAAGTAAGGAATAACTAGAGACGGTTTATAAACGAGCATACTTCTAACCTAAGCCTCCCCTATAATAAGAGCCTTTGGGCTATAGCAAAATAGGTAAAAAAAAAAGTAAGGCGCCTAGCAGAAGACCTATACCTACTACCCCTATAAAGAGTAGGGGAATTATAGGCTACTAATAATAATAATAAGAAGGTAAAGATCCTTATAAAGAGGTTCTTCTTTTAACCGGCTCCGGTAGACCTTAGTAATATTACGGGTAAAATACCGGTGACTCGCCTAAGGGTCGACAGCGATATAACAATAGAGGAAATGGCCAGAACTATTAGCCACCTTTTAAATAATATAGTACTAGGACCAGATAGGATTCTAAATAAGGCCTTAAAAACCTATGGACTACTTATAGCACCCTAGCTTATAGATATAGCTAGGGCATACTTTACTATAGGCTACTACCCGCGATTTGGAAGATCTATAACAACGGTTATTTTATAGAAAGAAGGTAAAGCAGATTACTTAATCCTAGAAAGCTACCACTCTATTGCCTTAGAAAACACCCTTAGCAAGATCTTAGAAAAGGTAATAGCGGACCGCATAGCAGATATGGCTAAGGAATATAACCTACTACTATAAAGCTAAATGGGGGCAAGAAAGAACCGCTTAATACTATTAGCACTTACGCTACTTGCTGCCACTATTAAATCCACATAGGCGATGCGAAGAGACTTTATAGTATTAATGCTTAGCCTAGATATTAGCGGCGCCTATAATAACGTACCTTACGAGCGTCTCCTATATATTTTTAGGGTAAAAGGCTTCCTAGAATAGATTATATAATTTGTTTAAGGGTTTATAGGTTAGAAAGAAATATTACTAGTCTTTAGTAGATACTAGAGCCCCCCTATTATAGTTGCAATAGGAATACTATAAGGATTACCCCTCTCGCCTATACTCTTCCTTTTCTTTATAAGCAACCTACTTAACTCCTTTAAGGAAGGGGCGACCTAGGGGATAGGCTTTATTAATAATATAAACCTAATTATATACGGGCTAATAGCCGCAGAGAATTGTAGAACACTAGAGAAAGCTTATAACACCTATATAGAATAGGCAAGATAATATAAAGTCCAATTCTCACCAGAGAAATACCAGCTAATCTACTTTATAAGAAAATATAACTAATCTGCAGATCTTTAGCATATAATTCGCATCTAAGGCTTTAGGGGTTAACTAGTTTAGAGCCTAAGGGTATTAGGAGTATAGGTAGATAGTAAGCTCCGGTGGAGCGTATATATAGCGTAAGCGGCCCGCAAGGGCTAAGTATAGTACATTATATTATCTAGGATCGTCAATTCTATATAGGGTCTATGCTTCTAGAGGTTACGCCTACTATATATAGCAGTTGTCCGGCCAACTATAACGTATAGGTCCAGTATTTGGGCTATTAGAGAATCTAAGAAAGGCCCCCCCAAATTACTCCTTAAACTACTCTAAAAGGTCTAAATAGCCTGCCTTTAAAGCATAATAGGCGGATATAAGCGAACGGCCACAGCACTGCTTAAAAAGGAAGCTAATATTCCCCCCCTATAACTATATATTAAAGCCGCTGCAATATAAAGGGCGTAAAATAAACTTAACTCTAATATTATAAAGTATATTAAGATACACCTAAATAAACTATAGAGGGACCCTAGGGCGCCCTATAGGAGAATAAACCAACAACCCTAAAGTAGGGAAGATATATTAGAGAAACAGGTAAAGAAAATAGAAGAAGAATGGTACTGCTTTAGGGCCTAGGCCTATATAGAGGAGGAAGGGAGACATATAAGAGGCCAGTAAAGATAACAGCAAGAGAGAGAAAGGAGCTAAAGTAGAGTATAAAAGAACGCTAGGAAACCATCTACCGTAATATAATACTGGCTAGACTAACGCTGAAGAGGTGTATAGGAGTTAAAGGTACAGAGGCTAACTAAAGCAAGAGGAACCTAAGCTGTAGTATAGTTAACGCTATAGGGGGTAAANACTCTAGGGCTCNNAGAAGGCCTAANNAAGGNAGAAAATANAATAGTAANACTTTTAAGAATAGGAATAATAGGACTAAAAGACTAGCTCTACTAGGTGGGTATCCTAGTAGGTAGCCTAAGATACAAATATAGCTGGCTAAGATAGACACTAAAACACGTAATACTGTTATGCCCCTTACACACCAACTAAGAAGTAATGCTCTTAGTAGCTAGCACAGAGAACTATAATACACTACTCTTAATATAAAAAGGCCTTAAGGCGGTTACCTAGTAGCTTATTAGCCAAAATGTACTAAACTAGTTCTAGGTTATAAGGGAAATAGTAATAGAGGGTGGGGGGGTAAGCAACGGGCGCCCCCTAATGACTCTACAGTAGTAGAGTAAAGTTTACGATACTAGCGCGTCCGTAGGCTTGTTACGGCAGCAGTGGTTCCTAAGGAGGTTAAAAAGTAAGGTAGTAGAGCACTATAGGTGACTTATAGGCGCCTCGCAGGCGCCTTATAGGCGAGTCCTAAAAGGCGGGGAGATGGATTACGGGGTTTTCTCAAATAGAGTTTTCTCCCTACATATATATAAGGAGTAGTCCGCGTAGGCCTAATAGGGATCCGAATTGGACGTTAAGCAATGAATAATAATAAGAGCTTTTTAGTAGCTTTATGGCAGTAGGTCCTATAGAGATAAAAAGCCGGGGTTTATATTTAATAGTCCAATTATTTAAGTGCATTTTCTTAAGGCGGTATTGCTGTATATAGCCGTTTTTATCTAAATTTTGCTGCTAATATATCTATGTTATATATCTCTAATTAAAATAGAACCTTATAAGTTATAAGACTTATTATATTACTGGGCATTACAGCACCTATAGCTATTTGTTTATATTACACCAAAGCTAAAATATAAATCCTCTTTTACTATTAACATACTTAAAAGAATTTATTAAGTTATAAACTTCTCTATACTTAAGATATGCTAATCTATTAGGATTACCGTAGAATATAAAGAGTGTTGGAAGAAACTAAGATATTCCTTAAAGGTAAATCGCAGAAGCATTAAGAATTCGCGTCGTTTAGAGCTTTAATAACCTCATTTTAAAGTTTATCGCGATATATAGTGCCTGAAATTCCCTAGCCAATAAGATTTTCACAGTTACAGCTAGGGGGTGGCACTATGATAAGGTCTATAAGTGTTAAAGTAGTAGTTAATATTAAATACAGAAAGGGCTTTAAAGGGGCGGTAAAATCCTAGTGTCTAGCTGACTAATCTATTATTTACCCTAGATTTTAGACGCTATTCTTAAACAAAATTAATGCCCTTCTTTTAGCATAGGGATCTCTTTCTAACTTTAGGTTTTACTGCTTAGCATTACCTTTGCGCTTATATTACTTATCTTAGCGTAATTATATTATTGGTATAGAAGATTTAAGAAGCTTCCTAAAAGTTTATTAGCAAAGCACTGGAAACCATTTAAGGTAGCGGAGTAATATTGTTTAAATATTAAGTAAATACTATAGGACTAAGGTAACGAAATTTTATATAAGAGCTGTATATATGCAATTATATTAATAAAGGTTCCGAATCTAAAGGGCTTTTAGAAAGGGCTCTAATACTTTTACTATAAGGTAATTAGTTTAAGCCTCTTTAGTTAATGTTATTGTTATCTTCTAAGGCTATATACCTTGGTATTATGCGCTTATAAAGGAGGGGAAGTTAATTTTAATATATTTAATAAGGTGTTATATAGGGGTGCTATAAAAGCTTAAGCCTTCTTAGTTATCGTCTATGGTAAGCAGCTATATGCAACTTAGTATCTCTTCTATTAGGATCGCTGGCACTATATAATTAGAGAGCAGGCTTCTATATCTTAATCACTAACGTATGGTATATTACTATCTTCTTACTGTTTGCTATTCCAGTTATTAATCCCAAGTTATTTACCATTGCTAACGGCTTCTTTAAACTAGAAAATCCGCAGAACTCCCTATACGTCGTTAGTAAGCGTTGTTGTAGCTATATATAAAATGTATAGAGGAAGTATTGTCTCTTAATCTAAAGGATAATAACTACCTCTACCGAATCTAAAGAGGCGTATAAATTATTTACGTCTTGGTTCTATATATAGATATTATACCTATAACTAATCAAACTAATAGCTTAAGGATACTTATAAAATTATACTCTTTCCTAGCCTAAAATAAATAGTAAAATACGCTTATAGTCTATAAGACGTCTTATAGGATTTTATGTCTGGTAGATACCTTTAAACTACACTAGTTATATTAACTCCCTATTTCTATACGCTCCTATTAATACTATAATTTTTTAGGCCTTATTCTGGTTGGTTAGATTAGCAATAAAGTTTTATTTATAGGTGTGTAAGGGAAGATATACGTTTTAAAGATTACTAGATTTAGGTATAAGCTTAAAGCTCTTTATACAGAGATTAAGGCTTATAGTGTTCTTAAGATATATAGGTTTATATTTACGTCAAAGTTCTTAGGCTATATTTATAAAGAAATAAAAAGTTGGGTTATAGGCTTTTTAATAAAAGCCCTTAATGGCTATTACCCAGATATAAAGGATCTAGAGATTTGCAAAGATGCTATACTATAGTTATATGCTATAGGAGTTGTCCATAGAGACCTAAATAAGTATAATATCGTAATTAAAGGTAAGAAAGCGAAGTTTATAGATTTTAAGGCGGCTACTTTCCGGGATAATAAAAACTACGCGAAGTTAGAGCTAGAGAAAACTATTAAGCTTACTTAGAAGCTAGTAAACGCGTTAGGGGTAGGGGATTATAGAATATAGCTAGAATATAGACCTTTTATTAGAGGACTGGCGAACTATAAACTCTTCGCCTTACTTAGCATATACTTATTACTTTCTTTATTTAACCTAATTAATACTAGTATAGGGAGCTTAGAATACTAGAGATATCTTTTTAATAGCCTATTATTATTTGCTTATTGCTGGCTCTTATACCCTCTTTAGGTGTTATTAGTATTTATAGCCTATTCTTTAATATAATTATCTACTTCTTAAATACGCTCTATATAAATATATCAATGTCTTTACATTTATATACTAAATTACATTGCTAGAATACCTCATATCCATTCCAGCGTAATTTAAACATTTAATAAATTTGCCGTCCTTAGAGTGTCCGTAAGAATATTAAATTTATTCCTACGTATATACAGAATAAGGTATAACTAGATGTACTTCTTATATTAGTTCTTAGTATAGAGTATTCTAAGGCTTATTTACTAATTGACTTTAATATCTGCTGTTCTTAGAAATAAGGAAAGCTAATTAGAAACTTATAGCTAACTAAATTTAATTAAGGGTAGTAAGCTGAAAAACTAGGAGGGTGGCTATAGTGACTTTGTTACCTAGAAGAACTATATAATAGGTAAAAAGACGTTTTTATAAATATTATTTCCTAATATAACCATATAAAGGTACATAAAGGTGCGAGCTATATATTATCCTAATTAGCGCTGCTAATAGGACTAGTCTTTTTGGTGCTAGTTAGCGGTTAATATTTCTTATTATATATTCTATTTCTGGCTTAATCTATTTATAGCGCATTTCCTAATATAAGGGCTATATGAGAAGGTCCGCAAGAGTATTACTTTTTTAAGGGCGGTGAGCAAAAGCTACTTATTACTACTTATAACACTATAAATAATAGAGAATGCAAGGCTGAAACTCTGTTTATAACTTAGCTAGCTAATTAAAATTATATAATACAGCTAAAACTAAGCGGTAGTACAAATAATATAAAGTCGGGCGTTAATAATTAATTAACTTATGTATATAATATAAAGGCGTATAAACTGGCTGCAGAAACTTAGTTTTTAGTTAATTTGCCTTATAAGTAAGAATAAGCTATAAGAATCCAATCCTTATAAAATATTTTATTGGCGGAGGGGCTATATATATTTAGTGACTCCAATATATAGCTAAAATGCGCGTTATAGTAGACGCCTTACCAGTTCTACTATTTGGCTAGTGGCCTAATTATATATATAATATTCTATACTAGAAAGCTTTAATAGTAGGGCAGGGTAAATCCGGCCATAGCTTAGCCTAAGAGGTAGCCGCTTGGTGATTCTTTTATATAAGCCTTTTTATTAGGCACCAATATCTAAGTAGCTATAAACCTATTAGCTACAGTAATACCTCTATTTTCCCTTATAAATTTTCTTTAACCCTACTTTACTAATTATTTATAGCGCAGTTCCGTAAAGCCGCTTTCTATTTAAGCCTATAATCTACCTCTTTTTATATTTCTTGCGTTTTACCTCTTCTAGTTATTTAGTAATTCTATTCTTGCTATTAAGGTAAATATTAGCTTAGCTATTCTACCCTATATAGTATATGCCTAATTACTTATATCTTCTATAATAGTTGTGCTTTAATATATATATGCTTTATGGCCTTTTATTCTAAAACAAATTCCTAAATTAGCCGCTATTCCTCCTTAGATAGCTATTTATAATTAAGAACGCTTTATAAAAGATAATATTTGCTTAATATTTTACGTTTACAGAACACCTCTCCTTTATAGCCACTAGTCCTACTAACTTACGTAGTTGCACTTCTAGCTATATGGGTTATGTCCGCTAAGGCTAGAAATAAGGCGCTTAGTAGGGAATAGGAGGAGATTAGAGGTTATAAATTTGAGATAATAGAGGATATAACTATAATATTTAAAGGCAGATTATATATTATTAAAGACGGTAAAGGGAAGCTAGTTAAAGAATTAGGTATAAAAGATGGAGAAGTAATAAGAGGGGTTCTTACTAAGTATAAATGTTATATAATAAGGGCACGGATTAAGTTAGAGAAGAGGTAGTAATAAGTAGTAATCTAAAGTAATATATGCCATTTATTTATGGATAAGAGTTAATTTCTAGCTTCTTTTATAGCATTTCCCTAAAACTCTAGAGTATCTTAGTCCCCTAAACTAAATAAATTAAAGATATTTTATTTATTTTTATAGCCAATTCTAACTAACAAAAGAGCGCCTTTATTCTCCTTTAGCATGTATATAAATAGGCAATTTATAACTACTAGTCCTCCGCTCTTCTTTTCCTTTCTCTATAAATTACTTATCTTTATCCTAGTATAAAATAGCTTAGGGAGATTTTTAATTATATAGCGCCTTATAAATAAGAAAGAAAAGTACTAGCCCTCCTCTAGCAATATTGGATTTCCTATTTAATGTTAACCATAAATATAACATCTTATTAAAGGTTATTTTATAGACCTAGAGTTTGCTATAATTCCAACCGGGGACGCTTTAATAATGGTTTATCTGTAACTTAATAATACACTAGTATAAAGTGCTTAGAGGACTCTTAGAAAAGGCGTCTATTTTAAATAAGTATTAATATATTAAATTTAGGGAATAAGGTGTCCAACTATTGGTTTTAGGATTATTAGATAAGATTGTACTTTCCTTTTATAATAAATCTTACTTTAAGATATATAAGTAACAAATTAACAAGCACCTAAGACTTGTATACTAAGCGTTTTATAAGCGTTCTAAGGGATTAAAGCTTTAAAATGCCTCTCCGATAACTAAGAGTCTTAGGCTAACCCTAGTAATAGTTAATACTAAGCACTAATTATATAACTAATTAATTATTACGCACCTAAGCCTAGGCCTTGGTCTCTAGTTAACTAAGTTTCTCTATTAGGTCTAGCTTATTAATTTAGCAACACTACTATAATTAGTTATACTCTCTCCTTAAATAGGGAATAGAGGTTTGCATACTTTTATCTTACTTATATTTTATAGATTAGAGCTTAATATACACTAATCTAGTTAGTATAATATTATATATAAAAGAAGGGTTTATACTTTAAGGAAATAAGGCTTATATAAAACTAAGGTAACCATAGCTACTAGTAAAGCCCTATTCTACGGCTATTAACTTAAAGAACTTTTTAGCTGTAGACCTTAAGTTTAGATAATATAGTTTATAGTTTTTAAGGCGAGTAAGGTACTCCACGATAATATCAAAGCTTATTTTAGCATATTCTATTAGTGGGATAACTAATACCATAGCAAGAAAGACGTAATTATTTGTATTCTAAATATCTGTATATACGTAACAGGCTCGGGCCTTCCGCTATTTTATTATATTTTAGCCACTAGGCTTCTTAATAGGCTCACCCTAAATAAAGTTAAAATGGGAGTTTTTTAAGAGTGCTTAATCGCCACGTATTATACCATTTATTTTTAATTACTTAACTTTCTTATTAATCTTAATAAGGAATCTATTAATTTCCGCATTAGAACTTAGTAGGGTTAACCAACCCGCCTTAGAAGTTGTGTATTAGTCTATAGTTAGGAGCGGATCTAGAATATTATAGCTAGTGACCCTCTTTATATAATAGAGTAAAATTTAATAAAGTAAAATGTAATATTAAATAAAGTGAGATAGGTATAAGTAAAGTGAAGTTTTATATAGATCTAGTTCTAATTTTAGCGCCTATATATTAAAACATATTATATAGGGATTGGTTTAGCCAATAGGTATATAAGGAAGATCTTAACCATTAGGGCGTAGCTATATATTAGCTAATAGAACGTCTAGGGACTATATTATCTTACTACAGCCCATATTTTATTTTACTCCACTTTATCTTATTTTAGCTAAGTTTTAGACTTTAATATACCTTTAAGCTTTATTGGTTCTAATATATATATACTCTCTTTACCCTAATCTAAAATATCCTACTTAGATCCTATATATTAATTAGAGCTATTATATCTACCTTTTTTTATATTATATAAGGGAAAATAGAATAGTAATAAAGTAAGATAAAATGGGGTAAGATGGAATGGAGTAAGATATAAAATTGGAATAAAGTAGAATAAAGTATAGTGAAATAGAGTGGAATGGAATAAGCTAAAGTAAGGCGAGCACTAATTAGTATCTATTCTTCCTCCGCCTCTAATACTTCTTTATATCCTCTAAAACTGTCTACTTAGCTCCTGCGTATTAATTAGAACAGTTATATTATTTTTAACTATACCCTTAGTAATTAGAACTTATAACGCCTTACCTAACTTACTAGTATATATTTACTTTAGTTAAAAGAGTAATTAGCTTATTTAGTGTTAATCTTCTTTTATAATATTATAGAATCTAAGCCGCGATCTATGGTATAAGCCATCTATTAAAGTCCTTCTATATACTACCTTTTATTAATCTAAGACGTATAGCTGGCCCCTACGTATTAACTAAGACTAGGACTAAGATTCTAGTATAAAGTCCTGTACCTTAAGCCTATTACTTAGCTTATAGTATCTATATTAGTAGGATACTAGTATAATCTAGCGCTCTAATGCTTGCAATTATAATTACGTATCTAAACCGCTAAATAATGTCTTAATAAGTAAGCCCCTCCCCATAGCTTTACTATGTAGAGCTTTTTACTATTAAAATAATGCCACTATATATCTAGCCTCTGCTAGGATGGATAAGGGAAAGGCCGCATAGCTAGGAGGGGTATAGTGGATATTTATAGCACAGCGGTAATAAACCGAAAGGTATAATATTGGGTGGATTTCCCTTTATAGACTAGTACTATTAACCTCCTCCAGCTACTTCTCTAATCTTATACTTTAAATTAGCTTTACCCTTTAGGCAATATATAGACTATATTAAAGACCCTAAATACTCCTCTAGGCAGCCCTACTCTATTACCAGCTTAGTAGCCCCTTATTATTTAGTATACTCTATAATTCCTAAAGCTGCTAAAGGTAGCTATAGTAATAAACACTTCTAAGGCTACTAAGCCTTAAGCTATATATAGTTCCTAACCTTAAGAACTAAGAGCCTAAGCTTTAAAGGTAGAGTATAAAATAGTTAATAAAATGTATATCCCTACCAAACTAAAAGTGTAACCCTAGCTAATTTGCCGTATATAGCTAGGATAATATAACCTTAAAGTACAAGATAGTTAAATCCTCTATAGTACCTTCTAAAGTAGACGCATATAATAAATATATATTTATTATTTGTATATATATTAGTAAGCATGAAAATAGCTACCGGATTTATGTTACTAATGGCAAAATAATAGATAAGAAAACTAAACGCACGATATACCTTATTAACGTCAAGTTTAAAGGCCTGTAGGATATACTTAGGTCCGTTCTATAAGGTATAGATAGAACTTTCCTTATAGAAGACAAACCTATAGTATAAAACCCTATCTATTAGGCCCTAGATTGGCTACTAACTTAAGACTAGATAGAGCGGAATATATTATACTACTTCCTTTTTAAGCTAGAAGCTTATAAGGGAGCCCCGGAGAACAGCACCCACTTTAACCTCTTAGTAAACTATATTAGGGATATATATACCTTAATAAAACAGCGCCTTATATCGCTAGAAGATAGTAAAAAAATTATATTTAATCTGCTCTAGACTCTGTTTAAGTCAAATAAATTAGTATATGGGAAATGCTATGGCATTAAAAAGCATAGATACATAAGATTTAACTTAGGTAAGGTAAAAGAGGACGATAAAGGAGATAAATATTTCTGTATTTAAGGTCGGTATCTGGATTTTAATGGCAAAAAATTTAGTAAGGCTGTAACCGTAGCTGCTATTTAGAAGTTCTAGGGTTTAAAGCTGATATATAGCCTTGCATATTTTCCCCTTAAATACCACCCTAACGCAGAGGAAGAGAAGTAAGAACTTGCTAATAGCGGTTATAAATTTATTATATTAATAGGGACGCACTACTAATAGTATAAAGGTAAAGCCTTTTATATAGAGAAAGGAAAGCCCTTTAGATTATCTATTAATGGTTAGATTATAGTTAACCTAGTACTTTTCTAAGAGAATAATCCAAACTATACCGAACCTAGTATTAATAAGCAGTGAAAATACCAAACCAATAACATTTGGACAATTTGTTTTAGTAAACTGGCTAAGAAAAAACTTAATAAAGTTAAGAGTAATGGTAAGAAGCCTACTAAGTTGAAATATAAGGACTTAGTTATTTGCAGCCCAACTATATTAGGGTTTAATCTTAATAATAAGCTCTAGTGTAAGTTCCTAGATTTATAAGCTAAGAAGACTATAAAGTTAATTTAATATCCCGTAGTGGAGTTTGCTGTTAATAATATTAGTAATATTAAGTGGAATACTCTTTTCTTTTAGAACCTTGCCATCCTAAAGGACTAGAAGAAGCTTATTTAGGCTTTTACAGCTTCTTATATAAATAGGGCTTAGTTTAATAATTTTGTGCTTGGCAAAGGATATAGTTTAATTATACTACTACAGTACAAGCTCCGTTTTACTTTAGATTTAGAGAAAACTAATATAGAGTATTAGTGGTCCTTCTAGAGTTGGAAAGACCTTAACTATAGAAGGACTTTTAGAAGAGCTGTAAAAGCCGCTTTACACGGTATGCCCTACTTATTTAAACTGCTACTATTTGCCTAACTCTTTTAGTTATCTAGTGGGGACCTAGCTACTAACGTAAAGGAGGTTAAAATTTAGCTTTCTTGCACTTTCTGGCTGGCCAGCTATTAGAATATTATACTTTTATTAAATAAAGCTAACATATTTATAAAGCAACAATTATTGGATTATATGGGCAATAACCTAACTTTAATTTTTCTGCGGAAACTTAAATTTTATAAAGGAATTATAATCCTTACTACTAATTATATAAAAGACTTTAATGACATAATGTGAAGCAGAATATATATAGCTATAAAATACCCTCCCTTAGGGGCTAATATAAGATGGGGCCTTTAGGCCAGTTTTCTAGTAAAGGCAGTTACTAATAGGGTAAGAATTAGTTATAAAGAGCTTAAGGAATTAGCATAATGGGAGCTTAATGGCTAATAGGTAGGAATACTAAAGTCCTAGCAGAGAATTTTTATGCTAAATTATTTATATTTTGTAGATTAAAAATACTATAAGAGCAGCCCTTGCCTTAGCGTATAAGGAAAAAAATCATTGTCCTATTAGTATTTAGAAATAGTTCTGCAATTAGGTAATAAGTTTAACTGTAACTATAAGGGTCTAGGCTAAGTTGGTAATTTAAACGCTTACTGCTAAGTGTTTCCCACTTTTTAAGACTTCTAGGCGGCTATGATTTTGGATATAGATATAGTTAGGTAGTTATATATTAAATCCCTAGTTGTGGGCCTAGGTTCTAACAAATATAACTAAATAACTTAAAGTACTTACTGCCCTCTTAAAACCTTAATTATGGGTAGCTAGTATGTAAATGGCTTCTATTCCTATACAGGATATAAGCCTATAACAATAAGGCCTATATAGTAGGCTATAATATAGGCAAATTTAGAAATGGGAGAATGGGAGCTATAGGGTATTAGTTCCCGTAGAGAAGTAGAAAATATAGGTATTGGTTCCTGTAAGGAACTAAAAGCTATAAAGGGATGGAGGATGCTAGTATCAATTCCCTTAGAGAACTAAAAGCTGTAAGAGAGTAGTTTCTGTAAGGGAGTGGAAGTTATTACTATTAATTCCTATAGAGGAGTAAAAGCTGTATAGAAATAGAAGCTATAGGGTATAGTTTTTATAGGGTAGTAGAAGATATGTTTACTATATATAGGAACGGAATTTATAGGGGATTTGTTTCCGTATAGGAGTAGAAAAGGTAGCTAAAAGTTTTTATAAGGGAGTAAAAATTATATAGGAATGTAAGCTGTAGGGGATTAGTTCCTATAGGGTGGTAAAATATATAGGCGTTGGCGCCTAAAGGGGATTTGTTAGAGTAAGGGATTTATTAGGGTAGGGGATTTATTAGAGTAGGGGATTTATTAGCGTAGGGAATTTATTAGTATAGGGGATTTATTAGAGTAGGGGACTGGTTCCTATAGGGCGGTAAAATATATAAGCATTGGCTTCTATAGGGGATTTATTTAAGTAGGGGATTAGTTAGAGGAAGGAATTAATTCTCCTATGGCCTCTATTTAGGCGGCAAAAGGCGGCTTCTAATAGGCTAGGGAGTAGATTATATGTTTTATAGAAATATAAAGCCTATATAAAATAGTGGGGTATAAGGACCTAATAATTGGGCGGAAGATTAGGTTATCTGCTTTCCTGGGTTTATTTAGCCTACCCTATACTATTTTATATGCGTTTTAACCAAGGCTATTACCTGGCCTTAGCCGCCTAAATCTTTATAAACCTTTAACTTATATAGTAGAAGAGTATAGGGTAATAAAATATAATTCTATTTACTCTACTAGTACCTTTAAATCCTTCTATACTTGCTAGAGAATCTCTTTTATCTAGGAATAAAGCCCCTATTTTCCTTCTCCCATCTCCCATCTATTAAAAAAACTACCTTTTATAGCTTATTAACCTATAGGACTAATAGCTGTCTACAGAGCTAATATTAGGTTAAGCAAAATATTTTTTAAATCTATGGGCGTTAGATGGAGCTTATATTAGGTAAATTAATAGTTACCTTTATTACTTATTTAATATAACACATCTAGTAAGTTAGAGATACCTAAATCCTTATAAGTTAAGTTAAATAAATCGCGAAAACCGTTTAGTCCCTCTTTAATAGGTTTTATTTTAATTATCTTTAATCTGGAGAGATTTGCTATTAGGGGTGAATGCGCTAAGAGCTATATTAGGAGAGCTAAGTAGGTAAATAAGGAGGGGATATTAAAGAGGCTAGGATATAATGGATAGTATAGTAGTAGAGAAGTAAATAAGTGCAGAAGGTTAAGTATATGTTAGGCGTGTTTTGCAATAAGGAAATAACTAGGGAGAAAAGTATAAGGAAGGAAGTAAGGTGTAAGCAAATATAAGGAGAATTAAAGGTTGGGCGTAAAAAAGTTAAGCTAATCTAATATAGCTAAGACTAAGGCTTTATAGGGCTTAGTTAAATACTAAGCTATAATAACCTAAAATGCGACGTTTTCCGGTCTAGAGCTAATTATACTTATCCATTTTAGTTTATTCCGTAACGCGTAAGGCTTTAATATAGTAGGGCTCTTATATAGTAAGGCTGAAGAGCACTAGGCAAGGCGCAGGTGGAGAGAGTAGGTTAATTGTAAAGTTAATCCTGTAAGCGCCTATAAACAATTTATATAGCTAGTTCTAAAAACAAGCTAAAGCTTTCCTATATATAAATTAGAAGTTTAAGCCTTATTATTTAGGCAGTTTATATATATACTTTTAATATAATAATGCCTAATATCTCTAAGGCCACAAGTATACCACAGCTAAGAATCTAAAGTTTCTTCCTTTGTACCTTTACTTAGGTCTACTAGTTAACCAGTTACATTTTCTATTAGCTGTATTGCCGTGTATATATAGCTCTAAGCCGCTATAGATTGCATAACCTCTCTAACTCCTTTAATAGTGGCAGGTTCTTACTTTTAGAAAGACGGAAGTGTGCGGAATTATTACCAGTATTAGTGGCGTCAAAATTGCAGCAGAGTCCAGCTATTAGAGCCTCTAGAGACATCTTATAGCCTTCCTAACAGCATTAAAAAGCTTTTAGTAGGCCCTAATATAAAGAACGCATAAGCGTCGCAAATGTTAAGAAATTTAGAGAAAGACTATCTTAAGAAATGTTAAGTATAGTGTATATATACGGATAATAAGATTAGGTTAAGAATAGAACGGTAGTTAACATAGTACTAAAATTTTTTGGTATTAACAGTGCTAGTATTCCACCCTAGGCAAATAGCCCCTATAGCTATATTAAGAAAATATATACTAGTAGTAGCCACTAATAGATAGCCTAGACTAGTTTAATAAATAACTATATATTAACCTATAGTGTAATAGAAAAATTAATTTACTAAGCTACTATTTTATTTTGCTTAACTAATAAACCTTACTTTTTAATTCTTTAAGGATGGCAGACTAAGTATCTTTAATAAGCTCTTTATATTTCTTAAGGCATTCTTTAGTAAATATAATATTGCCTATAGACCTGTACTAGTGTTAGCTCTAGTCTATATAAGTACGCCTTTAACATATAATATAATATCTATTATCTTTATTACGATAATAGATATATATATTTTTAAAGTATATATAAAGCCAATGATATCCTAGCCTATATACTTAAATATAGCCCAGTTATAAGCACCTAATTAAGCCGCCTAACTAATCTGTTTATTAAACTCTTTATAATACTTGCTATAACTTTATAGAGGGAGCTCTAGTGCTATAAATTTGGCATTTATTATAGTTAATATCTGGGTAAGCTTTTCCAATACTATATTAAAGGCTTTAAGCAGTTCTATAAGTTTAGGTATAGGGCTTTAGCTTAGAAGGCCTCTGGCTATAAGGTGCAGTAATTAACTTAACTAAAGAGTAGATGTTACTAGGTCTGCTAGATTAAAAGTATTTTTTATTAAACCTATTATTTTATTGCTTGTTATATATTAAAATAGGGTATAACTTGCTAGATTTACTGTATTAAGCTAAATATATAAAGCACGCTTTTATTTTTGGTTATTATATTATTTGGGCCAGACTGCTATAAGAATAAGTTATACTAGATATAGAGATGGCAAATATAGGAGCTGCAAGAATAGCTAGCGGGGTTAAGCGAGGTTATAGTATAAATCTATGCCTGTTAAGAGCAAATAGGAATATATATATATAGCGTAAACAACATTCTATAGGCTAGATAATTAAAAGATAGAGCCATTCTAAGAATGCTATGGCTGCAGTATAAATGGACCTTCTATATACTACCAAGTTATAATAATAAATTAAGCAGCTTTAAGAAGTGATGCCAAAATATAAAGTAGTAGAAGAGTTTATAAAGGCGTAGGTTATATAATTATATTTTTTTTAGGTATAGCTATAATAAAAACTTATTTAGTAAATATAAAGTAAAAAATATATTATAATCACTTATATGCCACACAAATAATTAAGAGCTCCTTTTATAGCCTATCCTAAGTTAGCCTAATTAGAAAGCCTACTAGGTGCTACTCTATTATAGCTTAAGGCTAGTATATGCTAAGGGTCTTACTACTCTTTATTATAAAAGGGTTTAAAGGTTATAAATTATACTAACTTAAAACTTAAATTAGTACTCTTTACTAATATAATACCTTAATAACAGTAAGGCGCAAGCTTAGGCATATAATTGCCATTACCTAAGTAATCTAGTTAGCTATTCCCTTGATTTTAGTTATAAAATGCCTTTTATTATTCTTTAAAAAGATTAGAGGACGTTAGTATTACAAAGCGATATTATTCTTTTAACTTAGACAAATTGCTAGATAAACTAGCGTGGTTTAAACAGGCGTGTTTAAATAAGAGGATCCTTATATAAAACTATTATATAGTAGAGCATTATATAACTAAGCGCCCCTTATAGCTGAGTGTTTCCCTTTATTAATAGTTCTTTTAATCCACTTACGGGTTTCTTAAAACCGCACAGCATATTAAAACCATTGTCCTACGTTGTTTAAGTAGTACGTCTTAGCTTGATTAGCTGTAATCTAGATTAACACTTTAAGATGCTTTAAGAATAACAAGGAAAGGAAGGTCGTAAGCTGTAATGCTACGTTTTGATAGTTAAAGGAATGTCAAATGCTGTTATACTGAGTTTGGACTTTCTCTATAACCTTAGGGCTAGTATTATAAATAGGATTGTGGCAGTCTTAATAAGGGTTGTCTAGGCTAGTAATAAAACGCCTAAGACTAACGGCTGACAGTAGGAGGAAAAACTGTAAAAGTAGGATGCTTTAAGGCATTGTATAATAAATTCACTATTGCTAAAGTAAGAGAGGTCTATTGTAACGGAACCTTATAGCAGTAACTATGGTAGATTTGTTAATAGGCTAGGCGTGTAGATAACAACAGGTTAATAACATAATAATAACTGGTAAAGTGGTTGCCTAATAGATTAACTCCAATTATATTCTAAGATTTACTATAAAGAGAGAACTCTCTAGGTAGGGACTGTGGTCCTTTAAATATACATCTATACTCCTAAAAAACCCTCTCTTATATATAAGGTATATATACTCTATCTACTCTATTATAGATTATATAAATTATACAGATTATATAGATTATATTATATAACTTGGTTACTATTCCTTATTATATAGTTCTACTAGCTCCATTCTAGACCATGCCTATATTAACTAACTAGCTTCTTTTAACTCCTTTCTAAGTAGTTATAATATTGTACTTAAAGCATCTATAACACCATCTCCCTCCTCTTTATCTTCGTCCTTAAAGATTCCTAATATCTCTAAGTCGTTTACTAGAGGTGTAATGTCTGTCTAATTAACTTGGTTAATATCCTTGCTTATTATACCTAAAGCTTCTTCCTCCTCTTCTACCGCTTAATGTGCTCGTACTATGGCTGCTATACTGTTGCTAGGTAAGATTATACCATCTCTATATTCTCGTTATGCAAAAGAGGGGTTAGTCTATATTGCATTAGCGAGTCCTTTATCTCGGCAACCCTCTTCCTATTTAAAGTGCACTAAAGTAAACATTTAATTATCCTATAATATTTGCTCTATTTCTAACGCTAAGTATATATATTCCATTACTCTTAATAGTCTTTAAGTTCCCTAAGTAATTTATTGTAGGGTTTTATATTTAATCTACTGCTGTAAAGCTTAACAATAAGCTGTTAGTTACTCTAGCAGAGCTCTAGCGTTCTTATAACGCTAAGTAAGAGGCTACTAATACTTAGCAATAGGCTTTTAAGTCTTTTCTGGCTACTTCTGCTTAGTTAGTCTATCTTAAGAAGGTTTATAAAAAGGTTTATTTTAAGAAGTGGAAACTTATAGAATAAGGTTTATAGGAACTTAGTAATAAAAGAATGGATTCTCTTCCAATAGAGAGGGAAACAACTCTAAATACCTTAGGAGCTACTCCTCTTAGGTCCCCCTTAGGTAACTCATTCTTTAGTAATCCTTCTTTATTAATACTACCTAACCCGTTTTCTTCTAATACTCCTATACCTTTCTTATAGCGTTCTTTAGGGTTTTAAGTAGTTCCTAAGTAATCTCACTGTAGCCTATCTATTAAACTTTATACTATATTTTATTGTTAACGTCCTTATAACTAACAATCTTCAAAACTTGCTATTTATCTTCCTCTTATCCTCTATATGTCTGCCTTATAAACTAGTGGCTTAACATTCCTATATACTGGCTCTAGTATTATAATATGCTATATAGGGTAAATCCTTATTTTAGCTAGTAAATTTAACTTAAATGTGACTAATGAAATCCTCTGCTTAATTTTAAAAGGTCTTAGTCTAATATAGTCCAACTTCTTACTTAGTTATTAACTCTTGAAATTTTTATGTAGTAGCTACACTTTATCTCCCTCCTTAAGATCTGGTCCCTTAGATCTCTTAGCATTATAGTACCTTTTTATTTATTTTTATACTAGTTTAGCTGTTTCCTTAAGGTCTGCATAAAGATTTATTAAAGTCTCCATTCTTTACTTAGCTGTACTACTTATCTTCTTTGCTTAATATGGCGATAATAATGTTCTTAGCTTATATCTATAATTTGCCTTAAATAGTAATGTTCCTATTCCTTCCTATAGTGTTGTATTATATATAAACTATATAACTGGTAATAACAATACCTAATTATTTTGTGTATAATTAATATAATGCCTTAGATACTATTCTAGTGTCTAGTTTAACCTTTCTATTTATCTGTCCATTTGCGGATAATATACTATTAACATTACTGCTTAAACCCCTTGTTTGGCTAAGAATACCTCCTAAAATGCTGCTATAAATCTTAGATCTCTATCTAATATAACTTTATCTAGTGCTCTATGTCTTATAAATACTTCCTTAATATAGATTCTAGCTATATCTTCTACAGATATTTCTTTTATATATGCTATAAAGTATCCCCACTTTATTAGCTTATCTACTATTACTAAGATCGCATTATAATCTTGTCCTATAATAGGATCTCTTAACTTTAGCAACTTTATAATAAAGTTCTATAATATAACCTCCTATAGTCTCTCTAGTATTTTAATAGGTTATAGCCCTCTATACAGCTTATACCTTATTAGTTTATTTCTCTAGCAATCTAAACATTCTCTAATAACTTGTCTCGCTAGTCCCCAGATTCCTTAAATAATATACTCCTCTTAAAGTCTTAATACTAAGCCCATAGCTCTATTATGTCCTTGGGTTATTCCCTTATAAAACTCTTTTATAAACTCCTTTGCAATTATCTTTAGAATATAAGTAACTTTCCAGTTTTTATATTGCTCTAAGTCTAGATTCTCTACCTATACTTCTTAGATCTTCTATATCCAATTACTCTCTAGTAATTTATAGATCTAGCTAATTTCTCTTATTGCTGCTATTTTGGGATAATTATACCTAATTAATCTGTCCTTGTCTCTCCGTAATATAGCCCCTAATAGTTTCTTATTATTTTATAGTTTAGCCTTTCTACTTAGAGCATCTGCTTATACATTATCTGTATCCTTAGTATGCTAAATCTTAAAATAGTATTTTATAAGCATTTCCGCCTATCTAACCTGTCTTTAATTAAGTTCCTTTATTGTTAGGAATCCTATAAGGTTCTTATAGTCCGTTTTAACCACAAATGGTTTCTCTATGCCTTGCAAGAATGCTCTCCATTTCTTAAGTACTGTAATTATACCTAATAACTCCTTATTATAGATGTTATAGTTTAACTCTAGTAGTATTATCTTCCAACTATAGTATGCTATTAGATGCTATATGTCCTAGTGCTTTTATAGTAAACATGCTCCTAGTGCAAAGTTTAATATATCTATCTTAATAACCGTCTCTAACTTTAGTTAGTAGATCTTAAGGATTGGCTCCTAGGTAAATAACTCCTTAAGTTCTTTAAACAACTTCTTTTACTTACTGCCCTATACCTACAGTTTCTGTTTCTTTATTAATTAAGTAAATAGCTTAATATTCTTTAACTACTGTGCTATAAACCTCCTATAGTAATTATAAAACCCTAAAAACGATCTTAACTGCTTAATATTCTTTAGTTCTTACTAACTAACTATAGCTTCTATCTTCTTTAGATCTATACTAATTTTTCCTAGTTTAATAATAAATCCTATAAAATTAGTCTTTCTTATAATGAACTCGCATTTCTTAATTACTACTGGCATTTATTCTTCTTATAGTCTCTTTAAGACCCATTTAACGTGTTCTCTATGTTCTTCCTTACTTATTAAGTAGATAATAATATTGTTAAGGTATACCATAATAAACTTATTAAGGTGTTCTCCTAATACACTATTAATTCGCTTCTAGAATGTTGCCGGTATATTTATAAGCCCAAATTATATAACTAATGGCTTATATAGTCCTTCCTTTAACCTAAAGGCTGCCTTTTATTTATTGCCTTCCTTAATTCTAATCTAATAGTACGCCCATCTTAGATCTATCTTTGTGAAGATTTATATATTACCTATTCTATTTTAGATTTCGCTAATTAAGGGTAAAGGATATCTATCCTTCCTAGTAATGCTATTTAACTATTAGTAGTCTATATACATCCTAAGTTTTCTATTTTTCTTTAGGATAAATAATACTAGATATCCTTCTAATAACTGCGATAGTCTAATATATCCCTTTTATAAGTTCTCCTAGATAAACTCCTTAAGTGCCACTAACTTAGTTTTAGTGAGCTTATAGATTGGAAAAAACCTTAGACTTATTCCTAGTTCTAATTCTATTTTATAGTTCTATACTATATATTCTAATAGCTTTTCGCTTTCTAGTGACTATAGCTTTTTACTATACTTATGGTATCTCTTTGGTATATAACTTAAGCCTCACTTAGTCTCTTTGTATATTGCTCTAACTTAGTACTATACTAACTTGGTTTACTATTGCATTCTATATTATTAAGTATCCTTAATATTAACCTAACCTATAACCCAATTAATCTTTAGATTATATTTCTATAACTAAAGCATTCCTAAAATCGCCTTATCTTTTCTCAATGGTAAGATATTAAAAGACATTTTAACTTATCTCCCTTTAATGGTTAACTAAATTAGTCCTATTTTAAAATTAATAATGCCTCCTCTATAGGCTATCTAATCTCCTAAAATTGTTATAAGTGGATATAGGTGTTCCTTTTATCTGTATAGTAACCCTATCCTTTTTACTACTACTAGTAATATATAGTTCCTTATTGCTCTACTATCTATTAGTACTTTAAACTGTTAATCTTGCTAATTGACTTATAAATTTAGGTGTTGTCCTTAAATTCCTTTAAGGGTCTAAGGCTTTACTACTGGTTCCCTCTAGTTTTATAGGCCTCCCCTTTTCCTAACTATTAACTTAGCTTATACTATACTTAGTCCGCCTTTAGCTAATACTTAGTTCGCTTCTTTTCCTCTATATGCTATAGATAAGTGTTCTCTAGGCAGTCCCACCACTATTATCTATCTAGGCATTCTTCCGTACGGAATCTTCCTAGTTAAAGTATTAAGTCGCCTAACTCCTAAACTTCTACTAGGTGCCATTTATATATATACTTAGCGTCCCTAAACTGTCTTTCTTCTAGTGCCTAATATATCTTTACTAAGTATTTCTGGTTCTTTTCTTTTAGTGCTTTATGTATTCCGCATATATTATCCATATAAGCTATCTACAATAGTATATAATACGCTAGGTAACTTAGGTCAACTCTTAACTTATTTTTATCTTTAAGTTTAAACCTCTATCTAGCTAATTTGCTTATTAGTCTTTCTTTTATAGGTACTAAGATTTATTAATTACTTCTCTAGTCCCTAGATCCCTCTTTTAAGTTCCTTAACATTATAATTAACGCTCCTTTAATATAACTTATGCGTTTCTCCGTAATGGGTTAGTCTTAAACAACTTTTTTATCTAGCCATATATAAAAGTCTTCCCATTTATCATTGTGTCGTTACCTATACCATTTTCCGTATAACTAGTTTAGTATATATAGTCTGTCTATAAGAAAGTACCTTATTACTACTACGTTATAACAACCTTTAGTATATATTTCTTTAAATCTAGTTAGGATTCCTAGATCCTCTTCTTATTCCAGTTCGTCTAACTATTTCACTCTTAGCGTGCCTATCTTAGGCCTATTAGTTACTCTTTATATAGGTGCTCTGTCCCTTATATAACCTGGTATACTAGATCTCTAGTCTAGTTTTTGCTCTTACTATGCAATGATTCTTACTCTAAATTTATCCATAGTTTCTTATTTTCTATATCTTGCAGCTAGATCTATAAAGTCACCTTGCTTCTTAATTACAGTATTAACTTTTTAATCTTTAGGCTAAACACTGTGTTTACCTAGAATTGACGTTCTTATTTATTCTCTAAACCCATAGTTCTTAAACTTACGTCCTGTACTTATTTATTTTTCACTAAACTAAGTCGCTGCCCTTTCCCATTAGTTTTCTTCTATTGTGGGTTCCTAGGCTGTTTTTATCGCATTTGGCAAGTCTAGAGCCTTCCTTATCTCTTCTTAAGAATCTTAGACCTATGGCTTTTTACCTTTATTAAGTAGTGAGCTAGCACTAGCAGTTATCTGCTTGCTTAATCTTTTATTAATATTACTCCTTCCATCTTATAAAGCGATGGATGCCGTATTCTATAGTATTATAATACCTATTACCAAACTAGCCTCTGTAATAGTTTTAGTCTCTACTTCTATTATATACTTAAGGCTTACGCGTTCCTAGTTAACCGCCTTTTCTTCCTTATTGCTATTAATTAATAAGTACTCCAACTCTATTATTATTATTACTAATCTTTATCTATATATTACTGTAATATCTTAATCTAGCTTATAGAGTTAATCTTATTCTTTATCTAGCTCTTTAGTTCCTTTAAGTCCTCTTAACTCTGGCTCTTATAGCCAATAGCTTACGCTATACTTAGCATCCTTATAAATTTAGCATGCGTTATTATAACAAAACGCAAAATACCTAACTAAATACTCCTTAGTCCCACGCAATACACTTATATCCGTGTTATTATACTCTAATAACCTAGTTCCTTTTACCATATAGTTATTCTAACTACCTCTACAGTCTTTAGCAAAATAACCCTATTTTCTACAATTTATATAAGCTCTATTTTTAAACTATATAGCTTGCTATAGAGTCCGCCTAAACATCTTCTGCTATTAAGATCCCTAGTTTAGCCTCTACTCTTTAGTCCTATAATTACTTAATCCTTAACCTCTAGGTTTCTATAGTTTCTTACTCTATTTTTTAGATTCTTTGGTACCGCTTAAGTCCATTAGCTCTACGCCATACTATAGTTTTTAACTCTATATTTGCCGTTATGTACTTTATACCTTATACAACTATAGAACTCTATCCTAACCTTTCTTAGTCTGCTCCCTTTAGTAGATCCTATTATTAATCTTAATTGCCTAATTAATTAATTCCCTTAGGGTGTCCGCATCTTCTATTAGAATAATTACGTCCTAGACTTTAGCCTTAAGTCCCTATTTATACTATGCTATAAGCGCCCTATTATTCTATTTAACCTATATAGTAAGCATCTAAAACTATATTATATACTTAATTACTAAAGTTCTTTATACTAGGTTCTAAAGCTTTTATTCCACTATAGTAGTTGCTTTAGGGTCTCTAAATATTTGCGTTAACCGTTCTATAAATCCGTTCCAGCTAGTAAACACATACTATATATCTTAGTTAGTAGTCGTTATACCGTTTATCTATATTTTGGTAAGGTAAGATTTAAACCACTTAAGCGCCCTTCCTATTAAGAATAGTCCTACGTATACTACTTAATCTACAGATATTACTAGCTTTGCTCCTTCCTGTATTACCTTAAAGTATATCTATATAAGAAATCCTTTAAGCTTTAACTTCTCCCCTAAGAATTATTTAATTAAAGGTAACTTAACCTTTACTACTCCAATTCCATTAATACATTCTTTAAGTATCCTATTCTTGTCTAATAAGCGATTAACCATTTCTTATAACTAACCACTTATAATTAACTGTAAGTCCATATCTGCTATACTGGTATCTCCTCCTAAGCCTAAGATCGTAGCTGCTGTTAATAGCGTTATAACTAGTGCTTTAGGTAGCATGTTATTCAACTTTATTAATACTATAACTAGGTAGTAAATGTATAACAGAACCTTGTAGCAGTAACTATAGTAGATTTATTAATAGGCTAGGCGTGTAGATAATAATAGGCTAACAACATAATAATAACTGGTGGAGTGGTTGCCTAATAAATTAACTCTAATAATATTCTAAGATTTACTATAAAGAGAGAACTATCTAGGTAGGGACTATGGTCCTTTAAATACACATCCATACTCCTAAGAAACCCTCTCTTATACGTAAGGTATATATACTTTATCTACTCTGTTATAGATTATATAGATTATATAGATTACACAGATTATATTATGTAACTTAGTTACTATTCCTAATTATATAGTTCTACCGGCTCTATTCTGGACCGTGCCTATATTAACTAACTAGCTTTTTCCAACTCCTCTCTAAGTAGTTATAATATTGTACTTAAAGCGTCCGTAACATCTATAAGGAGATTATTTACACAATTAGTGCATTTATAAATCTCCTAAGTTAGGGAGATAAATAGCTACTTTTTTAATAGATATTTACCTATAGACTCCCTATAGAAGAAGAAGACCAAATAAGTTAGCTAAGATTTTACCCCTATAATAAATTACTTTAGTTATATACGTATTAGTGCAAACAATTTGCCAATACCCGATTAGGTATTTCTCTTCCCTTCTAATATTTAAGCGATTTAGCCCTTGCAGCTTATAGAGTTAGATTCTCCTACACCATTATCCCTTACTAGACATATTTTTTAGGGCCTATTATTAACACTAATAGTTAAAGGCTAGTCTTGGCACCTAGGCGTTCCGCCCACTTAAATAAAATGCCTAAATTAGTAAGGGGTAGGTTTTGGTCGCTCTTTAAAGGAGGGGTTTCCAGCTATAGAAAATAAGCATTTAAAGTAATAATGTTACGGCATACCTAGTAATAATACCCTTTTAAATAAATTAAACAAAAGTTATATTACACATTCAGCTATAATAGGGGAGATAATCTATTAAGTACTGCTATACTATTACTAAGTCACATCTAGGAGCTTCTTAAGGCCTACAGTATATCCAAATTCTATGTTTTAATGTCTCCTATCCTTCCTATAATATTTTCTTAGTAAATATCTCTTATTAGGTCTTACCTTAAATAAGATTAAGCAGCATCTCCTTTAAACATTGGACTTTCTCCAAATTGTTATAAGCATTATAGTAATTAATAAGGTTTTGGAAAGCCTTATCTTCTTTATTATCTGTTATTAACCTATAGCCTTTAAAATAAGAGTAAAAAATATTATGTTGTCTCTCAAATTCCTTCTTCTAGTTATTGCTGATTTTACTCTATTTTAGCATTAAAAGCTAGATTAGCTGCAATATATAAAGCTATAAAAACTTATATATAAAGGCTAGCAATTATTCTATATATTATACACGGAATATATTGCTAGGGATATAATTTTATAGATGTTAGAAACGCTAGGGGAGTGTTCTTAGAGCTAAGCATATAATTGTCTTTAATTAACTGTATACTATATTCTTAACCTTAACTTAAATAAACTAAAAGACTAAAAATGTTAAAGAGCAAAGAGATTTATGTAAAAGTATGTGTAGGTCTAAAATTAGAGGCTTTAAATAACCTAGAAAATAAAAATAGAATGCTAATTACCTGCAAAAAAATTTATTAGCGGGCTATTGCAGGTATAAAGGCGTTTAGATAGCTAAGCTGGCAAGTACTAGAGTACTAGATTATACTAATATCCTCTTAACTCTAAGCTAAGTAATAGGCTTAAAGTATAGGGCTGTATACTAGGGCTTAGTTTTGGCCCTACTTATATGCAGAAGCTAGATATACATCTTATATTAATAAGTAGGAGGGAGTTAAGTCGTAGGGCGTATACCATTTTATCTGTAACGCATCTTACAGCCTATATACTAATTGCCGGTTTATATTATTTATATAGTATATAAAATGGGTGCTATAGGATATGTAGCAGCAAAATAAGGTATATTGTCTATGTGCGCGCCTTAGCTATAAGATTACTATACAGCTTGTATTTAGAAGGCTAATAAGAAAAGATAGAATAAAATGGAATAAAATGGAAAGGGGATTATATTACTATAATAACCTTAGCTAATCCTTAGCTAATATATAGCTTATAGAATAGTACAGTGTAAGCCAGATGTTAATATATTAATCGCATCCATTTTATTTCACTTTACTCTATTCCTTTTATAACATAACTATAGCCAAATTATCTTTTAATTTCCAAGTAGAAAACGCTAGTATATTTTAACTAAGTTAAATATAATAAAGCCTTATAGGAAATACTACGGTGGGCTTATTATTAGGCTAGGTGTATAAGTAAACAGAAAGCTAAATAACGTAATAGTATAAAGTATAACTAGTGGAGTGGTTACCTAATAGATTAACTCTAATTATATTCTGAGATTTACTATAAGGAAGAGAACTCTCTAGGTAAAAACTGTGGTCCTTTAAATACACATCCGTACTTCTAAGAAAGTTATTACTCTATCTACTCTATCTGCTCTATAATAGATTATATAGATTATATAGATTATATAGATTATATTACGTAACCTAACTACTATTCCTCGTTATATGGCTCTACTAGTTCCATCCTAGACCGTACCTTAATTAACTAACTAGCTTCCTCTATCTCTTTTCTAAGTAGCCGTAATATTATACTTAAAGCGTCCGTAACACTATCTCCCTTCTCTTTATCTTCGTTCTTAAAGATTTCCAATATCTTTAAGTTATCTACTAGAGGTGTAATGTCCGTCTAACTAGCTTAGTTAATATCTTTACTTACTATACCTAAAGCTCCTTCTTCTTCTTCTACTACTTGTTAGTCTTGTACTATTGCTGTAATACTATCTCTTAGTAAGATAATGCCATCTCTATATTCTCGTTATGTAAAAGAGGGGTTAGTTTATATTACGTTGGTAAGCCCTTTGTCCTAACTAGTGGTCTTAGTAATAAATGCATGCATATTTTAGCCAAATATTTATTTAATTCATAAACGCGCCAAAAATATTCACGATTTGAATGCATATAATGAATATAGCTTAGGTAATCTCTATTCATTATATGCATTTAAATTATGAATATTTTTGGCGCGCTTATAAATTAAATGAATATTTGGCTAAAATATACATGTATTTATTACTAAAACTAGTGATAAAAGTTTTAAAAAATCTATATATATATTCATAAGCTTATAAATAATTTAATTTATAAGGGAAAAAAAATCAATGCATATTATTCGTTATGAATGAATATATTTATAAAAATGAATGAATAAAAATATTCTTAAGACCACTGGTCCTAACAACCGTCCTCTTATTTAGAGTGCACTAAGGCGAACATATAATTGTCTTACGATGTTTATTCCACCTCTAACGCTAAATATACGCGTTCTATTACTCTTAACAGTCTTTAAGTACCCTTATTAATTGCTACTAGGGTTTTAGGTTTAATCTGCTGCTATAAAGCTTAATAATAAACTCTTGGTGGCTTTGGCTAAGCTTTATTATTCGCATAACGCTAAGAAGGAGGCGGCTGATGCTTAATAACGGGCCCTTAAATCTCGTCTTGCTACGTTAGCTTAACTAATTTATCTTAAGAAGGTTTATAAGAAGGTTTATTCTAAGAAGTGGAAATTTATAGAATAAGGTTTATAGGAACTTGGTAATAAAAAAACAGATTCTCTTCTAACAGAGAGAAAAATAACTCTAAATACCTTAGTAGCTACTCCTCTTAGGTCCCCCTTAGATAACTTATTCTTTAGTAATCCTTCTTTATTAATACTACCTAACCTAATTTCCTCTAATACTCCTATACCTTTCTTATAGCGTTTTTTAAGTTATTTAATAGTTCCTAGGTAGTCTCTTTATAGCCTATCTACTTTACTTTATACCACGTTTTATTATTAATATCCTTATAACTAATAACCTTTAAAACTTCCTATTTGTCTTATTCTTGTCCTTTATACATATCTGTCTTATAGACTAGTGGCTTAATACTTCCGTATACTGGCTCTAGTATTATAATATGCGATATAGGGTAGATCTTTATTTTCTCTATTAAGTCTAACTTGTACGTAACTTCTAAGATTTTTATCTTAGCCGTAAATGGTTCTAATCTAACGTAGTCTAACTTCTTACTTAGTTATTAACTTTTAAAATTTTTATATAGTAGCCACACTTTATCTCCATCCTTAAGAGCTGGTCCTCTAGATCTTTTAGCATTATAGTACTTTTTTATTCTTTCTTATCCTAGTTTAGCTATGCTTTTAAGGTGGTCGTAAAGACCTATTAATGTCTCCATTCTTTCTTTAGCTATGCTACTCGTTTTCTTTACTTATTATAGCGTTAACAACGTTTTTAGCTTATAGCCGTAATTTGCCTTAAAGGGTAACGTGCCTATCCCTTTCTGTGGTGTTATATTATATATAAACTATATAACTAGTAGTAATAATACCCAATTATTCTATGCATAATTGACGTAATATCTTAGATCCTGTTTTAAACCTTTCTATTTAACTGTCTATCTATAGGTAATATATAGTTAATATTACTGCTTAAACCTCCTATTCTACTAAAAATACCTTTTAGAATGCTGCTATAAACCTTAAATCTCTATCTAATATAACTTTTATTAGTACTCTATATCTTATAAACACTTCTTTAACATAGATTCTAGCTATATCCTTCGCTAAGATTTCTTCTGTGCTGTCACGGGACTGCCCGCGACACGCGCTACGCTAGACGCGTAGCTGTTTCCTTTCCTTGTTTGGTATCGCTCGGTAGATAGTTTCTCCGTCCCGTCGCCCCTATATAGATTCAGCCGCAGCCGCATTCCTGTTAGCTCTCTAGCAATCCTCTTAAGTCTCCACGACAGCCGTACGTAGCTATCAATTCTTCGAATCTGATGCTTGCCCATCTAGCGTTCGCATGTGATACATCGTTTTCGTGACATATGCACGCTATAAAGTATCCCCACTTTATTAGCTTATCCACTATTACTAAGATTATATTATAATCTTGTCTGGTAATAGAATTTCTTAACTTTAGTAACTTAATAATAAAGTTCTATAATATAACCTCCTATAGTCTCTCTGGTATCTTAATAGGTTATAGCCCTCTATACAGCTTATACCTTATTAGTTTATTCCTTTAGTAATCTAAACACTCCTTTATAACTTGTCGTGCTAGTCCCTAAATTTCTTAAATAATATATTCTTCTTAAAGTCTTAATACTAAGCCTATAGCTCTATTGTGTCCTTATGTTATTCCTTTATAAAAGTCCCTAATAAACTCTTTTGTGACTTCCTTTGGAACATATATAGCCTCTCTTTACTCGTACTATTCTAACTCTAAATCCTTAGTCTATGCTTCTTAAATCCTCTATAACTATATACTTTCTAGTGCCTTATAGATCTAACTATTTTCTTTGGTTACTATAAGCTTGGGATAATTATACCTAATTAATCCATCCTCGTCTTTTCTTAAAAGTGCCCCTAAAGGCTTATCTTTATTTTACAACTCCGTTTTTCTACTAAGTACGTCTACTTTTACGTTTTTAGTACCCTTAGTATACTAAATTTCGAAGTAATACCCTGTAAGCATTTCGGCCCATCTAACTTATCTTTAGTTTAGTTTTTTTATTATTAGGAATCCTATTAGGTTCTTATAATCCGTCTTAACTATAAATAGTTTCTCTATACCTTATAAGAATGCTCTTTATTTTTTTTTAAGTACTATAACTATTCCTAACAACTCCTTGTTATAAATGTTATAGTTTAACTCCGCTAGTGTTATTTTTCTACTATAGTACGCTACTAGGTACTAACCGTCTTGGTGTCTTTATAGTAGGTATACTCCTAATATAAAGTCTAATACGTCCGTCTCTATAACCATGTCTAACTATAGTTAATAGATTTTAAGAATTGGTTCCTATGTAAATAACTCCTTAAGTTCCTTAAACAACTTTTTTTATTCCTTATTCTATACCCACGGTTTCTCTTTTTTTATAAGTCTTATAAATAGCTTAATATTCTTTAACTATTATGCAATAAACCTCCTATAGTAATTATAAAACCATAGAAACGACCTTAACTGCGTAATATTCTCTAGTTCTTACCAATTTACTATAGCTTCTACTTTCTTTGGGTCTATACTAATTTTTCCTAATTTGATAATAAATCCTATAAAATTGGTTTTTCTTATAAAGAACTCGCATTTCTTAATTACTACTAGCATTTGTTCTTCTTATAGTCTTTTTAAGACCTACTTAACATACTCTCTATACTCTTCTTTATTTGCTAAGTAAACAATAATATTATTAAGGTATACCATAATAAATTTATCTAGGTGTTCTCCTAATACACTATTAATTCTTTTCTAAAACGTTGCTGGTATATTTATAAGTCCAAACTATATAACTAACGGTTTGTATAGTCCTTCCTTTAATCTAAAAGCTACCTTTTATTTATCGCCTTCCTTAATTCTAATCTAATAGTACACCTACTTTAAATCTATCTTTATAAAGATTTTTACGTTGCCTATTCTATCTTAGATTTCGCTAATTAAGGGTAAAGGATACCTATCCTTTCTAGTAATGCTGTTTAACTATTTATAGTTAATATACATCCTAAGTTTTCCGTTTTTCTTTAAGATAAACAACACTAAATATCCTACTAATAACTGCAACGGTTTAATATATCCCTTTTATAAGTTCTTTTAGACAAACTCCTTAAGTGCCACTAACTCTATTTTAGTAAGCTTATAGATTAAAAAGAACTTTAGACTAGTTCTAGGTTCTAATTCTATTTTATAGTCCTATACTATATACTCTAACAGCTTTTTACTTTCTAGGCTCTATAACTTTTTGCCGTACTTATAGTATCTTTTTAGTATATAACTTAAGCCTCGCTTAGTCTCTTTATATATTGCTCCAACCTAGTACTATACTATCTTAGTTTATTATTGCATCTTACGTCATTATATATCTCTAATATCGACTTAACCTATAACCTAATTAATCTTTAGATTATATTCCTGTAACTAAGGCATCCCTAATATTACCTTATTCTTTCCCAATAGTAGAATATTAAAAGATATTTTAATTTATCTCCCTTTAATAGTTAACTAAATAGGTCCAGTTTTGAGATTAATAATGCCTCCTTTATAGGCTATTAGATCTTTTAAAATTATTATTAACAGATATAGGTATTCTTTCTGTCTATATAGTAACCCCATCCTTTTTACTGCTGCTAGTAATATATAGTTTCTTATAGCTCCACTATCCACTAGCGCCTTAAACTTTTAATTTTCCTAACTTACTTATAAATTTAGGTGTTGTTCTATAATTCCTTTAAGGGTCTAAGGCTCTACTACTAGCTCCCTCTAATCCTATAGGCCTCCTCTTTTTCTAACTATTAGTTATCTAATCCTAACTATACTTAGTCCTTCTACAGCCAATACTTAGTTTATTTCTTTTCCTCTACATGCCATAGATAAGTATTCTCTAGGCACTTCTACCACTATTGTCCGTTTAGGTATTCTTCCATAAGAAACCTTTCTAGTTAAAGTATTAAGTCTCCTAACTTCTAAACTTCTACTAAATGCTAGCTATATATAAACTTAGCATTTCTAAACCTTTGTTTATCTAGTGCCTAATACATCCTTATTAGGTACTTATGATTTTTTTATGCTTAGTATATACTACACATATTATCTATATATGCGATCTACGCTAATATATAACGCGCTAGGTGTTTTAGGTTAACTTACGCCTTATTCTTAGGCTTTAGTTTAAACCTCTTCTATATTAATCTATACGTTGCTATATTATTTACTAGTACTACTACTTATATTATTTACTAGTACTACTACTTATATTATTTCTCTTAGTCTATATCTTATTCTTCTAGATCCTTTAATATTATTACTAATACGCCCTTAATATAACTTATCTGTTTTTCTGTTATTACTTTATCGGATATAACTCTCTTATCTAGCTATATATAGAAATCTTCCTACTTATTATTATGCCACTGCTTATACTACTTTTAGTATAGCTCTATAAGCGTATACAATTTATCTATAAGGAAGTATCTTTCTATTACTGCTTAATAATAGCCCTTTATGTATCGTTCTATAAATCTAGTTGGAATTTCTAGATCCTCTTCTTATTCTAGTTTGTCTAGCTACTTAGCTCTAGGTATACCTGCCCTTAGCCTATTAGTAACTTTTTATATAGGTACTCTATCCCTTAAACGACTTAGTATACATGATCTTAAATCTAGTTTCTGCTCTATCTATGCAAAGATTTATTATCTAAACTCTTCTATAGTTTTTTTTGGGTTAATATCTCCTAAATAGATTACTGAAGTCTTTATACTTCTTAACTGTTATATTAACTTTTTAATCTTTAGGCTAAATTCTCTATTCACCTGAAATCTTTATGGACCTTATTTATTCTTTAAAATCTTAGCTCCTTAGAAATCTCCGTCCCAAGCTTATTCGTTTGTTTTTAAACTAAGCTACTGCCCTTTCCTATTGGTTTTCGTCCATTATAGGTTCTTAGGTATATCTTATCTTATCTTAAGAATCTTAAGCCTATAGCCTTTTGCCTTTATTAAGTGGTAAGCTAGCACTAGTAGTTATCTGCTTACTTAATTGTCTATAAATATTGCTCCTTCCGTCTTATAAAGCGATAGATGCCATATCTAATAGTATTATAATACCCGTTACTAAACCGCGTTCTATAGTAGTCTTAGTCTCTGCTTCTATTACGTTATTAAGGGTTAAGTACTTCTAGTTAGTCCCTTTTTTTTCCTCGCCGCTATTAATTAATAAGTACTCTAACTCCATTATTATTGCTACTAATCGTTATCTATATATTATTATAATATCTTAATCTAGCTTATAGAGTTGATCTTATTCTTTATCTAACTCTTTAGTTCCCTTAAGTTCTCTTAACTCTAGTTCTTATAGCCAATAGCTTACGCTATACTTAGCGTTCTTATAAATTTGGTATACGTTATTATAGTAAAACGCGAAATACTTAACCGAATACTTCTTAGTCCTGCGCAATATACTTATATCCGCTTTATTATACTCTAATAACTTAGTGCTCTTTACCATATAGTTACTCTAACCACCTCTATAGTCTCTAGCGAAATAACTCTATTTTCCGCAATTTATATAAGCTCTATCTTTAAACCATTGCTTTTATTATAGAGTCTGCCTAAATGTCTTTTACTACTAGGGTCCCTAGTTTAGCCTCTACTCTGTGGTCCTATAATTACTTAATCCTTAACCTTTAGGTTTCCATAGTTTTCTATTCCATCTTTTAGATTCTTTAGTACCGCTTAAGTCCATTAACTCTAGCCCACCATTCTATAGTTTATAACTCTGCGTTTGCTATTACATATTGTACGCCTTACATAACTATAGAACTCTATTTTACCCTTTCTTAGCTTATTCCCTTTAATAGATCCTATTATTAATCTTAATTAACTAATCTATTAACTCTTATAGAGTTTCTATATCTTTTATTAGGATAATTACGTTCTAGACTTTAACCTTAAATCCCTGTTTATACTATGCTATAAGCGCCTTATTATTCCATTTAACCTACATTGCGAGCATCTAAAACTATGTGGTATACTTAATTGCTAAAGTTCGTTGTACTAGGTTTTAAAGCTTCCTCTCTACCGTTGTAGTTGCCTTAGAATTGCTAAACATTTATATTAACCTCTCTACGAACCTGTTCTAGTTAGTAAACATAAACCATATATCTTGGTTAGTAGTTATTATTCTATTTATCAGGATTTTAGTAAGGTAAGATTTAAACTACTTAAGTGCTCTTCCGGTTAGGAATAGTCCTGCATACGCCACTTAGTCTATAGGTATTGCTAGCTTCGCCCCCTCTTATATAACCTTAAAGTATATTTATATAAGGAACCCTTTAAGCTTTAACTTCTCCCCTAAGAATCGTTTAATTAATAGTAACTTAACCTTAGCTGCTCCGATGCTATTAATTTAATCTTTAAGTATTTAATTATTATCTATTAACCAATTAACTATTTCCTATAGTTAACCTACTATAACGAGCTATAAATTAGTATCTCTTATACTACTGTCTCCTCCTAAACCTAAGGTCATAGCTGCCGTTAACGGCGTCGTAACTAGTGCTTTTGGTAGCATATTATTTGACTTTATTAATACTATAACTAAGTAGTAAATATATAACAAAGTCTTATAGGAAATACCATGGTGGACTTATTATTAGGCTAGGTGTGTAGGTAAATAGGAAGTTAAATAATATAACAGTACAAAGTATAACTAGTGAAGTGGTTGCCTAACAGATTAACTCTAATTGTATTCTAAGATTTACTACAAGAAAGAGAACTATCTAGGTAGGGACTGTGGTCCTTTAAATACACATCCATACTCCTAAGAAAGATATTACTCTATCTGCTCTATCTGCTCTATTCGCTTTATAATAGATCTTATAGATTATATAGATTATATTATATGACCTAACTACCATTCCTCGTTATATAGCTCCACTAGTTCTACCCTAGACCATGCCTTAATTAACCAACTAGCTTCCTTTATCTCTTTTCCAAGTAGCCGTAATATTGTACTTAAAGCGTCCGTAATATTAAAGAGGGTAGGCCTATTACAAAATAAAACAATATTTTGCTATTCCTACTATAGTCTCTACTTGCTTAATTTATAGCAAGCTATAAAGCATTTATAAGGATCTAGGCCTTTCCTTAGATAAACTTATTTATTACCTTAAAAGCGATAATAGGAGGTAGATCTATGCTAATAACCTAGAATTTTTTTAATTTCTTATAGACTTAAAACATATGCTACTTTAGCGACTATTGGTTATATTTAAAACCAAGGTACTTATAGACTTATACCTTAAGAATATAAATACGTTATTCTATAGTGTTTTCTCTTTAGTTAAATTATTTCTCTATATATTATATACAGCAGTTATTCGTCTATTCTAGTATAGTAAGGTAGGGTAGTTAGGTTATATAAGGGGGCTTAGACTTATAGCTACGCTTATAGGGCTGTTTATATGGAAACTTCTCTAAGTATATATAAGGGGGCTTTAAGTCATTGTAAAGTTCATAGGGGTCTTTATATAGGAATTTCTTTAATATTTCTAAATCTGGCCTTATATATTCCTTTAGTTTCTAGTTTTGGTATTTTTATAATATTTACTTCCTATTAATTACGCGCTGGGTATAAATAGGTGCTGGGCTAAACTATATAGCCTCTAACTTAGCTCGTATAACTACCTAGCCCGTACGACCAAAGCCGCAATGTTAATTGCGTACTAGTATAAATAAGCATTCTGCACGGATTATACGGCTTTAATATTATAAGCTTGGTAATTATATAAGCCTAGGAATCCTATAGGATAGACTTATATTTAGACCCCTGCTATTACCTAGCTCGTATAATTGCTAAACTTACGCGATTACCCTACTTATATAATTACCCTATACTAGCCCTTCTAATAGGGGGCATAGATTAATACACAGCTGTATAGCGTTGCATCATCACTCCACTCCGCTCTACTTTACTTCACTTTATATACCTACCTACTTTACCTTACTTTATCTACCTTACTTTACTTTACTTACTTTTCTTCTCCCTACTATTTAAGCCTTTCTATAGATTGCTCTATAGCTCCTACCCCTGCGCTTATAGACTATACTAGCCTTATTACTATACTTAATAATAGAATTTAAAGGGGTTTAAGCGGATTCTCCCCCCTAGAAGATTTTAAGGAAAATAGATTATTAAAGGCAGTAGCCGTTATTAGGGAGGACCTGGATATAATTATTGGTAATAATTACCCCAAAAAAGCCAGGACAATTCTTGTTAAGCTCTTATCTATTTCCCTTAAAGTCTTCTTTCTATACGCTATTAGCACTACCCTAAATGCGCTTAGTAAACTATATTAGAACCTATACGGCAAACGGGTATACGCTATAACTACTAATATCTACGCTAATGCTATCCCCAAGTAGTAGCGCACTATAGCTAAGCCGGAGGGCCTAGCTCAGGCGATTAAGTACTATACTACTTAGCTCCCTACACCGCTAAACTGGCCAGAGAGCCTAGACTAGGAGACGGAACACTATAACAATCTACTCTTTGGCGCAATGCCGCAGGTATGGGTGTTTTTAATAATGCCCCTGTATAACCTACTAGATTTTTTAAAGAATAAATATATAGACGCACTAGTGTAGATTAACTGCCTATTTAATAAGTACTCTCTACCCTTTATTAAGTTTAAACCAGTAGAATAGGGTATAAGGATGGAGTTCGGCCTAGGTATTATAAAGGTAGTTATAGAGCACGGCATGTAGAGGGAGGCTACTTATATTTAGCTAGCAGAATAAAGCTAGTAGTATATTTTATTACATTAATATAAGATAATACGTTGGCCTGCCTAGTGTTATGCACTAGTTACTAGCGTTTACAATAAGGAGGAAATGCTTATCCTTAAGATGCCGCCCTATCTCCACGTTTTCCGTTTTAATATTACTGTACATTTTACTACCTACTTACACCACGCCGTTCTTACTATATACCCTAACCACTACACTATAGAGCTTCTGCCCCTATAGTAGGCCCTTTTAAAAAGAGGAAAACTAACCTATTTTAACCTTCTAGTCTTTAAGTATTATAGGGTTAGTGGACAGGAACTAGCGTACTAATTATTAATGCTCTTATAAGGGGGAAAGATATATAGGGAATAGGGGTTTAAGAAGACTTACCTTATCTTAGATTAGCTGCTAAAGCGCTATATTATTCCGCGCAATATTATTTACAACTAGCGTCTTTCTGTCTATACTAGGATATAGAAGCGAATCTTATTAATAGAGTTTTAATAGCCACCGCTATAGGTCTATAGCCCTAAAGTGACTTAGTTAGTTAGTAGTATTTTATATATAGAGATGAACCCTAAAGCGATTACAACCTTATAAAGATTAGAAGTTTTAAATATAGTTTTACTAGTAAGATAGGTACTTTTTAAGAAGTCCTAACGGAAAGGCAACTACTTATATAGCTGCCTGCAGCAAACTTTTGCTCTACTAAGTAGGGCGATATATATACTAAATAAGCGCGATACCAAAGGTGTAATTAGGTTAGTTAGGTAAAGTAAAGTAGAGTAAAGTAGAGTATAGGAGAAGGAAAGTAGTAGCGTAGGGGGAAGGGGGGAGGGCATATACCGTACTGTAGGGGATAGGAGAAGTAAAGTAAAGTAGAGAAAAAGTAAAGTAAGATGGGAACCTATATTATTAACAAATTAGTGATGTCCAGCTTTAGCCTTATATATTTTAGCTATAACAATAGGCTAAAAAGCCAGCTAGCAAAGGCCCTAAGGATTTAAAGATCCTTCTCTACTAGGTAGATCCTAAATTATTAAGCTTAAATCCTACCTTTTATAGTACCTAGAGCAAGGCATATCCCTAGCATTAGCTTACCTTACTTTAGTAGGAAGTAAGATAACTATAATACGCCAAAGATGCTATATATAGATATTCTATATCTTATACCTACTGGGGGAAGTAAGATTAAGTAGTTATAGTCTGGCTGTCTCTATATTATAGAACTACTAGGAAGGGGTTTTATAATTAGCAGTTGCATTTAAAAAGGTATATATTTCCTATAGCATTCTAAAGCTTATATCCTTTATTAAAGTTTACTATAAGCACCCTATCTATTATTAAATATTAAACTATACCTTTACGTCCCTTATATCCGCAAATACCCTTATTAGGCTAGTATTTAGCAATATCTATAACGCCCTTATATCTTAGCGCCAGAATAACTAGGTAGATAGCGCTTAAGCCGCCCTTTACCACATACTTATTAAGCCTAAGTAGATATATAATAATAAGATAGTTTACCTTTAACGTAAGATAGAATATACTAAGTATAATACTAATAGTAAAGTAAGCAAGACCCTTATAGAGCCAGATACTAACACTAAGGAGTAGCTTTAAAAGCTTGGCATAGTCTAGGTTGGCTATTATCTGCTAGGGCTATAGTCTCTACTAGCTATACTAGAGAGGGGATAGGCGGTAGAAAAGGGCCCCTTAGAAAATATATCTATTAACCTACTTTTCTATACTAGGTCTTTTATAAAGTTATATAATATTAACCTCTAGAACCCCTATATATAGTTTAACTTCTTTTCTAAAAGTAAGGGCCTCTATATTATAGGCTACTCTAGGTCTCTATTAGCGCAGCTAACGGTTAATAATAACGCAGCTATGCGGTAGCTGTATTACTTAAACCAGTATAGTATAAAGATACTACTTAATAAGCTTAAATACTACTTCTAGTGGACAGAATTTGCTACTAAAGATAACTTTAAGAAAGCTCGCAGACGCTATATGGCTTACGCTCTTAGTAGGCTAGTAGCTGCTAATATTAATATTAAGATGCCAACCTTACTCCCTAATAAGAGAATAATGGGTAGGTAGATATTAGAAGATACTTTAGGTACGGGCGGTTATGGAAGAGTATTTTTTACCTTAAATTAGTTAGCCAATATAGCCGCTGTTAAGGTAGTAGAGCGGACTTCCTAAAATTGTTATAGTGTGGATAAAGAGATTAAGATACTTTAGGAAGTAACTAATCTTATATAGAAGTTAGATAATAGTAANNNAATTNTNTATATNGNAGAGGTAATCTACTCTAATAGTAAGGAGTTCTCCTTTAAGACGGCCTTTAATAATATTGCTATTATCCTAAAGCTAATAACACCCTAGACCTTTAGCGACTTAGTAGGGACTTAGAGCAAGGGGTAAGCCTCTTATATTTTTAAAATTATAGTTTAAAAGAATATAGCTAATGTATAAGCTTAATAGAGGGTATAAGGGTATAATAATAGAGGCAACAACTACATTCTGCGCCGCACTACTAGGTGTTAAAGTTATATATAACAGACGCTAGCTGCACTATAACCTAAAGTTAACTAATATCGGCCTTATTGGCAAGCCGCTCTATTTTATCCTACTAGATATTAGTATATCTAGGCATATCTAGGTAGGTAGGTTGTTATAGCCTAAGCTAGGTACAGTTAGTATAATTAGCTATTTTACTTCTAAGCTTAAGCTAGAGGACTATAATTACTCTATTAATATCTGGTCTATAGGTATTATCTTATTTAAGCTAATATATAACTACTACTTATAAAAGTTCTCTATTAACCTATAGCGCGATAGCAAAAATAATAAGAAGCTGCGCCCTTCCTTTTAGAAGAGTTATTAGAATGCTATTAATAAAATAGCCAGAGATTATAAAAGTGCGTACGCGTCGCTGGCTAGAGGCTATATATATTATAAGTGTTCTATATTATAGAGCTTTAATAGCTTTTAGTAGCAGATAGGCTAATCTAAACTTATAGTTAGCGGTCTTTTTATTAAGATAGTAAGATACTAGTAGGCAGTAAATAACTATATATAGCGCCCTAATATTAATAAGGTTCTCTAGTACCTAATTTAGGGCCTACTACTACCTAAATCTCTATAGGTAAAGAGATAATGGTTAAAATATAGCCTTAAAGATGGGGAGGTATAAGCGAGCGTTATTTAGAAGGCTACCTAGCTAGTATATTATAGTTATGCAAAAGAGAGATTGGTAGCACTAGTATATATACTATATCCAGTGCCTATAGCAATTAAATTCCCGTTTCTCTTAATAATAATACCGCTGCCCTATATTCTATTACTTCTAACTATACTTAGGCCTAGGGTTTATGCCACCCCCTTATTGTGCCCTATATATTAGATTACGTAATAACGCCTCCTTACCGCGCCTGTGCTAACTTATGGATTTCCAACCTTATTTAAAGGCTTATCTCCCTAACCTCCACCCAAAACAGCCTAACTTATGACGTCCCTATATATAGCTATTACTGGCCATAACATCGCGGCTAGATAGCCTACCTACTACTATAGCTAGCTAAGATCTGCTTATTATAAGCCTATATCCTTTTAATTTAGTTTTATATTACGGCTTATTAAACTAATAGTAGCGCGAACTTGTAGAACTACCTTAATATTATTACTACTTAAGGTGCCTACCTTGTTCCTTATACGGGTATACCGGTATTCTAAAAAGCCTATAATAACTAATTCGCTGCCGCACTTAAATAGTACCTTAATGCGGTTATTACTAAATAGATATATAGAAGTGTTATATATTATGGCACCGTTAATAAATGGCCTATAGGGCATACGCCACTAGAGGTTAAAGAGAAGCGTAAGGCCAAATTAAAGGCGTAGGAAGAGCTTAAGGGGGCTACCTCTAATAATAGTAGCAATAATGACGATAATAATAAAGATAAAGGTAGTAATGATATTAACGCCAGAGTTGGTCTGGGGAAACTAGTGGTAGCACTAGACCGGCCCTAGAGGCTATGGAGGCTATGCTAAGTAGACTGGCTCCTAATACTACCGCTATTTACTAAAAGCCCTCTGGCCATACTATATAGGAGGAAGTAGTAGAGGATATCTAGGGAAGATAAGGAGGAGAAAGAGCGCCCCGCTAAGAAGTACGTTAGCTTTACTTAAGAAGTCTCCGCCGCTATAGAAGATGCTATGCCTAATATAGTACGGTAGAAGGCCCGGAAGCGGCGACGGACTCTTAACGCAGGCGATAAAGAGGAGGGGGATAAGAAGCGGCCAAGTAAGGTGCGAGTTACTACTACTTGCCCTAGCAGCATATAGCTGTAGAGACTACGACTACGGCCAAGATAACTAGCTAGTTAACGATGCCACGATTGTTGCAATAGGGCGGCTAGGCTAGCCGCTTACGCGCTTATAATATTGCGCTACGCCGCTCTCAGACGTAATTTTAGTAGTGCACTATGTATATAATTAGCGTCCCTTACGGACTAATTAAAAATCTATACTAATAGAATTATATCTAAGCTTACTAAGGTAAGTATAAGCGAAACGCAAGGAGGATTAGCGTAGAAAAGTTAAACTAATTTGATGTGGCTTAGACTAAGGCTTTATAGGGCTTAGTTAAATGCTAAGCCCTAATGACCTAAAGTGCGGGTATATTATTTGCAGTCTCTAGTTATATAGGCTAAAAACGTAGTGCGTATATGGGATTCTAATATTACTGGAAAGTTGTAGGCAGTATTTATTAGTCTATAACTAATTATACTTATTAGTTTTAGTTTATTCCGCAATATATAAGGCTCTAATATAATAGGGCTTATGCAGTAAGGCTGAGGGGGCGCCTATAAACAATTACGTGGGTGGTCCTAAAGTTAACCTCTTTTTGTAGCGGTTAATTGACCTATTTTCTAAAAATAGGATCCAGTTCCTAGAACTGGATCCGGTTTTTAGAATTATGCCCTTTTTATAGTAGTTAATTGGCCTACACCCCAAAACCGGAACCAGGATCCAGTCCCCAAAACTAGATCCAGTTTTAAGATTGCAATTTAAGCTAGAACTGAAAATAGTCCGTTTAGCTTAATACTATATACCTTTTTGGTTATATTTGGTATATTTAGAACCTAGAATTAGGATACAGTCTTAGATCCTCTATTTATTCTCAATATTTCTACCCTATTAATATAAAATTCAGAGTTAATCTATACCTTAGTTACCCTATAAAACGCTAGCAGGCCATTAATTATCTAGTACTATAGTGATATATCTAAGGCAAAGGTCACTACTAAGGTTAAAGCGAGCTATAAATAAGAATTTTTAAAAGTAAAAGGAGACCTTTTTATAAAAGGCTAATAGATTAAAGCGAGACTATAACGTAGATTGCTATATCCTAATACGGTATAACGGTCGATTTTATACCTATATATCTATAGATTAACCTTTATAGCCTCCAAATCCATAAGACTTAGTAGGCTCTCCCCCCTCTATTACTATTATAGGACTACTAACTGCTTTTAAAGGAAAAGTTCTATCCTGTAATAGTTAAGAAGACGCTAGTACATTTTAACTATATTAAAGAGGGTAGACCAATAGAGGCTAATTTAGGGACATCCGGATTAAAAAGCGATAAGTCTTTTCTTTATAGAGGACTAAACAAGTTATAGGCTAGCTAACTTATTGCTACTAAGTATATAAATGTTACGGGACGTAGGCAGTGGCTATAAAGCGTATATATTCGAGGAGTCTACAAGACGTTACGCGATCGATCGTAAGGGTCGAGGGCGTAAGGAGGTAATATACCTACGCGTAGCTGATATAAGCTATACGCGAGGTATACGCGAGAGCACGGGGCTCTCCTATAGAGGCCCCTGCGGTAGGGTTCTATAACACTACCCCCCCTCTTATAGAGGCGGAGCTCCGGTGACGCTGTGGTTACTATATATATATAAAAGAGACACTTAAGGTATAAAAAAGAAGAAAAAAGGGGGGTATTGCTGAAGGCTTAGAACAACGTTATGTAATAGGGCTTGGCATCTAAGAATCCGACTAATTAGATAACTTTAACCGCCGGTTAAAGTTTCTGGATATTTTAACAATATTCTAGTTACGTAATCGTACTTTACCATAATCTAACGGCAATTTAACGGCAATTTACCTTTACGTGGTAATATATAACGGTTTAACTCTATAAGGGCTCCTATAGAGGATTAGGTATAAAGTCTCTGCTTAGGCCCAGTTTCTATAGGTTTGCGTAGTAAAAGTTGCTAATTAGATCCTTTGCATTTTTAAAGTCTTCTTATAGTTACTATTCTGGCTAATCTATATCAAATCCTATATATATAGCTCTATAGTAGAGCCATCGTCCTCTGCCTTTGCCAAAGTATTTAGAGTTAATAATTCGTTTAATAGTCCACTCCTCGTGGTTCTTGTCTTTATTCTTATCTCGGATTAGTACTAGTAGGGGTTTAGGCTATATCTGCCCTAGTAAGGGGTTGGGCTAATAAAGGTATAGTAGCTATAGGTAAAATACGGGCCATATCCCGCGGGTGGCTAGGGTAGGCGGGAGTTCTAGCTTATATACAGCTCCCCTATTAATAACTCATTTAATTAGATAGGGGCCAAGGTTCTTATAATTAAGTAACTTTATAGGCCTTTATGTAGAGATATTGCGTATATCTAGCTATACCTAGTCACCAACACGCATCTCTAGTGGTGGCGTTCTATAATAGTTGGCGAAGTAGGCCTACTTTACTTAAGCCTAGGCCATTTCTCCCTTATAGTAGTTAAGTAGATTTTTTATACGGTCTGCATGCTAGTTGGTAAGTAGCATCTTAAGGCGTTTTCTATATGGCAGTTTCTTATTAATAGGTTCTGGTGGCTCTATGCTAGATTAGGGGTGATAACCCTTATTCGCGAAGAATGGGGTAAGTCCTATAGTGGTTAAGACGTAGTTATTTACTGCGAATTTACCTAGTAGGAGGTAATCTACCCAGTTATCTTAACTATAGGCGACTACCTATTGTAGGTACGCTTTTATACTGGTATTAGCGTTTTCTGGTTACCTAGCAGTTTTATAGTAGAAGGATATAGATATTTTAACGGAGATGCTAAGGCGTTGGCAGATTTGTCTCTATATATTAGAGTTAAATTATATACCTTAGTTGGACGTAATTGAGTTAGGTAGCCTATATAGTTAGTAGACTTTATAAAGGAAGGCGTTAGTAACGTCGCTAACGGCTATGCCTTTGGTTGGGATGTAGTGGCGCTCTTTTATAAGTTGGCATATTATTATAAGGATGTTCTTATAGGTACGGCCATATTATTTATAGGGTGGTAGGTTAATAACGAAATCTATAGCAATATCTGCCTATTGTCGTATAGGTACTGGTAGAGGGTGTAGTAGTCCTTGGTACTTTGTATTAAAGGCCTTAGCGCGTTTATAACTATAGCAGGCGCCTATAAAGCGTTTAACTAAGTCTATTATTTTTAGCTAGAAGTAGTATTGGCTAAGAAGCTTATAGGTTCCTCTTCTACCTAGGTAGCCGCTTAATTGGAGGTCGTAGGCCATTTAGATTAGTTGCCGTTGTAGATTTTTTAAGTTAGGGATAAATAGGCGGCCTCTATAATAGAGCCTATTCTCTTTTACTTCTAAGGCTGCTATATTAATCTGGCCTAAGCTTTAGAGGTTAATAGGCAGCGTATAGGCGCTGGTAGTCTTTGCGGTAATAAGTTAATACAGTAATAGGTTAACAGAGGCGTTATATGCCGTAGTAATAAGTTTGTTAATTTTGGGAGGTAACTCTAGTTCTATAGTATAAAGCTAGGGTATAGTTGGCTCTATTGTAGGTAGTATGCCTAGGGCCAAATTTCGTGCTTTTAGGATCGTCTGTTATTAGAACTAATTGTGGGGGTTATTTTTAGACTAAGGAAGGTCTTGCGAGCGGCGTATTAGGCTATTAGGTTTAGTACCTTATACTCCTAGTCTATATATAATTTTAAAGTTAAAACCAGAGAGGAACTCGTTCTAACGTACTTAGTGTTAGTTTAGCTGCTTCGTGGTTATAAAGTACTTAAGATTATAATAGTCCGTAAGGACTTTAGTTAGCTAGTTAGGCTCTACTAAGGAGAGTTCTAGTTAGAATTCTTTAAACGCTTATATAATTGCAAGAAGTTCTTTATTATAGATCTTATAGTTACACTCTTATAGTGTAAGCTTAGACGAGTAGAATGCGACTAGGTAAAGGAGACCGTCGTCACCTATCTAGAAGAGAATGCCTGCGTTAATGTGGTCTGAGGAGTCGGTTTTAAGGTAGAGTTATTATTCTAGTGTAAAGTAAGCTAGGACAGGTGCTTTAGTAAAGGCGTTTTTAAGGTCTTAGAACGCCTTCTTATATTTAGGCGTCTAGATAAAGCGTAGGTGCGTTTTTCTTCCTTTTGTAGAAAGGCCCTTCGTTTGCATTATTGCTGTAAGTAGTGCTACTACGCCTAAGAAGTTATATATAAATTTCCGATAGAAGTTGGCGAAACTAAGGAAGGCTTATACGTCCTTAATGCAGTTAGGGGCTTGCTATTTAGTAATTGTATATACCTTCTTAGGGTCTATATGGACACCCTTAGTAGTAATAATTAGTTTAAGGTATTTTACTTCTGTAACTAAGAATTCGCATTTCTTTAAATTAATGTAAAGTCCTGCGTCCCTAAGGCGCTGTAAGACCTTTTAAACGTGTTTAGTATACTTAGAGGGGTTATTGTTATAAATAAGTATATTATCTAGGTACGCAGAGTAGAAGTTGTTAAGGTAGTCCTATAAGGCGTTATTAATGTAGCTTTAGAAGATACCTGGGCCGTTATATATGCTAAAGGGTATAACGGTATATTTAAATTAGCCGAAGCGCGATGTAAATGCGGTTTTCTATTTATTACCTTCCCGTATTTAAAGATGGTTAAAGGCGGTAATAATATTAAGCTTAGTATAAATTTTAGCTTGGCTAAGCCGCTTAAGGGTCTTACATATAAGCGGTACTGGGTATTAGTTTTTAATTATAATAGCGTTAAGTCCTTTATAGTTAACGTAGAATTAAATACCTCTTCCTAGCTTCTTAGCGAGAAGGATAGGGGCGGCTGCTAGTAACATACTAGGACGAATAAATCTTTTATTAAGGTGCTTGTTAATATACTTTTTTATAACTAGAAGCTTATCTTTTAATATTAGGTAGGGTCTCTTATAAGGTAGCATTTTTCCTTATTTAATATTAATGGTATAGTTATTAGGTTAATATAGGGGGAGTATATCTACACTCTTTTGTAAGTATATGTCGGTAAAGTTATAGTACCTCTTAGGAAGGAGCTTGCGGAGTTCTTTGTTGGTAAGTCCTTTTTTAAGCTTTATAAACTTCTTAAAGTCTAAAGGTAAAAGTCCGTAGAGTTCTGTAGGGGCGTCGTCTTCTAAAAGGTTAACTATATCTATCCTATTACTATAGAGGACGTGGTTTTGTTCTTTATTAAGCTTATATAGTTATAATTAGGAAGCTATAGTAACGGTCTAGCCTTTCTTATATACTATATAGTAGAAGGCTGGGGCACTTATATAGTAGTAGTTAGTCATAGGTGGGATAATAAGGGGTTCCTTAGGTTGATATCCTGGGGAGTAAATAGAGGCAGCTAGGCTATGCCCTAGGCAAGTCTCTCTACAGTATTTAGAGTTAAAGGTTGCTTCTCTCTTCTTTTAGTTAATGGCGGGGTTATATTATTTAAGCTAGTTTATTCTAAGGATAATAGGGTAGTTAGTAAGTGGTATTATATAGGCCTAGAGTTTTTCCTAGTGCCTATTTATATCTAGGTGGAGTTATACTATATGGGTAATCTTCTATGCGGTATAATTACTATTAGCGAGTTATAGAGCGCGGGCTTTAGTAAGGGGTAAGGTAGGTAGGTTATAAGTATATACAAATTAGGTATCTATAAATTTATTAGTAGCTCCGTAATTAATTATAGAACGGCTTTTATATTATTTTTTGGCAGTAGTTCCTATTATAGGTAAAACTATCTATTTCCGTTTATTTATCTTTATAGAGTTATTTATTAAGTAAGCCGATATATAGATCCCTCCGTTATTAGGGTGTCCTAACCTATAACTTAGGGCTAGGACTTAGTGTTTTCCGTTTCCGTATCTAACTCTACCGCTATTACTACGTCTTTATCTTATATGGTAGTAGCGCGTAGTAATATATTTAGTGTTTAGGGTATTAGGTTAGGTATTAGGCGGCAACTACTAAACCTAGCTATTGGGCAGTTTAGGTTATCGCGATAATAGCCTTCTTAATAGTATCTATAGCAGCGTCTTAGTTTCTAAAGTAGCTCGCGCTCTCTATCTAGGAGTTTCTATAGGAAGGTTAGTATAGAGAAATCGATATTAGTTCCGGTAGTATTTAAGGTAATAGGTGTTGGTAGCTTAGTATATATAGGTTTAGTAGGCCTAGGGGGCTTCTATAGAGAGGTCTTTAGATAAGGGTTAGCAGTAGTAATCTAATTTAGTTATTATTTAATCTTCTGTAGAGCTGCTACCATATTATAAACATTATTATAGTTGTAGCTGGCGGCTGCGTGACTAAGGCAATAAGTAACTTTTTTAAGGAGGTTCTTTTGGTCTTTAGTATCGTCTTAGGTAAGGGCTTTAGTATATTCCTAGAATTTAATATAGAATTTGTTAAATAATTTGGTAGGGCTTATCTTTAGGGCACGTAGTTTAGCTTAGTTGGTGGCTAGTAGGTTATAGTCGCGGTATATTAGGTTAAGATTATTAAGGACTTTTTAGTGGGACTGCCACTTCTAGGGGCTACTAGTCTCCTATTAGGCGAAGAGTCTATTAAATAGTGTACCCTTTATTCGCCCTATAATGTAGCTAATCTTAGTATCTTCTGTAGGAAAAAGGTAGGCGCTCTAAGTTAGTTTCTTGCGGATTTATATCTTCTAGTAGCTGTATTCCTTACGGTCTCCCTAGAAGACTAGGGGATTAAGGTAGCGTATATTAGACCCTACGGTGGCAGTTTAGGTCTAATTATTATAGCTTTTATTATCGCTGCTTTAGTAGGGGTTTCTGTTAAGTAAAGCTGCTTAGCGCTAGCCCTCTATTAAGTATCGAGTAGGTAAAGTTGCTAGGGGCGTAGAGACTTAGGTGGCGTTATATATAGTAGAGAGGTATCTAGCGTTATTACGAATATGCTCGTTAAACTAAGATTATAGGTATTTAATTATGCCTTCTCTTTTAATAACTATGGCAATTAGTATAATCTTAGCCTTCTTTAACTGTTAGACGTCGCGTTTAGACATACGGAGGTCGTTTTTAGTTTCTTAACGTGTGTTATTAGCGAGCGCCTTATAAGCTTATAGGTCTTAAATAATATCGCGATCTTAGGCAGTACACATCTCGGCTTATATAAGCTTTAAGTAATAGTTCTATAGAAGGCGGTAGTATTTATTAGGGTCTTATGCTACCATTTTTATAAACGTTTTAGCGTCTTATATTTTAATTTTAATAGATAGTAGCCCTTCTGTTTACTTGTCCGTAGTTATATAGTTAATAAAAGATAAGATATTATTAGTGTCCGTCTCCTTAGGGGTTAAGGCTAGGGCTAATAAATTGAATTCTTTTAGGATTAATTGGCGTTGTAGGTTAGATATAGGTATTGGATTGTTCTTTAGGTTTAATATAATAGCTAGTAAGGGATATTGTCTTACTATTATGGGTTCCTTAGAAGTATAAAGTAAGGTAATTTATAAACACGCTACTTTTAGCAGCGCTTATAGTATTACAGAGACGTAGAATTGGTTGTAGGCTAAGCGTTAGTGGTAAAAAAGGGCGCAACGTAATGTTATGGGACGTGGGTAGTGGCTATAAAGCGTATGTATTCAAGGAGTCTACAAGACGTTACGCGATTAATCGTAAGGGTCGAGGGCGTAAGGAGGTAATATACCTACGCGTAGCTGACATAAGCTGTACGCAAGGTATACGCGAGAGCACGGGGCTCTCCTATAGAGGCCCCTGCGGTAGGGTTCCGTGACAATAAAGGTGGAGAACTTATTAAACTTACTATAAGCGAGTCTCTTAACTTTAATCTAATATGTAAAAATTTGTTCCTTTATATATAACGATAATAAAATATTCTTAATATAAAAGCAACTAGATAAAAATAAAATACTAAGCTAAGGAAATCCTAATTAATGCCTTAATTTTTAATAAATGCTAAAAGAGATAACCGTGGTTGCGAAAATCTTTCCTTATAAGAAATTTCTAATTTCTTAGGCTTCTTAGAATCTCTATCTCCGCCTTTCTTTAGTTTTGGTATTTTCCTAATATTTTTCTTACTAATTGCGCACTAGTATAAATAAGCATTCTCCGCTCTAGTTTAAGCCGGGAGGGTTATATAAACTAGGCAATTATACGAGTTTGGGGATTATACAAGCTCTGGGATCTTGCGAGCTAGAGGTTATATAAGCTGGGTAATTATGCGAGCTAGGAAATCGTGTAAGCTAAGAGATCGTGCGAGCTAGGTAATCGTGCGAGCTAGAAGATCTTACAAGCTAAAAGATCTTGCAAGCTAGAAGATCTTATAAGCTAGGCGATTTTATAAACTAGGTAATCGTGTAAGCTAGGAGATCTTATAAGCTATATGTGCGAGCTAGAAGATCTTATAAGCTAGGTAATTATATAAGCTAGGCGATCGTACGAGCTAGAAAATCGTACGTGTTAGGTAATTATGCGATTAAGGTAATTATGCGACCAAGGTACCTTAATAACGACTATACCGCTACGCCTACAGTCTAACTAATAGACTAATCGTGCTAATACGCCTATAATCTATTGACTAGCTAATAGACTAAGCTCTAAATATTCTACCTTCTATTACTACTAGATACTAGCACCGTACCACCATTATAATAGACCCTCTACTGCTCTACCTATAGTAACCTAATTAACTTTCTACTGCTTTGCCTATAGTATTATAATTAACTCCTACTACTCCGCCTGCAGCTAAACTAACACCTCACTGCCTTGCTTATAGCACTATAATTAACCCTTACTGCTTTACCTGCAGCACCACTATTAACTTTAGCTACTCTGCCTATAGCCAACCCTAATTTAACCACTGTAGCTCTACCTATAGTACCACTACGACTTTAACTGCTCTGCCTGTAGTCTATAACTAACTACTACTATTCTACCTACAGTAATAACTATATAAGGGTGTAAATAAGTACTTAAAGGACTAAGCCTAAGGGTAGGCTTGCTTTTTTTTAAGAGGGGGGGTAATATAACGGTTAATACTCTATACCGTTATATAGTAACGCGTTACCTAATTATAGGGCTTAGTTAGGGGTTTGGCTAAAGGCTTAGTGTCCTATAAGTATATAGCATGGCCCTCCCTCCTATATATACTTCTTCTTCTTCTCCTTATCTTAGTCTATTTAATAAATAGCCCTTTATTATTGCTTAATCTATTAGATCGCTCCTATAGGTCGCTAGCCGTAACACTAAGTGTTATTAGTTAGAGTAGTCGCCTGCTTAAGCGATATAAGGATATTATAGACGGTATTTCCCTTAAAGGTGTAGTCGATATAGTTATAGGAAATTGTGCTAATAATATAGGTATGTAGAGATCTTAGGGCTGCTTTCTCTTTCTTATATTACTTATAAATACAGTTATAGTATTTTTATAGAGCTTAAAGCTCTTCCTTTTTGCCGTTATTAAGTGCTAAGAATATAGTCTTTTAAGAATTAACAACTAATAGTAATAGCTCTAATGGGGCTTTATATCTAGGCAGATTATTTTTCCTAATATTTAAATTAATATACTCCTATACATTTTTACTGTCAACCCTATATTTAATAACTCTAATCTATTAGTCCTAATCGTTTAGGCCTATAAGGATTATAGTATAAGTAGTAATAAGTGTTTTAGATTGTTAAGAGGATATATTTAAGGCCTATACTATATAGTTAATAATAAGGTAATTAAGACTTTAAATTAAAAATAATGCAGTAGATGGCCTAAGCTTATAACTATTAAACGGATAAGTCACTTATAAGAACTCTGTCAATTAAAGCTAGCTTTAGAAGCTATCTATATATATAAAATAGGTAGTAAAAGGCTAACGACGAGGCTAATAACGGGGTTAATAACGATATATAATTGTTACTTAATTGCTACTAAGTTAATATTGCTACTTAGTCGGTAATAGGTAATAAATAGGTAATAGAAACTATTAATAGGTAGATATTAAAGATAGTAGTAAGATATATAATGGCAAGAAATAGGGTAGTAAGTAGTATAGTTATTAATAATTTTATTATCAATATTACTAATCAATATTATTATTAATAAGGATTAATAAGGTTAATATTAATAGACACTATTATTAATAACCTATAAAAAATTCTATTACTTTAAAATTTGTATAATAAATAGCTTCTAAGGTAGATTTATCTTTTCTTACGCTTTTATTAACTTAGGAATTAAATAAAATAAAGTTTAAAACAATTAAAAAACGCTTAGCTATTATAAAATATAGGAGCACGCTTATCCACTTTAGGCTGAAGAGCTAGAATTCTGGGGTAAAAACTATATCTTTTATTGCAAATATTGTATAGATCTACTATATAGTGCTCTAGCTAGTAATAATTTCTAATCTTATCTTAAGAGTAAGTATAATATTAAGGTCGAGTTAACTCTAGGCTAAGTTTAGTTAGTAGCGCTTAATTAACTAAAACAGCTCTATATTAGAGTAATATCTATAGGTTAAATATAATAGCTTAATACCTAGGTTCTTTAAAAAGTTTTAAACCGTGACCTTATTAATTATTATATAAAACCTTCTATTCCACATTATTAAATAGCCTAAGTTCTATACCTTTTATTAAGTTTTAAATCTAGAAGTAAAAGGCTAGATTACTATAGCATACTTTAAGGTTATAAAGAAGATTAAGAAATTATAGTAATTTTAAAAAGATATCGTATAAAAGAAGCTTTAATTAATATTATTAAGTATTTATATTTTACTTAATATTTAGACTTCTCTAAACCGGCTTCTTCTCCTTAGGATCTACGCGTATTTTATTAACTAAAACTAAAAAAAGCTTATTAAAGCACTTCTTGCCCTTTATACAGTAGTAAACTATAGTAGAGAAGAGCAATTTACTACTTTTCTTTTAGTGCTTTAGGACTATAAAATTGTATAAAAGCCTAGTTCTATTGTTTATAATAACGCTACTTTAAATAATATACTTTACCGTATAGTAGCTAATTATCTTTAAAAGAAAGGGAAAGTTAAATAGGATTCCACGTTTTAATAAATCCGCTATACTGGTTATATTATTAACTTAGCGATATATAAGCTTTTCTTTTTAAAAGCTTAATTAAAATAGAATAGCTTAAGTTATTTAATAAATAAGAAGGAAAAGGGAAAGTGGAAGGTAAAGCTAAGTAAAGGATAGCTTTTTAGGCTATTGGACTACTTAGAAAGCTTTATAATATTATTATATATATCTGCAATTTAGCTAATTATATAAGAGAGTTTAAAGATCTAGTAGAAAGAATAATTTTACTTAATAACCGGACGAAATAGAATAGCTAGTATTAGATACTAGCTATAGCTAAATAATAGTTAAGCACTATTAATATATATTTAAAAAACTACTTTACTATACTCTAGATGGAATATCTCTATCTAAAGGACTAGAAATTTCTTTATACGACTAAGATATTCCTTTAACTATTCTATTAAGCAACTCTAGAAATTTAAAAAGACTACGCGACAATTAATAGAGTACTCTTTGCTATAGATATTCTTATTAAGTACTTTAAAAAGGCTCTTATAAGTAGAATTCCTAGTTTTTACTAAATTAGACGAGGCTAATACTGTATAGTAGTCTAAGTATACTTCTAATAAGGAGTTTAGCTCCCAAATTAGAAAGTAATAGGAGACCTTTAATAAGTACTATAATAAAACCAATAACTCCCCCCTTTACGCCGCTATCCTTATTCTTTATTTAAACTATTATATAAAGTATATCTACGTAAACTAGAAGGTTAAATAGTAAAAGCTAATACTATAAAAGGTTAAAGAGCTTTAAGAGTCTTATTGGGAAAAAGCGTCTACTTCTTTTACTCCTTTCTTATATAAAAGGAAACCCTCTTAAGATTAAGATTAGAATCTTAATAAATTTAATAGGATTACTTAAGAGTTAGGAATATATACTTAGCTAGTAAGTTAGGATAAGTATAAAGACTATAGTAATAGAGAACCGTATAATATTAAGAAGCAATCTACTCTTAAATAATAGTGTTAAGATTAATAAAGAAATCGTTAGCTAAGATTATCGTATATGGCAATTAATATTCTATTAATTCTAGCGATAAGTAATAAGTTAGAGAGAGTCTTTTTAGGAGCTTATTATATAATCTTATAGAAAAGGGCGTAACTAGGAGCTAAAAATATTAAGAGAGTAAAGTATTTAAAATATTAGAAATGGAGTGGTATTACAAATAATAAGCTTAGGGTGGCTTAGCTGTTTAATTATTAATAAAATTATTAATATTAATTAAAGCGTTATTAACTTATTAATAACTATCTTGGCACTAGTAAGTTATAAGATAGTACCTAACAGTAGCCTTAACGGTTAATACTCTACTCGTAGCTCTACTTATAGCTCTGCTCGTAGCTCTACTTACGTCTTTACCTATATCTCCTTACACGTCTCCTTATATGTCTCTTTATATGTCTTATAAGGGTTTAAATAGGTATAGAGATATAAACGCAGATATAAAAATGTAAAGGCGTAGAGATATAAAGGCGTAGAGGCGTAGAGGTGCCTTTAGGGGTAGGCCGTGCTAAATTAAGCTACTAATTTTGCACTGGTAGAATGAAACTTAGTAGAAGATTTAGGTAGTAAAGTTACTGCTAAGAGTTACTGCCCGGATCCTAACCGCTTAAGATAGTAGTAAGATAGTAGTAAGGAAATCTAATTTAGGTTAATAATAATATTAAGGAAGAGGTAGTAATAGTATATATAAGGTAGGTAGCGAGGACGAGCTTTAAGGAGGGTGCTAATATAGGTAAGCAGCGGTAAGGGCTAGACAATAGATATAAGTTAAATATTAGGTAGCTAAGACTATAATTTTTAAACGCCCTACTATTAGGAGCACTACTAATTAACTATTTACTATGCACTAACTCTAGACATTTAATCCTCCCCCTAAAAAGGTATAAGCTGGGGAGCTCTAGGAGCTCTACCAGGTTTAATCCACGCTACTTTACTAATTAAATTAATCGATCTAAATTTAGTAAAAGGGGTGCTCTATTTAGAGCTCTAATAGCCTTTAATTTAGTTCTATTACTACCTAATTAGTCTTTATAATACCTCTATCTACAACCTAAACACTTTAAACTCTATTTATATAGGTTCGGCTTAATTACGGCTAATAATTTAGCAAAATTGTAATAATATAAGGGTTATATCTCCTGTATCGATCAGCGAGATCTATAAGAGTTTAGTAGAAAATTAATAGTACTACTGGGTCTTTTGGTATAAATCAGTCTAATAATCTATTTAACTTCTGGCAGGAAAGATATATTAGACAATATTTAATATAAAGAGGACAATAATTACTAAGAGTTTATTGCGGCTTAAGGTTAATATAAATGTTTCCACCCCCTATTACTTTTATCTTTTTGCTATAATATAAGCAACTAGATTTAACAGGGCGGAGTTACTACTACGTTAGTATTTATCGCAATTACACTATACTTTTAATCCTTACACTATACTTAATTTTTAACATAGTAGAATAAATAGTATTTATTAAGGTACAAGGGCCATAAATTAGGAGCCGTTTTATTCTCCTGCCGCAGCCTAAATATTTAGCCTTATTAATAATAATATAATGGTTTAGACGATTGGCAGAGTAGGTAAGATTACTAACTACTCCTACGCCTTTTCTATACCTAGCGTATTTAGTTAGGATATCCCGGCCGTTAAAGCGAGAATAGATATATACGGACTTCTTATATTGCGGACTTTTAATACCTTTCTCTTACTTAAGTCTTTATTTCTAGATCTCTATAAGTCCTTTAAGAACATTTAGCAGTGAGGACGTGTTAAATAATTTAAAGCCTAGTGTTGCTTTCTGGCAATTATTAAGGGTAGAGAGAATAACTTTAGGGCCTAAAACCACAATATTATAGAATAGGATTTATTTTTGGCCTGCCCACTATAAAAAAAATAGGAGAAAGAAACGCTAATGGGTTATTATAATCCTGGTTAGCTTATATTACTATATGGATTCTTACTAAAGTGTTGCTCCTAGCTTATAGTGCTACTTTCTATTGCTGGTTCCTTATAGAAGTCTTTTAGAACATTATTATAAAGACGCTTAGAGAACTCTATAGCTTAAGCTTAAAATAAATATCTCTAAAGGATTACCTCTAAATGTCGCTCTATAGATGGAGGCCGTGCTAGTAGCCAAAGCTTCTTTTTATAGTAGTTTGGGATGTAATAAACCCTTACCATAGTAACTGCTACGGTAATTACCTGTTCTTAATAATAGATATATTAGCTATCTACTGGGTCTATAAATAGTCTCTAAGGGTAATATATACGCACTATGATTTTGCGGAATTTATATCTATCTTAGGTATTCTGGAAGTTTTCTTTATAGATTAAAAATAGAATTATGCCTAAATACTCTCCCTAGAGTGGTAAAGGGGTTATCTTAACCTCGAGATCTGTTATAATCGCTTATATAGCCTTACCGCCGTATATAACTTTAACCTTTACTTCTAATAATTTAGATATTTAACGCGTCCATTCCTTATAGGCCTGTTGTATATATTAGGGATAACTTATAAAGCCGTGTAATTCTAGATATTAATAATAAACTTAATTATATATTAATATGGTGTTATTATAAGCTATACCTATAATTATAGAAATGCAACTATTTATCTAATTTATAGTTTCTCTATTTATAGGGATATTTATTATAAATAAGGGCTAGTTAGCATGATAGCTAATTAGTAAGTAAAAGGATCTAGAGGGTTTTACTAGGAATTCTAGCAGCGGTGGTGTCTATAGCCTAGAGTCTCTCCAACTTTAAGCTTCCGCTAATTTAAATTAATTAAATATATAATTAATATTAGTAATAGGCTTCTCAATTACTAATAATTTAAGTTAGTTATAACTAATATTTAGTGGTATAGACTTACTATTTATGTCTCGCTTATAAAGCGTATTTAGATTAGGGAGAAGTCTAGGTACTAGTTTTTGGATATCTAGTAATACGGTATTTAAGGGTGGGAGGAATAGGTCGCTAAGGATATAGATATATCCCTCCTATATCTTTAGTACGCTTTTATAATTAGTACTCTAAACCGCCTCTAAGAGAACTAAGGTAGCATTATTATTAGAGCTAAAGGTTAAGGAGATAAAGTATAAGCGGGATTTTATAATACGAGATTAACGGGGACGGCCTAATAAGGAATGTGTTAGTTTCTGCACTACTAGATAAGTCTGCTTAAGTTGTACGAACCTATAGTATAAGTATATAGCTTACCTTTTATATATGCTCTTGTAGTAAATAGCATCCACTAATAATTTATATAGTACGCCTTAGTAAGGTTATTATAGCTAACTAGAATAACGCAATCTTTAAATAGTCCATCTCTCTCTTAATAATTATTATACTGTGTTTCTGCAATTTAGCCTTAAAGGTAAATTACAGCAGATACCTTCTAAGTTATATTTGTAATTATAAAGGTAGCTCTATTATATTAAAGTCTTATAACTCTTATAGGCGTAGGTATTATTTTAAGGAGCCTTTATAGGGGTTTTAACGTAGTTTAGTAAGCCTTCTTATTAATATACGCGCTAACTTATTTGGGATTATTAGGATCTTTAAGTTTAACTAATTATACTATAATAAGAAACGAGAATAGCTGGTAATAAGAGAGATAAATAAAGTTAAAGGAGGAGTAATTAACAAATTTAATCGTATGCTGTTATTAGTTAAGTTTACTATTTACCTTAGAAGCTTAGACTATTACAGATGCCTTACTTTACGCTAAAAACTCGCTAAGTCTTACTTAATTTGGCCCACTACTAAAAATATATGCAATCGTTAGGGTTTGCTAACGAAATTTTTAATCCGAGTTTATAATAAGCCGATTAATTAACCTAAAGGTTTAATTTAGAGCTTTATTATATAGAGTTTAATTAATATATATATATATATATATATATATAAGGTTTTCTAGGGGGAGACCCCCTACATTAGGATTTTTTTTTAGGCTTATTATTGCAGCCGAAAATTAGGGTCTGCGTAACTCGCTTAAGTCGCAATTTTGGCGATTTACGGCGACTTGCGGCGACTTGCAACTTTTATAGTTTTTACGCCGTAAATTCCTAGAATTGCGACTTAAACAAGTTATATAGACCCTAATTTTTAGCTGTAACAATGAGCCTAAAAAATTTCCCTAATATAGGGAGGCTCTACGCGAAGCTCTACGCGAAGCTCTATATAAAGCTCTGTATAAAGCTCTATATATATAAACTGTATAATAAAGCTAAGACGTTGTGTAAAGAAAGGAAGTAAGAAAATATAAGGAAAAGGGGATATATTGTTACTTGGTTGCTAGGTTAATAGGTGCTATACTATATATAGTATAACTTCCGCTATATTCTGCCAAGTTCTACTATATTCTACTAGGGTTAAATTATATAGAGTATATAGTGGTGCTAGGGCGTGTCTCCTACCATATTCTACCGCGTTTTATTATACTCTACTAGGGATAACACCTAAGCGATTATCCCTATAGAATAACGTAGAGCTCCTATAATAGACAGACAGATATAGGTAGTAGGTAGGAAGCATTAATTTAGATTATACATTTGTATATAGTATAGGGTTTAAAATTAAACTAGTTTTTATATTTATTATCTGGCTATAAATACTAGAGCATTAATATGCTTTATTTTTAAATTTTAAATTTTATTATTATTCTAATTATCCTAATAGTACTAATAGTTATAATTGTCCTAATAGTACTAATGGTCCTAATTGTCCTGGTAGTCCTAGAGGTCCTAGTAGTCCTAGTAGTCTATATAATTTAAGTGCGCTCCTAATAGGCTTTTAATAGGATACTAGATATAAGTGTTTTTTAAAGCTCCTAACAGCCCTAATAGGAGCTATTAGGAGGTATAAACATTTTGCTAATATATATACTTCTTTATATAATTTATTATATAATTTTAGATAATTTAATATAATATAGCGATGGTCCTTTTTTACCTACCTGCCTACCTACCTACCTACCTATTTCTCTGCCTATATCTACCTATCTAGCCTACCTATTTATGCCTACCTATCTAGCCTACCTGTCTATACCCACCTATTTATGCCTACCTATCTATGCCTACCTGTTTATGCCTACCTGTTTATACTACCTTGATTTAATCAATTGATTAAATTGTTTATAGTGTTCGCTAGCTAGTTATTTAAACGGTTATTATTTAGCTTTAGCGACGGTTATCTAGCTCTAGTGACGGTTATTTAGCTCTAATAACGGTCATCTAGCTCTAGTAACGGTTATTTGGCTCTAGTGACGGTCGTCTAGTTCTAGTAATGGTTCTTTACTAGCTGCCGTTCTAGTGCCTCCCTAGGTAGGGAGGATATAAGGAAGGAAAAATAGGTGAAAAATAAGGTGGCTATATAGGGGGTATACTTGGCAGAGGTATATATAGAGGCTATTAGGAATATAGCGGGGACCTTATCTTATAAATCAGACTCTTAGTAAACTGTTAGTATATACACTATGCATAAATATAGGTATACTACTCCTTATTAACCAACGAATTTTTTACTAAGGGTCTGTATAATTACAGCACCTATTATACCAACCGCGTGCTTACGCGTTCGGTATACTAGGTACGCGTTTACGCGTCCAGTGCACTAACCACTCGCTTACGCGTCTGGTGCACTTATAAAGCACTAACTAATTAGGGGGGAGGTGCATCAGTATATAGACCACATAGTCTGCTTTATATAATCGACAGTTACTACTATCCTAAAGAGCATACGATATTATACGTATTTCGTGCCCCGGGATATAACTTACTCGTACTATTAAATTAGTACGAACACTAATCAGTAAACGCGTATAGATTAGCAATTACTTGACACCTCCCCCTAAGCGATACTCAATAGCAACTACCCGTTTAGACTCCTAGTACGACTTACTAGAAGGTTAGAAGTCGGGGATTATAGACTATTACTAACTCTGTATACTTATTTAAGTCTTAGTATAGTTTACTAGAAGTATAATAGACGCGAATATAGACCTGTACGGAACCCCCTACCCTTAAACCTTAAACCCTTATCCCTACTATACCCTCTTTTAATACCTCCGACGTCTTTTTAGACCCCTTACGGAGACCCTCTACCCTTCTGCAAACCATTACGGACTTGTTAATTACCTTTACAGACCGTTATGGAGACCTCCTACCCCTTTATAAACTACTACGGACCTATTAAGACCCCTTACAGATACCCTTACCCTTCTATAAACTGCTATAGATATTAACCGCCTTTACGGACTACTATAAGACCTCTTCTACCTACTATATACTACACTACACTATACAGTATAGCAGACCTAAGGAAGTAAGTCAATAAAGGCCAGGAAAAGTAGAGGTAGGGAGCTAACCTTATATCTATACCTAATGTTAACAACTATATTAAATTTAAAGTTCTTAAATATAAATATTTTAAGCTTATAAACGTTAACCTATAGGAGCAATACTAGGAAGACTTCGCGGACTTTACGGAAACTATCTTTAAAGTATATAACCCCACTACTATCCATAACCTACGGACCCTCTTACGTAACCAAGGTGTATAGGTTAAAAGGAATAAATAAGTTACTATTGCACAGTCCTTATACAATATAATACACAAAAAGGACTAAATGGAATAAACTAAAGAGGAAATCCTAGACCAGTTCTAAGAAACTAAGGAACTCTTTACTTCTTCTAAACTTAATATAGTTGCTAGCCTTATACCTAACCCACTTAACCAAATCCGTCCTATAAACCTAAGCAGTCTTAGAATTAATTTTACTGGCTAAAGTATACCTAGTACTTAAGTTACGGACCGTAATACCCCCGTAACCTAAATTACGGACCGTAATACCCCCGCAAACTAAAATACGGACTAAACCCCTTCCGTTATTTAAGTTATAGATCCGCAAGCCATATATCCGCAAGCTATAGATCCGTAAGTTATAGATCCGCAACCTATTTAAACGAAGACCTATGGTAAGGAGCTAGCTAACCTAGCTAAGCTCTATACCGACGAGTCTAAATACAGCGGTAAAAACGATAATTTTAACTTTAAACTAACCATCTTTATGGACCTTTGTTAGAAGGCTGATATTCCTAAACAGGAGTTCAGCTAAGCCTACTTTACTATGCTACGCGGCCTAGTACTTAACCACTACTATACTAACCTTAAAAGCAACCCCCTTAGTATTCCCTTTAATAAACTATGCGAAGCTATATGTAACTACTTTAAAGGGCTAGAATATAGGCGTAATATCCTTACCTAATGGAATGCGATTAAGCTACGGACCGTAATTAATAAGAATCCCAAAAAGTCGACCGTAGAGTGCCTGCAAATCCTTATTAAGGACCTCCGGCATCTACAGCATGGCCTTAACATTAAGCTTTAAATAGATAACTTTCTATATAACAAACTTATTACGGCTTACCAGGAAGTAGAGCCCTGTAAGTACGCCTATTATAAGCCTATAAACACCTTAGCTGGCCTTATTAATAACCTACGCTCCTTTATTATAATATATAAAGTCTTAAACCTACTAGGCAGCACTTAAGCCTTTGCTATAGATATTTAATATCTATAAATAGACTTAGACGTCTACTTTACGGACCGCCGTTACTGCTAGCAGCACCTATACCGACTAAGTTCTACCCGTAACCCCCGCAGTAACCCCTATATAAAAGTATACCCCCGTAGACAAATAAGCCAGAAATGCTTTATATATGGTAAGGAAGGATATTAGTCTACAAGGCATACTTAGGAAGAACGTAATAGGTCTAAGAAGAGATTTGATAAACGGATCAGCTAGTTCATTTTAGAATATAAAGGAAAAGAAGTAGAAGAGCCCCCTAATAAGTTAATAGAAGCCCTTATAATTAACTTTAACCTAAACAACTAGGAATAGGAGACCTTAGAGATATTCCTAACTACTTTTAAACCTTTTACGGACAGCTAAGCCTTTAATATTACAACCATATTAGCCAACCGCTTATTTATATACTTAATTACACCCGAAAACCAATCTGTAAATATACCTGCTAGACCCGTTACGGACGTTACGGACTATAAATAGGACCTATTTATATATATTACTACAGAACGCTATACCTCTAAAGAATTCTACGGTGTTATAATCAATATAGGTACCTTAAAGAAGTCTACCGCGGGCTATAGATAATACCTCGTATATAGGACCACTACAAATAATAAGACGGATATTGATATTACGCAAACTGGGGCTGTAAACGTCTAATTCGGCATTAGCTTAACCGCATTAATTGGATTAGTTAAAGTTAAGACTCTAATTAGCCTAGTTAACTTCCACGTAGTAAAAGCGGACACCCCCTTTTTACTCTGTCTTGCAGACATGGATAGGTTATAGGTATACTATAACAATATCACGGACACCTTAATTGGCCCCGTAACTGCCCTAGGAAGTAAGTATATTACCCTACCAATTATATAACGATTTAGACACCCGTTCCTTATATAGGGAGAGACTTTATAAACCTATATTTAGGAATCTTTTAACTATAACCTATGCTACCTTACTAGTACGGAGATCTACCATCTGCACCGCTGTTTCGGCTACCCGTTAGCCGAAAAGCTATATAGAATCATTAAACGCTCTAAACATAACGACGTTAATAGGAAGGCAGTTAATTACTTAACTAAATACTACTCCTTTTGCTAGAAATACGGACGTTTCCCAGGCCGATTTAAGTTCACCCTTTATAAGGATTTTAACTTTAACCACTTAGTATACGTAAATATTATATACATTAACGGCAGCCTAGTACTATATATAATTAATAAGGTAACCCACTATTAAGCCGCCTGTTAGTTGTAAAATATATCTATAAAACATATTTAGAATATTTTACGGACCTACTAAATTGATATATACGTTAGACCTCCGTAGTATATTACCTACAATACTGGTAGGAACTTTATTAGTAAGGAATTCCAGTAGTATACTACGGCCATAACTATATTAACAAAAGCTGTTCTAGTTAAGGCGCACTAGTCTATTAGGCTTGTTAAGTAAGCTTACCTAGCTCTACGGAGAGCTTACCAGATTATTATGGACAAGTATAAGGACATCTAAAAGGAACTGGCTTTATAGATAGCCGTAAAAGCTATTAATAACACCGCTGGCCCTAACGGACTAGTACCTACCCTCTTAGTCTACGGAGCCTACCTAAGAATAAGCAACCTAGGCCCTCCTACCCCGTCTATTATAGAATAAGCAGCCGCAATATGGAAGGTAATAGCTAAGATAGTTAAGCTATGGGCCAAACAAACTGTTAATAACGCCCTATACTACCGTAACGGACCTAATACAACCCCAGTATATAACCTCCCGCTTAACTCTGAAGTCCTTATATGGCGTAAAAGCGGCAGCTAGAATAGACCCTATCGTCTACTGGCCGTAGAAAACGAGACGTGCTACGTATAGCTTCCTAGCGGGCCAACTAGCTTTAGAAGCACGTCCGTAAAACCCTACTTTCGGCCTAAAACTACCCATGNCGTCAAGCCAGACGAACTAGAAGCAACTACCGAACTAGACAAACTAGAAGCGACTGCCGAATTAGACGAACTGGAAGCACCCTTACCTACCCTAAAAGTCCCCTAGAAACCTACTAAACCTACTAAACCTACTATAAAGCATAGTTAAGGACGCCCCCGAAAGCACCCTATAACTAAGAACCCCATAATAGAGAATTACCTAACCTCCGCAGGAATATCCGTAAGGCAATCTCTGCCTACGGATATATTAGTTCTAATATAGGAAACCCCGTTTACGGACTTACGACATAAAGAGATTAACGGACTACTTAAAAAGGGTATCTTTGCGGTTATAACGGAGAGAGACGTTCCGCAAGGCGTCTGTATATTTAACTTACGCTTTATTAACGAAATTAAGCACCCTAGTACTAATAAAGCCTTTAAGAAATTAAGGCTCGTTATATAAGCTTATAATAACTAGGGAAAGGGTTTAGTCCTTACGCAATCGCCTATAATTTAACGAGTTAGTTAATAGATTATACTTACACTTACGCCTGGATTATAGCAAATTAAACCTATAGCCCTTTACTTATAGGATATCTTATAAGCCTACGTGCAGTCTAATATCTACCTAAGTAGGGACATCTTTATACGACTACCCCACGAGCTTAACCTACAACTAGGAACAATTTTACGGGTTATAAAACCTCTTTATAGAGTACTAGAAGCCGGAAACTATTGGTTTAAGACGTACCACTAGCATCATATTAGTAAACTTAAAATGGAATAGTCGACCTATAACCCCTACCTCTTATACACCCCATTAAACGGCTTCGGTATTATTGGACTCTAAACTAATAATACCCTCTTCCTAGCAGACTAAACCTTTACGGACGCTAAAGAAACTAAACTATAAAAGGTAAAGTTCTTAGTAAAGCTGTGAGAGCAGTTAACTAAGTAGACTCTAATTAAGTTTAATGGAGGCTTAATTACACAAAAGGGCAACCTAATTAAGCTGACTTAGGAACGCTAAGCTTAAAACCTAAAGCCTATTATAGCAAAGCCTATAGACCTTACTAGCTCTCGCGGAGAGACCCGTAAGACTGTAAATATAAAGGACTAATACGCTGTATAGCGTGTAAGAGGCGCCTATATTGCCACAGTCTGCTAACCCAAATTTGCCTATAACTTGTCCTTTACGGCCTAGGTAGTAGATCCGTAAGAAGAAAATATTAAGCAGCTTAATAAGCGCATTTAGTAGCAAATTGATAATNNAGNAAGGGGACNTACTTTTATACCACTAGANCTAANTTCCCTTAGCNTACTAGCATTTANNGACGCCTCCTTTNCTAATAATAAAGACCTATTATTACAAATCGGCTTTGTAATTGTACTTACGGACCGTAATTAGGACGCAAATATACTGTATTAGTCTTTAATTAAGTGTAAACGAGTAACCCGCAGTATACTAGCTTCTAAACTATATGCACTAGCTTATAGCTTTAATATAGCAGCCGCAATCAAATTAATGGTCTAGAAGATTCTATAACTGGAGTAGTTACCCCTAGTTTTATGCACCGATTTAAAGTCCCTTTATAACTGCCTAGTTAAACTAGGTACGATATAAAAAAAGAGGCTTATAGTCAACCTAATATGCTTATATTAGGCCTATAAACGATATAAGATTATAAAGGTCAAATGGATTAGTAGTGGAGATAACCTAGCAGACGCCATGACTAAGGCAAAGCTGTGTTAAGCTCTTAAAACCCTAATTAACATAAATAAGCTTAACCTAAAGGTTATAAAATGGGTAGAGCGAGACTAACGGAGTATTTACGGTTTAGCTACGGCCCGTTAGAAGGCCGTATGGTGCATTCACGGCCCGTTAAAAGGCCGTATAGTTTATTTTACGGACTGTAAGCAGGACTTACGGCTAGCTTGGAGCACCATTTGGAAGGTAGCCTAGACGGCACCTCGGGGGAGATTTCCTATGTATTTTCCTTTATGTTTTATAGTTTTATTAAAAGCAATTACGGAGGCTATATATAGGTGGTTTTATTTTTTAAGTACCGCCAGTGTATAATTATAGCACCTATTGTACTAACCGCGTGCTTACGCGTTCGGTACACCAGGTACGCGTTTACGCGTTTAGTATACTAACCACTCGCTTACGCGTCTAGTGCACTTATAAAGCACTGACTAATTAGGGGGGAGGTGCATTAGTATATAGACTACGTAGTCTGCTTTATATAATCGACAGTTACTACCATCCTAAAGAGCATACGATACTATACGTATTTCGTGCCCCGGGATATAACTTACTCGTGCTATTAAATTAGTATAAACAGGGTCTAAGAGATTATGGTCGCAGCTTTAGTAGTAATAAAGCGTTAAAATACACCAAAAATTACCTTTTTTACTGCCGTATCTTAACCCTTTTATAACGTCTAGTTATTATAAAAATACTACAAGGTAAGAGCTCTTTAGCTTCTCTATCTACTGTATTAAATAACGACGTTGTAGCATTATTATATAAAATATTAGATATAGGCAGTTAGTCGCATTTTATCTAAAACTCGTTATTGTAATCTTGCTAAAATCTTACCTTACTGCCCTACCTTATATACTTCTCTAGATTTAATTATCTCTAAAATAGTACGAGCTAAAAGCCCTTTGTCTTCTCTATTGCCTCTATATTATAGCGATATTGTAGCTCTATTTTACGAAGTTAGATATAGGTAGTTAGTTAGTTTTAGTTAAATCTATAAAAATCTATAAAGATTCCGTTTAAAATCTAACTTATAATTTATAATAATATATCTCGCCCCTTAGTATTCTTTATAGGAGGTTATAATCTATAAATATATAGATATAATTACTTAAAGAATCCATTATATTAAATAAATATATTATAACTATTATAGTTAGGACATAGCTTATATAGGAAGGCTAAAATTAGTTTTTAAAATTATGAGTTACCACTAAAGCTGCGACTATAATCTCTTAGACCATTTATGGAATATTTCGTTGGTTAATAAGGAGTAGTATACCCACATACCTGCACGTACGCGTAGTGTACGTACTAACGGTCCATAAAGGGTCTGATTTATAAGATAATAGGGACCCGATACAGAGCTTTGTATAGAGCCTCCGTATATAGAGCTTTATATAGAGCCTCGCGCAGAGCCTTATATAGAGCCTCGTGTAGAGCCTTATATAGAGTCTTTAAGTAATAAGACTATATAAGATTATATAAAAGTATTTTAATCCTAATAAATATTTAAAAGTATTAAAAGCTAGTATACTATAGGCTAAGAAAATAGTTAAAAACTATTTATATAATTAGCATATAACTTTAAAATAATATATTATATTACCTTAATTGCATATTAAGGAATATACAGTTAACGTTTAGGGTTATTAAGTTGGTTAACTGCGTATTATTTAACTTTTAAATATATTAAGTTAGTTAATTGCATATTAATTACGCAAAACGCGCTAAATAATCTTTACTTAAATCTTGGCCTGCGAACATTTTCCTAATAATATAGCTTTAAATTAATTATCCCTAGTAATTAGAACGGTCGTTACGCGCAGCTATAGGCGTTTACTACAATTACTATATATAGTTAGTAGTAATTAAGCGAAATTAGATACGCGTAGCGAATTTAAATTTTGCTATCAGCCAGATTCTAGGCGGTTGGCCTTTTTAATTCGGTTAGCCAAGTCCTAAGCGGCTAGCCTTATTCTAAACGGCCAGCCAACCCAAGCGGCTAGCCGAGTACTTACGGTATCTTAGGCGCGGCTAGCCGAATCCTGTCTATAGGAGTCTCTTCTAATTACCGTCCTGATTTGCACATACTAGGTCGGCCTGCCTGCTAAGATTTGGGTAGGTTTCCCAAGTTAGGCTTATCCCTTGACCCGTCAGGGCGAGCAAGGGGAAGGCCCGTGCGCGAACACCAGAATCAGAACAACGCGTAGGATTCAACCATCAAATACACCACCGCCATGCCTTTTAATCACGCTAGAATTGATGCAGATCTTGTTCAGAAGACTCAATATAAGATTCCCCCAAATAAGACGGCGAAAAAACCCCCCCGAAGCCTTGGCCACTCCCCGAATTTTGTATTCCTGAGCACGGCTACCGGATCCTACTGATCTGATTGGTGGGCTCTTATCGATAACTTGCGTGCCCAAGTTGACGGGTTAAGGGATAGTACGCTAGGTCCAACTAAAAAGATTTCTAGATAAAATATTTTCTATATTCTAAAGATCCTGATTTAGCTCCTTGATATTATATAAAAAAACCTTAATTTTTTACGTTTTTCAATACTAGGCTAACCTAGATATAAATATACTATTAGCTTTGCTCTGTTATCGTATTAGCCTTAATTACTTAACTTAGTCGATTTAGATAGATCATTTGGATCTACACTATTATTTTAGGCATGTTCGGTTGCAGCTCCATATTGTAACGGAAATGGAGCTCAAATATGAATATGAGGGTGTTGTTCGGTAAATCTAACGACTTTTGAATATGGAGCCCCTCCATATCGGTAAGCGCGTCAAATTTGCAAGCTATACTATATACAGTAGTTGTAATAAGGTTCTTGGCACCGTTTTAATATGGAGCTTAAGCTCCAGTTCTATTATTCCATATTAATCTGGAGCCCCTCGCATACGCACTAAAGTAACGACTTCTAATCGCGATACTGCTGTCGCATTTACATGCCTTATAATATAATATTATTATTCTAACCTTCGTGGTTACAATAAGCTATATTTTAAGGCGTTGTGGGTATTATTATAGCTTCTACTATAGATCCTACGGGAGGCGGTAAAGACGTAGGAAACGTTAATCGGCAGAGAGAGGCGTTGGCCGAGGAGGAGGCTCTATTGCTACACTAATAGAGTCGCGATAGAGGCCTGGTGCAGAGAGAGGGCTCATTCGAATTTCTCACCGACGTTAATTACGAAGTTAAATATGGAGCCTTATTCTGGAGCTGCAACCGAATAATTATACTAATTATAGATTCAAATGAGCTATAGTGGTAGCCGCTACTAATTACAAAACGGGCGACACTAAAAGCGCACGGATTGAACAGATTATGATATGGAGGCGATTTGCAACCGAACGTGCCCTTAATCGTCGGCACTAGGCGATTAACACTCTAACGTGTTTTCGGTCTTGGAATAGCTAAAAAAAATTGAATGGAAATGCCAATGCAGGGATGAACCTGCAATCTCTTGATTCGTAGTCAACTTGCTCAAGTTAGTGCGGAACAAGCCGGGCAAGGTGAGAAACATACGCGCCTTGCCATTGGGCAATTGGCCTGTAATCTGCTTATCTGCTGTCTTTTTTAAGATATATTCCATCTTATTTTTTCCCGCGGTATTTAAATAGAGGAGCTTTATAAGGGGTGGTCCTATAAGGACTTATAAGGGTATAAGGGATCGGATAGATTTAATAACTAATCCTTAAAGAGATTATATCTCCCTCTTCTGCGCTAAAGACTTTGCTTTTGGCTAAATCTTAACGCTACGCGAGGGGATCACGTGCGTTCCGTTTATAGCACGCTTTCACCTTATAACTATCTTCCCTCTCTTTATAGTTCGCCCTTTAACCTAGATAAATATAAATTTAAGGCCTTAGTAGTAAGAGTAAATAGGAGAGACATAGTATATTTGACGCCTGTGTTAACATATATATTTAGCTGCGGCTCCTTCCCTATTTGTTAAAATGAGGTTATTAGGGCTAAAACTCTATGCATTGCTTATTTTCTATATAGGTAGTTGAAGAGATTTTAAGGAACTTTGACCGCCGGTCGAAGTTCTCTAATTGGTTAGATTCCTGCTAAGAGGTTCTCCCCAAGTCTTATCACGTGATATTATTGCGGGCTTGTTTTCCAACACCCTCCCTTAAGCTTAGTTAATAATACCGCTATATACACTATATATAGGGGTGTAGGATTGCTTAATAAGGGTTACTAAAGCTCCTCTAAGGTAGAATAAGTATCTAATAAGGAGTTACGCCCTCCCTAATATTTAAAGACAGCGCCTGCTCCGTAAAACATCTCTTAAAATTTTTAGCAGTACCTCCCTATAGGTATTCTATATTGCCTATAGAGCTCTAAAGGCCCTATAGCCTTACCCTATGTCTCTCCTAAAGTATGTCTATCCTTCCTATTAGTATAAGCCCTCCCTAATGTCGTGGCCGTTAGATTTAGGTGGTAGGTTTAAGTAGTAGGTTAGTAGATTAAGGTTAAGTTCTATTACTTATTTTAAGGCCTTAAGGCATTATTTAGCGCACTCTCTAAGGATTTACTAATTATATACTGATTTCCTATTAAGGCCTAGTGTAGTTAATTAAGTCTCTGCACTATTTAAAGGTATTTAAAGAAGGCGTAGAACTAAGGACCCATAAGAGGCTTAGTAAGGCCGTCGGCCGCTATATTAATTAAAGCAATATATATAAGGTTAATCCTATTACTATTTATCTTATCTCTTACGTAGTGAAACTAGATGTTAATATGCTTTATTTAATTGTATTAAACTAGATTTTTAGCTAATGCTTTTATAGCTTAGTTATTGGTTTTAATTAAGATCTTAGTAAACTATTTACTCTAGTCTAGTACACCTAGTTTAGTAAGTAAAAGTTAAAGCCATATAGCCTCTTTTACTGCAGCCGTTAGAGCCGTATACTCTAATTAATATATTAATAGTAAAATAGTAGCTTATAGCTTTAATTTCTATAAAATTAGTCCTTTATTTAATATAAATACAAAGCCCAATATAGAGCGTCTTATAGTTTTATCTTGTCCCTAGTTAGTATTACTAAAGCTAATTAGAGTAAGGTCTAGGTTCTTATCGCCTTTATAGGTAATTCCTCTATTAAGCGAGCCAGCCAGGTATTAAAGGATAAGTCTTACGGCCGTTATATAGGTAGAGGTAGGATTATAGGCGAAACGGCTCACTATTAATACCGCAAAGGTAATATCTAGCCTTGTTTCTATTATAGGAAATATAACTAAACCAACCATACTCTAATATCTTCTAACATTATCCTTACTAGTAGTTTTTTAATTAGCTATAAGCTTAATTAAGTGCTTTATAAGTATTAGTAAGGTATTAACCTTTTACAATTTAAAACGTTTAAGAGCTTTAATAAGGTAGGCTTACTATAAGAGTATAATCTTCTTCTTTATTTAATCTCTTATAACTATTATGCCTAAGTAAAAGCTTATTAGCCCAAGATCTATTATTTAGAAGGCTGCTTTAAGCTCTGCTTTTGCCTAATTAACTATTACTATATCCTTATAGATAATCTTAGTATTATTAACATAGGCAGAAATAATTAAACCTTTTTATCTTTTATTAGTGGCGAATATACTATAATCCGCGTATAGATAATAAAGTCTAAGTTTTTCTAGTAGAAACTTTAAGAGCGTCTTATACTAGATTTAAGGTAACTATTTTAGTCCGTAGAGGGCCTTCTTAAGGCAGCAGATTTTACCGGCTTCTTTATAGCCTTTTGGCATAATAACGTAGAGTTCTTAATTAATTGGTCTATAGAGAAAGGTAGTTTTAATATCTATCTATTTAATTTTAAGGTTATAGTAGGTAGCAATCGCGAATAGAGCCCTAAAAGCTATAGGTTTTACTACCGCAGTAAAGGTCTAGTTATAGTCGACACCGTACTGCTATAGATATCCCTTAACAACCTATCTAGCTTTATAGCGGAGGACCTTGCCATTCTTTCCCTTTTTAACTTTAAATACCTATTTACTAGCGAGAGGCTTATAAGGAGGCTTAATGTCACGGAACCCTACCGCAGGGGCCTCTATAGGAGAGCCCCGTGCTCTCGCGTATACCTCGCGTACAGCTTATATTAGCTACGCGTAGGTATATCACCTCCTTACGCCCTCGACCCTTACGATCGATCGCGCAACGTCTTGTAGACTCCTCGAATACATACGCTTTGTAGCCACTGCCCCCGTCCCATAATATTACGTTACGCCTTTTTTTACCACTAACGCTCAGCCTACGACCAATTCTACGTCTTTGTAATACTATAGGCGCTACTAGAAGCAGCATGTCTACGAATTACCTCACTTTATACTTCTAAGGAACCTATAATAGTAAGATAATATCCTTTACTAGCTATTATATTAAACCCAAAGAATAATCTAATACCTATANCTAACCTACAACGCCAATTAATCCTAGGAGAATTTAATTTATTAGCCCTAGCCTTAACCCCTAAGGAGATGGACACTAATAATNTCTTATCTTTTATTAACTATATAACTACGGATAAGTAAACAGAAGGGCTACTACCTATTAAAATCGAAATACGAGACGCTAAGACGTTTGTAAAAATGGTAGCATNAGACCCTAATAAATACTACCGCCTTCTATAGAACTATTACCTAAAGCTTATATAAGCCGAGATGCGTACTGCCTAAGATTGCGATATTATTTAAGACCTATAAGCTTATAAGGCGCTTACTAATAATATACGTTAAGAAACCGAAGACAACCTCTATATATCTAAACGCGACGTCTAATAGTTAAAGAAGGCTAAGATTATACTAATTGCTACGGTTACTAAAAGAGAAGGCATAATTAAATACCTATAATCTTAGCTTAATAAGCATATTTATAATAACGCTAGATACCTCTCTACTATATATAACGCCACTTAAGTCTCTATACCCCTAGTAACTTTACCTACTTAACGCTTAATAGAGGGCTAGCGTTAAGCAGCTTTACTTAATAGGAACCCCTACTAAAGTAGNAACGATAAAAGCTATAATAATTGGACCTAAACTGCTACCGTAGGGTCTAATATACGCTACCCTAATCCCCTAGTCTTTTAGGGAGACCGCAAAGAATATAGCCACTAGAAGATATAAATCCGCAAGAAACTAACTTAGAGCGCCTACCTTTTTCCTATAGAAGATACTAAGATTGGCTATATTATTAGGCGAATAAAGGGTATACTATTTAATAGACTCTTCGCCTAATAGGAGACTAGTAGCCCCTAGAAGTAGTAGTCCTACTAAGAAGTCCTTAATAATCTTAACCTAATATACCGCGACTATAACCTACTAGCTACCAACTAAGCTAAACTACATGCCCTAAAGATAAGCCCTACCAAATTATTTAATAAATTCTATATTAAATTCTAGGAATATACTAGAGCCCTCACCTAAGATAATACTAAAAACTAAGAGGACCTCCTTAAAAAAGTTACTTATCGCCTTAGTTACGCAGCCGCCAGCTATAACTATAACAATGTTTATAATATAGTAGTAGCTCTATAGAAGATTAAACGACGACTAAATTAGATTACTACTACTAATCTTTACCTAAAGACCTCTTTATAGAAGCCCTCTGGGCCTACTAAACCCATATATACTAAGCTACCAACGCCTACTACCTTAAGTACTACTAGAACTAATATTAATTTCTTTATACTAACCTTTCTATAGAAACTCCTAGATAGAGAACGCGAGCTACTCTAAAAACTAGGACGCTGCTATAAATGCCGTTAAGAAAGCTATTATTACGATAACCTAAACTACCTAATAGCTAGGTTTAGTAGCCGCCGCCTAATACCTAACTTAATACCCTAAACACTAAATACGTTGCTACGCGCCACTACTATATAAGACGAAGACGTAGTAATAGTAGTAGAGTTGGATACAGAAATGGAAAACACTAAGTCCTAGCCCTAAGTTATGGGTTAGGACGCCTTAATAACGGAGGGATCTATATATTAGCTTGCTTAATAGATAACTCTATAAAGATAAATAGACGGAAATAGATAGTTTTACCTATAATAGAAACTACTGCTAAAAAATAATATAAAAGCCGTTCTATAATTAATTACGGAGCTACTAATAAATTTATAAATACCTAATTTATACGTACTTATAACCTACCTACCTTACCCCTTATTAAAGCCCGCGCCCTATAACTTGCTAACAGTAATTATACTATATAGAAGATTACCTATATAGCATAACTCTACCTAGATATAAATAGGTACTAGGAAGAACTCTAAGCCTATATAACACCACTTACTAACTACCCTATTATCCTTAGAATAAACTAGCTTAAATAATATAACCCCGCCATTAACTAGAAGAAGAGAGAAGTAACCTTTAACTCTAAATACTATAGAGAGACTTACCTAGGGCATAGCCTAGCCGCCTCTATTTACTCCCTAGGATATTAACCTAAGGAACCCCTTATTACCCTATCTACGACTAACTACTACTATATAAGTGCCCTGGCCTTCTACTATATAGCATATAAGAAAGGCTAGACCGTTACTATAGCTTTTTAATTATAACTATATAAGCTTAATAAAGAATAGGACTACGTCCTCTATAGTAATAGGATAGATATAGTTAACCTTTTAGAAAATAACGCCCCTACGGAACTCTACGGACTTTTACCTTTAGACTTTAAGAAGTTTATAAAGCTTAAAAAAGGACTTACCAACGAAGAACTCCGTAAGCTCCTCCCTAAGAGGTACTATAACTTTACCGATATATGCTTATAAAAGAGTGTAGATATACTCCCCCTATATTAACCTAATAACTATACTATTAATATTAAATAAGGAAAAATACTACCTTATAAGAGACCCTACCTAATATTAAAAGATAAGCTTTTAGTTATAAAAAAGTATATTAACAAGCACCTTAATAAAGGATTTATTTGTCCTAGCATATCACTAGTAGCCGCCCCTATCCTTCTTACTAAGAAGCTAGGAGGAGGTATTTAATTCTGTGTTAACTATAGAGGACTTAACGCTATTACGATTAAAAACTAATACTTAGTACCGCTTATATATAAGACCCTTAAGCGGCTTAGTTAAGCTAAAATCTATACTAAGCTTAATATTATTGCCGCCTTTAACTATCTTTAAATACGGGAAGGTGATAAATAGAAAACCGTATTTGTATTGCGCTTTAGCTAATTTAAATATACCGTTATACCCTTTAGCGTATATAACGGCCCAGGTACCTTTTAAAGCTATATTAATAACACCTTATAGGACTACCTTAATAACTTCTACTCTGCGTACCTAGACGACATACTTATTTATAGTAATAACCCCTTTAAGCATACCAAATACGTTTAAAAGGTCCTATAGTGCCTTAGGGACGTAGGACTTTATATTAATTTAAAGAAATATAAATTCTTAGTTATAGAAGTAAAATACCTTAGACTAATTATTACTACTAAGGGTGTCTGTATAGACCCTAAGAAGGTATATATAATTACCAAATAGTAAGCCCCTAACTGTATTAAGGACGTATAAGCCTTCCTTAGTTTTGCTAACTTCTATTAGAAATTTATATACAACGTCTTAGGCGTAGTAGCACTACTTATAGTAATAATGCGAACGAAGGGCCTTTCTGTAAAAGGAAGAAAAATGCACCTACGCTTTACCTAGACGCCTAAATGCGAGAAGGCGTTCCAAGACCTTAAAAATGCCTTTACTAAAGCACCTGTTCTAGCTTACTTTATACTAGGATAATAACTCTACCTTAAAACCAACTCCTTAGACTACGTTAATATAGGCATCCTTTCCTAGATAGGTAATAATAGCCTTTTTTACCTAGTTATATTCTACTTATCTAAGCTTATACTATAAGAGTGTAACTATAAAATCTATAATAAAGAACTCCTTGCAATTATATAAGCGTTTAAAGAATTCTAACTAGAACTCTCCTTAGTAGAGCCTAACTAGCTAACTAAAGTCCTTACGGACTATTGTAATCTTAAGTACTTTATAACTATAAAGTAGCTAAACTAATGCTAAGTACGTTAAAATAAGTTCCTCTCTAGTTTTAACTTTAAAATTGTATATAGACTAGGAGTATAAGGTACTAAACCTAATAGCCTAATACGCCGCTTATAAGACCTTCCTTAGTCTAAAGATAACCCCTATAATTAGTTCTAATAACAGACAATCCTAAAAGCATAAAATTTAGCCCTAGGTATACTACCTATAATAGAGCTAACTATACCCTAGCTTTATATTACAGAACTAGAGTTACCTCCTAAAATTAATGAGCTTATTACTACGGCATATAACGCCTCTGTTAACCTATTACTATATTAACTTATTACCGCAAAGACCGCTGGCGCCTATACGCTACCTACTAACCTCTAAAGCTTAGGCTAGATTAATATAGCAGCCTTAGAAGTAAAAGAGAATAGGCTCTATTATAGAGGCCGCCTATTTATCCCTAACTTAGAAAATCTATAACGGCAACTAATCTAAATAGCCTACGATCTTTAATTAAGCGGCCACTTAGGTAAAAAAGGAACCTACAAGCTTCTTAGCCAATACTACTTCTAGCCAAAAATAATAGACTTAGTTAAACGCTTTATAGGCGCCTGCTACGGTTATAAGCGCGTTAAGGCCTTTAATACAAAGTACTAAGGACTACTGCACCCTCTACTAGTACCTATATAACGATAGGCAGATATCGCCATAGATTTCGTTATTAACCTACTACCCTATAAACGACACGGCCGTACCTATAAGAATATCCTTATAATAATATACCGACTTATAAAAGAGCGCTACTACGTCCTAACTAAAGGTATAGCCGTTACTAACGTTACTAACACCTTTTTTCGCGAAGTTTACTGACTATATAGGCTACCTAACTCGATTACGTCCGACTAAGGCACATAATTTAACTCTGATGTATAGAGACGAATCTACTAACGCCTTAGCATCTCTATTAAGATGTCTACATCCTTTTACTATAAAACTACTGGGTAACCTAAAACGCTAATGCTAGTATAAAAGCGTACCTACGACAGGTAGTTGCCTATAGTTAAGATAACTGGGTAGATTACCTCCTACTAGGTAAATTTAGAGCAAATAATTACGTCTTAACTACTATAGGACTTACCCCGTTCTTCGCAAATAAGGGTTATTACCCCTAATCTAGCATAGAGCTACTAGAACCTATTAATAAGAAACTGCCATATAGAAAACGCCTTAAGATACTACTTGCCGACCAGTATATAAACCGCATAAAAAATCTACTTAACTACTATAAGGGAGAAATGGCCTAGGCTTAAGTAAAGTAGGCCTACTTCGCCGACCGTTATAGAACGCCACTACCGGAGATATGTATTGGCGACTGGGTATAGCTAGATATACGTAATATCTCTACGCAAAGGCCTATAAAGTTACTTAATTATAAAAACCTTAGCCCCTATTTAATTAAACGAGTTATTAATAGGAGAGCTGTATATAAGCTAGAACTCCCGCCTACTCTAGCTACCCGCAGGATATAGCCCGTATTTTACCTATAGCTACTACACCTCTATTAGCCTAACCCCTTACTAGGGTAGATATAGCCTAAACCTTTACTAGTACTAATCCAAGATAAGAACAAAGACAAGAACTATAAGAAGTGGACCGTTAAACGAATTATTAACTCTAAATACTTTGGTAAAGGTAGAGGACGATGGCTTTACTATAGAGCTATATACATAGGATTTAATATAGATTAGCTAGAATGGCAACTATAGGAAGACTTTAAAAATGTAAAGGATCTAATTAGCGACTTTTACTACGCGAACCTATAGAAACTGGGCCTAAGCAGAGACTTTATACCTAATCCTTTATAGGAGCCCTTATAGAGTTAAACCGTTATATATTACTACGTAAGGGCAAATTGCCGTTAGATTGCCGTTAGATTGCAGTAAAGTGCGATTATATAACCGGAATATCGTTAAGATGTCCAGGAACTTCGACCGGCGGTTAAAGTTATTTAATTGGTCAGATTCTTAGATGCTAAGCCCTATTATATAACGTTATTTTAAGCCTTTAGTGATACCCCCCTTTTCTTCTTTTTTATACCTTAAGTATCTCTTCTATATATATATAGTAACCACAGCGTCGCCAGAGCTCCGCCTTTATAAGAGGGGGGGTAGTATTACGGAACCCTACCGCAGGGGCCTCTATAGGAGAGCCCCGTGCTCTCGCGTATACCTCGCGTATAGCTTATGTCAGCTACGCGTAGGNATATCACCTCCTTACGCCCTCGACCCTTACGATCAATCGCGCAACGTCTTATAGACTCCTCGAATACATACGCTTTATAGCCACTACCCCCGTCCCGTAACACTTAAGGGAGGTAAGGTTAATAAGTTCCTATATCTAATTCTTAATTAGAGACCCTACCTCCTCTATTATTACTTTTATCTATTCTTTGCTATTTAGGCCGTTAATTACTTAGTTATATATATAAGGCTTATCTTTATTAATTAAGGTAGTAGATATATACGTTTTGAGATTAGGTAAGCTAGTATATTAAATATAGCCGGCTAGTAGAGTTATAGAATTAACTGCGTTGTGATTATTTAAGTAAGGGTTTTAAGGTGTAGATTAAGGAGGAAAGGTAGATAGAAGGGCTATTAGTTTGTTACCTATTTTATTATCCTAGTTGCTTAGTAGCTTATTAATATTATTAGCCTATTAGTTAAGGCTTTAGTCTATACCTATAAGGCTTATAAGGAAGGCAGTAGGGTTGCTTAGTAGGTTAACTCTTAACGTCTAGCGGCCTGATCAAGTAGTGGTTATAGTAAGGTTTTTAGGCAGAGACTTAAGCCCGTAGGGTAAGCTATCATAACCTTCCTTCTAATTAATTCTTTATTATCTTTTTCTTAATAGAGGCTTTAGCTAAGAAGTAGTAGTGTTTCCCCTCCCTTGCTTATTAGACAAGTTAACAGATTCTTCCGTAAATATAGTAGTAGTCTTTAAACTAATATCGCCTTTATAGATTTCGACATCTTTAAGCCGCTTAATCTTTTATTTATCTAGTAGCTAAATGTAATAGATTATCTTACTATTATAGCTAATTAGAATACCCTTTTTTACTTATAGAGCGAACCTAGCTAATTTTACGCAATCTTCTTCGGCTATAAGGGAGTAGACGGTAGATCCTAGAGCCCTTAGGTAGTATACTAAGGGAGGTTTACCCTTAAGCTTTTTATAAGGTAATATGCCATTAAGAAGAGCTCTTATAGGGCGTCTGTTTTTAATATATATAGCTATAAGGAGTACGTTAGGCTATAGAAAGTCTAGTATATTGCTAGTGAGGAATTATTAAGCGGGTAATCTTAGTGGAGGTTCGCTGCGAGCGCTCTACCACTCCGTTCTCTTCCTAAGCGTATAAGGCGGCAGGTTCGAATTCTATACCTAGATCGTCTATCTAGGTAGTTGCTTTCTTGCTACAAAGCTCTGTTTTGTAGTTGGTATAAATTCTAGTAATTTTAAAATCAAATTTGGTGTGGATTTAATTATAGTACCTCTATAAAGTACTAAGCCACTCGTCCTTTATATAGTTGTCGGTAAAAGATATATAGTATCTTTTGCCTTTAAAGCTAATGGGGGTAATAGGTCCTACTAGATCTATATAGACAAATTAAAACGGTTATATAGCTTATTCCTGGGGCGTTCTATTATACCTCTTTCTAGCTTTAAATTAAGCGCAGGGCTTACAGTATTTATTACTAATGTTGTTAAACTTAATACCAAGTTTACTTAGGTGGCATTTAAGGTTACTATAGTTAAGATAGCTAAATCAGTAATGCTAAACAGGTAGGCTTTTATTGTTTTTAATCGTCTAGAGGATTAATTTTAACGAGTAGTTATACTGCCGAATTAGGTAAAGTCGTTAAACTTTAGGTGCGTATCCTATCACCTTATTATTATATTTAAGTTTATAAGTCTTATTATTAAAGAAGACGCCTATTTCCTTAAGTCGGCTTTTAGATAGTAAGTTTACTAGTAAATATAGTATATAAAGAATATTGTGTAGAGTAAGTGTACTTCTATAACTTTTATTAGGGAGTGCGGTTTATATAGAGATAGATCCTTTACCTACTAATTAAGCTCTATAGGGACCAACTATATCTAATAAGGTGTTATTATTAACGTAGCTAAAGAGAAGTTTACGATTCTTACAGCAGTAGATAGTAGCGGCGGTATTGTAGATAAAGTCATACCTACTTAGTTAGGCTTATACCACCACTACTACAAGCTTACGTTATAGATTTACTTTATTTTTAACTTAATTAGAGTATTTATTAAGCTAAATAGGTGGCCTAGTCCTCTGCTTCTTCCTTACACAGATTTTATTACCAATTCTCTATAGTATATTTTTTAGGTTTCTCTCCTAGCAGTCTTCTTTAGAATACGTAGTTCTGTTATATTTTACACAGTTAGGGTACTGTATAATTACAGCACCTGTCGTACTAACCGCGTGCTTACGCGCTCGGTACGCCGAGTACGCGTTTACGCGTTTGGTGCACCAACCACCCGCTTACGCGTCTGGTGCACTTCTGAAGCACTGACTAATTAGGGGGGAGGCGCATCAGTATATAGACTACGTAGTCTGCTTNATATAATCGACAGTTACCACCGTCTAAATGAGCATACGATACTATACGTATTTCGTGCCCCTAGACACGACTTACTTGTACCATTAAATTGGTATAAACACTGATTAGTGAGCGCGTACAGATTAGCAATCACTCGACACCTCCCCCCAAGCAATACTCGACAGCGACTACCCGTTTATATCCTAGTACGACCTACTGGAAGGTCGGAAGTTGGGGATTACGGACCTATCACCAACTCTGTATACTTATTCAAGTCTTAGTACGGTTTACTGGAAGTATAATAGACGCGAATATAGACCTGTATAGGAACCCTCTACCCTCGAACCTCGAACCTCTATCCTTACTATACCTCCCCTAGACCCCTTACGGAGACCCCTTACCCTTTTATGAACCGCTATGGACCCGTTAATTACCTTTACGGACCGTTATAAGCCCTTATAGAAACCCCCTACCCTCCTGCAAACCCTTATGGACCTATTATCCGCCTTTACGGACCACTATAAGACCCTTCTACCCGCTACGTACAATACTACACAGTATGGCAGATATTAGCAAGCAAGTCAGCGAAGGTCAAAAGAAGTGGAGTTAAGGAGTTGACCTTACGTCTACGAACGACGTTAATAACTACATTTAATTCAAACTCCTTGAATACGGATACTTTAAGCCTACGAATAATGACATATGGGAGCAATATAAGGAAGACTTTGCGGACTTTATGGAAGCTACTTTTAAGGCCTGCAGCCTTATGACCATCCGTAACCTATAAACCCTCCTCCGTAACCACGGCGTATGGGTTAAAAAAGATAAACACGTCACTATTGCACGGTCTTTATATAATGCAATATATGAGGAGGACCAAACGGAATGGACTAAGGAAGAAATCCTAGACCAGTTTAATACTACTAAGGAACTCTTTGCTTCTTCCAAACTTAATATAATCGCTAGCCTTATATCTGACCTACTTAACTAAATTCGTCCTATAGACCCAAACGCCTTTGGAATTAATCTTACGGGCTAGAGTATACCTAGTACCCAAGTTACGGACCGCAATACCCCTGTAAACCAAAATACGGACCAAAATACTTCCGCTACTTAAGCCACAGATCCGCAAACTATATGTCCGTAAGCTATAGATCCGTAAGCTATATATCTGCAAGCTATAGATCCGTAAGCTATATATCCGCAAGCTATAGATCCGCAAGCTATAGACCCGCAACCTACCTAAGTAAAGACCTATGGCAAGGAACTAGCTAACCTGGCTAAGCTCTATACCGACGAATCTAAGTACAGCGGTGAAAACGACAACTTTGACTTTAAACTGACTATTTTTACGGACCTCTGTTAGAAGGCTGACATTCCTAAATAAGAGTTTAGCCAAGCCTACTCTACTATGCTGCGCGGCCTAGTACTTAACTACTACTACACTAACCTCAAGAGCAACCCCCTTGGTGTCCCCTTTGATAAGCTATGCGAAACTACCTATAACTACTTTGAAGGACCGGAATATAGGCGTAATATCCTTACCTAATAGAATGCGACTAAGCTATGGACCGTAATCGACAAGAACACCGAAAAATTGACTATAGAGTGTCTGCAAATTCTTATTAAAGACCTCTGGCACCTATAGCACGGCCTTAACGCCAAGCTTTGAATAGACGACTTCCTGTATAATAAACTTATTACGGCTTACCAGGAAGTAGAGCCCTGCAAGTACGCCTGTTATAAGCCTGCAGACACCTTAGCTGGCCTTATTAATGACCTACGCTCCTCTATTGTAACGTATAAAGTCTTAAACCCACCAAGTAGCACTTAAGCCTTTGCTATGGATATTTAATATCCGCAAACAGACTTAGAAGCCTATTTTACGGACCGCCGCTACCGCTAGCAGTACCCGTACCGACTAAACCCTACCCGTAACCCCCGCAGTAACCCCTATACGAAAGTATATCCACGCAGACAAACTAGCCAGAAGTGCTTCGTGTGCGGTAAGGAAGGATGTTGGTTTACAAGGCATACCTAGGAAGAATGTAACAAGTCTAGGAAGAGACTTAATAACTGGATTAACCAGTTCATTTTGGAATACGAAGGAGAGGAAGTAGAGGAGCCCCCTGACGAGTCAATAGAAGCCCTTATAATTGACTTTAACTTAGATGCTTAGAAACAGAAGACCTTAGAGACATTTCTAACTACTTTTGGACCTTTTACGGACAGTTAAGCCTTTAATACTATGACCGTATTAGCCGACCGCTCCTTTATACACTCAATTACACCCAAAAACTGGCCCGTAAGTATACCCGTTGGACCCATTATAGACGTTACGGACCGTAAACAGGACCTATTTGCATATATTACTACAGAACGCTATACCCCTAAAGAATTCTATGGCGTTATGATTGATACAGGTGCCTCTAAGAAGTCTACTATAGGTTATAGACAATACCTTGCATATAAGACTACCGTAAATGATAATACGGATATTAATACTATGTAAGCTGGGGCCGTAAACGTCTAATTTAGCATTGGTTTAACCGTATTAATTAGATCAGTCGTAGTTAAGACCCTAATTGGCCTAGTTAACTTCCATATAGTAAAAGCGGACACCCCTTTCTTACTTTGCCTTGCGGACATGGACAGGTTATAGGTTTACTACAATAATATTACGGACACCTTAATCGGCCCCGCAACTGCCCTAGGAAGCAAGTATATTACCCTGCCAATTATACGACGATTTGGACACCCGTTCCTTATATAGGGAGAGACTTTACGGACCTATATTTAGGAATCTTTTAACTATAACCCGTGCTACCTTACCAGTATGGAGATCCACCGTCTGCACCGCCGTTTCGGCTACCCGTTAGCCGAAAAGCTATATAGAGTCCTTGAACGCTCTGGACACGACGATATCGATAGGAAGGCAGTTAATTACCTAACTAAATACTGCTCCTTTTGCCAGAAATACGGACGTTCCCTAGGCCGATTTAAGTTCACCCTTCGTAAGGACCTTAACTTTAACCACTTAGTGTACGTAGACATTATGTACATTAACGGCAGCCCAGTATTACATATAATTGACGAGGCAACCCGCTACTAAGCCGCCCGTTGGTTATAAAATATATCCGCAAAACATACTTGGGACATTTTACGGACCTACTGGATTAACACATACCTTAGACCCCCTAAGTATATCACCCACGACGCTAGTAGGAACTTTATTAGTAAGGAATTCCAATAGTACGCTATGGCCATGGCTATTTTAACAAAAGCCGTTCTAGTTAAGGCGCACTGGTCCGTTGGACTTATTAAGTGAGCTTACCTAGCTTTACGGAGAGTTTACTAGATTATTACGGACGAGTGTAAGAATATCTAAAAAGAACTGGCTTTATAAATGGCCGTAAAAGCTGTTAATGATACTACTGGCCCTAACGGACTGGTACCTACCCTCTTAGTCTATGGAGCCTACCCAAGGATGAGCAAACTGGACCCTCCTGCCCCGTCCGTTATGGATTAAGCAGCTATAATACGGAAGGCAATAGCTGAAATAGTCAAATTATGGGCTAAATAAACTATTAATAACGCTCTGCACTACCGCAACGGACCTAATACGACCCTAGTATACAACCTCCCGCTTAACTCTAAAGTCCTTGTGTGGCGGGAAAGCGGCAATTGGACTGGACCTTACTGTCTACTGGCCGTAGAAGATAAGACCTGCTATATATAGCTCCCTAGCGGACCGATAAGCTTTAGAAGCACGTCCATAAAACCCTATTTTCGGTCCGAAAACACCTATGACGTTGAGCCAGACGAACTAGAAGCAACCGCTAAACTAGACGAATTAGAAACGACTGCCGAATTAGACAAACTGGAGGCACCCTTGCCTACCCTAGAGGTCCCCTAGAAACCCACTAAACCTACTAANCCTGCCGTAAAGCGTGGCCGAGGACGCCCCCGTAAGAATCCCGTAANNNAGAACNANCTNACCTCCGNAGGCANATNNGNAAAGCAATCTCCGCNTNNNGATATATTAGTTCTAGTATAGGAAACCCCTTTTACGGACTTACGGCGTAAAGAGATCAACGGACTACTTAAAAAGGGTGTCTTTGTAATTATAATGGAGAGAGACGTTCTGTAAGGCGTCTGTATATTTAACTTATGCTTCGTTGACAAGATTAAGCACCCTGGTACTGATAAAGCCTTTAAGAAATTAAGGCTCGTTGTATAAGCTTATAACGACTAGGGAAAGGACCTAGTCCTTACGCAATCGCCTATAATTTAACGGGTTAGTTAACGGATTATACTCGCACTTACGCCTAGACTACAGCAAACTAAATCCGTAGCCCTTTACTTACGGGATATCTTATAAGCCTATATGCAGTCTAATACCTACCTAAGTAGGGATATCTTTATATGACCACCCTATAAGCTTAACCTATAACTAGGAACAATTTTATGGGTTGTAAAACCTCTTTACGGAGTACCAAAAGCTAGAAACTATTGGTTTAAGATATACTACTAGCACTACGTTAGTAAACTCAAAATGGAACAATCGACCTACGACCCCTGCCTCCTATACAGCCTATTAAACGGCCTTGGTATTGTTAGACTCTAAATAGATAATACCCTCTTCTTAGCAGACCGGACATTTGCGGACGCTAAAGAGACTAAACTATAAGAAGCTAAGTTCCTGGTAAAGCTGTAAAAGCAGTTAACTAAGTAGACTCCAATTAAGTTTAACAGAGGCTTAATTATACAAAAGGGCAACTTAATCTAGCTAACCTAGGAACGCCAAGCTTAAAACCTAAAGCTCGTTATAGTAAAGCCTACAGACCTCACCAGTTCCTATAGAGAGACCCGTAAGACCGTAAATATAAAGGACTAATACGCTGTATAGCGTGCAAGAGGCGCCTATATTGCCATAGTCTGCTAACCCGAATCTGCCTATGACTTATCCTTTGCGGCCTAGGCAGTAGATCCGTAAGAAGAAAATATTAAGCAGCTTAATAAGCGTATTTAGTGGCAAATTGACAATGCAGCAAGGGGACTTACTTTTATACCACTAGACCTAAGTTCCCTTAGCTTACTAGCATTTACGGACGCCTCCTTTGCTAATAATAAAGACCTATTATTATAAATCGGCTTTGTAATTGTACTTATGGACCGTAATTAGGACGTAAATATACTATACTGGTCTTTAATTAAGTGCAAACGAGTAACCCGTAGTATACTAGCTTCTGAACTATATGCACTAGCTTATAGATTTGATATAGCAGCCGCAATTAAATTAACGGTTTAGAAGATTCTATAACTGGAGCAGTTACCCCTAGTTTTATGCACTGATTTAAAGTCCCTTTACGACTGCCTAGTTAAACTAGGTACGACATAAGAGAAGAGGCTCATGGTCGACCTAATGTGCTTACGTTAGGCCTATAAACAACATAAGATTACAGAGGTCAAATGGATCAGCAGCGGAGACAACCTAGCAGACGCTATGACTAAGGCAAAGCCGTGTTAAGCTCTTAAAACCCTAATTGATATAAATAAGCTTAACCTAAAGGTCATAGAATGGGTAGAGCGAGACTAATGGAGCATTTACGGTTCAGCCACGGCCCGTCGGAAGGCTGTATGGTGCATTCACGGCCCGTCAAAAGGCCGTACAGTTCATTTTACGGACCGTAAGCAGGACTTACGGCTAGCTTGGAGCACCATTTGGAAGGCAACCCAGAAGGCACCTCAGGAGGGATTTCCTATGTATTTTCTTATGTGTTTTATGGTTCTATTAAGACAATTACGGAGGCTATATATAAGTGGTTTCATTTTCCAAGTACCGCTAGTGTATAATTACAGCACCTGTCGTACCAACCGCGTGCTTACGCGCTCGGTACGCCGAGTACGCGTTTACGCGTTTGGTGCACCAACCACCCGCTTACGCGTCTGGTGCACTTCTGAAGCACTGACTAATTAGGGGGGAGGCGCATCAGTATATAGACTACGTAGTCTGCTTCATATAATCGACAGTTACCACCGTCTAAATGAGCATACGATACTATACGTATTTCGTGCCCCTAGACACGACTCACTTGTACCATTAAATTGGTATAAATAGGTACTTACACATTCCTACTAGTGCAATCTTTCTCTTTATGGACGTTCCGTTATTTAAATATACTACTAGTGTAGTAGAAGCTTCTTAATTAAGCTCGCTATTAAAGATAATAAGTTCCTTACCTAAGGCTCGTAGGTTAGTATTTTTCTATATCCAATTTATTTATTAAGTTGTTTTAAACTAAGCGTAGTTAGTGAAGCTGACTCTATATAAAAGGGCTGCTTAGGCAAGGATTTTATAGTTAATAGGTTGGTCCATTTTAATAAGGCGATTAAGGTTTAATATAACATAGGAGATAAACTCCTTTATGTTCTTAAAATCTTAAACGCGTTTAATAAAGAAGGTGGCTATAATATTGGTAACAGCTACTAGATTAAGATCCTTAAAGCGTTCTTTTAGAGCCTTCCATTTCTTAAGCACCTATTTAGCGTTTAATATAAACGGCTTATAGATATTACTAATGTTTTAGTTAATAAAACCGGCTATATAGGCTAGCTGTTCCTTATATTTCTCCCATTCTTTTACTAAGTTAGCTAGCTTAATTTTTAGCTATTTAATAGTAAAGCCTAAGTCCACCCATTTCTCTTTAATTGACTTAATTGTAGGAAGAAGCCGTAGTAGGTTATTAAGAACCTACTTAATGTTTTTAGATCGGAGGTGGTTTTGTATATCAATACTAAATATTAGCTAGTCTTCCCGTCTAATAAGCTTTTAGATAGAGGCTTAGGCGGTATATTTATCGCTTATATTAATAAGGCTTATAAGTGGTTTATAGTAGGCAGTCTGTAGGCCTTATTATAATATTATTATTAGATTTATTTCCTTTATAAGGAGTATATATATAGTATAGGTTTTGACTTAATATGTTCCTTAGCTAGTATAGGTAGTTCTAATAAGCTTCTTCTAATTTACTACTAATACGGTTATTATAAAGCTTTATTCTTAAAACTCTATCGTTCCATAATAACAATAGTAAGGTTGTCCACTAAATGCAAGGTATTCTCCTAAGCCTTTAATGCCGCCATTTATTACGGGTTATATTAGGCTTGTCCTTAGTAGGATCCTCTTATTACATTTGGCGTAGAGTCTATTATTAGCAGCTACATAGCCGCTCGTTATAGGTTTTTGGCGTCGTAAGTTGGTTAAACATTTAACAACTTTTTAACGCCCATACGGTGATATTGTGATAGTAATTATCGTGAATAATAAAGCAATTAGGTTTAGCTCGTTAGGCGCGAACCTAGGCTTATAACCTGTTGAAATAAGGTTATTATGGCTAAAACTCTGTACATTGCTTATTTTCTATATAGGTGGTTAAAGAGATTTTAAGGAACTTTGACCGCCGGTCAAAGTTCTCTAATTGGTTAGATTCCTGCCAAGAGGTTCTCCCCAAGTCTCATTACGTGATATCGTTGCGGGCTTGTTTTCCAACACTATTCTCCTCTTATAATTTAAGCCTTTAAGTGTAAGGGATATTTTATCCCTTACTTGGGCTTGCAGCCCTCCTATCCTCCTTATCGGTTCGTCTCTCTCTTTCCCTTTAGGCTATTGCCTACCCTTATTACTATATCGTTCTCTTTTATCAACTCTTTTATAACTTATGCTCGGCTTACCTACTCCCTACTATTCTCCTAGGCGAATAGCCTTAATTAAGTTTTAGCGCCGCTAATACTAGTAAATACGATATATATTATAACTGTTACGGCACTAACCTAATGCATACTGTTTTATACTATCTTGTACTGTTTCCTACTATTAGCTAGCCTACCACTAGTACCTTAGCGGCCGGCCCTACTATTTATATACAATACCCCCTTTCCACCTTCTTCTCCTCTTTATACCACAACGTAGTTATTTAGTCTACTTTATTACAGCACTGTAATAGTTTGTGGTATCTTTAATTGCACCCTATTATAATCTTTATTTTTCCTAGTTTACTATCTCCGTTTTCCTAGTATAATCGCGACCCGGCATAACTAATAACACCATACTATAGTTCTAGACAATCTTAGCACAGTTTTAGTATAGCCTTAGTACAGTCTTAGCAATCTTAGTATTATAGTTAGCCTTATAGATTCCGATTGCCTTACCTAGATCTCCTAGAATAGGCGACCATAATATAGATAACGTCCCGCTAACGAACCCTCGCGAAGCGCTCGCCTACCTCCTTAATACCTCCTATACTAATATCGCCTAGGTAATTAGGAACGGTTCTAAATACCTAAAGGACCTTAATGTAGCAGGAACCTTTTAATAACTCTCTATATATGCAGCCTTTTTAACTAGTATTAAGAGCGGCCTTTAAGCCGTTTATAGTAAAGGCTAAGCTATAAAGTCCTAACTTAAAAAAGCTTAACACAGAATTAACTCCCTTAAGACACTTAAACTATATATTAAACAATACGAATAGTAAGCCCTCGTATATACTAAGACTATATAAAACCTAAGCTCTTAGATTACTATACTTACTAAGACCATTACTAATAAGAACCCTACTACTAGCTCCCCTTTTTTAACTAAGCCCTATAGAAAAAAGCGTAAAGCAAAAAATCCAACCCCATTTAATGGCAAGGGATCACCAATTAAAAAGTAAGAAAAATTTAAAATATGGGAAATAAAAATCTAAGGCGTTTTCCGGAGGGATGTAAAGTGCTTTAAAACCCTAATAGACGAAATCCTCTATATATTAGATATGCTAATAGATAAAGCTTATAACTATATTAAACATAGCCTTAATATACTATATATATATACCTAAACAACCTAAGTAAATAGACCTTTTCTAACTAAGAGTTTATGTTTATATATATAAGAGAACACTATAAGACTATAGATATAACCTAAGCGGCTAAAAATAAGTTAGATACCTTAAGCTAAGGTAAGTATAACTACTGGTCCTAGAAAGCAAAGCTTAATAAGTTAATAATTAAAGTAAATAAGACCGAGGAACAAAAAGTGGATTTACTTAAAAAGAATATTTCCTCTAAGATAAAGGACCTAGCCTTTACCCTTAGCCGTAAAATCGGCGATGCTAACTATAAAGGCTAGAGTAAGCAGATGGATATATTTACTTATAACCTATAGAACCATGCCCACTATACTAAGTTAAATACCGCTAAGCTAAGTGCCGCTAGTAGCTATTAACCTATATTACTATAGAATAACCTAATAGACCTAAACGCCGTTAAGTTCAGCAGTAGTAGTAATAGCCTCCCTAATAACATCTAAAGATATTGTATAAATAATAGACTTTATATAGCGTGTAGTTAACCTAGCCACTAAAAAGATACTTACAACTCCCAGTAAAACCTAAATCCCCTTTTAATACCACTACGCTAACCCCCCTCTAGCCGCGGCGGATTCTTTAACAGAGGGGATAATAATTAAGGCGGTAACCGCGGATAAGGATATAGGTTTAGATATAGAAACCTACCCCCGTAATTCCCTTCCCTAATATAGCCCTAGCTAATAGTCCCGTACGCAAACTATGGATAAATACTCCGTATTACTACTAACCGCGAGACCGACTATATTATTAGCGAAGTACCTCCTAGTATATATACACCGTTAGAGACCAATATGTTAGGATATACTAGCTAAGACCACAGCTACCAGCCAAGCCCTATAACGCAGCCATTAAAAGGCTAACCTTTAGACTAAGTCGCCTTTAAGGGTTAAAACTATACGGGGAGGAGGATAAAAGGATTAGATTTATATTATTAGATTAATTAGACCTTATTCTAAGCCAGCTACTATTTAATCTTAGAACAGCAAATAATAATAAAAATTCTATCCTTATTTAGACTTACCTTTCCTTACTACGTAACCTACTCCTAGAAGTTCTTATTAAAATAGTAAGCCTTATTAATAGTAGTAGTACAGCACCAGCATTTGTAGATAAAGACTTACTTATAAAGAAGCACAATATTATAATAAAAAGACTCTTAGTCCTAAAACCACTCCGCCTTATTAATAGACTTCAATCTAGCTTTATTACCTATTACTTTATAATAAAAATAACAATCGGCCATTTTATAGAATCTATACTTTTCTACGTTATAAAGTTATTACCCTTAATACTAGTAATTCTTAAAATGCCCTAGCTTAAAAAGCATAACCTAAGTATAAACTTCCCTGTTCTAGGGCTTAAGTTTAACTCTAATTACTATACCTATAACTGTCTCCTATAGTATATCCCTAATTATAACTAAGTAGTACTATACGGACGTATTATATAGCCAACGCTTAGATACTATTAGCTAATAGTAGAAGAGGTACCTAACACTAGTAAGCTAATATATATAGTAAACAAAACAGAGATTCTAGAAGACTAGACTACCGCCCTACCCCTAAGAAATACCGCCCCGCCCCTAAGAATATAAACACCGCTAAAACTATAAGTCCCCTATATACACCTACTTAACCTAGGCCAGCTAATAAGATATCTAACTCTAAGTTATTTGCTATATGTATATATAACTACGCGTATAATAGCTAAAGGCGTTATAGCTAAGACTAAAACTAGAGCAATTAAGACCTCCCCCCTATAATGCCTAACCTTATATCTATCTCCCGCGTATACCATATAGAGCCGCTACTATATTTCCGCCCCCTAGGGCTAACTAAGCCGCGCTAGCCTAGCCGTAGTACTAAAGAACTAAATACGCCCCAAACTAAACGATATTAGATACACTTATACCGTTAATTTCACCTATTTCTATAAATAAAAAGGCGTAAAGGTAATAAGGATCTATATAGCGGAGCTAGTAGAACTAATTAAATAAGAAGAACACTAATAGCTGCTTAAAGAGCTGCCTATAGGCCTAATAGAAGTACCAAACCTATTAGAAAAGTCTTTCCGCTAGCTAGTAAAGGGCGACTATACAATAAAAAAAGCCCGTAAAGTGCTACCCCCTTATTTTTATAATTTCCTTAAGATAAACCTAAAAACTAAGCCTTAGTCTCTACGTCAGAAGATAGTTAATACTAATATTAAAAAATTCCTAAAAGGCAAACTAGGATTAACCTGTAAAGACATTTTATAACGCTTATTAAAGGAGTTCCGCGAATATATTAAGCACTTTCTCCCTAAAAATGTAGATAAGCTACCCCCTTACCAACTATAGGACTATAAAATTAAAATTATCCCTAGAAACTAGGCCCCGTACTATAAAAACAGACTACTCTTACCTGCTAAACTTAAGTATGTAAAAAAGTGGATTAATAAAATACTAGATAAGGGTTTTATCTATAAATTAACCTTACTAGCTGCCGTACTACTCCTCCTCGCTGCTAAGCCTGGTGGTAGTATATAAATCTACTATAACTACTAAGGCCTAAATATAGTTACTATTAAAAATCGGTACCTACTACTACTAATCCGTAAGACACTTAACGCACTTTATAGTGCTAAGTACTTTACTAAACTTAATATAATTGCTGCGTTTAACTAAATCCGGATTGCGGAGGGCTATAAGTAGCTTATAGTATTTATTACCTAGTTTAGACTCTATAAGATACTAGTTATACTATTTAGCCTCTATAATTCACCCGCTATATTCTAGAACTATATTAATTATATCTTATATAACGCCCTTAATAACTACTATACTGCCTACCTTAATAATATTCTTATCTTTTCTAAAACACGCACCAAGCATACTAAGTATGTAAATAAAGTTATCCGAAGACTTGGTAATACCAGACTTTAGATTAATATTAATAAGTCTAAGTTCTACTCTACTAAAACAAAATACCTTAGCTTAATTATCTTAATTAATGGCATAACTATGGACCCTAAGAAGGCATAGGCCTTACAGGAATAAAAGGACCTAATATTAATTAAAGAACTATAATAATTTCTTAGCTTTATAAACTTCTACTAATAATTTATTTAAGGTTACTCTGCCGTTGCTATACCTATAATAAAACTCCTAAAGAAGGATATTGGATGGCTATAGGGACTAGAATAAGCCAAATCGTTTAAGGCCCTTAAGGGAGCCTTTACCTTAGTACTAGTACTAGCATACTATAACTATATAAAGAAGACAGTGGTAGAGATAGACGTATTAAATTAGGCTTCTAGCGGAGTCCTTTCCTAGTATAATAATAACGGTAAATTAAAACCGATTGCTTTCTTCTCCGTAAAGCACTCTACGCTAGAGTATAACTATAAGATCTACGATAGAGAGCTCTTAGCTATTATTAAGGCTTTAGAGGAATAGTATCCTGAGCTATAAGGGACTAAGGAGCTATTTAAAATTATTACTAACCATAAAAACCTATAGACATTTATAACTACTAAGCAGCTAAATTAATGCTAAGTCTAGTAGGTAGAGTTCCTTTTATAGTTTAACTTTGTAATTATATATAGACCTAGTAGCAAAGCCACGCTTCTTAATGCCTTAAGCTAGCTACTAGGAATAAGGCCTAAGGACGCTAATAATAAACGCCTCTACTACCGAGCCTAAGTCATTATACCGCCCTAGAAAATTAACCCTATAATCTTAAAAGAATTGCTATATAAGTTCTATAACTCTAATAATACGGAGTTTATAGCCGCTCTAGACCTTAAAATAGCTAAAAAGTTACTAAATAAGTTAATCTAGTTGGGATACCAGGAGAATAAACTTATAAGAGATATAGTAGCGGCCCTACGTAATTGGAAAGCTCGCCGTTAGCTAAAAAAGATTAGGAAATTACTCTATTATAATAAGTTAGAATACAGTATCGTTAATAAACAGATCTACTTCCACCAATATCTCTTTATCCCTAACGCCCTAGACCTCTACCTAGAAGTTATTTATTACTCTTATAGCAGCAGCCCCGCTAATTACCCTAGCCGGGATAAAACCCTTAACCTCTTAAACTAAATATACTAGTAGCTAGGAATCTCCTAATTTACGGCTACCTTCGTTAAAGACTATACCCTATACTTTCGTACTAAGACCCCCTGTTTTACCCCGCCCGGTTTTCTAAAGCTATTAAAACTACCCGCTTACCTATAAACTAATATTTTAATTAACTATATTATAACGCTACTGGTATATTAACGCCATGGTAAGGCATATAAATATATCCTTATTATTATAGACCGCCTAACTAAAATATAATACCTTGTTTTAGTAACAGGACTCTTAATAAAGGAGCTAGTTAACGGCTTTATTAATAATATATATAAGCTCTATAGTGTACTAAGTATAATTATTTCCAATCGCGGTATATAATTTATTAGCGACTTTTAGTAACGTAATCCACTAGCAAGCGGCCCACCCTACTAAGTGGCCCACTCCAAAAACCACCAAAAAACACAAAAATCGTTCTTTAATATCTTAATAACAGCTTAATAATAAATTTTAAAATTTTAAAATTAGACTCTTCTACCTATTTTAAGACCTTTATTAAAGTTTTAAAGTAATTTAATAAGTGGTTCTTAAGATATAATAATTAAACTTAAATTTAAGAGCTAAATCTTAATAAATCTTAATATATTAATAATAGCTAAACCAATTACTCTAAAACTTTAATAGAGGTCTTAAAGTAAGTTTAAACGTCTAATTATAATTTTTTATAATTTATTATTAAGCTGTTGTTAAGATATTTAAGAGCGATTTTTGGGTTTTTTTGTGGTTTTTGGAGTGGGCCACTTGGTGGGGGTGGGCCGCTTACTGGTGGATTACGTTAATAACTAAGTAAACGCCTTAAGATAACCTTAAGACTAAGTTTAGCCTAGTACCCAGAAACAGATGGCTAAACTAAAATTATTAACGCTGCTATAAATAAGTACCTTTGTGCTTTTATTAGCTTTATATAGGACAACTAGGTTAACTACCTACCGCTTACTAAGTTTACTATAAATAACTAAGTTAATAAGAGCATAGGCATCTCCCCGTTTTTTGCAAACTATAGCTTTAACCCTCGCCTTAGAATCGAGCCTACTAGCCCCCGCCTACTAACACTATTAGTATAAGTAAAGAAGGAGTTCTTCCGCGTAGACTTTGTGGCTAACTGCTTTAAGCGGATATTAATATAGCTTAAGGCCCTAGCCTAGATTTTATAGTAGCGCTATAAAGATAACGCTAATACCTATAGGGATAAGAGCGCGTTATTCTATAAAGGCGATATAGTTATAGTTAGCTTAAAAAATATAAAGATAAATAAACCTAAAAAGAAATGGGATAATAAATAGGACGGCCTGTACCCCGTACTTATAGTATACTAAGGGGTAGTTATAGTAGACCTCCCGGACTATATCTAAGTAAATAAATCCTTCTATATATCTAAGGTCCGCCTTTAGGTTGCTAAAAAGATCCCTAGCTAAGTAAATATTAATACTATAAAGCGCCGCAATATATAAGGACAAGTAGTAGAGAGAGATAATAACGGTAATATAGAAAATAAATAGGAGTTTAAGAAAATCCTTAATATATATAACGAAGACCCCTAAGGCCTAATTTATAAAATTAAATAGAAATATTATAAGGATATAACCTAGCAGCTAGAAGAAGACCTAAAGGGTTATAAATAGGCTATATAGCGCTTCTATAAGCAATACCTTAAGAAGCTAAAACCCCTAGATTAGGCACAAGATAAGGAAAAGTTACGCTAAGGTTATAGCCAACCACCGTATTAAAATTTGTAGTAGTTAAGATATTATAGAACTTTAACCGGCGGTTAAAGTTGTTTAATTAGCTAGATTCTTACTAAGAAACGCTATACGGACCGATTTAGGTGGTAGTATAAAGTTCTGCCAACCTTACTTACTAAACTAACTAATTAGGATTTTCTATGCCCGGTACAGAAAATCGCTATTAGCTTAGTTAAGGGTAGTAAGTAGAACTAATATCTTTGCGGTAAAAAACTGGCGACCCTAAATATTGCCTATTTTAGAGTTATTTATTTAGTTTAGAGACCAAACCATTTAGGGGAGAGGAGTACTGTTACGGCACTAACCTAACGCATACTGTTTTATACTATCTTATACTATTTCCTACTATTAGCTAGCCCACTACTAGTACCTTAGCGGCCGGCCCTACTATTTATATATAATACCCCCTTTCTACCTTCTTCTCCTCTTTATACTATAACGTAGTTATTTAGTCTACTTTATTATAGTACTATAATAATAACAGACAACCTTAAATCGCTAATAGAGTATATCCGCCTCGTCTTTCTAAGCTATTCCGTTCTTATGTTACTTACGCCAATATAGGCTTTACTTCTTAGCAGTTTAATAGTGCCGAGACGAGTTATTTTATATAATTAGAGGCGCAGATATAATTAAAGACTACTTTTATAGGGATAGAGCTCCTTATAGTTAACTATATTAGGATATATTTAATAACTTTTTAAAAAAGGAGGTATATGTAAGTGGTTTACCTACCTTATATCTTATTTATAGATTAGGCCTTTTTAGAGGGAATACTTAGCTAGGGGTTTTAAAAGTAAAGCGGTTTATCTAAGTTCTGGGAAATAATTAGATAAGTAATTAGATAGTGCATAACGTTAGAGCGGTAAAGCTAGCTAAAAGCTAGTAGAAAGGAATAATACTTAAATTAAACTGGTATAAAGGGAGTTACTTAGTTATAACTGGTATAAAAAATAGACTGGTATATTTTTAGTGTTGGATTTAGACTAGTATAAAGGGAGTTACTTAGTTATAACTGGTATAAAAAATGAACTGGTATATTTTTAGTGCTAAATTAGACTAGTACGAAGAGTTTACTGTAGATTAGTAATACGTTATTAGAAGGATAAGGACTAGTACTATAAACCTACTAGTAAAAAAAGTGTACTAGTATATAAGACTAGTAGTTTCGTACTAGTCTAAAAATTGTACTGTTTTATATACCGTTTACACCTACGTACTAATACATTCTACACGCCAGTCTATATTATATACTAGTTTAATAACTTCTAAAGATAGCAATAGAGCTATAAATGATTCTTTCTACAAATATAGGCTCTAACGACAATAAGACTAAAAATAATCCGCTTTAAATTAAGATTAAGGTTAGGAGCGGGGTAATTATACTTAGAAAAAATACACTATATTATAATCTAGTATTTAGCATAAGCGGCAAATACTAGAGTATCTGCGTTGCTGCTTGCGCTAATCTAGTTATAGGTTAGTAGTAGATAATGCGGGCCATCGCGAGATATTAGTAAATAATTTGCACTAATATATATGTGACTAAAGCTGTTGCCTAACTGCCTAGATTACGTGTATATTAAAGACTTAGCTAAGCTAATAAGATAACTATAAGAGGACTTTGTAGGCAGGGGGCTATAAAGGCACGATTATAGAATAAAAGAGATTAGAGAGGAGACAAATTCTTAAAGAGGTGAGGCCTCTAGGATTAAGGAGAACTATATATACTATGGGCATGTATATCCGTTACGTAACTAATAACCTTCTAAGGGCTACCCTAAGGGCTTTCTAAGGTTACTATAATAATATTATAACAATCCACCTAGTGTAGAAACGAAGTAATAGAATAACGTAATTCCGGTTTATAGTTACTATATTTGCCAAGACCAAACTAGTATAATATAGGTTTAGGTAGGGCATCCTAAGGGATATTTCTTTTTAGGATAGCCCAAAATTAACTTAGTAAAGACTCTTATAGAGATCTCTAAATTACTATAACTTAGCTAAGAGTTGCATTATAATTAAAGTATTTTTATAAAAGTAAAGTAATGTAAATACTAATTAAATAGTATACTTTCTTGTAAACCTATATGCAAAACCCGCAAGTAAAATATATAGGCTAAATGCTAACTATTTAGAGACGGCTACTAAAAACCGGCTAAAGGCATATCGCTATAGGCACCTACTATTATGGGTACTCCCTAATATTATAGGTGTTCCCCGTTACTATAGGTACTGCTACTTATAGGTACTCTCCTTTATTACGGGTACTCCTTATTTTCGTAGGTACTTTTTATTATAGTAGGTACTCCTTATTATTGTGGGTACTCCTTACTATTAGAAGCACTCCCTATTATAGGTACTCCCTTTTATTATAGGTGCTCCCCGTAATTATAGGTACTTATTAATATCGTGGGTACTTATTAATATTATAGGTACTTATTAATACTATAGGTACACCAAGTGCACTAAGTGCTAGCTTTTTACAGCTGCTTACTTTAGACTTAAACCCGCCCTAAGCTTAGTATATTCCTCTATTAAGTTAATAGCTAACCCCGGCGTCTTTAGTTGTTATAGCTTATAAGCAAACCCGCCCTAAGCTTAGTATATTTCTCTATTAAGTTAATAGCTAACCCTAGTGTCTCTGGTTAGTATAGTATGTAAGTAAACCCGCCCTAAGCTTAGTATATTCCTCTGTTAAGTTAATAGCTAACCTTAGTATCTTTGGTTGTTATAGCTTATAAGTAAACCTGCCCTAAGCTTAATATATTCCTCCGTTAAGTTAATAGCTAACCCTAATATCTCTAGTTGGTATAGGATGTAAGTAAACCTACCCTAAGCTTGGTATAACCTAATTTTAGGACCCTTTATTTTTAGCTAACCGTAGTTAGGGGATCCTAGTTACGTTTAGAGAATAGCTATATCTAGAGAATTATCGGATGCCTAATTGGCCTAAAATGACCGGTCCTCTTAGTAGCGCTAAATAGGAGAACTATGTCTGGAGAACTATGTTTGGAGAATTATCGGATGCCTAATTGGCCTAAAATAACCGGTCCTCTTGGCAGCGCTAAATAGGAAAACTATGTCTGGAGAACTATATTTGAAGAACAGCTACGTCTAGAGAATAGCCACGTCTGGAGAATAGCTATGTAGAGGGTAGCTATGTCTAGAGAACAGCTACTAGAGAACAGCTATATAGAGGGCAGCTATATCTAGAGAACAGCCACTAGAGAATAGCTACTGGAGAATAGCTACTAGAGAATAGCTACTAGAGAATAGCTACGTCTAAAGAACAGCTACGTTTAGAGAATAGTTATATCTAGAGAGTAAGAACGCTACGTCTAATAGCTATATCTAGAATAGCTACGTCTAGAGTAGTTACGTTTAGAGAATAACTAGTCTGACAAACGGTTATATTTGGAGAATAATAGTCTGCAGAAAGTTATAACTAGTCTAAATTTTACCTATTTTACCTTCTTTCTACCGCGCCTAATATATCTTATTACTATAGATTTAAACGCGGTACTTTTGTTAATATAGCCTTAAGAAGAAGTTTATAAAGCGCCTCTAAAGGTAAGTGTAATATAAAATCTATAATCTAATATAATTAAGATAGTAGAGGTTTTGTATAGAACATAATTAGCAATTTAAAACGCCTATAGATAAAACCTTTATAGCATCTAGAGCTGCTTTAGCACTCTCTTTTATAGTTAAGCTCTATTAAGAATTAAGTATGAGGATACTTTGTATACGAGATATAAGGGCGTTACTTGCGAGACATAATCTATAGTTTAGCGCTAGACTTTTAGAGGAAGGACTTTTACGGCTATTAGGACTTAGTATCTTCCGTTTTAAATAGAAATTAGTTAGAAAATCTAGCTCTAGGTAACTATTACGTAGATCTAATAGCTTACCTTAGTAAGCTTAGACCGTAGAATTAATTAGCGGATATTGCTAACCTTTTTAGTTAAAAAGCTAATTCTATGGTGTGGGAACTGTAAAGCTTATTAACCTAAGTTTATAAGTAGTTTGTTACTTTTAGGTCCTAAATTTTTAAACTCTAATTATAATTAACTACTCTATTATATTTTAAGCGGGTTTTTCTTCCTATAAATTATAAGTTTTCCCCCTATAACGGAGTAGTCTGCGTAGGCTAGGTTAGGATCCATATTAGATATTAATTAAAGAATATCTCTCTCTCTTTTATATTTTAAGTAGAGGGCTTTATATTAAAGCTCTGCAGTCTAAGTATATACTATATTTATAACTAATATAATCTTAATTGCGAACTATAAAAGCTATATTAAAAGTCTTTAACCCAAAAGCCTTTATATTAAAAGCCTCTAAATAAGGGCCTATTAAGTATAAACTCGGGTTAAAATTTTTGTTAGTAGACCCCCAATAATCTATATATTGCTTTTGGTTTATCCCGCGTATAAGGGCAGATCTAAGCGAGCTAAGGGGAGACGAAGCCCTAGGGGAACGAAGCCCTGGGGGAATAGAGCCCTAGGGGAATAATCCCCTAGGGGCATAAAGCCTTAGGGGAATGGAGCCCTAGGGAATGGAACCGTAAGGGAGTGGAACCGTAAGGGCTTCCATAAATAGGCGAATCGCTGGGATTTATTTTCATCCTTAGCTTCTTAGCTTTTAATTGGTTAGCACGCTTTGCTAAGCTTTACTAGCTTACGCTTTAATAAGCTACCCTACGCTGTTTTATGTAATTTATATCTAAGGCTACTACCTAGACTTAGAGAGAAAGAAAGAGGGGGATTAAGTAGGTTCTAAAAATTAAGTATTTAGTTTTAGGTGTAAATAAAGGGCTATTTTTAGCTTCTAAGAAGGTCCTAATTTTGGATGTTTTGAGAGCCCAAAATTAGGTCCTCTATTTTTAGGGTCTACTTAATTCCCCAAACCTTCTCGCTCCTATCTTTAACCTTTACTTTTCCTTTTAAGCAAATAGTGTAAAAATCCCCAATCCAGTGATAAAATTTCTGCATAGCTTTCCTATCCCACCAGTAAAGTTATTAAAAAAACGCCAAGCATCTATATAATGTATCTCTTAACTAAGATAAGACGCCATACCAAATTTGTGGGGCTAGTGCTAATCCCTATGGACGACCCGCCTATGGGAGCGCCTGTACCTTTAATATATATCCCGTTGACGAGGATATAGGTTAGGGATTTTAGTATAGTTTAGTTGACTTAGTAACCGCGCTAAGCTAAACGCCGAGCAGCGGAGGTAGTATATCACCGCCATAACGCCATACTTAAGACCGTTTATTCTAACACTAACTACAGTTCCCCTATTTCCTCTATTCTTTAATCCTAGAAAGTAGACCCTTAATAAGAGGATTTTCTAGGAGGTTAAAGCTACTAGGAGCTTTACCTTAGAAGCCTAAGGCTACTAAGAATTATCTAGGTAGAGCTTTTAAGAGGGCTCTTAGTCTAGGAGGGCTAATTCTAGGAGAGATGCGATTCTAAAAGAAACAATTATTCTATTATAGGGTGCTGTAGAACTCCTAAGAATATATTCTCTAAGAACCTAAGGTTTACTACCTAGGAGATATAACCTTAGGATCCTTAGAGAGTGGGTATTTTAATAATCTAGTGGTGTAGCATCTATGTATATGCTGTGGCATTTTATATTAGGGTTTGGAGCTTTTAAGAGAATATACTTTCTAGAAGAGCTAGTTTTAGGAGATATACAATTCTAGGAAAATTGGTTATATAGCTCCTAAAAGCCTCTCTCCTATAAGCATTTATCCTGCTCTAAATATATATATAGGAGTTTTATAGCGCCGTAAAACGGAATAATTATTTCTTCTAGGATTGCAGCCCTTCTAGGATTGGCTTTTTTAGACTAAGGGCCTTTTTAGAAGCTCTACATCCCTAAATCCCAAACTACCAACTTGTATTATATATTAATATATTTATCTTCACCTAGAAGACTAATTCTCTTAGGAGCCTTGGGTTTCTAGAAGACTATTTCTAAAACTAAAGGCTTCTTAGAGCTTAATCCTAGGAGTTTAAGGCTACTAGGAGACCATTACTGGGATTTGACTACTACTTAGACTTAAAGGCTCCTTAGAAAATTAATCTTAGAAGCTAAAGGCTTTTAGGAGACTAAAAATAGAGCTCCTAATTTTGTTATAAGGTTAAATATATTTTAAATTAGACCCTATTAGAGACTACCAAAAATAACCCCTACTAAAAATTACACCCCTACTAAAATCAAACCCCTCTCTCCCTATTTCTCTTCTCCTAGCCCTACTAAACTTCCTAGTATAAATATACTTGTTTCCTAATAAAGATAGAAAGGCTATATAGAATTGGTCTTTAGAACCTAATGCTTAATTTTATAAACTATTTAAATATGGCTTTTAAAGTATAGAACGCCATTTAATATTATATAGCTTTCCTTACACACTAGATAACTATAGAGAATTTTTACATTTAGTACAAATAAATGGAAATGTTTATCCTTAATATAATCCATTATTTTAGCTAGCCGACTCTAACAGAAAATCCTCTATTAGTAAGGTAAATACTTATTACCTATATAAAATAGACACTAGTAAGGGTTATATTTTAAAGGGAATAAATAAGGCGTTGCCAAATCTTCCTGCTTTATAGCTATCCCTTTTAATAAGTTAGAAGGCGTATTTCATTATTAAGCCTCTTAACGTAAGTATAACTTTATAAAATTTTAGATAAAATCAATCCGCTAGTTAAGGTTTACTAGCTCCGCAAGATCTTTATATAGGCTGTAAAGTAATTCTATAATGCGGGCCCGCTGCTCTAGCTAGTAGGTAACAGTGGCGGCCTAGTTAGCAGCGCTTAAATTATTAGGTAATACGCCTTTGCACTCCTCCTTAAGCTCTATTATATTATTATTTATAAAATATACTTCTCTAGCCATTTATTCTGCCTTATCTTATAAACGCTTTATCTTTTAATTTAGAGTAGCGTTTACTTCTTTTTTCTGTTAAATAAGATCTTTTTTATTAGAAAGAGTAAAAGGCTTAGAGCTATTTTATATCTGTCTTATTTTCTCTATTAAAATATCTCTCTACTAACACAACTTAACTATTTTTAGGTGATTTGTAATTTCGCATAACTGCTCCTTAGTTAGCTCTTTTAGCGCGAGCGGGTTAAATATTAGGCTTATATTTCCTATAACCTTTACTAAAGCCCTATTAGATAGCTTGTCTAAATATACTACCTAAATATTATACTTAACGCGCTAGTTGATATAAAACTAAAATATACTGTTATAAGAATGGCCCATAACCTAGTCTCGTTCAGCGGTAGTTGCTATATTTATAAATTTGGGTAAAGTTAGCCTAGATCTATAGAATAAGTAGAATTAAGCTAATAGGGAAGAGTATACTATTAACAGCATTTCTAGTGGCGTATTAGATATATAATTGCAATAATAGCTGCTTAAGACCAACATCGCGTCTTAGTCACTTTATATAATAGTAAGAAGTTTTGGCGCGCAGGGGTATAGGGCTCTTTTTAGACGCGGAAGTTTGGCATTTATAATATTCTGGTTCGCAAAATATAGGTTTATTTAGCTTACTCTCCTTCCACCTAAAGATTTTATATAGTTTTTAAGCGGGAACCTAAGCACGTAGAATTTTTTTAGGGTTTTGTATGGTTAAGGTAGCGAAGGCATTATTATAAAGTCCTATAGCAACTATAAGGGTAATAGGATAAAGGAAAGGGTTAGGATTCTAATATAATTTGTATATTTTCCTATAAACCTATTAGCCTATAAATATAGGGAAAGTAAAATAGGAATACTTGTGGTTAAGGCTTTTAATCCTCTCCCTTTCTACGGATTATTATAATAAATATAGCCAGTACTATATAATCTCTAACCTATACTATAAGTATTATAATATCCTAGTAGAGTATTAATTTTAATTTATTTATATCCACGCCCGTAAAAGAGATTTCGTCCTTATTATCCTCGCCATTATTTAAATACGCGCTTTTATATCCATTGTTAATTTTATTAATATTATTATAAGAGTTAGCCTCTTTTATATTACTCCCTATAACCTTATTAACCTTCTGTCGGTATCACCTAGGGGTACTGCAATTGCAATATAAGGTAACTGTTTCTTGATTCATTCGTGTCTTTTCTTTCATCTACTAAAAGAGAAAGAAAGGGGTAGTAAAGGTCGGGCTATCTGTCGGGCCGTAGGTGGTCAGGTGACCTACGCTACGCATACAGCCCCTACCGCATACGCTCTACGCCATTTATCTAATAGCAATATTTATAACCTCTGCTCGTATAAACACCATCTTTATAGCTATATTAACTAGTAAGTATAGCTAAGACCCTATATACGTTAGGAAAAAATTTACTAGTATTTAATTTTACTTTTCTGCCATTTTAGCATTTTCTAGCATTTCCTAGCATTTCTAGCATTTCCTAGTATTTAGCTGCTAAATGCGGTATTTAGAATTAAGTGTTCGCACTTAGCTGCTAAATACAGCATTTAGAATTAAGTATTAGCATTTAGCTACTAAATACGGCATTTATAATTAAGTGTTAGCATTTAGCTACTAAGTGCTAACTATAAGATTACTAAGCATATATAAAAGTATAATTTTTATTATTTTAATATTTTATATACACTTTATTAATATTACTAAGCATATATAAATATATAATTTTTATAAATATAATATTTTATATACGCTTTATTAATATTACTAAGCATATAAAAAAGTATAATTTTTATAAATTTAATATTATTAATAAAAATAATATATTTTATTAATATTAGTAAACATAGGGGGCGGGGCGGTATTATAAAAAAATTTACTAGTATCTTAAATTAGGTTTATGCTAATTAAGTAATTTTAGCATTTAGCCGCATTTAGTTGCATTTTGCGGCTATATACTACACTACTAATAATAATGCTGTAATTTACGGCTAAACGCTGCCTTAATAATAAAGGTGCTATAAGCTGCAGCTTAATACTCTCTTAGAAATAATAATACTAGAAATATTTTAGTTAACTAAGTTTACTATATACGCTATACTACTACCTATAAGTTACTAGAAGATACGTCCCTTAGCTTATATATACGCCACTATATAATTATAATAGGTTTTGCTATATAGCGGCTATATATAGTATTTAAAACTATCTATAGTTATATTATACTCTTATAATCATTACCAGTATTAGATAGTCTTAGTATCTTCCTTCTTATCTTAGCCTACTTTTAAGCTTAAATCGGCCTTCTCCTTATATACCAACTTATACAGTAATAACGTAAATTTAGTTAACTTTAATATCCTTTATTTAATACTTAACTTCTAATTAGCTATAATAGTATTATAGTAAACGGGCTTAGTCTATCCTTATCAATCTATTTAAGCAAATAGTTACTTTACCTCTAAGAGCTTATAGCTTAGCTTAACTATAATAGTATAATTTACGCGCTATAGGTTAATAGATAGCTTAATTAATATAAAGGTACAAAGTAGGATCTACTTAGAGTTATTAGTGTTAAAGGTTTACCTAGCCTTAGCTTTCTTAATATTAGATATACCGGCTATATAATAGAGCACCTTATCTTTACCGTATTCTTTATATAGCCTATTAAACTAATAAGCTAGCGTAAGAGGTAAGTAAGTAGTAATAATAATCTTACACGCTAAACTATCTATTTATTTTTCGATATAAACATAATTATAGATTTTTTTAGCTTAAAAGAACTTTATATTCTCTTAAAAATAGCGGTTAAGTATATTAGTAAACTCCTTACTAAGTAGGTTAGTAATCTACTTAGTGATAATTAGGTCCTTAAGTACGCAACTCTAAGTTTTTAGGCGTTTGTTATTAGACTTATTAAACTTATTAGACTTAATTATAATAGGGGTATACTAGTCCTAGTATTAGATAACCTAGGCTATACTTATTACCATTTTCGCGTTAGTATATAACTTAGCTTAGGTAAGTTTTAGTATCTTAGGTTTAGTATTTAAATTACTACTATCTTCCTTCTATATAGCTAGAAGTTCCTTATATTAGCGCCTCTACTCTATTCTTACTTAGTCCTCTATAGCTATAATTATAGCCGCCTTAGTGTTATTAGGGTCGGCTTATAACATAACTAATTTAAAATAGCTATTTTTTAGGATAAGCTTTTGCTGGTTAAACTAGAGTATTAACTCCCCTCTATATATCTAAAACGTTAAAATAACTATACGGAAAAATACAACTAGTTCGCCGAATTTCCTATCTACTATTACTCTAACTAGGTTAGTTTTCGCATCCTTATAAAGACGGTTAAATTCCTTCTTCTTTAGCTAGATATTTTCTTCTTTAAGCTTAAACAGTACTTTAAACTCCGTTCCCTTTAGCTTATTAGCTTCTTTCTACTCTAGCCTCTTTAATCCTACCGTAATAAACCGCATTAGTTATATTAGGTTTCCGTTATTAGGCGTATTAAACGTACCCTATATAGCAGGGCTGCGATTATATATAATACGGTACTCCTTAACTATATCCTTAATAAATAATATTAAGACTTTACTGGTTGCGTTTAGGTGGCATTTATCCTAAAGGATACGCTTAATCTATATTATACTTTTCAATTTCTAATACATTCTAGGGGATTAGCTATTTAGGTGTTTCTATATATTAGTTTATATAGTAATAAACCCGCGTATTAGTTGTGTGGTAATATAATTTCGCGTAGTAATTAAAAGGAATTAGGCTAAGTATCTTAGCGCTAATAGTTCTATTACATTAGGGGTAGGGTAATAATTATTCTTAAACCTAGCTTTACCCTACGGGTATAATAGAAGAGCCTTACCAACTAAATATATATCGTTATTATTCTCCCATTATTCCTTATTAGTCCACTTAAAAGCCTTATAGATTTGCGGCTATTTATCCTTTTTTAGTTTACTAAATATCTTAACTTTATTATAGTTAAGGGCGAGAATTGTAATCCGGGGCGGGTTAGGGCGCTTTATAATCGCGCCGTCTTATAATATTACACTCGCGTTTTTTAGAAATCCTAGTAGGCCTAGGGTTAGCATAAGGACGACTAAATAGCCTCGTTATAGGTCTATAGGGTACAGCTTTTTAGAGTTATCTTTGCAGTAGTATATAATCGGCTATATTACTACCTATAGGCATTTTATATCCAGCGGATGCATCTTAGGTAGGTAGTAGGTTACATCCCTAGTAGCTTAGGCCTCTTAAATATCTATTACATTCTAATAATAAAAGTAGTTTATTAGCTATTAAGTGATTATTTATATAGTCTTACCTGCGCTAGGTTCGTCTACATAGATACTACTTTCTTTAATTATCCTCTTTTACTTAAATACCTAAGCTATATATACTACTTAGTATAGGCTAAATTTAAAGCCTAATATAAGGCCCTAATTAGGGAGTTTAATTAGGGCGGTTTTAGAGAGTACTTTTAATAAGATAAGTAGGAAATACTTTAGAGTAAGCAGAAGATCTACCTCCATTATATATACTAGTATACTATTTAGGTTATCCTTCCTAGCCTTATAAAGCTGGGCTAAGAAAGTTTATTAATTAAGTTCTTCCTCTATATTTATATTTTAGTTATTATTATTAACTAAATCCTTATCTTAGTTGTTATTATTAACTAAATCTTTATCTTTATCTCTACTTTTATATTCTTAGAGTTAGTATAATATAGGAACTAATTATTATATCCACTAGTACGTTACGGTAATTTGCTATCCTCTATGGTAATATCTTAAGGGATATTAATAGTTAGTAATATAGCAGTAGAGTCGTCTATTATATCATTAGGCTAGTATATACCTTTAGGTTCAGTAATAAATTATAGCAATTTACCGTTATCTGCGGTAATTTCTCTAGTACCGCTGTTACTTACTAATATAGGCTTATAGGTAGATAGGTTACGTCTTCCCTTTACTAATTACCTTCTGCGCATAACCGGCTTATTATTACTGTTTTTTATAAGGGTACCTACTGTTAATTCTGCTTAAGGGCGTTTCCTATTTCTATTTAGGTTAGCCTTGCGACTATTTAACTTCTTAGGCGCGGCCGGCTTACTTTTATTATCCTTTACTAGGGCACTTATTACCAATCTTAGTTAAGGCTACTTATTATATCTACCTAATTTAGTCTTACTATTATCCGATTTCTTATATCTAATAGGCTCGCCCTTACTATTTTCCTTAGAGTTATATATTGCTAATTCTAAATAACTCCGCTTTTTATCTTCTCCTAGTTTACTTTTACCGCTAGCCTTACGCGGCGTTAGGACTTGCTAGCTATCTTTTACGCTATATTTATGGCGTTTAGGCGCCTTAGATTTAATAGCTAGTGGTATATTATTAGCGGCAGCGACTTAGGAGTTTAAGCTAAAAGGTAAGAGTAATGCTATAAGCATAGCCTCCTTTATACTATTTCTTGCTATTTCGCTAAGAGCTATAATAAGTGTGCCCTCTAACCATATTATAAGGTTTTTATATCTCTACGGCAATATATAAATATTCTTTTTAGGTAAACCGTTAATATTAAGCTCTATATAGGCTTATAGTTCCTCCTATAGCTTACCTAGAGCTATATATAGGTTTCCGCTTATTAGATATAAGACTTAAACTACCCTAACTATTAACCTACCCATTAAGCCTATAGATTAGATTTTAATTTTAATATCTCCTATATTAATTACGTTGCTTACCGCTAGGGTTACTAGCTAAGGCAAAGGAATACTATATAGTAGGGTTATAGTAACGTCTATAGGCTATATTATATATAGTAGCTAAGGTAGCGTTATCTCGTCTTATGCTTTGGTCTTTAGGGGTAATATATATTTACGCAGAGCGTACCTACTCTTAGAGGTACTTAGTACCCTCCTTACGCGATTAGAATAAGCACTTCCTATAATTTTTAAAATTATCTATAGTTTTTAATCCGGTAGAGCATTAGTAAATTATAAAAGTTACTTATAAAACTCCTTAACGTGCCCTTCTTTTATTATTATAGAGTTACCGCAATATATTACGTGCTTAGGCTTAACTTTAATTATAATATCTTTAACTATCTCTTTTAGTCTATTATAGTTTTTAATGCTTATTTTAAAGCCTTAAGCAATATCTATATCTTTAATCGGCTTTAGGTTTACCTTATACTATATATCTAGCTTTACCTATAGTTACGTTATTATTAAGTCGCTTATTTAGTTAGGTACGTATAATATTACGGCATATATTAAGTAGAAGGTAACTATTAAAGTAGGAGGGCTTTATACGGTAGCTAGCTAGCGCTATACTAGTATAACTCTAGTATTAGATATAGTTAGAGGTTAGTTATAGAAGAGATAGAAGATAAGGTAAGTAAAGTTAATTAAGAAAAGGTAAAGAGGTAAATCTTATAATTACCCGTATATACCTATATAAAGGTAAAATTGGCTATAGTTTGCTATTACTAGTTAGGGTAAATGCGGCTAGACTTAATACTATATAGTTAAATAAGGGCATAATTATATAACTTATAGGGACTACCCTACCTAGCCTATTTAGGGCTAGGTAGCGGTTTAGTACCGCTAAACTTTTATAGTTTTTAATATAAGCAATTTGTTAAGTACCTATAAAGGGGTAGCTAGTTATTATAGTATAATAGAATATAGGAGGTTATAGGCGTTACTATATTTCTTATTATTATATGGAGTTAGTATATATACGCGCCGCTAGAGTTAAAGGGCTAGCCTATATCTATATATGTGGGCTCTATTACTATAAAGTGTTTACTATATAATAGGTAGTATTTCTAGTAAATGGTGATATATTATACTTATTATAGGCGTTACTATATTTCTTATTATTATACAAAATTGGTAGATATACGCGCCACTAAAGTTAGAGGGCTAGCCTGTGTCTATATATACAAACTCTATTACTGCAAAGTACTTAGTATATAATAGGTAGTACTTCTAGTAAACGGCGACGTATTATACTCACTTTATAATCGCTAGTGTTATTATTATACTATATAGTACTTAAGGGCCTACTAAATAAGTTTATCTAAAATAATAATTATCTAGTGCCTGGGATTTACGTCTATATATAAATATCTAGTGCTTATTTAAACGCATATTTACCATAAAAGGTAGTAAGAGGTTTTATATTTTATATTATAAGTTTATATAATTAATAGCATTTTGCGGCATTTTATAGTATTTTAGAGTATTTTAGGATAGTAGATATATTGTATATACTAGTATCTAGCCACTTAGTAATATTAACTTATCTTACTATTTATCTATTTAGTATTATATAAGAGGTTAGTATTCTACTATAGTATTTATTATATTAGAGTCTCTTAAATTTAATATCTTTATTTTAAATTTATCTAAAACTATATATAGTTTTATATATCCCACTCCCCACCTAGTACTCTAGTAAGAGATTATTTAGTTAATAATACCTTTTCTCTTACTAATTAAGGGAGGAAAAGACTTATACTTTCTAGCAGTAGTAGGCTATGCTTATTAGTGATATTTTTAATAAATTATAGTATTTAAGTTTCCGTTTACCTATAACGTAATTAGCCTACCTATAGTAAAGTGCTTTTACTTTACTACTTACTTCTCTTTTCCTTTACCCTTCTATATATTTATATACTCGTATTATAAACTATAAGAGCTTAATAGTACTAAACTATTACCTAGCCTATATTAAGAGATAGGCTAGGTAAAGTAGTCCCTATAACTTATACTATACCGCGTCTTTTTTTATAGGTTAGTCTTATTACTATAAATTTACCCTTATACGCGTTTAACCTATATAGTATATAACTATATACTTTGTCGCCAAGGTCTTACTTATATAATTTTATTAGGGCGCGCTTTATTTTCTTACCTTTACTAGTTAACCTAACTCTACTAACTACCTACCCTTACTCCTACCCTATTAGTATCCACCTTTATAACTAGTGCCTTTATAGATTTATTTAAGCTATAGAGCCTTATAATATAGTAAGTTAGCTGCCTTATCTTTGGCCTTAGCTATATAATAGAGAATCTATATTTACTAATATGTTTATATAGACTACCGCTTAATACAGCCTACTACTAAAATAGACCTACCTACTAATTATTTTATAACTTATGATGTTAACTACGTTTATAACTATAAAAAGTTCATTAAGGGTGTTATAGTTTTTAAGATTACCTTAATTATAGCAGCTATAGGCTCTAGTATCTTATAAGGTAACGGTAAAGGCCCTATACTTAATTAGCCTCTTCTTTTAAAGCTTAGCAGTCTATACCTCTTAGCTAATAATACTCTAAAATGCTATCTCTATCTATCTACCGGCCATATACACGCTAATTATCCTCTTAAGAAAGCTTCTTAACTTTATTATAGCTGTAGTAAGGCTAGTTATCTTAAAGCTAACTACCTTAACCCTATATATAATAATTATAGGGAAGCTAGTTATCTTAAGAGTAACTATTTTAGTATAACGTATAACTAATATAGTGCTATAGGCTATAGAAAGCGAAACTATCCCTAGCTATTAGGTAATAAAAAAACAGACTTGCCTAAACTATAGCTCCCTAAACTATTAAACTATCTTCTATAATTAGGTATATAAGAACTACAAAGTTATAGGGTATAATATTAATAATTATATAAGTAGACCTACTTTAATTCGGGTAATAGACGCCACAACCGCTTTAGGCAAGGTAAATGCATTAGGTACTACTACTTTAAGTATAGCTATTACCTCTCCGTCGCCTAAACCTCTTAATATAGCTAGCTTCTATCTAGTAGTATATAGCCTAGTAGATAATTTAAACATCTATATAGAGGATAGCGATTCCGTAATAGCTAAACCTTTAGATATACTCTAGCTTCTAAATAACAACTACCTTATAGTTTAGTTTATTATGCAAATTATTAAAGAGCATATTATAGTATATAGCATTACATTTTAGGTGTTTTATAAGACCAGTAAAATGCCTACTTATTATTTATATAAGACGGCGTCTATCTAATTTATAAATACTAATATTACTAGCAATGTTAAGGTTAATACTACTAATACTGCTTCTCTAGTTACTTAACGACTATTATATCTAACTACGCTTAAGTATCTTACTTATATTCTCTCGCAAGATGTTATAACCCTATAACTTTACTATATTAGGTTTATTATCGCCTTTAATAAACTTATACTAGGTACGCGCACGTTGCTTAGTAAATACTTCTTTATTAATAGGGACTTTGGCCTATTTACGCCGTAAATCTATAAAGCTTAGGACATGCTGTTAAATAGTCCTATAGTTATTGTCCATTTCTTTACGCTAGGCACTAAATGGCTTAATAGTTATATCGCGAGCCTAAACGCGAGCCTATAATAGTAGAGCGTTAATAATCCTTTAGGTTGCTAGTGGAAGAACTATAATATAAATATCTAGCTTAGTATATAGCTTTTAGTAGAGGACCAACTATCATATAAAATCCCCGCGAGGTATTAGTTTGATAGCGTTCTTAAGTATTTTACGGTCTAGTTTTATACCGCAGTTATAAGCCTTAAGGCCGTTAATTAGAACCCCTAAGTACCTACTATTATTTATCTTATTACCTTCCTAGGTAGCGCGGACTAAGTCTACTACGCTACTATTTAGATAGTTAATAGTCTTACCCTTCGCACTAACTCTATTATTAATATCTTATTTTTAGGTAAAGACGTAGATAGCTAGGCCAGCTAAAAAGGAGTTATTATTAATACCACTCCCTTTAACTCTAGCTATAACTACTATACTTTTATCTTTTAACCACAGGTGGGTTATAAGTTTATACTAAACCCTATATTTGCTCTAGAATATATCCTAAGCAGTAATAACTTTATAATAGTTAGGAACCTAAGTAAAGCCCTAATTACGGCATAGGGCATTAAATATCTTATAACTAAGTATATTCCTAAGGTTAGAATCTCCTAAGAGATTAATACTCTACGCTACCTATAGCAAGGAGGCGATAGTTTCTATATTAAGCGCTAAACTATGCTATCTAACAACTTCATAGATCTCCTGCGTATTAATTACTTTAACTGCAATATTGCTAAGTATAGGAAGAACTTAGTTAATAATGCCCTTAAGGCCATCTTACTACTACTTAACGAAGAGTAAACAGGTGCCTATACTGCGCTTAAATATATAATAGGCGGTATTTTGCTAATATAAGGCCCTGGTAGTGTTAGGAAATTAACCTTCCTAATTATTTTAGTACAATACTAGTATTAACTTAGGTCGCCCTAGTAGGATCCTACTAGAATCTGGGTCCTATCGCTGCTTAATTACCAACTAAATATGCTGGCTAAGATAATTAATAATGCGCTTATAAAGGACTATAAGGCTGTCCCGCTAAATTTCCTATTATCCTTCGCCGCTATATGCGCTTAACGGAAACTAAGGTCTATAAGTAGGATGCCATTATATAGCGAACAGCGGCAGGTATAAATACTCGTCCTAAGTATTTTAAGGAATAGGATAACTATGCTATAATTAATAAGGACGCGTCTATGCTAAATATAGCATTCCTACTCTACCGTAGGTTTAAGGCTAGTAATACTACTAGCTTTAATAAGCAGTTATAGGTTATATATTTGTCTAAAGGTTAGTAGTTATTACGCCTTATAGGTGTTTTAGATAGTAATAAAAACCTATATCCTATTATAGACCCTAATATAACTAAATACGCCAAATTCCGCTAATACTTGTACTAATTTGCGCTTAGTAATAATATAATATAAGATAATAAGATAGGATTAACACTTACGGCTAATATAGTTATTATAAACCTAGCTAAAAAGGCTAATGTTATTCTTATAATACCTAATATAGTCTTACAGACTTATATATATTCTATTAGCGCTATATATATAGTTTTCTATAATAAGGCTAGAAAGGCGTTTAAGCCAAACAGTTTTACTAGGTTTACCTAGAGCAGACCATATTTAATCTAGGGAGGTCTATAGATCTAGGCTAGTAACCCTGTGCCTTAGGTTTTCCTTAGTAATATATACTAACTAAAACCAATCCTTAGTCCCGATTTTAATAATCCGTTCTACTATTAGAAATTTATCTCCCTTTATACGCGTCTCCTTATGGCTAGTGCGGATACGGTGTAGTTCTCGCTGTAATATTAATTTATTAAAGACATTATATATCTTATAAATACCGCCCTACCATATAGCTAGCTTTAGATAAGCCTAATAGTTAAGGACTAAGAGCAGTCGAAGCTAGCGGCGAGCTTTTTTAAGGATATGCTACGCTACAACCACCCTATTGCCTTTCTTGCTATTAATAGTACTATATAGGTAAACGAGCTTAGCTAATTAACGTATAACCTAGTTTACGCTTAACGCGTATTTTAGGTAGCTATAGCGCTAATAGACTTTAGATTTAAGCCATTAGAGGTTAGCCTTGCCGTTCTATATATAGCCCAACTTGCCATCTACTCTGCAGCGCTATATACGCTTAAAAAATGGTGCTACGCCTAGTAAGATAGCAGTAAGTGGCGGGAATTTACGCCAGTAGTTAGCGAGATTAAGGTCTTTACCGTTAACGGCATCTAAGGCAGCTAGGTAGAGTTATTAGTATATAATATAATAGTCGCCAGTTCGCTAAAATTTATTTAGAATATAGTAAGGAACCTTTTTATAATTACTAGACTATAAGCGGGCCTTATTATTATTAGTAGTTCCTAGGTAGTTTATAATTATTATACTAGCAATAAGACCTTTATAAATACCGCGTATTATAAAATTAAGAAGTAGTGTAAAAATAGTAAGGTATTTATTAACCTTAAGAATCCTAAGCAGAAAGAGCACTTCTAGCAACTTATTGCCCTATTTAACGTTAACAAAACTATATATTATATCTACCGCTAGCATATAGCTAATTATACGCCTATTTTATATAGTATAGATATTAACTTTAATATTACTATCCCTAACTTTATAGGTATAGTAAATATTAGTAGTACTAATAATTATACTAAAGCGTAGAACAAGGCTAATAAAGAGGGCGCTAATAATAACGGCTAGGGCGGTGCCGGTAATAATAGCGGGGATAACAATAATGGAGAGGATATTAGTGGCGTCAGAATATAAGGAGGGTAGTAAGAATGGATATTATAGACTTTACTAGTAGCAAGACCCTTAAATAGGGATATTAGATAGAAGTTAAGAGCGGTAGTAGCTATAGGCCTTTAACATTTATAATTTTACTACAGCACTAGGTAAAATATGGTATATTATAATATTATATATTACAGCTAAATAAAATATACTTTTAATAATTATAATCTCCAAAATAGATATGCGCATTATGGTAAAGATAGCCCAATTTATAAAGCCTAGTAATTTTAGTTTCTATCCCTTATAGGCTAGTAGTTAATTAATACTAATCTATAATCTAGATTTTAAGGGGTTATTTGGTTATAATCTATCGCTTTTAAATCTAAACTAAAAATCTAGCAGAAAGAACGCGTTTTTTTTCGATTTAATACGCATCTATAGCTCTACGGATTGTACGGATATATGCAATCTAAAGCCTTTAGATTTAATTTAGAGTTTAAATAAGAAGCTTTAAGCTCTTAATTTAAACTAACGCTAAGACCTTAGTTTAGATTCTGTATATAGTAAAGTTACTAACTTTTTAGTAACTTTTAGCGTGTTTTTTAGAACATCAAAAATTTATAGCTAAAGTTAAGTTAAACTAGAATTTAACCGAATGGTCGCCTTAAAATTAGATTAGAGCTTTAAATTAACTCTATTTTAAAGCCCTTATTCTAATCTAAACTTATAACTAAATATTCCCTAAGTACTTAACTAGTTAGATTATAGTCTAGATATCTTGCTAATAACCGTAACTATTATTAATTACTCTCCGTATAGTAGTATAGGCCGCCTTTATTTTCGCTAAACTATAATAGCCTTAAATAGGATCTAATCCTTTTCTTACTATAGCTGCCGCTAAGGCAATGTGACCTAACGCCCTCTCCTGCTTATATTAGGTATGCTATTCCTAATATTAGCACGCCGTTACTATATCTTAAAAAACTTATCGCTAATGCTATAGGCCCTTAGAATAATACCTGTCCTATTATACTAGCTACTAGCTAGTAAAATACAGGACAAATATAATGTCTATATAGTTGCCCCTAATAGAAGAGCCTGTAGTAAAGGCAATTCGCTATACTATATTTGGATAACTTAAGATTATATCTATCTATCGCAGTTACGTAAGGGGATATTTAATTTTTATATAATTGGGAGGCGTAGGGCTATAAGGTCGCTCTAGGGCTAGTTCTTAATAGTTTTGCTAGTTCCTAGCACTTAAATCTGCTAAGGATTTGCCCTAAAGCGGCTAGATGTCCCTAACTATAAGCCTATAGCTGCAAGACTATCTAACTATAGTGGTCGCACTAAGGCTAGTTCTTAGTGGTTTTGCTAGTTCCTAGCACCTGCTAAAGAATTGCCTTAAAGCGCTATCTATATATAATGTATACTAAGTATAAGGGATAGCAGGTAGGGAAAGCGAATTAGCCACGTAGTGACTGCGTTTGATATTCGTAAATATTGCAGGAGGTCTTAGTATTATACGTTGCTAAGGTGGATGCTGCTAAGCAATATATAGACGCTAGTATCTATCTATTGCAGTTACGTAAGGGGATATTTAATTTTTATATAATTAGGAGGCGTAGGGCTATAAGGTCGCTCTAGGGCTAGTTTTTAGTAGTTTTACTAGTTCCTAGCATTTAAATCTACTAAGGATTTGCTCTAAAGCGGCTAGATATCCCTAAGCGAAGCTCCTGCGCCTAATAAGACATTACTATATTCTGCTATATTCTGCTATATTATTATATTCTACTAAATTCTACCACCTTATTACATTCTGCTAAATTCTGCTATATTCTACTAACCCTAAGTTATAAGCTAACTAATTAGGATTTTCTATGCCCGGTATAGAAAATTACTATTAGCTTACTTACTACTAGTGCCTTAGCGGCCCTCTTAATATCTTAACCTGCTACCTAGTAATCCTTACGCTAAAAGCGGTATACTACGCTGAAAGTAAGAGTTAAGGTAATAGAGGTTAGTGGTTTTAGTTCTAATATATAGGCGGAAGGCTTCTAATAACTACCAACCTAGCTGCTGAATTTGCTAATATAAACACCCTAAATTTTTAGCGAACTGGGCAGCGCCCTAGCGGAAGAAGTAGTTTAAGTAACTACTTAGGTTAATCCTAGCAGCTACTAGATAGGAGGAAAGGATTTTATAAACCCCTAGAGAGGTAAAGGGTTTACTATTAAGACTAAATAAGGAAGAGTTAAGGGGTTAAGGGTCCCTATTAAACAGCTTTATTATAACAGCGACTAGGCATAATAGGCCGCCTACTGCCGCGATAGTGACGTTAACGCCCTAGTATTGCTTATTGGCTTTGCTCTATTTAAGGCGGAATATTATCCTACTAGGCGTAAAGGTAATATTATATTGGGTAGCCTTTTTTGCTAGAAAGGTTGTTCGGTTCTTAAGCTCCGCCGTAGTATACGTAATTTTACTTATCTATAGAAATCTAGTAAATGCGAGGGTAAATATGGTATTAGTGTTGACATCCAGTAGCAATAGGCTGTGTGTTACTACCTGGACTAGAATATCCCTAGTAATGGGTTGCTTATCCTTTTTTGCTAAGGGAGAGATAGTAGCTGCTTTGGCGAGTAATTGGTGTACTATAGGATCCTTAAATGCTATAATTAAGATGCTGTAATTAATGTGGCGCAAGCGAATTGCGGAGATATAGGCTTATAAGGTTTTGGCCTTAAGCCTATCTATCTATAGCTAGGAGGTACTAAACGCGCGGTAGGTAATCTGTTCGCCTAGTTTATGCGGCTTAGCTAGGTAGGGGGAGACTCCTTTAAGTGCGCAGTATAACTCCTAGCTGTTAACTACTAAGGAATAGTTCCTATGGGTTGCTAGCGTAAGGCCGTTCTAGAGAAGGAGCGCGTAAAGGTTAGATAGCGCGTTAATATTATTTTTAAAGTTTATAGGCGGTTATAAGTAGTCCGTTAGGTTTACGGCACCTATTAAAAACTTATTAGCTTTAGTAGTAATAAATTAAGGGCCTAGTATAGGTAGAACTAATAGATAGCTATAGCCTAGAATTAAGATAGTATATTAGCTAAGCTATTTAAATTACCTAAGATCTACTTCGTGGATATTATAATATTATAAGCTATAGTAGCTAGTATGATTTTGCGGAGCGATTTATTTGCTACGCTATAAATAACGGTCTTTTTAATACCCTGGTGAACTACTATACTATTAATATAAATAGATAGCGCGCTATACTGCTAGTTAGTAGACTATAGATTAAATGCGTAAGTAATAGTATACATCTCTTTCGGATTAATATAGTCTACTTATTAACTGGGCTTAGGCAATATACTAAACGCCTAAGATTAAGGGAGGTTGGCTATATACTACTGCTAGTTATTCTTATATTTAAGTTTCTTAAAAAAGTAAAAGCCGCTAAACCTAAACTAGGTAGAGGCGTTAGTAAAGAGATAAATATAGGTACGCTTGACGTTATTAAAGAATAATACCCTATTACTTATAGTAAGTAGGTTAAGCTAGATATATAAGTCACTTCGTAACTTAGTGCTAAATTGCCTAGGTTTATACTTATTTGCTAGAGTCTTTAGCTAAGTAGTAATAAAAATTTAGAGGAATCTAGAGTAAGATTAACTAAGTTTAATTATATAGGCGTACTATACAAGGTAGCCCGCAAGCTACTAGGCTTAAAGGAATAATAATAAGCCGTATTAGAGTGCGGTAGTGACTTTTTTAATAGCATATAATTGTTTTTGTGGTAATAATCGCGTCTGTATTTATATGGTATTAATAGTATATCCTAAAACTTTAATAATAGTTTCTGCTATATCTTTAGAGCTATTTTAAGGGATACCTAGGGAGTTAGTAATAGAGATGTAAGTCTAGGTAACAGCCGCTAAGTTGTTTAGGTTAGTAAGGATAAAGATAAAGTTATTTAGGTAGTATTTTACCTTATAAGGTAGTTATAAATAGAGTATCTAGTGCAGGCCTTCTGCGAAGAGGTTAAATATAAGCGGCGCAGTTTAAAGACTAAAGGATAGGTAGTATTTTTAGTAGGTAACACCTTCCTAGGAGAAGCCTATTAATATTCTTACCCTATAAGATAGGGGGACTATATAGAACGCGTCTTTAATATCTTTTTTAAGTAGTAAATATTTACGACCTGCAGAAATAACGTGGGCTTAAATAGTGGTAACTATAGTGTATACTAGTGCTCCATATTCTTCTAGGATTGCGTTATTAACTAAAGATGCTAGTGGAAAGGAGAGATTATAAATTTAGCGGTATCCTCTATCCGATTTTGGCACTAGGCTAAAAGGTAAGACTATAATAGGCCCTGTCGCGATTCTAATATATCCTTTTTTAAGGTCTAATATTATCTTCTTAGAGATAAGGTTGGCGTTATCCTAAGAGAAGTTGTGGTTTCTATAAGATCTTAAAGTAGGGATAGATTTGGCTCCTATCTTATAGCTATAGGTTAGGATGCCTACTAAGATGGCTAGTAAATTGCCTAGGTAGTTAGATAGAAGGGAGTGCTACGCTAAGATTCTTAGGGGTAATAGAGAGTAGTAGAGAGCCTTCGCCTTTATAAAGGTAGGGAATAATGGTAACGTATTAGGCCTAGGTCCTAGGCGTATAATTAAAGTTATTATTATTATTATGCTAGACCCTACTTTATAAGGTTCGCCTTACTATTCCTAGGCGCAAGCTTTAGATAATATAGTATAATCTTTACTACACTTTAAGTACTTATGCGGGTATTTGCAAGCTATATTATTGCAGCCTCTACTATTAAATTTATGGTAGGTATTAGAGGTATAGGAGGTATCTAATCTAGGTTTCTTTAAGGCAGTAAAGCTAATAGTACTAGACATTGTGAGGTATGGCGCTATATACTAGGCTAGCATTTACTAATTAGCGGGCTTTAGTTAGCCATTAGTTATTATAAAGGTGTAGTAGTTAAGTGCTAAATTAAGTATACAATCTACCTAGATATACTAGGTTAATAAGGTATAAATTATATTTATTTAGAGAAGTATACTAGCAATAAAGTCCAGCGGGCATGTATAAAGGGTGCTAGTAATAACTATATAGTTAGTAAAACCTTTAAACTAGACGCCTTTATCTATAAATAGCTTCCTATCTACCTTTGCCTTNCTTATAACNAGAGTACNATTCTTAATCNNTNTCTTATNNGCNATCTTAATTTAAGCNGTATAGACTNAAANANNGGCNAGGTTTACTAGATTAAAGGTACCCTTAAAAATATCTAAGTAATCCCTTTTTATAACGCTAGGAAGGCGGAGTTTAAGTAACTTTATACTAGGAGGGAGAGGCTTACTAAGGATATTAGCTATAGTAGCTGTTATAATGGCCTATAAGGCTAAAGCGGCTAAGCCTAACTATAATTAAGCCATTTAAGCTAGGTAGTATTTATGCTAGCAAGCCTCCTCTACTAGGCGGGCTTTGCGCTCTTCCTTATACTTCTAAATCTCCCTTTTATCTTGGGCTTGTTCCCTTTACTCTTTAGTAATTTCGCGCTCTTTTACGGCAGTAGCGTATATATTAGCCTTGGACGGCATTATAGGATTAATAGAGGAGAGTGTAGCGGTTGTAGACGATGGTGTAGTTAAGGTAGGTCGTCTAGGTAGGTTTACTTATTAGGATTATATACGCGTATAAATCTCCTAGTTAGTTATAAGCAGTAATAGCGTTATAAAATAATTCTTAAATAAATAAATAATAAATATACAATAAATATTAATAAGTTTAGCAATATTAAAAGCGAATTAGCCATGTAGTAACTGCGTTTAATATTCGCGAATATTGCAGGAGGTCTTAGCATTGTGCGTTACTAAGGTAGATGCTGCTAAGCAATATATAGACGCTAGTATATACAGGTAATAATCTTAGGGCTTTCTAGTGCGATAGGAGGTCTTACTACAAGGTAAACTTAACTAAAGTTACTATCTTTATATAGATTAGATTAACTATAATTAATTAATACCTTTTAGCCCGCCTAGTAAAATATATTACGCTAGAGATAGGGCTAGATAAACGTTAGTAATATATTATAATTACGACGGACACCTATATACTATCTCTACGGATAGCCGTAAATATAACCTAGCCCACCCTATAATAAACTGCCCTTAATAGAGTAGCCCTTAAGGCCCTATTGTTTCGGATAAGTATAGTCTCTATATAGGCGGTCTATATCTACTCCTTATTATAATCCACCCCGGCCTCTAAAAACATCTTAACTAGTAGCTAATATTCGACTATGCGTAGGTCTTAAGGCGTATTAGACAGCGATACTAGACTTAAGGCTACGTCTATACTTAGGACTAAGTTCGTACTATCTAGTTTCCGCCTATAAAGTAGTATAACGAGTTATTTAAGATTATAGCTGCAGTTCTATATATAGTTAAGCTAGGACAAACTCTGTAAGTTTGCGGTAACTATATGCCCCCTTTCCGTATCCACTATATAGTTAATACTAGGCCGCCCTAGCACCTTTATCTTCTTATATATATTTAACTATATATAGGCTAGTATATTTTATATAGCCTTGTATACCTATAGCGCTAGTGCCTTTTTATATTCTACTACCTAACGGATAACTTTCTGGATTACCTGCTTGTATAGTAAATCGTTTAGTTATCCGCGAAATAAAATATATAAGATGCCGTCCTTAATAATAACCTACTTAAAAGTCCGCTTAATAGTATTAAGTCTTTCCGCAGTAATATCTAAGCCGGTAATAAGCTATATATCTTTTCACGGGTCTATAGCGCTTGCAGAGTTATATTATACCACATTTACGGTATACTACTATCGTATATCGCGTCCTATTGTAAAAAATAGTCTAGTATCCTAAGTAGGGAATAGTAGTGTTTAGAATTCTATGCTTAGTATAATAGAGAGGCGGCGCAATATTAGTAATAAGTAGAGTTTCCTAGCCTAACGTGACGCGATCTAGTATAAATTAGCGTTAAATATAATAGGTTACGCTATCTAGCACGTTAATATCCACGGATATCGCTATACTCTTACTATACTCCTCCTATCTTAACTAGCTTATAATATAGTATAAGCTATAAACACTACTTTAAATATATAGTTCTACACAGATATTATTTTCGGCCCCCTTCTAACTAAACTGTAGTAAATTATAGCTTAATGCGGTAATTTATAAATAAGCTCTATCTAGCAGTAATATAGAAAGTGTGGGACTAAAGTAAAAAGTATAGGCGGTTTAATTTGTTATAAATAATATTATTTAAGATAATAGAAATGGAAGAAGGGTAGATATAAGGGCGTTAATATTAAAGAGATAAATAATAATGCACCCTTACGCTATTAAAGCTGAGAGGAGTATTAGATAGCCTATTATAGGGCTAAGCTAGAGCAATATAATAAGTGGCTACTTATATAATATATAGACGACAATATACTATTATAATATTAAACCTTAAAAGGGTATTATATAACTAATTATAAGGCCGAATTAGAGTAAGATAATAAGTAGCCACCTATATAAGCTCTAGGCGATAATATTATTAATAAGCTAAATAACAGGGCTACGGATATACACTATAACAATAATTCCGTAATATTTAATAGGGTATATAACCTAGTAATAGTTAAGACTAATTAGTAAACTTTAACTGGAATATCTATAGATGTCTTTTAGACTAAAATATTTAAAGAGGCCACTGGCCGCGCTATAGGAAAGCCTCTGGAATGGAACTAAGGAAATCCGCAAACTATAAACGATACTATAATAGTATGCGATATTATACCGCGTATTAAGCGTACTAGCAATATACTAGATAAGACACCTCCCCTATTTTATCTATTTAGTAGTAAGGCAGAATACGCATAAGTCTTATAATAGGTAAGCTATAGGACTTTTAACCGCGCTATTAACGAGTAGTTTAACGATATTAGGCTTTAGGGAGTGTTTACTAACCATTTTTCTTACTAGAGTGCTAATAATATTAAAGTAAAACTACTTTTAAAATAGATGTAATCTAAAAGTAATTAACCGTAGTAGATTAAAATAATTATAACTATAGGGGACTAGTAGCTGCTAGTATATTACCGAAATGCTCTAAAGATCGTATCCTTCTTTATTAGTTACGGCCCTTTTTAAAGAGATATAACTTTCTCGCTAGTAAGGTAGTACTTATTAGTAGGAATAAGAATATATAATAAGCTTAACACAGTAGACTAGTAGTAGGAGACGTAAAAGCAGCTACTGCTTAGCGTAACCATAGTGCTAATTATATTAGCTAGCGATAAGACCTAACTAACATAACATACCGGCGGCAAGAAAGCATAGCCGCTCTATATTTTAATTGGAAATATTAAACTACGCGTTTAATAATCTGTAAATTAACTAGCCCTATTACTGCTTATATATCTCCCGGTCTATATACCTAGCAACTAAATAATATAACTAGCGGTGCAATATAAGACCCTTACGGCTATCCTTAAACGTATGCTTTAGCGACAACCCTACTGCTAATATAGTTATACTAATAATGCCTATAGCGTTAGAGAAAGCTAATAAAAAAGAAGTACGTCTTTTATATATAGATGGCTAGGATTAACACTACTTTCTACTTTTAGCTATATTTATGGCTAATTATAAAGAATAGGTTACGCTTATAGGTATTAAGAGTGGCTGGCTTTCGTCTTCATGCACGAGTACATTTTCTAATCTTCTATTTTGAGAAGTGAGATGTTTCTTTAGAGAAAGTACTATTATAGCGGCCAAGCTCATGCATCCAATGCAAACGAAAAGTCCTTTCATATGCAAGGGCTCATCACTATGGATGTAATTGTTGACGCCTACCGGAAATGCCAAGTGTCCCACATGGTCGCCGAAATGCAATAAAGCAAAGCTCACACATTTTCTCCATTTGGTGGGACTGCTGTTAAGAGTTTATGCTTTGGCTAATGCGACGATGCTGAAATACCCATTCATGATAGGATGAATTCCAGCATATTGCCACCCCAACTCCATTTGCTTAGCCGCCATGAGAGCCATGAGTAAGAACCACATCGCTGCGAGGAAGGCACTGTAGAAGATAAACATGCCACGTCTCCGAGATTGGTCGGACAAATGACTTGTGACGAATCTGGGGCTAATTTTGGAACCCTCGTTAAAAGTTGACAATTTCTTTTGACTCTGCCACGAAGTGAGCCGAACCTAAGTTAGGCCTAATAAGCCGGCCTAAGTAAAAGCGGCACCGGGAGAAGGGGGTAGTATAACTAATATAATAAGTTTTCTTATATTAATAGGTTCTAGGTATTAAACGCCTTCTCGATTTATATAATATATATAGCTTTATAAATATATTACTAGATAGTCTAGAAATGTTATATAGTACTTAATAAATAGTATTATAAGTAGATTATACATTACGTTCATTAAAACCATTATTTCTAGATTTCAAGCCTACGAATATATTATAAACATGTTTAGAACTGCTTTATAACCATATATTTTCCTCTTCAATAATGGTGCTCCGTTATACTTAAAGACGATCGTTAAGAGTTAGAGTAAAGTCTTTAACGTCTCTCTTAGTACTTCTATATTATTAATATAGATATCTAGTAGCTAAAGCTATCTATTATTAAAGCCTTCTTGAAATAGATCAGAACACGGTTAGAATATATTATAAACAACTTACCCATTTTTTATTTCGTGCTTTTGATGAGAAGTTAAAATATAAATATCATGGTCAACCGACCACGTGACAGGGGACCGCCTAATTTCGGCTAGGTCAGCCGAACTTTTAGTGCGGTCAGGCGGCCTGCGCTACGCGACTCGCATTAGGCAGCTCCAGGCTCCAACACCCATGCGATATTACCGTTTGAGACGCGATATCTCCGCTCTCGTGGTGCACATAAAGTCTTGCGCCCTTTGTGTCCTCGGAATTGTTCTGTGAAGCGAGCTTCCAGCGTAGTAGTCTAGGCTTCTTCTGCGGTGCTCCTATGGCGTCCAACTATACGGACATAGCCTCGACATGCACCCTTCATGCCGACAATGTATTCGGCCCAGTGGTTGCTTCTCCCTGCCGTCATGGCTTTGATTTTACCTTATTGTTTGAACAATCCATTCTCTCAATTGTCCCATCGTCTATCTTCCTTCTGCTAGTGCCTTTGAGATTGTTCTGGCTGTATCGTTCTAGCATTACTACCCTCCCTCACTATAGTGTTTACACTGGAAAAGCGGTAAGAACTCTGGGATGCTTTACTTCCAGTTGAGAGCACTTCTGACTTACAATACCTACCCTCAGCTGGCCATATCCCTTCTTGCCGGCCTTCAGTTAACCCTTCTAATACTATGGACGACAAACCCGACCATCCGCACGCTAACTTCGGTACCTTCTGCTATACTTTCGCTTGTCGGTGCACTGGCGATATATCCATTATCCTACTTAGAACACACTCGCTCTGTTCGTCCTTCGGCCCTTCTTGAAGTCTACCTTATAGCCTCCTTGCTGCTCAATATCCCTCAAGCACGCACACTCTTTCTTCAGCATAATGACATATCAATTGCAGCCATTTTCGCAGCGAGCATTGGGGCCATGTTATTGCTCTGGATCCTGGAGGCTCGGAATAAGACAAAGCACCTTAAATATCCGTATAAGGAATATCCCCCTGAGGCTACTCGGGGAGTTTGGAATAGGACGTTTTTCTGGTGGTTGAACTCTCTATTCGTCAGGGGCTTCAAAAGAATCCTGTCCTTGGAGGATCTTTACCAGACACCCCCAAGCTTGTCTTCAGAGCGGCTGCGGGATGAGATGCAGGCAGTCTGGGACCGACGATGTAAGTGATGCTGCGTGTATTCCTACTGTATCTATCGTGCTGACATTTTCTCAGCTAAACCTGAAGGCCGGCGTTCCTTGGTATGGACATGTGTAAAATGTCTTCGTTGGCCGTTACTCTCAGTCGTACCTCCCCGCTTATGCTTAATCGGTTTCAACTACGCCCAGCCTTTCTTGATAAGCCGTATGATCAGCTTCGTGAATCAGCCGCGTGCGTCTCAGAATTATAATCAGAGTCTTGGTTTGATTGCTGCTGCGGCTTTGATCTATACTGGCGTTGCTGTGAGTGTATTTATCTCCCCACGGAAAGACCGAGATGCTAACAAGGTACCTAGGTATCTACCGTGTGCTACATGCATCGACTATTTCGGTCGATCACTATGCTTCGGGGCGGACTGGTCGGCCTTATCTTTAACAAGACACTTCTTTTGCGCGATGGAGTATATGATGAATCTGCGTGAGTATATCATCTTTGTCTTAGTCACACCGTTACCGGTATTGATTCGTTGTTGCAGTGCAATAACACATATGTCGACCGACATTGATAGAATAGCCGCAAGCATGCAGAGCATGCATGAGACCTGGGCTCGCCTTATTGAGGTGTCAATCGGTGTCTGGCTGCTTTCAATCCAACTAGGAGCAGTCTCGGTAATACCCATCATTGTTGTAATTAGTGAGTTGAGCATTATAGTCTCGTAAAGCATCATATATAAGCTAATATGTAGGATAGTTTGCGCCGCTATAAACACTCGAGCCGCAAAGCATTCTAGTAACCAGCAAAAGATCTGGGCCGCATCTCTTCAGACACGCATTGCGTCAACAGCGTCTCTGCTAAGTTCAATGAAGAGTGTAAAGATGATGGGTTTAGCAGGCTTGATGTCCAACAGCATCCAGGACCAGCGCGTTAAAGAGATGAAATCAGCGAATGGGTATAGATGGCTGGTAATATTAACAAACACAATTGGTAAGTTAACTCCTGCAGAGCACATCTATGCCTTCGTATTCTGATTTTTTAACAGGATACACTCCTGCCATCTTTGCGCCTGTCCTAACCTTTGTGGCATTCGAAATAAAAGCAAGAGTTCAGGGCTCGAGCTCCCTTTCCACTAATCAAGCCCTCACGTCGCTAGCCACAGTAACTCTACTAACAAACCCCGCATCTACTTTGCTGACTGCGATCCCCGAAACTGGTGCTGCCATTGGATGTTTTGAACGCATCCAGAAATTTCTCGTTGCGCCCTCTTGGGAGGATAAAAGGGGCCGCACGGCACAACACCGATTAACTTCGGACGAGCCTTCCTCATCTCAAGTGAATGCGGACATAGAACTTCAAGAATTTCGGGCTGACAACCAGGGATCGAGCTCTCGAGTTACCTTTCCCAAGAAGTCCGAGAAGAATGCGATTTCAATGACTGGAATAACAGTTCGGCCCTCACCAACTTCAGAGCCCGCTGTCTTTGACATTGACCTGCAACTCAAAGCTTCCACAACAGCGATATTGACTGGACCAGTGGGATCTGGGAAGTCTACCCTTATGAAAGCTATCCTAGGAGAGCTTCTTCTCGACAAGGGCGACATCTCTATTACCTCCACAAATTTTGGGTACTGTAGTCAAACGCCATGGATTTTGAATACGACTATTCAACGAAACATTTGCGGTTTGGGAAGAGCCCATAACATTGACGAAGAATGGTATCAATCTGTTCTAACTGCTTGTGGCCTGGATCAAGATCTGCTTCAGTTGGAGGACGGGGATCAAAGCACACCCGGTACCCGAGGTTTGACACTCAGTGGTGGTCAGAAGCAACGCGTAGCTCTTGCACGTGTGCTTTACGCGAAACCTGATATTGTACTCCTCGATGATGTATTAAGTGCATTGGATAGCAAAACCGAGAGGCTTGTTATCACCAATCTTCTCGGCCCACAAGGACTTTTCCGGAAATTCAAATCTACGGTTGTTTTGATCACTCATTCCACTCGTCACTTCCATCTTGCCGACCACATCGCAGTTCTAAATAAGGAGGGAAAGATATCTCAACAAGGAAATTTTGACGAGTTAAAAGTGCAAGACGGTTATGTCAAAAGCCTACTTCTAGACACATATCATGGTATAGAAGAGGCAGCTCCCGCCACAAAGCCAACTTCAAAGAGAAAGCGACCAGCTATTAAAGGCGTCACTCCAAACGATGTGACCGACTTGACGCGGAAAACCGGAGATATTGCTGTGTACAAATATTATTTTAAATCCATAAGCAAGTTCGGCGCTGTATGTTTTCTCAGCTGCACGGCTCTCTTCGTATTTACGCAGTTTTTCCCTCAAATCTGGCTCGTGTGGTGGACCAAGGCAAATGGCCATGAAACAGGGAAGTTTGTCAGTGTCTATGTGATACTGGCTGTTGCTTCCTGGTTCTTCAGAGTCGGTTTGCTGGGTTGGATACTCCTGTGGATTTCCCCAAGATCTTCTATCAAACTCCATCAAATACTACTGCAGACAGCTACCAGGGCCCCGCAATCGTTCTTCGCAAAGACCGATACAGGAGTGACGTTGAATCGATTCAGCCAAGACCTTGGCCTAATGGACCGAATCTTGCCTCTATCATTTGGAAGAGTATTCCTTGCGGCTTTCACAATTATCGCACAAGCAGCGCTTATAGCGCAAGGTTCCAGCTACATGGCAATCGCAATTCCTTTCATTACTCTGGCGTTTTACCTACTTCAAAAAGTCTATCTCCTGACATCTCGACAACTCCGCTTCCTTGATTTGGAAGCCCGCAGTCCCGTCTACACTCATTTTCTAGAATGCTTGGAGGGGCTATCAACCATCCGTGCCTTTGGCTGGACTCAAATAGCACAAGAGATACAGATCGAGCGTCTCGACGTATCTCAACGGCCTTACTACTTGTTGTTTTGTCTGCAAAGATGGCTTGCTCTCGTCCTCGATCTCATGATTGCTGTGGTAGGTATTGTGGTTGTTGCACTAGCTGTGAGGGTGCCCGGCGCATCTAGTGGAGCAGCGATCGGCATTGCCCTCAACAATGTCTTGGGGTTCAACCAGTCTCTCAGAGTTTTGGTAGAGAGCTGGACTCAACTCGAAACCTCTTTGGGTGCAATTGCGAGGCTGAAGAACTTTGAGGCTACAGTGGTTCCGGAGGACAAACCAGAAGAGTCCGGTGTGGCGCCCGAGTCGTGGCCGGATCAAGGGGCTATAGAGTTTCGAGATGTTACGGCTTCCTATGGGTAAGAGATATCATAATGGCGCTGAGGAAATGCTAACCTTTACCTTAGACCGTCGGCGCCTGCCCTTCACAGCATCTCCATGACCATCGAGCCCGGTCAAAAGATTGGAATCTGCGGACGCACTGGAAGGTAAGCTAGCCTAAATCGAAGCCTGCTGCTCGAGCTTACTTTAGTGATATGGAACAGCGGCAAAAGCTCGCTCCTACTCACCCTCTTCCGCCTCCTCGAGCTCGACTCCGGCACCATCTTCATTGACGGCATCGACCTCCGCACCCTCCCCCGAGAGGTGATCCGTACCCGCATGACTGCTATCCCGCAAGACCCCTTCGTGCTGAGCTCCTCGGTCCGCGCCAACGCCGACCCCGCCGGCGCCGCCACTGATGCTGCCATTATCGATGCGCTCAACAAAGTCCAGCTATGGGACAGCATCCACGCGCGCGGCGGGTTGGACGCGCAGATGAAGACGCAGCCACTGTCTCATGGTCAGCAGCAGCTATTTTGCCTTGCGAGGGCCATGCTGCGGGACAGCAGGATTCTGGTGCTTGATGAGGCGACGAGCAATGTGGATCAGGAAACGGACACGCTGATGCAGCGGATTATTCGGAGGGAGTTTGCGCGGCATACGATCATTACGGTGGCTCATCGGCTCGATACAATTGCGGATGCGGATGTCGTGGCTGTGCTGAGTGAGGGGCGGTTGGTGGAGTTTGGGAAGCCGGAGGAGTTGCTGGCAAGGCAATCGAAGTTTAGGGAGTTGCATAATAGGTAGGGCTTAGAGGCTATTGGGTGAGGGTTAGGGTTTGAGGGGAGATAGTGGTTGTAAGCTCATCGCTTCGGGCAGGGGTTTTTGCTGTTGAAGGTGCGTTGCGGAAGCAATCTTATAGCTGGTGTAGGTAGGGAGAAAATCGATCACAGCCGGCGGGAGTAGATAATTCCACATAGCTAGTCAAGGATTCTGTCAGCTACGGGTAAATCCAAGCGATAAGGGTCACTTGTTCGCCCTTCTCAATCTCGTTGGCTTAGTTGATACATGCTGCATCGACCCATAGTAGACGTAATTTGACTGCCCCGCTGAAACGTCTTCATGCTAGAGACAGATCCGTCGTAATTTTTATGGCGACTTGAGATATAAAAAAAGTCTATGGAACTGCAGCCTCTCCCAATTGTGGAAATTGGTTCATAAGCGAATTGATCTTGTAAGCGACGCTCTGTAAGTGTAGCCTAAAAGCAACGGTTGGGAGGATGTGGGTTCAAGCCTGGGGGGTGAGACGGAGTCTGGATGGTTGAGCTTATTGAAAGGGTATATCGGAGGCACTTGAAATGAATCCTCAGAATCCTCCATAATTGTAATGCTATCGTGTCAACATCCTGAAGTTCTATCAGCGTAGGTGCGCTCTAGATCTGTTCTGAGCTGAAGCTGTGGCTTGCGTATATCTCAGTACCTTAGGTGTAAACTTGGTCACCAGCATTTGTCAAAGGTAAAGTTAACCTCCACCTCCACAACCTGATATGCTTTTCTCCTTACTTCAACTCTTACCGCCCGAGCTCTCATCCACAACCGGCCCAGATATCCATGAGGGATCATCAGCTAAGCCATATGGCGCCATCGGCACCTCGTGCAATTTATCTTGTCGCGCTAGCTAACCGAGCACATCAAGGGGCTGATCTCTCACATTACGCCTTTGTTATCCTTTAACCCGCTGGCGTCCATGGAGTAAGTGGTCCGTGCAGAACACCCGAATCCAGGCAACGCGTACAGTCGATTACATTGATCTAATTGGCTAACTCTTATCGATAATGAATGGACGAATTTCAGCGGGTTCAGGGATAAATAGAGCTTCTATTTCTATCAATCGCCTCGAGGAGGCTCTCACACCAAAGTATTAATACAATATGGTTAAATAGCCCCCATGCTTGAAGTTTTACGACCATTGGGCAGCGAATTTAGGCACTGATCGCTGGTTGAAGATGATTTCCACCAGAAGCGTTCTAGACAGCTGTGGCGTTTTCCTTGGCTATATAGATTCAATATTTCAACGCCGCTGGCGACTACTAGTTCTCCGGGCACTACGAGGGGATGGTATGCTCAGTCCTGTAGCGCGTGGTATCTCGCGGGAGGGAGGATATATATTCTGGGTTAGATATGACATATCAACCCTTTTCTTTTCACTTCCTTTCTTGCATCGCACAGCCTCACCTTGCGCTTGTCACTCATTCAAGTCACTCGTTCAATCATTGCTGCTGCAATGTTAGTTCATTTCTTCTCCCTTCTCTCTCTCCTCCCTCTTCTCTATACGCGCTCCGCTTTTGCGGCGACTACGCCACTCTGCCCTGCTGCCAACCAAACCTTGTATGTCTCCGGCTCACAGACCTACCGCATCGATTGCGGTATCAATTATAACGCAGGAGATATGTCGTCACCTAACGGACAGACTGCTGTAACGATGCAATACTGTATAGCATCATGTACCGCACGGGCTGGATGCGTCGCTGTTAACTACTCCTCTGGGCCTAAGGCTTGCTACCTGAAAAAGATCGTGGGAAAGGGCGCTTTGAGCAGTGGGATATGGGGAGCTATGATAGTTACGGACGGGACGGGAACAAGTTCAAGCTCTTTCATGATATCAAGCTCGGCATTGGCGCTGAGTTCGTCGGTTGCGCTGAGCTCGTCGGCAGGCATATCTACGACGCCGAGCTTGTCCAAGTTTCCAAGCTCCAGTGGGTCGTCAGTTCCTGCTGTGGTGTCGAGTTCTACTTCCACTTATACTACGTCTCTATCTTCCAGCCGCTCCTCCACGGCGTCAAGTTCCTCCACGATGTCAAGTTCCTCTATCACGTCAAGCTCCGCCGCTTCCAGTAGCTCCTCGGTTTCATCAACATATACGACGTTTGGTGGTTCTTCCGTAGTCATGGGTTCCTCTTATTCATCCAGCAGCTACTCGACATCAACCCAAACCCTTTCGTCATCTCTTTCAGCCAGTGTATCAACGCCGTCAAGCTCGTTGAGCAGACTTCCATCTTCCAGCACGTCGTCTGCATCATCTTCTTCGAGCTTATTTTCGAGCACTAGCCCCGGCCTCTCCACTACCTCTACAATCAATCTCTCCAGCACTTCGTTCAGCACTATTTATCTGTCCTCGAGTACTCCATCTCCCAGCAGTGTCTCATCCAGCATAAGTTCAAGTTATATAACGGTAACATCTGTGGCTACCTCTTCGTCTCCATCCTGGGTTTCAACAACTAGTGCCTCAATCACCTCGTCAGCTAGCTTAGCTGCTACTCCACTCGCCTGCCCTGCAGCTAACGGAGGCATATTTCTGGCTGCTGCCAGCGGTGAAGCATTCCGCATGGAATGCGCGCTCGATCGTGCCGGCGGCGACATGGGCATGCAATACACATCTAGCATGGAAGCATGTATCAATCTCTGCGATATGACTAGTGGATGCATTGTTGTGTCGTGGGTTGCTTCAGGGGGAGCTTGCTACATGAAAAATTTGATTGTTGGTGCAAGCACAAATTCTGGCGTCTGGGGGGCCATCCAGGTCAAAGCTGCAGCATCCTATGCTACCGCAACGAGCACAGCCACCAGCACTTCGGCAACCTCATTCGACTACACAATCCCAACAAGCAACGACCTGTACCCAAGCGTCAGAAAGCGCGGCCTCGCTTACAATGACGCCAGTCTCACGCAATTCTTCAACGGCTTCAAAGTGTCATGGGCATATAACTGGTACTCAGCACCTGTTGGCAGCACCAGCCACCCGAGCGACACACCCAGCCTCTCGCAGACCTTCGTGCCCATGCTATGGAGCGACACCAGTGACTTAACCTCCGTATGGGCTGCGAACGCGCAAGCCGCCCTCGATGCCGGCGCGGATCACCTACTCGCCTTTAATGAGCCTGACCAGTGCGGCGACGGGTTTGGGGGCAGCTGCATGGGTTCTCCCGCACACGCAGCCGCGTCCTACAAGACATGGATGCAGCCGTTCGCAGGCCGTGCTAAGCTGGGCGCGCCGGCCGTCACAAATGGCGGCTCGCCGATGGGGTTAACGTATCTAGAGTACTTCATCGGCAACTGCACGGGCTGCACCATTGACTTCATCCCGATCCACTGGTACGACCAGTGGTGGAACGTCGACTATCTGTACTGGTACGTGCAGCAGGCGTATCAGGTGGGTGGGGGTAGGCCGATTTGGATCACTGAATTTGCGCCGTGGGGCGCAGAGTGGCAGCAGTGGTGGTTTTTGAATCAGACGTTGCCGTGGCTGGATCAGTATGACGGTGTGGAGCGGTATGCTTATTTTGGAACGTTTGATGGTATGTTAATTAATGATAATGGGACGGGACTGTCGAGATTGGGCGAGCTCTATAATGAAAGGAGAAGTAGTTATTAATGCTTAAAATCCTTATGCGCCAACGTATCCAAATTAAAGCGCCTCTTTGCCGGTAATTCGCTTGAATTCTTTCTCTGTATGCTGCCAAATTTGCTCCACCATTCCCCTATTTACGGAATCAGCCAAGAGCTTTTCCACTTTGGGTCCTGAACTCTCTACATCCGAGCCTACGGAGTATACAATTCGTGTAGTCGTGACGGTCGCTGGAGGCTCCTGGAGTGCTGGTACCGTATGCTGAGTGTTGCCTTATGCAGCTCTTAATTAACAGTCTTGTACTCGTTGTCCCTGCAGATGTAATCGCAAGTCTTAGTGAGCGGGTTTCCCGTATCACCAAATTGAGGCTTGGCTTGTAATGAGTCTATCTAACTCTTTATTCAAGATATCTATCCAAAATTATCCTCCCACCCATACCCATACTAGTTTACATTCTGAACACACCCCATCTCGTCTCCTTTTCCTCTGCTTGCCCTCCCATAGCCGCCCTCAACCCCATCCCAAGAACCGCTCGCGTATGCTCCGGCGGAATAACGCCATCATCCCACAACCTCGCTGATCCAAAAGTAGCCTCACTCTCGCGTTCGATACGCGCTTTGAGTGCCGGGTCGGCTGATTTCCCGACAGCCTCCATAACGGAAGAGAGCTGTTCAGGTCCCATAACAGATGTGCGGGCATTAGGCCACGTCCAGAGGAAGCGAGGGGAGTAGGCCCGGCCACTAAAAATGTTAGCATCTTTACATGTTCTTGACTGTGTCGGTGCAGTGGGTGGCAAAATCAAGAAGAACTAGTGAACATCCACTACTCACCACATGCCATAATTTCCTGCTCCTGCACTTGATCCGAAAACAACGGTAAGCTTAGGCACCTCCGCACAGCTAACCGCTGTCACAAGCTTGGCTCCGTTCTTAGCAATGCCTCCCTTCTCGGCATCCGCGCCAACCATGAATCCCGAAATATTTTGTAGAAACACGAGCGGTATTTGCCGTTTTGCGCAGAGCTGGATGAAATGTGCGCCCTTGAGAGAGCTCTCAGAGAACAAAATACCGTTATTGGCGATGATGCCGACACGATGGCCTTGAATGCTAGCAAAGCCAGTTACTAAGGTTTGGCCATAGCTGGGTTTAAATTCGGAGAAGACGCTCCCGTCGACTATGCGGGCAATTACTTCGTGGGCAGGGATCTGGCGGCGTAGGTTGGTGCCGACAATGCCAGCGAGATCGGTAGGGTCATGTAACGGCTCTTTGTAGCTAGCAGAAGGGGAGGTAGAGGGGGGAGCCTGGCCTCGAATCCAATTAAGGTTGCTAATGCTACGGCGGGCGAGGATAAGAGCATGGGCGTCATCTACGGCGAGGTAGTCGGTCACGCCTGAGATTTCGCTGTGTAGTTTACCGCCGCCGAGATCTTCGGCGCTGACAATTTCGCCTGTAGCAGCTTTCACGAGGGGTGGACCAGCAAGGAAAATATGGCCTTGCTCCGCAACGATTATAGATTCGTCGGACATGCTTGGGACATAGGCACCCCCAGCTGTGCAGGGTCCCATGACTACAGAGATTTGGGGTATGCCCATAGAAGACACTGAAAGGTGTTAAAAATAGTAGCGGGAGGATTGGAAATTGGTTGTGAGGTATACGAACGTACTCCGAGCTTGGTTAAAGAAAATACGGCCGAAATGATCTCTGTCGGGGAAGACGTCGGCTTGATGTGGCAGATTGGCCCCTCCAGAATCGACGAGATATATGCATGGTAACCCTATTAATGTTACTAATGTATATCAATGAAGAAGACGACACTCGTACGGTTTTCCTGCGCTATGGCCTGCGCCCTTAGGTGCTTCTTCACGGTTATGGGATAGTATGTGCCACCCTTGACCCTATATCGTTCATTAGTTGATATATGGTAGAATGACACTACATATACCTACGTGCTATCATTTGCCACAATCATACAAGTTATACCTTCTACAGTCCCAATTCCCGTAATTATTCCTCCCGCAGGTACGTCTTCACCAGGGTATACCTCGTAGCCTGCCAACTGTGACAGCTCGAGGAAGGATGTCCCAGGATCTATGAGCGCCGTGACTCGACTACAAGAATTAAGCAGTCAGCCTAGAGTTCTGGATACTCTCTACTATGCGATATTAGAAAGTTCCAACATACTCCCTCGGCAACATCTTCCCCCTCGCAATATGCTTGTCTCGCGCCTTCTGCGGCCCCCCCTGTGCTATTTTCGCATGCAATTCCGTCATGCGAGCCATCAGCTCATTCATCTGCTGTTTATTCTCCCTAAAATCCGGCGAGGAAGTGTCGACGGCAGTCGGTAATATAGAAATGGCCGAGGCATGGTGGGTGTGTGTATGCGTTGCAACACTACGAATGCATTGTCGAGGGCGGACACACGGCGGTCGCCGTCTCGCCGTCAGTCTGGCTGAGCACCGGAATAAAGCGAGAAGCTCACGGGAGGGGATTGCTGAAGCCATGGGTGTGAGAATGGAATTGAAGAGAGCGGAGGATGGTGTTGATGTTCATGTCGATGCTTGGGCCGCTTCTCTGGGGTTGATTGAGCCGATGGCAGCCGACCGTGGGGAGAAGCTTCCGGTTTCATACCGGATTGTTAAGTTACCCGAATACAGAGTACAGATTTCGAATTAGCTAATCATGTAGGAATGTTACTACTTTGCATTACAAGTCTGTTGCCGAAGCTCCTGAAGGTTGAATACTAAATCTGGTGAGTGTCTTTACTATTTAGTCCACCCCCCCCTACCACTTCCAACCTCTCCCAGTGTCCGATTATCTGCAATCTCAATTGTCTTTTTCATCCTATGTATCTAATTCACTCTCTAAATCCCTGCTCATCAACGTCGTTGCCAACCAAGCTTTGCCTATTGCCTTAGCAAATGTCGGCTACAAGCACTACTCGCTGCTCATCTGCAAAAACATCGTGGGCGTCATTACCGTCTCCTTCCTGTTCCTGGAAGCCAAGGGGGAGAGTCTTGAGGAGATCGGCCGTATCCCCGGGAAGGTTATTGTGCAAGATTTGGCGCCGGTGCAAGTGATGGTCGAGAGCGAGGCGGAACTGAAGAAGAAAAAGTAATAAATCAGATGGTATTTGGGCGTGGAATATGTAGTCATGCGTGAATCCGGATTTGTATATACCACTGTCTGATCTTCTGGAATATGAAGAGGTAGATGGTGTAGAGAGGCCTGCTCTAGTAATTTTGACTGAAGCATCGCTAATTTAGCCATTTTTGTCGAACGTTGAGGTCACTGTCAGGTACCACCTTATGACTCACACCCTGTTTCTATTACCTATTACCGACTGAGTGGCAATGTCGACCTGGTGGCGATTAAGTAATAGCTCCAGAATCGTCGTNAGCGTCGTCGTCAGTCCTTTGCCCCGACCTCATGTATATAGAGAGCTTCTAGAGCCAGCTTCAATCGACAGAGTTCTTATGAGTGACTTGTCCGTCCGACAATTTTCTCCCGCCTAAAATAGTGCGAACGTTCCTAAACTTCAAAATATTGAGACCCAAATTTTCACAAGGCGGACACTCACCACTTGCTATGAAATCAAGTTTTAAAGCAGGTCGGAAAACAGACCCACTACCCGATCTATACTAGAATTTAGGTTTCGCAATAGGAGAATGACTGTATCTCTGAAAATTTCTATATTTAGTAGTATCGGAGGATTGGATCGTGTCCCGAAGATCAGGTCTAGGCGCCGAGCCAACCGTGCCCCTTGGCATCAAACCGGTTCTTCTGGGCGACGTCTTGGTCTTGACGACATCCGCTCTATATACCTTAAATTCACTTCCGTTCATTTTCCGAAATTTGGGGCGCTAACAAGTGTTCCAAATTCAATGATTTGGCTCGCAAAAGACGTGTCCCAAGGCACAAAAGAGCTGAATAAACTTTATTTTCATGCAGTCCGAGTATTGTCAACAAATCTCGAATATAAGTACAAGCTTCCCTCACCAAAAATCACAACAGGGAAATCCCAAACGTATTGTCGCTGATGAAATAATAGAACATGAACGCCTCAATCCTAAGGCCGGTATCGATATGAAATGAACGCTATCTCACGTAACCATGAACCACGCACCCCCTAATATCCCGCCGAGTACCAGGGTCGTCAAAATCCCCGCGCCGGCTCTATCGCCCGTCGTCACTGGGTTACCCTCCAGCGGGTTCTTCGTCTCACCATTACCTGTTCCCGCCGCCGGGTTACCCTTGCTGGTTCCTCCCGTCACGGCCGTCTTTGGGGACGCCACCTCCATGATCAGATTCGCTGATATGACGCTGAGTGCACTCATTTCCTGCCCGACGCCGGTGTTGCCGTCCGAGGTCGACTGGAACCAGCGCGAGCCGCACGCAGTCCCGGAAGCACCGCCATTACATTGCGCCGCAGCTGCCTTAGCCGAAGCGGCAAGTTTAGGCATAATACTCGAGGCCGTGTATGGCGCTATTTGCGCAGCGACGGCCATCCAACGTGACAGGTAAGCTTTGAAGGACCACTGATCCGTGTCGCACTTTTGGTTTAGTTCGCAGGCGACTTCTACCATTACGTTACCTCCGTATTGGGAGGGGAAGAAAACGTCAGAGTTGTTTAGCAGGCCGGTAAGGCGCGTTTGCCAGATTGTAGAACCGTTGGTATAGTTGTACATCTATGAGAAAGTTAGCTAGTGAATGGGTAAATTGAGTGGTAGTGATACTCACATATGCAGCACCACCAATTAAGATACCGTAATTGTAAGACCATTGCATTTGGTCTGCGTCAGTGCAGTTCTGGAGAGAGTTGGAGCCATCATAGACTTGGTATTGGTCTGTTAAAAGCGGAGACGCTGCAAGCCAATCGTACACTTTGTTCGCCCAGTCAGCGTAGGTCTGATTTCCAGTATATTTCGCAAGGCGGGCTGCTAGCTGGAAGAAGCCACCATTCGAAGCTGTATTCTTGTAGTCGTAGCCATTATTAAAGGTATAGATTTGCCAAGGTAGACCACCAGAACATAGGGTTATATCCCATCGTTGGGTCATCTGATTGAATATTGCTTGCGCAAGGGCAAGCCATTGCGGCTGGTCTGCAGGAGGATTAGGGAAGTTCAGCTCTGCAGCTGACATTACTGCGAAGCCCCAGAAGAGTTGATCGTCGTTGCCCTGTCAATGTGAGTAAGTCCCAATTGGATATGATATTGAAGAGCGTCTCACCTCGTCCTTGGACTGATTCGGAGGCATCTACAGTTTGTGTAAGCAGAGAATTTGCGTTCAGATTCGTTAGATCTTACATAATTGGCCTGAGGTCCCACTTGGAACAGCAGTCCAGCGGTTACCAGGTCATTGTAAGTAGTATCGTTGGTATAATACCAGTATTCGATCATCTGTCCAAACATGGCACCGGCTTCCCACCAATAATACGGTGGGTATGTAAGTAATCCAGGGATACCGCTCAATATTGTACCACTTGCGTTTGTCGCGTAGTAGGCTATCATGTCATCCGCGATCGTCTTAGCGGCAGCCTTGATGGATGCTATGTGGATATATTGTTAGCTTAATCGCGCATGTGAGAGACAATTTGCGATGCCCTGTAATCGCAAGGACCGCTGCGAAAGGCATACAAGGTTGTGTGAGATCCAGCTCAACAGCTTCAGCGACAAAGGCATTCTGAGTAAAGAGGCTGACTGCTGTTAGCGCTCCAACGGCTCTCCGAAAGAAACCCATGGCCCCATATGTTGCTATGAGGCAAGGCAAGGGCGTAACGAGTGTATGCGGTGGGGAGTGGTGGACAACGGAGAATAAAGGACGAAAGTGAAGGTGTGCATACAGGATCTCAAAGGGGGCCAAGGGAATAATAGGCGGGAGGGATTGCGTGTGTCTTGGCCGCGTGTGTACATGGAGAAGGCTTGAGAGGCTTGTGTCGGCAGGGGTGTGCCGAACAACCAGAGCGCTGTTTCAGGGCAATCAGCTGAGCCCGTGAGTGTGCTGAACCTCGTGCCCTTCGTATCGTTCAGACGCAAAGCGAGACGCTGACGTCGCAGTTTTGAGTTGGACCCGTATCTGGTTGCGACAAGGCAGGGCATGCANCTGGCTAAATTGGCACATTGGCACAAGGGGAAATTGGCGTGGATGCCAATCCCTTTTGTACGAGCGCAAATAAAGAAACCGCGGGCCAAGCTTTGCTAAGCTTTCCTGCACCCTCGCCCCGCACATAGCGAAAGCTTGGTAGAAATGGTCAGGTTTCAAATGAACACCATGCTGATATCCTCCGTTCTTCTGCTTATTTCTGTTGAATTAATTTTCCAGTTTAGCAGGGCGCCATTTCTCTGACATATCTACGCGTCTAAGGCGCAATTGGCTGGCTAAGCTGCCGAACGAAGCGGGGCAAGACTTGTAACGTATATCCATTCCACCAGGGACAAGTAGAATCTTTGTGATTGTAGCATCTAATCTGCAGCTGTTTAAATGTTCCGGACAATATATATACATTTAATCCAACCCTTCATCATCCAGAAAGGAAGCCTGTCACGAAAGACGCAACATCGTCTGGCTTCTCAACCATCGGCAAGTGTCCAGCCCCATCAACAACGAAGAGTGGAGCACCATTCCCAAGCTGCTGGGCCATTTCTTTCATCGTATCGGGTAACACGCCATCTCCACTTCCCACTAGGAATGCGCCTTTGCCGGCATAGCTTTTCATCTCTGGCCCGAGGTCATATTCAAACAGCGCCTGCACGCTCTCCTTAAAACCCTTGAGACTATTTTTTACCACCATATTTTTAACCCTTCCTATTTCCGCCTCCATCTTCCCTCCATCATAGCTCTCTTTGACGAACCACCTCCTGACTGTCATTTCTGCCAATTCCTCCCCTACTACCGTCTCTCCTGCTTGACTCTGCGCCCCCTCCATTTCCGCAACTGCAATCCTATCACCCCAAGCCTTCCTGTTCCCAGAAGGACTTACCGCATTTGTATCACATGACACAAATGCAGAAACTCTCTTGGGATGCTTTAATCCAACATCCAAACTCGTCGCGCCACCAAGACTGACGCCAATCGCTGCTGCCGCCTTCTGGACTCTCAGCGCGTCAAGCAGCGTTATGATATCCGAAGCCAATAAATTCACGGTAACAGGTTGGTCTCCGCAACTGCTTGACCGGCCTCGGGTATGATAGCGTACGATGCGATATTTCTTGTTTTCTGGCTTCGACAAGAACGCGGTGATGAAGCTGTCCCATATGCCCCACTCGACGAGAATAGAGTTGCTTAGCACAATGAGCGGCGCATGGATATCTGAAGAGCCCTCCAGCCTATAAGGAAGCACGGCACCATCTTTCGTTATGACGTACGACTCGATTGCTGCACTGCTACCGGCAGACACGGGTATCGTCCTCGTCAGCCCATCCGTACTCTCAAAAGGAACCGCATCTTTACTCCCGAGTGCCGCCAAATCTCTTGGTGCAGGTCCAAATGTATAGTATAGATTGTATACTCGCCTCCTCTTCTCCTGCACTACGTTCTTGTAAATCTCATCGTTCCACTTGGTACTGGTCGCCGCCTTGAACTCCTCCCCACCCAAACCATTCTTCGACGCATACTCATGCAGTGCAAGCCACTCCAGCTCCTCTTTGCCCTCAATCTTCGCCGTAACAAAACGCCGCGTCCTCAGCCACCCAGGCACTTTCGACAACAGAGGGATATGCTCCTCAGTATACCACCTCGCGAGCTCCTCCTCCTTGTCTTTCCCAGAATGCAGGGTCAAGCTGACTGCAACCAGCACATTCTCTTGTCCGTCTCTCTCCACCTCTTCCAGCAGCCTAAACTGCTCTAACTGTTTTTCGTCTACAAGATCAAAAAACTTCCTATCCACTTTTATCTGTTTCATGGTGTCCCTCTCGCGCTGACTCTGCACCGGGGCCTTCCTGAGCCGGGTATACGGCTCTCTCATCAGCTCGTCCATGTCCGCGATGTCGTAGATGGCCATCCACTCTGGCTTCATTTCGCTGAAGGCTTCAGCATCGCTGGCGCGGTAGCGGAAGCCGTTCCTCACCAAATGAAGACGCAGGCGGCCGGGGCCATGCTCGTTATCATACCAATCGTGGAATTGAGCAAGGGGAAGGCTCTCCCGTGGTTGCATCGTCACGTAGAGGATTCCCGAAGTCGACGCCATGGTGGGCGGTTGGGTTAAATTCTGGCGCTTAAGATGGTGGGATTGTGTAATCGGGCTCCGGAACAGGGGACTACGGAGAGTGTATGAGTACTGTAGCTGGCGGGAGCATCGGGCGGCGGGGAATGCGTGGGCGGCGGGGAATGCGCAGGCGGCGTATATGTATACCACCCGACCCCATCTGCCGAGCGTGGAAATCGCGGCCTTAAGTTTTGGAGAGGCACGAGAAGAGTTACATGACGTGAGTCATGTGTTTTGGTTTGTGACATGGTGAAACAATGTCCCTGTAGACAATTGAAATGTAATTGTTTAAGGTTTCTTAGCCAATCGGAATCATGATAATATTGTAGTTGAAGTGATGTTCAAGGCGGAAGGCGGAAGTCAGATCTTGGCCTGTGCGCCCCCGGTTTCTTCCTCATGTTCCTCGCAAGTCGCATCTACGCACCGCACTCTGAAACTGCTGTACTACATATCCAGACCACCAACACCTGTACAAAATCTAACTGGACTCTATCAATCATACCAAATAGCATTCATACCAAACCCCGGCTCCGGAATATCCAATCTCGCAACCCTGCACAGAAACTCCTCATGCCATCTATAAATCTCAATCCCGCCCTTCTCATCGTCCGTGAGTGCCAGCCACTTGTCGCTCCACGGGAAAGGGCTGACTGCATTCGAATGGCCACCGCTAGTAGGCGTCGGGTTTAAGCAAATCTGGCGCTCGATGCTGCCAACGGGCGAGAGCTTGAAGGCAGCAATGTAGCCGGTTAGGGAGGATGAGTTGGCGCGCGATGTCGCGAAGAGGTAATTGCCGCTATGGGAGAGGAAGACAACGTCGGAGCGGTACATTTTAGTGTTAGTGATGCCTGTGGATCTGTCAGTTTCTGCGGAATCGGAGAGGTTGTGGGAGACCATACCGGGAGGAATGAGAGGGTATGTGATATGCGTGAATACGGGCATGTGAGTCTGTTCATCTATCACGTAGACTGCAAGCCTGTTACCGGCTTCCATCAACGCGTACAGATACTTTCCCGCAGGATGCAATTCCACCCATCGAGGGTGATCTCCAGGAGAGGGAGCATCAATGCTATCAATAAGCGTTAGATAACCTGTCTCACTGTCCTTTTTGTGCATCCATATCTTGTTCTCCCACATATCCGCCGAATAGAGGTATGTTTCTGTAGGGTCGAAAACCATGCCGTGTATAGCAGACCCCTCGCTATACTCGTAGTTTTGGATATTTGACTCCAGCCCACCATCCTGGTTAACCGAGAAGACATTGCCGTAGCCTGCGTATTTGTAGAATGGATTTCCGTATACGCTGTATGGTGGTTTATTTGCGGCTAGGACGAAAATTGCTCGCGTGTCCGAGTCTGGGCTTGACGCCTGTACTGGGAAAATATGAGATTAGGCGTAGATTGGGCTGGGTAAGGATGGTACATACAATGGCCTCCCATAGGATGTGAAGCATGGTGTATTATCTCCGTTGGGCCTTTAACAGTGTAGCTGGACCACTTTTTCATCGAAGCTCCGTAGATATTTTTTCTCGCGTGCTGCACATCTGTTTAGTCCAATGCTGCTGGACAGATGGAAGAAGTAGACGCTCACATCAAAAGTCATCCATGAGATAGGTTCATCATGAGGAATGCTAGTTTTCTTAAGCAATTTTAGGGTTAATGCTTCATCGTCAAATTCTATAGTATAGATGTTTCCAGGTTGTGTCCAGGTTCCCACCATCAGACGATGAAGCATGTTTACGGATAGGATGAGACGGGCAGTTAGAACAAAGGCACGAGTACAAGAAAAATCATACAAGCACAGGGTCTGTGAAACAGATTCAATTCTCAATAGCTTGACATAGTCGGAGCATAATCCACGCGTGGAACACGCGTGCGATAAACCAATAATTCATTTCTGAGTAAACACCGCTGGTGTGAGACGTGCATTAGAGAGTGCGGGGGAGGGAACGGCAAAGGAAGCGGCAAAGCATTCATGGTTATTGCGGAAGTAATCAGTTCTCTGATTGGCGAATGCCGAAGCTCTAACCCAGCCTCTTACAAGGGGTAACACGTACGGGACGGACCCCTCCTGCTAGTATGTTTTTAAAATACGCGAGCCACCTGCAAAATACACGGGTTGTGTTATTCTGCAAGCGTACTAGCAGGGAGGGCGTCCGTCCGTACCCTGGGTGCGAGTCTCGGCATTTTTTGGAGGGGAGAAAGGCCAAAAACAGAAAGCCGATGGATCTGCCGCTAGAGTGATCTGACATCAGTCGGTCAACGGGACGTTGAGGTCTTAGTACTTCCCCCGTATATATCTTTTACAATTGGTAGAATTTTCATTGAACGCTCAGACAATCATATTCCCCTTTCCAATATCATCCTTTACCACCTCCCATCTATCTTCTCCCAAAGAAATACTTTCAAAGCTCCTCCATTCGCAATGGCTCAGCACAGATTTGACCCGGATTTCACCCAAAATGTCATCGACGCCATTGGACCGAAATGCGAGCCTCGAACGAGGGAGGTTATGTCCGCATTCATTAAGCACCTTCACGACTTCGCTCGAGAGGTCGAGCTCACCGTAGACGAGTGGATGATGGGTGTGAATTTTGTGAATACCATCGGACAGATCAGTGATTCCAAAAGAAACGAAGGACAGCGAATATCAGATGTCCTCGGACTTGAATCGTGCGTACACCCTCCTAGTTTCCCGTTTCTGAATTTTTTTGATGCCTCCATAGGCTAGTCGACGAAATCGCACATACGCACATCAGCGAGTCCGGCGAGAAACCTACCTCATCTTCGATATTGGGCCCATTCTGGAGTCCAAACGCTCCCTTCCGCGAGAATGGCTCCACCATAATCCAGAGCCCGCATCAAGGCGAGGTAGCACTCATGTACGGAGTCATTAGAGACCTAGACACCAAGAAGCCCATTCCCGGAGCCGTTCTTGACATTTGGCAAGCTTCCTCCAACGGGAAATATGACTTCCAAGACCCGGAGAACCAGGTTGACAACAACCTGCGTGGCAAATTCAGGACTAACGAAAAGGGCGAATACCACTTCTACTGTTTGCGGCCAACCGCATACTCACTTCCTACCGATGGTAAGATAATGATGTTAATTGAACGTTACTCCAGAAATACTAACATGTTGGCTCTTCAAAGGCTCGGCTGGCACTCTCTTCAAAATTCTTGACCGGCACCCAATGCGACCCGCTCACATTCACTTGATGGTATACATATCTCCAGTGAGTTATGGAATCAACGTTTGCTGACAAGGCTCGCTCCTCTAGATTACCGCCGAAGGTTATAAGCCAGTGACTACTCAAATTTATCCCAAGGACGACTCATACTTGTCAACCGACACAGTCTTCGCTGTGAAGGACGACCTCGTCGTAGATTTTAAGCCGCGGGAGGGCGATCCAAAGGCCAAGCTGGATCTCGAGTACAACGTCGTTCTTGCACCAAGGGAGCCGCAACGAAAGAATGCACCACAAGCGCAAGGAGTGTCCCGCCTATAAGCGACAGATTGAGGGTGAAAAGGGCATAGAGGCTTTTAGAAACTTGTATTTTTGCTTAGAGTTAGGATGGGAAATATTTTCATGTCAAATCGGAAGGAGATAAGCGGCTGGGTCAGCTGCGGCATTCGTGAAACATCGTTTCAGCGCGCATGGAGAATCAAGCGTCTCCCAAAGTTTTGACAATGTATAAAGCCCTGTTCCTTGTACATGAATATAAAGTTCATAAATTGACAAATAATCTTGACGCTAAAACGATTACTTAATGGATATTCCTTAGAAAACTCTAAGAAACGTCAAGAACTCAAATGACGGGATTCACATCGCTCATGATATTGCCGCGAGAAACGAGGCAAATGCCGATCATCCGTTGACCACTAACTCTTGAAATAGCATATATAGAGTCTAGCAACCACCGCTCTGCCGTCCTCCTAAAATTTCACCTATCTATCAATTGCTACACCTCCCACCGATTCAACAACGGTATACCAAGCCTCCATCTCCACCATGCGCCTCCCATACGCCCCCTCCACCCCCTCTGACGCTTCTTCTCCCACTGCGGCCATATACTCTCGCATTGCGGCCCGCCGCGCCCCACGACCGCTCATCCCGCTCGATCTGGCTCTGCTATATTCCCCACCCGTTGCGGATGGTTGGAACTCTTTCATAGGCGCCGTGAGAACTCAGACTTTAATTGATGCCCCCATAAAGGAGTTGGTAATCAGCCGCGTGGCAGTTCTCAATGGCGCCGTCCTTGAATGGAACGCGCACGCACAATTGGCATTGAAGGGAGGCGTTAGCCTGGAAGGGCTGGAGAGCGTAAGGAGGGCGGAAGTAATATCCAAAGGTCGGAACGACGAAGTGCCAAAGGACGGAGAAGGAGGTCTAAGTGCAAGAGAGTGGGCCGTTCTGGCGTACACAGATCAAATGACGAAGGAAGTGGCGGTTGATGAGGCGGTATTTGAGAGACTGAAGGAATATTTTACGGAAAGGGACATTGTGGAGATCACGGCAACAGTAGCGGCATATAATTGTGTGAGCAGGTTTCTCGTAGCGCTGGACGTGGGCGAAAGTAATGGGAAGGATATGAAGAGTGTTGAGGAGTTGAACAAGTGAAATGGTGCTTCAATACTCAGATTGACACGATGTTTATTCAAGATATTTGTGTATAGTACGCTCCAAGAAGAGAATCAATGCATGGAAAACGACATTTTTTGGGTCAGTCTTGCCCGGGCTCATGCTCAATGGCTGAAAGCGTGCATCAATACAGCCTCATCCTCCAAAGATAGAAGGTCCGCCGTGTTAGAGCATAATATAGCTGTCGATCCAATGCAGATCAGATGAAGATGAGGAAGACTCTGTCTATTAAGCGTGGCTCTAGGGCCCCTATATATACATAACGAGGGTGTAGGCAACAGGAAGGGGAGTTACGCAATAGGGGTGACAACTGGAACGGGGGTGGCAGCTGGAACAGGGGTGGCAACTAGGACAGGGTGATACGCATCTAGAACAGGGTGGTAGGACAACCCGATTTTGGTCAACAATAGCCTAGCATGCACTTCGATAAATGTGGATTTATTAGGCCATACACCCGTCCTTTCAGTTGATCCCTCCAAAAAAAACTAATCGGGTCAATCCGGTGACGAGACGTACTCATTTTCGGATGATGCGGAAATGCTTTAAATAAATACAGTTGCAATATGACACCAAGACCTTCAGGATGTCGCTTGAACTATGTCCGAAAACTCATATTCCGAGATATAAAACCGGTATGAATCCTACTAGTAACTAAGACACCTTCCGTGTGCCCGTTTTTAAATTAGCTCTAGATTCGTCTATAAATACTAACTAATCGACGGTAAACTGCGAGATCGTGGCCCAAAACAAGGTATAATCCTCCTGGCTCCGCTCGCGGGCAACTCGAGCTTTATATATAATCAGCAACTTCCTCACGCGCAGCTATTAAAGTATCCTTACCAACTTCCTGCTCCAGCTAGTAACCCTCAGTCCTACACTAGGCGTCTACTTGCTTATAACGACCTTAACCCAATCGTAGATAAACTATATTATCTTAATAATCTTTTTAATACTTAGTATACGCCTTAGCTTATATTCACGACCGAGCCTTATTTTTCCGTATAGCCTTATCTTCCTCTGAATATGTTAAATTGCCTCAAGGGAGTAATCGGCTTAATGGGCGCATATATGCTTACTAGCGCCAGCCATAAGAAGGATTTTAATAAAGGCGTACACCAGTCGCCTATATTTAGAGCTATATTAAGGAAGGCAGCAGGGTAAAACACTACGATCCGGAACAGATATCGCGACTTTTGGTGAGCTTCGAAGTGGGTCGTTAGCTTAAGCCCGGGCCACGTACTACACCCCTTCCTGCTAGCTCTACATACTACGCCGTCTCGGCGCATCCGGTTGAAAGCGCGTGATCAAACGGCAGAATTTATACCTCTTGAAGTAGTAAGCACGGCCATTTTAACGTATTTTTACCTACTTTTGGGTACAAATGTATGCATTTCGGTTAGCGTGATTAACACGCGCTGGATGCGCCGAGACGGTGTAATTTAGCCGCAGACGTAGCGAAATTAGGTGTGTCGCGCGCGCAACTAGGGAGGGACACCGAAGGTCGGATACCCTGCATGGCTTCAGTAATACCACCAAGACTCTTATCACGGGGCGTAATACAAATATGCAGACACCGGCCAGTATCTACTCCCCTCAATATACGACGTGCAGCATCCTCGAAACATCCTCAGGGCTTCGTGCCTCCGGCAAAAGAGGACCTTGATGAACTACGGGAACGGGTTCAGGAATTTGCTAGTATGCTCTTTCTCGATGAATGTGATGAACTGGAGCTGAATAGTACTTGCAGGGCGTGAGATCCCCGAAGAAGTCGCTCAGAAGACCGATTCAGACAATGCATTTCCTATGCCAATGTGGAAGAAGCTTGGGGATGCAGGTTTCCTCGGTATAACAGCGGATGAGGACTATGGGGGTCTAGCAATGGGTTACCAGGCGCACTGTGTCGTAATGGAGGAGATAAGTCGGGCGTCAGGTCCATCACCCTTAGGTCAGCCCTTCAATATCGAGTCTGACCATGTTAAAAAGGCAGCATTGCCCTCTCCTACGCCGCACACTCCCAGCTATGCGTCAACCAGTTCATGCTTAACGGATCCCCGGACCAGAAAGCCAAATACCTACCAGGTCTAATTTCAGGAGAGAAGGTTGGCGCGCTAGCCATGTCGGAGCACTCAGCGGGTTCGGACGTTGTCAGCATGAAAACAACAGCTAAAGAGGTAGATGGAGGATACCTGCTGAATGGGACGAAGATGTGGATCACAAATGTATGATCCAGTCCTAGAAGAATAAAACATTCACTGAAGATTTTGCTAACCTCACTAGGGGCCAGATGCACACTATATTATCGTCTACGCCAAAACGGTTCCCGACGGCGGCAGCAGAGGCATCACTGCCTTCATCGTCGACTCCTCTACAAAAGGCTTTTCATGCGCACGCAAACTCGACAAGCTTGGCATGCGTGGCTCCAATACCGGCGAGCTAATCTTTGAAGACGTCTTCGTGCCGCGCGAGAATGTCCTAGGTCAAGTCAATCGAGGTGTGCATGTACTAATGGAAGGGCTGGATCTTGAGCGGCTGGTTTTGAGTGCTGGACCGATAGGGTAAGCTTTCTCGTGCTCAGTCCTCCGCTACTTACCCATCTGTCCTTTCTCGTACCACTGACGTCACATGCCTAATTATCTAGTCTAATGCAAGCCGCTCTGGACCTCACCATCCCTTACGCGCATACCCGACGCCAGTTTAACACCCCAATTGGCCACAACCAGTTCATCCAAGGTAAACTTGCCGACATGTACACTAAATTGCGCGCCTCTTCTTCATACACGTACTCCGTTGCTGCTGCTGTCGACAACTCTTCTACTATTTTAACCCAAGATTGCGCCGGTGCAATTCTGTATGCCGGTGAGCGTGCAACGGAATGCGCGCTTGACGCTATACAGTTGATGGGCGGGATGGGCTATATGAATGAGGTCCCGGCCGGGAGAATACTTAGAGATGCTAAGCTTTACGAGATTGGTGCGGGGACAAGTGAGATTAGACGGATGGTCATTGGGCGCGCTTTCAATAAGATGTATGCGGAGGGAAGGTAGCGTTGCGGACTGGGAGAAGGGATATTCGAAAATCCATGTAGGAGTTGTCACCTGATAAACCAAGGAGTGAGCAAAAAATCACTTGATTGAGCTGAAGATATCATTTAAAGTGGTTAATACTGTTTATATGTCCAAACTATTGTCAATATATTGTAGCTTAGTGCAATCGATATGCCCATACCATTGGCATTGTAGGAAGAATTTAAGGACGAGATCACGCTGTGAAATGCTTTGTCCCTCTACGCATCCATTCGATCAGGTTTTGTCGCTTTTTCCGCCTGTTGTTTTTTCCCTTTCATTATATGCTTATTTCCTGGACCGTAACATCTTGCGTGGCTTGGGCATCTATAGATGATCTTGCATCTACGCGGCAGGAGGCAACAAACTCCCATCATAAATTCCCTCATCAGGCGTAACCGTGTACGTTGGTCTCTCCTCTGGTTTCAGGGATTCAGGGTCGATATAGCGACATGTGAGCGCAAAACGCAGTTTGCCGGATGGATCAACAGCATGCTATTAGTCGTTAGCTAAGCATCCCCTGCAGTATATTACCCTATCCGAATACGAAGTATATAAATCGGCTTACTTCATAGAACTCTTGTATACCCACACCATGCATAATAACAATGTCGCCATGTCCCAGAGTCATCGTAATTGCGTCTGGTGCCTTTCCTGACTTTTTCACCAAGCCCAGCTGTTGCGGAAGATCTTTGATCTTTTTCTTGTATGCATCGCGGTTGGTCATTTTGAGTGATTGGATACTATCGTAAGCGGCTTTGCGTGCATCATAATGTCTGCTGCCAGGTAGTGGGGTAGCCTCTGTGTAGTTCCCGGTCTTCGAAATGCCATGATAGTGCTTGGCTTTCAAGCGGAGTTTCATGGTAGCCGGAGCGCCTAGAGAGAGCGTAGCAATTGTAGGGCCAAGACCGAATTCGCCATCGTCGTGGTAATCAATAGCCTGTTTTTCAAAATATCCAAGGGCCAGAACCTCGTTGAACTCCTTGTGGTCTTCTTTTGTAATATGTCGAGCTGCCCAGTTGAGGCGTGAGCGAGTACTCTTAATCGCGTCCGCCGCGCCATCAAAGCTTCTGCTAGAAGTTGCCGCAATGAACTTATACGGCATACCGTAATTCACTAGGAAATGCTGTGTCAACATCTGCCCTTTTAGCATTGCTGTTTGCAAAGGTCTTCTCCGCAGTCCGATATCCGTCCCTTGCAACTCCACAAACATGTCGTCTGGGCCGCCAGCTTCCTCATTCACAGTCCTATTTGCGATAAGATGAGCAACGAAACCATCTATACCTGGAATCTCAAAATAGTTGATCCGGTAATTGTGAGCAAAGTCTAGCCTCATTTTGATCAAAGGTAAACACTTGTCCCTGGAAAATGCATAATTCGAGGATAACGGATAATAAGGGTCATGGAGTAAGTTCGGTGTGATAAGAGTGTGAGTAAGGCTGTACTTGAACCCGCAATTGGCATTGCCACATTCCCAACCTATCCAGGACTCTCTTGAATTGCAACGCCCACATCGAGGACAAACAAATCCTTTCCAAGCAGCGTAAGAAACATCTTGGCCGATGGTGGGCATTGAATTAATTTTCATTAACTCCGGACGAAGTTCATAGGGCTCACTGGAATGCGGCCATTGGGTATGTTGCTTCATGAACCTCGGATCGTATAGCAGACATGCTTCCTGTGGCTCAGAGCCATTCTCAAGCTTCCAGAAAAGCAAGCAATCGGGTTGCAAACACATCCATCCCTGAATATATACCTGTAAGCTCTCTTTACTGCAGCCACAGCACTGCTTACTGATTGCTGGAGAAAGGTCTCCAAGGCCCACTGGTTCGTACATCTGTTGAGGAGCCCACCAGCAACCATCATATGGCCTCAACTTCTCAAACCGGTATCGGATAATTTTCTTGTCCTGTGACTTCTCGAACCAGACATGTGTCGGTTTGAACCAATCCAGAACACAGTACGGGTGCGGGGGCCGAGATGGCGATGTTGGGTTGTTTTCTCCTACAATCATTACGACTGGATTGAAATGGAAAATGCTATTTCGGACGCTGGAAACCTGGCTCCCTTCTGTCTGGTCTTTTTCCATTACCATATCGCCAGTGGCTTTGTCCTTAGACAACCCACCACCAGCACGAGATATGATAATATTCGCGTCCATATAGTCTCGCTCGTGGCTTTCTTTGTCGTACATGAACCCGCGAGCGAAACCGCCGGTGCAGTACCCGCCTCCTTGGTATGATCGGAAATAGGGAACCGTTTCACATAGCGCTTGACGGCCATCGGCCCAAACGGATGGCTGACCTGAAGGCGCGGGCTTTGGGAGAAGTGCTGCCGCAGTGGTGAGCTGCTCGGCGAGGTCGGTGAGCCGTCTCTCATCGTCACTGATCGCGGCATTATGCAAGTATACAGCATTATATTCTACCGTCTTCGGAAGGGCTTGGTGTGCCGGCCATCTCTGTGACACCAGAGTGCTGGTAGAAGTATCATCGACGACGCGAATATCAGGGGGATTTGGGAATGATGTTTCGACGACTTCCATTTGAGGGTGTTCCCTTAGCTGGTCCGGTGCAATTTCTCCGGTACCCGTTTGCGACGGGTATAATGGCAAGGTGGTACTACGAAGACGTTCTTGACTAGGTAGCGGCGTATGGCCCGTACCATTGCCTGGCTTATTATTCTGGCCCGTGGGGCCGAGAGAGATAGAGCCATCTTCAGGCCGGGAATGAACGTGTGTTTGGTCATCAGTAGAGCTCGCCAAAGGAGCGAATCTCGTTGTGCAAGTGGTACCACACTCTTGTTGCGGCTGTTTCGCCTCCACGGTATTCAGTGAATCAGGCTCAGCAAATATAGTATTAACTAACTGTGGTGCGCTCTTTCGGCGTGTTGACTTTTGGCCAGAACATCCCGGGCTCTTTGCAGGGGAACGAGAGGTGATTTTGCGGCGTGATCCAGTAACCGCCGCAGTCTTTGTTCGTGATACAGCAATCAGCCCAAGTGACTTATTGGCAAGTACCTCTGCTGTCGGCTTCCTCGCACGACCACCTAAAGGAGTAGGACTGGAGATTCCGACTCCCTGTGTACTAGGTTTTGCGGATTTCTGAGCTGATGTGGGAGGTATCAAGAATTTGGCCGTATTTTTTGCCTTCCTATGTGGCTTGTGTTCTCCATCTCTTGCATCTGTATCAGTCTTCAGACGCTTCTCAAGGCGTGCCTCAGGCCAATCACTAATGTCGGATGCGGGAGAGCTCAATGGGGAATCTGGTGCGTCCAAGGAATTTCTCGGTGAGTTAAAGACACTCGATAGTTGCGTAGGCAGGGTGTCTGATGCGACTCTCTTCTTTTTTATGTCTGGGGTGGTAGGGCGTAGTATTGTCGAGAGTTGGCCATCGGTTGTTGATCTAGTACGGCCAGAGCCAACTACAGATGTCGGTGTGATAATTTGGGTTGGTAGACCGCTGTAATCAAGCGAGCGACGTATTGCTATGCGCATGGAGGACATGACACGTAACAGATGAACACAATTATCCCTCAATCTGGACGTCAGGAGGGATGTCCGTTGAGGAAATCTGAGACTTAGATGACCCTGCTGCTACAAGTGAGAGCAATGCAGATAGCGAGTCGGAGAACGAGAGACAAAGGCACATGAAATTTCTCAGAGCAAAAGCGATGTGGTGAGATGTTGGGGGCATGAATTGACCACACATATGAATCAATTCTACTGGAGGTCAGATAAGCTAAAGCGCCCGGTATGGTGTCATGTGAAACGAATTCGGGAAGAAGTGAGTGATGCGTGTGATAATGCTGTCTAGTAGAAGTCTGGTGATGTATTATATAGACTTTCTTGACTCCGATACAATGGTTACCTTGGAGTGAGACGATTAATAGCCGGCAAAGTAAATCGGTAATGGGGATGGGATAATAAACTACTTCTCGCAGAACTATCATTTCTATTAATGCTAATGCTAGTCATCGCAAAAGCGCTTCGTCCGGATATTGAGACGCTCCTTTAGGTGAATGAGCCCAAGTGAAGTGCGAGGTTGGGCCGGTTCCTCGGTCATTATAAAGGCTCCGAATCATATAAGTTTCGCTCCGAATACAACTGGGTACTATTGGCTATGCTCACTTAAATATTTCTTCTTTATAAGCAATGAAATTTCATAGCTGAAAGAGATAACCTGAGGGACTTATATAGTGTATTAATACTGGAGAGCTTTCTATTAAGTGATCTATACACTGGCAAAATAACAATTGGGCATCCCGATTGGTTCTATTGGGCTGGACCTTATCGATAACTGTAGGACGAATTGTACCGTTCAACGAGCGAGGACCTTGAAGTAAGCGCGAGCTAGTTCTTGAAAACCTACGCAACTCGTTTTACATCATGGACAAATATCTGGAGGTTATGCCCTTGTTAGTCCCTGTAATGTGACTGCGTCGTTCCTACATCTTTTGAGCGATCTTGTGATCCTCCTAAACTCCGAGAGTTGCAGGATGGGCCCTATACGATGGTTGAGGGATATTTGCAGGTTTGGAGCCAGATACGTAAGGGAGTCTGATTTCATGGTGGCGGTGAGGGGTTTACTATTCTGAAACTTGGCCGCAATCGTTAAAAATAATGAAAATCACGACGCCGATTTCTCTATAACTTCACTGTCCATTTCTGCGTACTTGAGAGTTCTCAATTCTATTCCCAACTTTCAACGGCTTCTTATTTGAGATAAGCCACGGGAAGCTGCAAAATTCCGAATCCGTACACATGTCTCGGGTACAACGCCATAATCGACCTGTCACCCTATGAGGTTAAAGAGCTTCATATCACTTATCAGGGTTTTAGTGCGGCGGGCTTCCTTCTCTATCCGCTCGAGTAGGCGCGTCTTGGCCCCATTTTGATATTCAGTTAAAGTCTCCCAGTTGCCACTAACAATTTTTGGAGCGATGGCTGCTGTGCTAGCATTGGAGTCTTCCACAAGGGTTTCAAGATCTTTCACGCTTTCGTAGATCCGTTCCTCCGCGGCGCGCTGAATTCTCAGCAGGGAGAAGAGTTCCTGCTCCCGGACCACTCTATCGGGCATAAATTCTTCCAGCTTTCTTAGGTCCAAAACGTCATCAATATGCAGCAGAAGTCAGCAAGTATTTATTTCAGTGTACACAGCGAATTTCATACCATTATGGAGTTCAGAAAACAATTCCATCCCTTGTTCCATTCGTTTAAAAGATGCAATAATGCCACTTGAAATATGGCAATACCAATAAACTGTTCACATATGTTGAGCTCAATTCGGCGACGGCCCTCCAGATCATTCAGACAAGTTGTAGGATGATCACTCAGCATTACCATTGAATAACAGGCAAAATTCGAATCCAGACTGGTATTGGTGGCAACTGCTATCCGGCGTTCAATGAAGGAGATCTCATGTCCCTTTTCGAACGAAAAAATTTGACCCTGTTGCCGGCAGATGAGTAGCCCCTCAGACCGATCTTGGGGAGTCCGGGGCGATGCGACCTTGTCGGGGACCGAGAAATAGCGGAGATGAAATTGGATATGACAAATACGTTTGCCCAAGCAACGCCATCTTGTCCAGTTCGTGCTCGGCCAGATGACTGCGTAACGCTGGGCAAAGACCATGGCGCAGTAACCAACCTCTTCAGGTTCAAGATCATGACCCAGCGTGGCTTGGCAGAGAACGAATGCCAGAACGGCGAAACACATGGAGGGTTCTGTTGGAGAAACACACCTGTTTACCGTTACTAAATATATCTAGGACTTTCATGTCAAACGTCGGCCTACCAAATTCTGCCGTATATCTCCTTCCCTAATACTAATTGGGGAACAACAGGGATGGAGTTCGGAAACCAACGATCTATCAGCTTTGGAAGGCCAATATCGTGGTAATATGACTCGATCAAGTGTATCACGGTTCCTTGAAGGGATCCCATCTCATATTCGTGGTCTCCTCCGAATCTCTTGGGCCATCTTCCTCTAATATATCCCGCTATTTCCCGGGAAAATTTGTCCCAGGCATCCTCTCCAGAAGGTTCATCCGACTGACACTCTACGTAGTGCAAGTTTCCTCGTCCATCAGGTTTCTGGAGGACCAGCCGAGTAGGGCTGAAAAGGTTTGTGATGGAGGGATCGGATGGATCTGACACCTCAGACGTCTAATTTCGGGGCGTGTGTCAACACGTCAAAGAACACGATTCGTAGTGCGTTGAGCTTCCCCTCAGCCGGGCATTGCGCGCGCCAGAAGTTTTTGGGTGTGGTGGTAATGCGGTCTGTTCCATCTGATGTTGAAGTCGAACTCAGATTCCGCCGCCGGGCGATGGCAACGTTAACAAAAAATGCCGACATGGCCCTTGAGCAGTCTGAAACCAGAAGAATACTATCGAGGGCCTAATTTCAGATTAAACCAGTTTGAGCAGCCGCGAAAATATGGCAGAGGATAAGTCATATTGTTGCTGCACGTCAAACTTGCGACCACCGCCATTCTGCAAGCTCAGACGTGTCCATCCACTGGGGTAAGTTAAACATCCACTCATAGATCATAACCGCGAGTTTCCACATATCTGCATATGTCAAAGCAAATGGGAGCAGTTGATAGTTGGGGCGTAATGATGAGTTGGCATCGTCCAGAAGGTGTCGAGAGCCCTCGTATCATTGGTTGCCTGGCACGGCTTCCATGAGCCCACCGACGACAGACACGGCACCGAACACTCCACGACACAACCCGGGTAAGCTACAGAGGCATTGGACACGTGAGTTGCCGTAATTGAGCTGTGGAACTTCGGGTAGTTACAACTTCGACGGTCCGACACTTGGCTAGATGAATGGGCCACACGATCGACGAATGCTTCCAAACTTTGGGAAGTTGGGTCTACTCAATTAATTACACTTCAATAATGCCAGAAGGAGAGTTTAGGAGCTTTATTCTGATGTCGTTAGGTTCAGGTTCGAAAGTGATACTCAACTGCATTGATAGCTTCGAATCGGATTTTGGGTTGCTGGTGACGCTTACAATATTCCCGCACACATATGAAGGGAAGTGTCCTTAAGCTCTTTAGTGTTCTTCTAGATATCACTTTGTTTGCTACTGAAGGCGCTGAACTGCGTGCACATTTTGGAAATGCAGCTGACAAAGTTATCTCTATCCCAGACCTTCTACCGAGGTTCAGCCGCGCACAACTTGTCAATGGCCGAATGTATATTAAGGCGTTAGTTGGTGGTTGATTGATGGATGAATTTTTTGTATGGCAACTCTAGCCTGAAGTTCAATCGCACGCTACGCCGCTTTGGGTTTCACCTTTGTTAGAAGTACTTTGCAACTAAATGTGTAGAGTAACTTTTATAGCTTTCTTGATAAATGCCTTTACTTAGCTAAGGCTTTATTGTAATTCTCCGTAACCTTATAATACCCGAGTCCCTTCGCGGGGGTGTGGCTAGAACGAGTAGGAAATCTGGCTGGGAACGATTTAAAGATCCGGGCCCTAGCACCCGTTTGGACAAAAAATTACGAAAGCAATTTGCTAAACCTTGCGCTATTGGGTGTCCATTTGATCAGTTGCAAAGCCCCGGATCGTCAATGCAACCGGTCCATTTTCCTTCTTTTTCGACACGCCCAGGATAGCTGCTCGTCATAATGTTGATAACCGAAGAAATTGAGCAATTTAGCTTGCATCGGCCCGACAACAGGAAGCCTCGGCACCCAATGGCATAAGGAAAATAAAGGGGGACGGCCAAGAGCAACATCTTATTAGGCTTTCTCCTCATTGCTCAACTATAAACTTCACATCTCCATCCACTGTTCTCGGTTATTATTCTCCCTGTCTCCGCCTTAGTACCCAAACGTCTTGATAGCCAGCTCTAGTAAATACCTCCTACATACTTGAAATTAAAGCTGTCAGCTCTCGCAAAGCGAAGATTACCATCAACCAACAGAATACTCTTCTGCCATGCCTTTCCACCCACCACCATGGGTCCCAAAGCTTCCTTTCGACCCTCCCGACTCAATTCCAATTTCCGATTTTATGTTTGATGAGAATTATGGTCGATATCCTTTGGGATACTCTAGAGCGCCATTCACTTGTGGTCTCTCTGGCAAGGAATACTCAGCTCTCGAGGTTAAAGAACGAATAGATTACCTTGCGCGGGGACTCGCTAAGGAATTTGGGTGGCATCCAAATCAGGGTTCAGAGTGGGACAAAGTTATTGGCGTATTCAGTGTCAATACGGTAAAATGGTCCAGCAACTGTGCGCTTTATCTCACTCTAGCTGATGCGCTTTGCAGCTGGATACTGTTACCTTAGCATGGGCCACACATCGCCTCGGTGGTATCCAAACACCAGCCAATGCCGCCTATTCCGCCAAAGAGCTCGAATACCAGCTGAAGGATTCCGGCGCCAAATGCCTGTTCACCTGTCTTCCCCTACTCAAGACGTCTCTTGAAGCCGCACAGAATGTCGGAATACCTAAGAATCGCATATACATTCTCGAAGTTCCGAAAGAATTAACAGGCGGACAAGGAAGTCCTAGCGGATTTAAGACAGTGGATGACTTTATCCAAGAAGGTTCCAAGCTCCCACGTCTGGCACCATTGAATTGGCCGAGAGGAGAGGGTGCAAGACGAACAGCGTTTCTATGCTACTCGAGTGGGACGTCCGGCTTACCCGTATGGTTCTCTTAGGTATTCCCAATTGATCATTGACTGATAAATAACAGAAAGGCGTCATGATCTCGCATAAGAATGTCATTGCTAATACTCTACAAATATATACATACGAAAAGCCTTATCGAGATACAATGAAAGAGCCGGGAAGTCAGGTCGACTATGCTGAAAACGCTCTAGGTCTTCTCCCTATGAGCCATATCTATGGACTAGTCGTCATCTGCCATGCAAGCATCTATCGAGGTGACGGCGTTATAGTACTCCCGAAATTTGAGTTTCAAGCGTTGTTGGCAGCCATACAGCATTTCAAAATCAACACACTGTACTTGGTAAGGAACCTTGCGTGGTATTTGTCTCGAGATTGATGACTAACATGACCAAAAATAGGAGTACTATGGATAAGTATGACTTGAGCAGTGTCCGAAGTGTATACACCGGTGCTGCACCACTTGGAAAAGAGACCGCGGATGGTTTACAAAAGATCATTCCCAGCTGGGCCATCCGGCAAGGCTACGGTAAATGAATTTTTAATGTCAATCTGCAATATAGCGGAAATTGGGAACAGCCAGTACTGAGACTGTTATTAGGCTTGACAGAGACTTGCACAGTGGTATGTTCCACAAGCAATGATGATGTCTGGTTCGGCTCTTCCGGATCTCTTATACCAGGTATCGAATGCAAGCTTGTTAGCACAGAGGGAGCAGAAATCGAAGGCTATGATCAGCCGGGCGAGCTCCTCGTAAAATCGCCTGGTGTAGCTCTTGGTTACCTTAACAACGACAAGGCAAACAGAAAGACCTTCCAAGATGGCTATATGCGCACGGGGGATGAGGCGGTAATCCGAAGAGCCCCCTCGGGTAATGAGCATGTCTTCATAGTAGACCGGATAAAAGAGCTTATCAAAGTGAAGGTCAGTATTGCATACACCTTTTCTCGATACCGCGTTAACTATGAGCTAGGGCCACCAAGTCGCACCTGCAGAGCTTGAAGCACATCTTCTTACCCATCCGGCTGTTAACGACTGCGCGGTCATCCAAGTCCCTGATGAGAAGTCAGGAGAAGTGCCAAAGGCTTTTGTTGTCAAGTCGCCTTCTGTGGGTCTGGAAGAAAGCGACCGAATGCTTGCGCGGCAGATCCAGAAGCATATAGAGGAACACAAGGCACGATACAAGTGGATCACCGGCGGGATAGAGTTTATCGATGCTATTCCGAAGAGTCCAAGCGGCAAAATCCTGAGACGGTTCCTCAGAGATAGGGAAAAGGAATCACGAAGGAAGAAGGGGGCGAGGTTGTAAATATTAGTTGAAACGTAGGGGAAGAGCTTGGTTAACTGGAGGCGAGTTGGAGGCGAGTTTTTGGGTGATGATACCCGCAGCGTACATAGAATTAAGAAATAGAAGCAAATTCAACGATAAACTTGTTGTACCTTGCAGAAGATACCTGTCACGAATCGACATTATGAGCAGGTTGTGCAGTAGGTCGCTAGCCTGCCGATGACGTTCGGCGACTTCAGAGCTCCGAATGCGAGGGGCACTTTCAGAAAAATGGTTGCTCAGCGAGATGAATTTCTAAGCACATTCCAAAATCACCGCCTTCTGTGCCCATTCCTTCTCCAATAAATAGAGCTTTCGAGTGTAAGTTGCACGCTCCCTCTCATCTCTTTACGTTACTCACCATTTCTCTTAGACCCGCCCCAAACTTTCCCACAATGTCCGCCCACCAGCCCCACCAAGAAGAACATGAGCTCGGTGGTGAAGACGATGCAGCAATGCTCGACCCAGCCGAAGCTGGCGAGGAAATACCCGACGACGAAGATGCTCCCATGGAGTCTGATAATGACGAAGATCCCTCCGCCACCCTCGAAGAAATCCAGCTACAGAACGACAGCGTAGCCCACTTCGACGGCCACAAAGACAGCATATTCTGCATATCGCAGCACCCGGTCCACCCCGAAATCATAGCCACGGGTGGAGGCGATGACCTCGGGTATATAATAGATAGCACTCCACCAGAAACGCCTGTGCTGCCAGCAAGCTATCAGAGCAATCCGCAGCCACAGGAGCGCGAGAGCTTGAAAGCGATTTACAAATTGGAGGGGCATACAGATTCACTCAATGCGATCACTTTCACATTACCCAAAGGGCAGTATGTGGTCTCGGCGGGCCTTGACGGGAGATTAAGAGCATGGCAGGGTGAGCCAACGGGACGACGGTGGAAATTCCTAGCCGAAGCACAAGAGGTGGAAGAGATTAATTGGCTGGCGCCGTGTCCGCACCCCAGCTATCCAAACACAATAGCATTGGGAGCCAACGATGGTTCGGTGTGGATATACACAGTCAACGCTGCCGACACCTCTTCGCCCCTCACCATTGTCCAGGCGTTCTACCTACACACGGAAAGCTGCACAGCAGGATGTTGGACGCCGGATGGCAAACTCCTAGCTACGGTCTCGGAAGACTCAAGCCTCTATGTGTGGGATGTATTTGGTGAGGCAGCAGCGGCTGGTCTTGCGGAGGCTCAAGGAAGCCAGAGCGTAGTAGGATTAACAGGCCTGGATGAACGATTTAGAGTGGATGGCGGCCTCTACAGTGTTGCGGTAGCACCTAATGGAGCTTTTGCTGCTGTTGGGGGTCGAGAAGGCAATATACGCATAGTAGGGCTCCCGAGGATAGGGGCAGAACCGTCGTCAGTAGCAGGTGGGAAGGGTACAAGCGCTAAAAGCAAGGTAGGAGGCAGCAAGAAAGCAGGAGGGCCAAAAGCGGCTTCATCATCTGCAAGTGGTCAAGCTGGGCAAATTCTCGCCTCTTTACAGGCTGGGACGGACAATGTAGAGACGATATCGTTCTCGCAGCCCCCCTTGACTCTTATGGCAGCCGGAAACGTCGATGGCTCCATTACCCTTCTCGATACAGCACACCGCTTCGCTGCTAGACGGAATATACCCGGTGCTCATGAGGATGATCAGGGTGAACAAGCCGTTGTCAAAGTCGAGTTTGTCACGAATACAAGAACTGGCGGCTGGCTACTCACTTCATGTGGTTATGACGGTGTGGTGAGGAGATGGGATGCAAGAGGAGGCACTGCGGCGGCAGCGAAAGGCCTCGTTGGCGAATGGAGAGGACATAGGGGTGGTGGTGAAGGTGGCGGAATAATGGGCTTTGTTCAAGGCGATGGAAAATATATCACCACCGCGGGTGATGAGTAAGTCCACTCTTCTCAGCAATAGCTCTGGGGAAGTAAAAAGCTAATTCAGTACACAGTGGAATTTCGTTGGTCTTCTCCACTCCCGTAGTATAGGCACAACCGTAAATAATTCGCCATGCCGTCAAACTCACAGTACTCACATTATTACCTCGTGACAACTAGACCTAGCTAAAAGCTAGCTATTCGTTCTGCGTAGCTATTTACAGCATGGCAGCCGGATTGAAGCGTTATTAGCCATATTCTGAACCAGGGAATTCACTTAATTCTAGCAGTTGAATCCCAATCTTACAGTAGGTTATTACCTTACACCTACAACACTCTACTCAATCTGCCCTAAAAGCAACCAAACCTCCCTCACCATGCGACTATTCACAGAGAGCCTTGCGACCATTACGGTGCTCTTTGTCCCTCTCCCCTCTATGGTTGCGGCACCGATACTCTTAAACGGAGCTAGCTTTGGCGTTCACACACACCCTATTTCAGCAATTTATCCCAACGTCAACCTTGCATCGGGAACCCCAACATTCTCGTCAGTGGCTGCTAGTTCATCTACACCTAGAAACATCCTGCCCATTCTAGTCACAGTTGATACCAATGGGCTGTTGAGACCTAAGAATACGGTGCCGGGCGGTCCAGCCACTGAATCGAATCATCTATGGGATGCAATACAGGCCGTTGAGCAACTCATTGGCATGCCGGATCCACCAGAGCTTACCTGAATCAGCCAAAATGACGGCCCGATCCACACTACGCCGATGCTACCGGGAACCTCTCCACTAAGTCAAGTGGTCATACCAGGACTTACACCGGCAGAAAAGATGAAGCACGGCCTTAACTAAGTCTATAATTTGCCTGCCGCTCCGCCAGGTTTTACGATAGTAAAAATGCTAGTGACTATTGAGGGAAAAGGCTTGTTCCCGCCACCGATCAGCATCTCGCACGGCGCATCAAGCCCCAGATTTACCAAACGCAACCTTACATCCGAAGAGACAGCATATGCCGAAGTTATATTACAGGATGTGCAGAAACCATTACTTTATTCTGTTCCAGCAAGAAACCCTAAGTGCAGCGGAGTCTGTCTTGGCTAGCCCAAGGTCAAAAGATTCGCTTAGGTACCTTTATGACGTCTGCTATGATGAAAAGGAAACTCAGTAGAAAAGGGATCCTACTAGAACGTCGAGCGTAATCCGTTGGCGGTTAGTATGACTTCAAGTAGACGACCTAGTAACCTCCGCAGGGCGTCGGCTAGATAATGACATGTGATGTCGAGTACCAACACGTCCTCCAAGGGACACAATTCGGCTGTGCTCTATGCAATATATCCCTCTGTAAAGAAGGACCTTGCTGGCAGGGGCGCCTTAACCTAATTACGGCACGATAGAGTCAATTATATACAAGTTTAAGCTTTACTATAATGATTTAGAGCCTTGATTCGTTGATCAAATCCACAGCTTCATTTCGCCAAGACTTGATTCAATCTAGAGACTCTAGTTGGTTCGCTTGCGTGTACGCCTTTCTCAACGGCGCATGGGATAATAGCCGTATAGTACGTAGTAGTGGTATTAAAGCGTCTTACTATAGGGTTCCTGATCTAGTCTCAGACTATAGCCTTAAACTTATCTTATAGTAAAGGACCTTTATTTTTAGTACCTAGCCGGTAATAAACTAGTTAGGCGATTAACTTTTCATTTATAAGACCTTTAATAGCGTAGCGCTTGCGTCACTTATAGTTATAGTTAGCGTTATTAACTTTAAATTAGTTATTAACTAATTCTATTATATCCTAAGTTAACTAAAAGAAAAGGTAGCTAACTATTATAGGACGAGGGTAGTGGCTATAGAACGTATATATTTAAGGAGTCTATAAGACATTACGCGATTGATTGTAAGGGTCGAGGGCGTAAGGAGGTAATATACCTACGCGTAGCTAATATAAGTTGTATATAAGGTATACGTAAGAGTACGGGGCTCTCTTATAGAGGCCCCTATAGTAGGGTTCTATAACACTACCCCCCCTCCTATAGAGGTGGAGCTCCGGTAACGCTATAGTTACTATATATATATAAAAGGGATATTTAAGGTATAGAGAAGAAAAAATAGGGTATTGCTAAAGGCTTATAATAACGTTATATAATAAGGCTTAGTACCTAAGAATCTAACTAATTAGATAACTTTAACCGCCGGTTAAAGTTCCTAGACATCTTAATAATTTTCTAGTTATATAATCGCACTTTACTATTACGCAACGGCAGTCTACGGCAATTTAATGGCAATTTGCCCTTACGTAGTAATATATAACGGTTTAACTCTATAAGGGCTCCTATAGAGGATTAGGTATAAAATCTCTACTTAGGCCTAGTTTCTATAGGTTCGCGTAATAAAAATCGCTAATTAGATCCTGTGCATTTTTAAAGTCTTCCTATAGTTACTATTCTGGCTAATCTATATCGAATCCTATATAGATAGCTCTATAGTAGAGCCGCTATCCTCTACCTTTATATATATAACCATACTAAGGTAGTTAGCCCGTAACCCTTTTAGGCGGCCGACTTTATAGGCTATAACCTTATTCTTAAATACCCTTAGCTTATAGAAGTAGATCTTAAGATACGCTTTAAGATAGGAGCCTTTAAATAGTAGAATAATAGGGAATTAGAAAGGCGTATATTACTAATAAGCTTAAAAGATATTCTAGAGGATATAGCTCTAGGTAAAATAGTATATACTTTATACCTAAAGGAGTATTAGATCTAACCCCTATTTTATAATAAGACGGATATAAAGCCTAGTATAGGTAATAACCCCTCTATAATAGAGACCCTATAGGGAACTACTAGATAGGTTATAGAGACACTATAGGGAGGCGGCAATCTTAAAGATCTTATAAGATACTTCTACCGCTATAGGTTACTCTGGCTTAAGCAATACGTAAAAAGTATACTATAATATCTTAAACGCTGCGTTAAAGAATTCCCTACCCTCTACTAGCTACTATATGTAATAGTTTAACGTATAGTGGTAATTATATATAAGTAACTACTATAACGTATAACGCTACCCGTAAATATCCTAAGGGAGCTTTAGGACCTATCTAATAATAACGCGGAGGATAAACGTAACCCTAATCTGTTAAATATCCTATTAGGTCTAAGGGACTTACTAAGGGTATTTTTAGGTAAGTAAGCTAAAGTCCTTTTATAGAACTTAGAATATAATTATATAATTAATCTAGAAGAAGGTAAACAGCCGCTAAACCTCCCTATTTATAACCTCTCTTATAAAGAGCTTAAAATTCTATAGAAGTACCTTAATAGCTTACTAAAAAAGGGGTAGATCTGGCTTAATAAGTTGTCCATAAGTATACTAATCCTCTTTATTCCTAAACTAGATAGAACTATAAGGCTATATATAGACTACTATAGTCTTAATAAGATTATAATTAAGAACTATTACTGTTGGTGTTACAGGGTAACTTACTAATGCTACTCGAGTAGACACAGTGAATGTTGGTTGTAAAGCTTGTTGTTTAGAATTAGGGGGTGGGTGAGGAACTTAAGGTTCCTCACTACGCTAGTGCCGCGGCGACACGTGACGACACGTGACGACTGCTTGCCTTATTCCCGACACTGGCAACTCTTCTTTTGTAGTTGCCATCTATATACACTTATAGATTGCTACTATATAAAGATATAAAGCTAAGGAGAAGAAGAAGGACGTTGGGGGTTAACGCGAATATAAAGGGGCCGCCAAGGCGCTAGTAGTAAGCGAGCTAATAGCGATTTTCCATCCCGGGGATGGAAAATCCTAATTGGTTGGCGGAAGTTAGGGTCGGTAGAATATGGCAGAATTTGGCAGGTAACGCGCCCCTACGCTGTTATACTTGCCCAAAGTCCTAGGTAGAAAACTGTATTATTAAAATAGGGTTGCGGAGCTAGCGGAGCGTAACTGGATAAGGCTAGCTCGAGCAAATGGGGACGATAGTTGACTAATAGGAATGCTCTTGAATTGCCTCTGTCATCGCATCTGCCGGGTTGTCTTGGCCATTAATCCATCGAATCCCAAATAGTTCTTGATGCTCCACAAGGACCTCCACGAGGACCTCTGCGAGAACCTCCACGAGAACCTCCACNAGGACCTCCGCGAGGACCTCCGCAAGGACCTCCACGAGGACCTTCGCGAGGACCTCCACGANAACCTCCANGACGACCTCCGCGAGGACCTCTACGAGAACCTCCGCGAGGACCTCCACGAGGACCTCCATGAGGACCTTCGCGAGGACCTCCATGAGGACCTTCGTGAGGACCTCCACGAGAACCTCCACGACGACCTCGCGGTCGACATTGATCGTACCCTCTGCCGTATTCCAATTCCCCGCTAAACTTCTTCTCCTGATCTTGCTGTGGCAGAGTTTGGAGGTTGTTGGATCGCGAAGCAAGGGGATCTTGCGCTTGCTCTTAAGGGGCAGTAGTTAAAGTTATAGGTTGAATTGGTGGATACTGGGGAGCTAAAGATAGAGGTGGAGGTGATGGATACGGAACTAAAGATGGAGGTAGAGGTGATAGATACGGAACTAAAGACGGAGGTAGGAGTGATGAATGCGGAACTAAAGACGGAGGTGGAAGCGATGGATACTGGGAAACTAAAGATAGAGGTAGAAGCGTCTCTGGTGGTGTATTGCTTAGATTCCCTCGTAAGTTAAGCTTCTTTTAGTGCTTGATCTCTTGTAGATTCCATTATAGGCTGAGCTTCTTTTAGTGCTTAATCTCTTATAGAGTCCATTCGTGCTCTTCTTTTGCGTTAATAACATACTCCTAAATATTATCTCTAATAATGCCCCCATCTATAGGGACAAATACTCTATTCTCCTGAAGGAAGTTACGGAAGTCTTATACGATAACCTTCTTCGCGAGAGCCTATATTTCCTTTATCCATCTAACGAAGTCCTCCTTTATGCAATACTATAGCATATTATTAACGTATTTGCTGTCCTTATAGTATGCTATGCGGTATAATAAGAATTTATTTAGCTCCTTTTGCTTAGCGGTTGTAAAGTTAGTTATAGGTCTATTCTATATCTTTGGGTTAATATCTTTCTTATACTTCTTTGGATAGGTTAACGCTATAATAATAGTTATTCGATGTGTAGAGAGAGTCGAGAATATAGGGATAGCGTGCTGGTAGGACTTTGAGAGTCTGGCAGAGCTAAAATTGTTATAGGGTAAGGGCGCGCTAGTAACTGCCTTAGATGCTGATAGAGTATAAGGGCTAGAGAGCGCGTTATTAATATAATTTCGATGTGGCAGGGCCGCTAGAAACGTGGCAGAGTGTTAAGAGTATTATTTTTAACGCGTTTCGGACGTTAACTTAGGACCTTAGGTTTAGTAATACTTCTGACCTAAAGTACTTAACTAAATCTTTATAAACGTGGTTGTTCTGTATAATAGACGCAACTTGGTATCTCCTAGTACTTAGTGATACTTCTGTTACTAGTTTTCCGTAAGTTTAAGGTAGCATAGTATCGCTGGGATCTATTCCATATGAGCGCATATAGTACCCCTATACGAAACTATCTCTTCTATTGAAAACCTTGCTGTTCTGTAGTTAACTGTGTATTTAACCACTAATTAGTGTTAGTGTTACAGGGTAACTCACTAATGCTACTTGAGTAGACATAGTGAATGTTGGTTGTAAAGCTTGTTGTTTAGAATTAGGGGGTGGGTGAGGAACTTAAGGTTCCTCACCACGCTAGTGCCGCGGCGACATGTGACGACACGTGATGACCGCTTGCCTCATTCCCGACAATTACCTACTACTACTAGTTAGTAAAATACTAGATTAACTATTTAGGGCGAAGATCTTTATAAAGCTAGATCTATAAGACGCCTATTATAGGCTCCGTATTAAAGAAGGGGATAAGTAAAAAACTACTTTTAAGACCTAATACGGCTACTTTAAGTATCTAGTAATGCCTTTTAGGCTAGCTAATACGCCTATAATATTCTAATTATACATTTATAGGGCCCTAGGGGGACTAGTTAACTATATATACGTTATCTATCTAGATAATATACTAATCTACTTAGAAGATAAGGATTAGTATAAGTAATACGTCTATAAAGTGCTAGAATGTTTAGATAATTAGGGCCTCTACGCTAAGGCGTTAAAGTATATCTTTAATACTAAGTAGGTCAAGTTCCTAGGTTATATTATAACACCTATAGGCGTAGTTATAGACCTAGTATAGGTGTAGATAATTTAAGAGTAGCTAGAGCTAGAGAGCTACTAGGATATTTAAGTATTCCTAGGCTTTACTAATTTCTATAGGCGCTTTATTTATAACTACTTAGATATTACCTAATACCTATTTAACTATATTATAGAAGCTTCCTAAAACCTAGCCTAAGAAGTAAAAGGCTTAAAGGTAGGAAGAAAGAAAACTAAAAAGGGACTAACTAAATAGTATAAACTATAGTTATAGCCTAGAAAGGTTTAAGAGGCTTTTTAAAAATTACGCGTAAAGTTTATAGAAGCTCTATTACTACAGCATTTTAACCTAGATTAGCTATTAATAATAATTACTAATATATTAAATTTTGCCCTTATTAATATCCTACTATATCCTAATAGTTATCTAAACGCTACCTAGCTCTACTAGAGACTAGTAATATTCTATAATAGAAAATTCTAGGGGCCTAAAATTAGGTATTATACCTATAATAAGAAACTGCTAGCTATAGTTAACTACTTTAAATAGTAATAATATTACCTTAAGCACGTAAGCTATACTACTTATATACTCTTAGATTATTATAATCTACGCTACTTTATAACTATAAAGGAGCTTATACCTTAATAAGCTAGATAGGTAGAAGAGCTTACGCGATTTAATTTTAAGATTAAATATAAACTAGGGGAAAGTAACTCTACTAATAAACCATTATAACGGCCAAACTATACTAAAGGCTTTAAAATAGGAGAAGGAACATAGATAATAGATATCTTACTCCCTATATTATAGAATAAGCTCTAGGTATAAAATGCTTAAATATCTATAGCTCTATATACTAAGTCTTAGACGGTATAAACCCTATTAGCTTCTATTAATATTTTAGTTAGTATTTAATCCGTTACTAATAAGGGTCTAAATATACCTAAATAGGATATCCCTAATATAAGTTTAGAACCTAGTAATACGCTACCTCTAATTGCTAAGCTATCCCCTTAAACTAATAGCGAAGCTATAGAGTAATTAGAACTTAGAGCCCTATAATAACTAAAGGACTTTAGCCTTATAGCGGCCTTCCTAATATACACGTACTAAGAAGTTATAAGATCTATAGTACTATCTAGTCTTATACTTAGAGTAGTATAAGATAAAATAGCTTTTACCTAGGAACTATGTAAAAGATTAATAGATCTTATCTATAAGGTGTAATAGAGGGACGCCTTCTATACTATCTTTAATATAGAAGTAGACTAGAAATATAATAAAAAGGAAGCTATAAGGCGCTAAAATTAGGAACTAGACCTAATAGGCCTACTGCGTAGAAATGGTAAGGTTTAGGTGCTATATAAAGTAAATCTATAACAGAAGATCCTTATAAGGAATTATAATAATCCTCTAGGTAGCTACTATAGTTAAGCTAAGATAGTAGAATTACTATAATATAAATACTATTAGCTAAAGCTTAAGTAGGAAGTAAAGGAGTATATTAGCTACTATAAGAAGTATTAAGTATATAAAATCCAAAGGTATAAGCTATAGGGTTTACTTAAATTAGTTCCCCCTACTAGTAAGCTATAGCAATATTACGCCATAGACTTTATTATAGATCTCCCGCTATCTAAGGATAAGTAAGGATAAATATACAATTCGGTCCTTGTATTTATTAATAGGGTTTTAAAATATATCTAATACCTTCCCGTTAATAAGATAACTAATATATAAGCGCTTATAAACCTAATTAAAGAGAAATGCTTTCTTAAAGTAGATTAGCTATACTCTATTATTACTAATAGGGGTAGCATCTTTATAAGCTAATACTAGTTAGATCTATACTTTTATTTAAAGATAAACTACTATTATAGTACGGCTTTCTACCTATAGATAGATAGGTAAATAAAGCGCTAGAACTAGGAACTAGAGTCTTATCTATAAATATATTTAAACTACTAGCAAGATAACTAGTACGAACTACTTCTATACGCGGAATACGCTTATAACTTAAAGTAGTATTCGTTATATTAGTATATACTAATCTAGATTACCTATAGTATCCAACTATTAGGGTTTAATAGTATTAGGGTTTTTTAGATAATGCGAATAAGCGAGTATAAAATATTCTTTATCTAATAGAAAATGCATAAAATATCGCAATCGATAAGGATAAAAGTGCCCTATGCGGAGCTTTTCTACCCTAACTAGGTAGAATAGGACTTAATTCTAGTAGAATTCGGCAGAATTTAGTAGACTTAGCAGAATTTAGCAGATATTGCAGGTATTACAGATATTACAGATATTGCGGATATTACGGTACCTTTCCCCCTTAACTATATAATAGCTAAAGGTCCTTAAAATCAGACTCTACACCTATATGTAGTAAGGCCTACAAACCTACTAGTCTTTAGACTTAGCAGAGCTAACGTAGAGACGTCGCATAGTTGTGGGTAGGAGGGTGGTGGTAGTTAAAATGTTGTGGGGGGTAGTGAAAAGTTTTTACATAGGATGGTGAGATTTCGAAAACCACTACTAATGGTACCCCCTTTATAGTAGATAACTGCTATACTCCTATTTAACCCTATATAATCCTTATAGATATAAGATAAAATCTAAACGTCCCCTAACCCCTAATAGAAAGTATTAATAACCTCTTATATTAACGAATAAATAAATATAAATAAACAAACGAGCAAATATATGGCCCCTCCTAACCCTTAAGGCGATCGCCCGCGGAGTATACGGTTACTTACTATTAACTACTAAATACTACCTAGCAGCCTAGATAATACCGTACGGTTTTCCTATCTCCTTTTAAGGAGTGGTAACCCTTAGTAAGGGCCTAGCAATTAGGGCCTAGATATAAAAGATACCTAGGCATATATACACACGTCCCACTCGCCTTTTAGTATAGTAGTAGTTTATAAATAAATCCCCCTTATACCTTTAATAGGCATAGCGTATATAGTAATAGTTAATAGGAGATAGTATATAGGGGACGGTTAAAATATAGGAAACAATAATAAGACACAGCGATTAATCGGCAAGGCCTAGCTAGGACGTAGTGAACCCTAGCTTAGGATAAGCTATAGAGAAGGAAGTAGTGGTTCCTAAGGAGTTTAAGACATCTAAGGAGGATAGGACGTAGCTATAGGCCTATAGGGCCGCTGCTATGGACGGACATGGTAAATTGGGGTTTTTTTATCCTACTAAGATAGCTTATAGGGTTTTTCCTCCCCTAACCTAACTGTAGGGGTTTTCTTCCTGTAAATACATAAGTTTTCCCCCTACGATGGAGTAGTCTGCGTAGGCTAGTAGGATCCGTATTAGACGTTAATTAAAGAATTATTATTATTATATAATAGCTAAATACTTAGAGAAAATCCACCTATTTTTCTTATAGTTCTTCTCTAATACTAATTCTTTAAAATACTCTATTTTCTTAAGAGTTTAGGATCTATCTATATTCTCTCCTATAATACTATATAACGTCCTTCTAAAAAGACTCTTTCTAGCTTATTACTTATTACTAGAATTAAGAGAATTTTAATTACTATAAGCAAGAGCCATAGCTAGCGCTTTTATTACTATTCTTAAGACTACTACTAAAGTATAGTTGTTAAAATCTTATATAGCGTCTTAGAGATAAAGTCCTTATACTTATCTTAACTTTTTGGTTAAAATATTATACTATTAAGATCCTTAGTAATCTTATTAAACTTATTAAGGTCTTAAGCTAGAGCTAGCCTTTTATATAACGATATACTTCTAGGTATAAAACTCCTATTCTAATATCTTTCCTAAAGCTCTTTAACGCCGTTAAGTATAGGCTTATACTACTCCTTCTTCTAAACCTACTTAATATATTTTATATAACGGGCTAGATAAAGAATAAGTATAGCGGCGTAAAGGGGCAAGTTATCTATTTTATGGTAATATCTATTAAGGGTATTCTAAGTATTTTTAATATGTTTAAAGAACTCCTTATTAGATATATACTCTTCTATTATATAATATTAGCTAAATTAAGAAATAGAAAGGGGAGATAAACTAACCTAGGATTTATTAAGGTGCTTAATTATAATATCTATTATAAAAAGTATATTCTTAAGCGTTACTTTATATCCCTAATATTTTAGGGTTACCTAGTAGAATATCTAAAGAAAACTTTTTATTATATAAAGCGCCTCCTAGTCCTTTAGACTAAGATAGTCCTTTTTAAGTATATTAAGGTTATACTTAGTATACGTATTAATAGTAGACTCTTTCTAAATTACTACGTTAAGTATAAAATACTAGCTATTCTATCTTATATAATTATTAAGTAGAATTCTTCTCCCTATAAGACTTTTAAACTCCCTTATATAACTAGCTAAGCTATCCCTTCGCACGTTGGTTTGCGTCCTACGGTATTAATAAGGGCCTAGCTAATAAGAGGCACGCGTTGGACGCCTGTGTGTATAGCTAAGCACGATGTTCTACGGCTTGGCGCCAGGTGTAGGACTCTAACGTGCGAAGGGATAGATATATATAGTAATATTATAAAGCTTTCTAAGTACGCCAAGTTTCTAAAATATATTACTTTTCTCTTTCTCCTCTTTTAGATCTAACTCTTTTCCTTTTACCTTATCTATTTTATATAACTTAATATTATTAAGACTATCCACCCGCCTTTATTATTACCTAACAGCTTGGACCTGCCGCACGCGGTATATGTCCTCCTTTGTGTTACAAAGGACCTAGGTTGGGGCCCTAGGAAAAGACACCTAGCACCGATTACTGTCCCGTTGTTTTGGTTTTAAAAAAGGTCATACAGGACTGGATATAAATGCATTATGTGGGAGGGCAGTGGATCATACTAGAAGGTATAATAATAAGATTGGATTATGCTGCAAGTAGGGAAGCTGCAAGTAGCATATATGTATGCATATAGGGCGGAGTAGGGGAAGGGCAGGTATACAATTCCACATAGGCAACAACAGATAGGGAAAGTGGTTCAAAAGGCAGACAGGGCAAGACAGGCATTCGAGACACCTTACTTAGGGGTCTCTGAGCAGTAACCTGACGGTGTTTTTCCCCCCGTTGATGTAGTACGAATGCTATCTGGAAGTATTACCTCTCACGTTTCCCTCGGGGGTTTTTTGTTCACCCAAAAAATGGGTTTTTCTCAGTGTGTATATTGAGTTTTTACTATAGGAATTAGTCTGCGTGGACCCATTAGGGGGACCGGGTCGGACGGTAAATTGAATTTATTATTATTAAGACTAATTAAGTTTTTAAAGAGGAAAGCCTATACGGTAAGATTAAGAATATAACCCTAATAGCGGATCCGTTAGTAGATAGGATTCTATTTAATTCCTTCTTCTTAAAGAAGCTAGTTACTTATTATATAATAAAGCTTATTATTTATAGTATAGTTATTAGATATAACGGCACCCAGCTTTTACATAATTCTATAGTCCTTAAGCACTAGAAGGAGAGTATTTTATTACTTATCTCTATTATAAAAGGCTACCGTACAGAGGCTAAGAAGAGCGTTTATAAGCTTTTCCTGGCTATTAGTGAAATAGCCGCAAATTATAAGGAGAAGGTAATTATTTAAAGAGGTCTAGATATTAATAGAGAGATAAATACTTATTAGTCTAGACTATAGCCTCTTTTATATAATTATAACGGCGCTAGGGCATTGCCCCTACGACGTCTATATGCAGCCTAGTTAGGGGCTTACTTAGAGACTTAGCTCGTGTATATAGACCTTTCCTCAACCTTCTTCTACTCCTTAGCTTAGTATCTTTATAATATAGCATTCTACAAGCTTCGGTTTAGAGGCATTTATATAAGCCGTAACAATAATATCCTTTTATAATAGCTATAAGTTATAAATCTTTTTTACTAACTGCTAAATAGGCTATAGTTATATAGCTATCTACTTTAGGATTAATTAACTATAGAAGAATATAGAACTCTAGCTACTTAACTATCTAAAATAGTAAGTTTTATATAATAATTAACGTAATAAGGGCCTTATTAATAACTTCCTTATTTAGGACTATTTAGAGTACTTTTAAATCTAGCTCTTCTATCTTATCCCAAGACAATACTTTAAGGTAAAGGTCTTTTAATTAATCCTACATTACTTCTTTTATATAACTAGTTTTAGGCTTAACTATAATACTATACTTTAATACTAAGTAGTTTTATAAGTTAGAAGTTAGAAGTTAACTATATAGTATATAACTCTATATAGTGTTTATAATAGAATAAAAGATAGGCCTTTTTATTTTATATGGGCTTATTACTACCTAGTAGATAGGTATACTCCTATATTAAAAGAGCTAAGTAACCTCTTATATTTTTTAGTCGCCACTATTTATACACCCCCTACCTCATTTGGTTTAGATGCTTCCTCATTAAGTTAGATGCATCCTTATTAAGTTAGAATATTACATACGTTTAACTTATTTGCGCCTGCATCACGAAAATCAAAGTGCGAGTCCGTAGTACAGCTAGTATTTCGCTTAAATGCTAAGAGCCCTACGAGTAGATCTGTTGACGCGATTGGCAATTATAGAGCTAGTTATAGAGTTAATTAGCTGACCGCCGCGACGCTCTACAATTGCAGGCTCTTAAATGCGAAGTAGAGGTATTAATTTGGTCCTACCGGGCGCGGGCGTAGGCGCGAAGCAGAGGGAGCAGCACCTAAATTAGTTTGTGCGATGCCTTACAAAGCACTACGCAATCCAATTAATTAATTACCTCAGCGAGCTTAGACGCGATTTTTTAGCTAGCATTGGAATAACCTATGCCGTCTTCCGAATTGCAAAATCACGTCTAAATTACCTTAGCAAGCTCAGACGCGATTCTGTTGGTGCGGAGCCAGTCGGCCCACAAGCGAATAACTAACTACGTTTGTGGTAAACCACCAGAATCACGTCTGAGGGACATTTCTAACGTTTATTACATTTTCCGACAATATCCGCGTTGTGGAGGTTGCGGATATTAAAATAACTTAATACTAGTATTTTATATCCTTTCCTAAAGTTTATTAATTATATAACAGAACCTAGGCTTTTAGGCTATATCATTTTTATTACTTAGGTATTCTTAGGTCTTATGCTTATTTTCGCAAAAAAAAACGCATTATTAAGGATTGTAGAACTCTATATAATTTTATTAAACGCTAGCTAATATATATAAAAACCATATAGATCTACAATAGGTACCTTAGGGCACCTACTATAGCTAGGTAGATATACAGCATCCGCGTTATACTGGATAATCTTACTTTAAACCCTACTACAAGCCAACTACCAAGTCACGGATATTTAAGTTAACCCATAGTATGCCGCTATAAAAACTTATTAGAAGGAGAGGTAGAAGGTTAAATAAGATACTAAAACAGCCGCTACCGCATTAGGTGCCGGATACTTAAACTTAAAGAGGTTGTATAATAGAGTGGGCGCGATAGCTATGGGACCTTTAAGATTAGCTTCTTACGCTTTACGGAAAGAGCGAGGCCTAGTAGCTAAGTAAGGTTAATAAGGCTATTATATTTTTATATTTGTATTATAGATATATAAAGCAGCTTAAAGTCCTTAGGTGGTTACTATTTAAGGAAAAATATATAATACTTATTATAAGAACCTTATTTAATAAGAGTATAATAATATAAGCAATACTATATCTTCTTCGGGCCTTAGTGGTAATTATTATCTTGCTACTTAATATAATTAGTATAGAGCAGAAGGTAAAGATTAAGGAGCTTCCTAGAATAAGGCCGGTTTATATATATAAGGAGATAATATCTAAACGCCTTTTAGGGGAAATCCGCATTAGAGTATATACCTATATTTTAATATCGCTAGAGCTATTAGCTAGGGAAAAGCTCTATAAGATTCTTACCTACCCTACTTTCCGCGCATATATTGGCTTAGTAGTAATTAATAAGGTGCACCTTATAGCTAATTAGGGGGGTTTATTTTAGAGTTCGTATATACAGCTATAAAAAGTGCGGTTGTTATTAGGGCGAAGGCCTTAGTTTACTTATACCGCAACGCTTAATAATATAATATTTAAGATTATATAAGAGTTGGCGGGCTTTTAAGATAATATTAATATAGTACGGACGTTAATTAACCGGCTAGATCTATTAATTATTAGAGAATATATTAAGCGAGGGAGTAAGAAGTCCTTTAAGAGCTTATACTTTGTTATAAACCGCGCATATAAAGAAGCTCTAAAAGGGAATCTATTATCTACACCAATTAGAAGGGTGTCTAGTTAGATATCTACTATATTTACCCATTAGAGGGTTAAATATACGCTAACTCCTTATTAGATCCCAAAGACGATTATCTTCTTTAATTTAAAGGAAATGATATTATAATGCAGAGACGCGATTTATTTATAGTTAATATATTATAGGTACCAGAAAGCGCAGGCTAGAAAAGCAGTTTAGCTTTATTATATATTATTAGCTACTACAGATAAGGATAGACTATATAAGGAGTTTAGAAAGCCTAACTCTAAAATCTATTTTAGTTTCCTCTAATACGCTTACTTATAGCGCTAATATTCCTAATATTAACTATGCTGTATAGTATTACATACCTAAAATAAAGTTAATTAATATAATATAGCAACGATTTAGGCGCGCTGCTTATAGTAGTAGTTAAATAGGTATAGTAATATTCCTAATTAAGGATTAATATAAAGGTCTATATAAGGATATTACTAGGCTAGCCAAAGGTTATAGTTATATAGGTAGAGCTTTCTAATTCTAGCCAAGTTAACTTAGACGTAAATATTATATCGCGCGAGAGATACCGCAAGAGGTATCATAAGAAAACAGGGCTGCTAATTTTGCTAGTAATATATCTTTAAGAGTATCCATATATAGCGATATAGATTCTAATCCGTCCGCATTTAATATAGGGTAAAAGCTTAGTTTAGGCGGAATATCCGTAGTTCTACCTATAGATATCCTACTAAAGAAGCCAGCGTGGCGCCTAAAGACTAAGGCCAAGAAAAGAGTAAAGCTCTCCTATTATATTTATGCTCTTATAAATAAGAAAAAGGGCTACTTATAAAAGATTATATTAGAGAACTATAAGGAATAGTCTCTGTCCGCTAGTAGCTAGGGTTATTACTTTAACTATAATCCTACTTTGCAGGCTTTTAAAGAGTTTAATATCTATAAGCTGTATATAGAGGGGGTTCTAAGGCAGATATAATAAAAGGCCTTTACTATAAGCATAAAAAACTAGTTCTGTAACTAGGCGGAAAAGAAATATTAGTATACTGTTTAGAATTTAACCTTAAGCTACGTTATATCTAATAAGCAAATTGCCGCTCTTTATAGCTACGCCTAGTATATAACTGGCTATAAGGCGCTTAAGAGAAACCTACCTAATTAGAATTAGAATTAGCTTAGTAATAATCTAGATAAGTTTATTACCTTTATTTAAGCGGAGGTAGAAAAGGCAAATTAGGTAGAGAGCCAACTATTAGCATTAGTAAGTAAATTAAAAGATAGCGTAGAGCGGATATTACTATAGTCTAGAGTAGTGGAGAGGCGTATAATATTAGCAGCTTAAAGTCCGTAAATATAAGTAGCCTAGTTACCTTAATTAATATCCGCCAAAAATTCGCATATAGGGCTACTAATACTATTACCTTCTTAGTTTATATCTAGTAGGAACGCGTAACTAGCTAGCCTAAACTCTAGCTAGTAGAATACCTCTAGGCTAAGTATACTAAAACCCTATAACGGATATTAGTCCTAGCAACGCAATAATTAGGTTTAGTTTTTAACGCAAGGCGAATATCTAGGATCTTAAAGTTAGGCCCACTCTTAGATTTAACATTAGGCTAGGTATTAATAGCCCTAGGGTAATAATTAGCGTTAGTTATTATCCGGTATTAAATATCGGCCTCTTAGATATTAGGGTCTATACTATAATAATAGATATTAACTCCCTATAGCTCCCAGATATCTAAGTCTATACTATAGTATTAGAAACTAGTCTCTAGGGTAGGCTAGGTATTATAGCTTATAAGGCAGCTTTATATTCTAACCCTTAAAATAATCTAGATATTAGAGCTTATAGCGGAGTATTAAGTTTTAGCCTTTAGAGCAATTTAGATATTAAAGCTTATAATAACGTGGGTGACAGGGTTTTAACGGTTTAATGGGTTTTGACGGTTTCCAACATCAAAACTCTAAGCGAGAGGCACAGACAAAGTTTGTATGGGAAACCTTAAAACCGTCAAAACCCTGTCACCCACGTTATAGTATTAAATCTAAATCCTTAGGGCAGTCTAAGTATTAGAGCTTATAGTATAACACTAAGTCTTAACTTTTAGATAAGCCTAAGGTTTAATATTCGTAATATAGCACTAGATCTCCAATTATAAAAAATCCTAAAGTTTAAGATCTATACCGTAGCACCAGTTCCTAGGTAGTAGGAAATCTGGAAATTTAGAATTTAGAATATAGTATTAGATCTCCGCTCCTAGAAAATCCTAAGGCTTAGAATTTAGGTTATAATACTAAATCTCCGCTTTTAGGAAACTCTAAGGCCTAGGGTTTATAGGCTAATACTTAATCTCCGCCCTCTAAACTAGGCGTAGTTTAAAATTTATATATTAATACTTAATCCCTATCTTCTAAATTAGGTACGGCTTAGAATTTACAGCCTAATATTTAATCTCCGCTCTTTAAGCTAAGTGTAGCTTAGAACCTATAGCCTAGTACTTAATCTCCGCCCTCAGTTTTAGATATAACGTAGCTATTAGGTCCACCTCGCAGTAAGAAAAAATAAAAAGGCGTATTTACGCACTTTAAAAGTAAAAAATCCGCTTACTAAGTAAACCTAATATCTACTTATAACCCTTCTCTAGCACCTTAGCCAAGCAGTAATTTTATATTAATATTACTTTGTAAGTTAACTAGACGGCGCCCACTTACTTTAATTAGTAGTAACTTAACTATAAAGAATTTACGCGTTATAAATAAGCGTATATAAGGTAGTTAATATTTACTAAAGTAAGTTATAGCGGCGATTATTTATTAGCGAGCTAATTTAATAAAATTGGCAGCATGGATATTTATCTTAATTAACCTCCGCACCTTTTCTTCTACTAACCTTCCACCTTACAGCACCGCACTATAAACTTTACCGTTATTATTTTATCTACTATCTATTAGTATACCACTATCTATAATACCTTTATTTATACCTCTAAATACATCCAACAGCTATTTAGTTAAGGAACTTAATATACGCGACGTTAATAATAAAATAATTAAGGACGCTTTTAAGGACGCTCTTTCTTTTACTAATCCTTTAAAATCTCTACCTAAAGAGTAAGCTTTCTAATACTAAATTATGCCTATAGCTAATATAGTTTTAGGAAATATGTACTAAAGCACTCTTTATTAGATATAGCAGAGCACTATAATAATGCTATTGCAAAATCCGCTAGAAATCCGCTTACCTCTTTACTACCTACTTCTCTGCCGCCTACCTCTTTGCTACCTTTATTTAAGCCGCTTATTTCTTTACCTATTACTTTTAAAAAGTTTAATCCTTATTATACTTCTACTTCTTTTAAAAGGTAGGCTAATAGAATTGCTGTGTAAAATATTTAGTATAAGATAGCTTTTAAATCGTATATATTAGCTATACTCTTTTAATATCTTATCTACTAATTTACCTCTTATAGTAACCTAATAGAAATGTTAGAGATTTTAGATAATAATAAAAAGAGTAATCTTAATAACGCCGACTCTCCTAAAAGCCCTCCTCTATTATTTTATAATCTCTATAGTCCTCGTAATCTCTACAGTATATAAATGGCCTAAGCTATAACGTTGGATATTGACACAAATAAGTGTCTTCCTATTTAGGTGCCGTTAGTAAATAAATATTATACCCTAAAAGCTAGTGCTTAGGAGAATATAAAGGAAGCTTGCTAGCGAATATATACCTATATCCAGAATATTAAGGGTAGCTCTAGTATACTATATAATCCGCTATACGCTCTATATATTAAATAAGATTATAAATATCACGTTTATAAGCAGAACTCTAGGCTATATTTTAGAGGCGCGTACTTAAGATATTGCTTAAGTGGTAGGTTATATAGAAAGGTATATACTAATAATATACTACTATTCTATCGGCTAATACATATATAGGATAGTTCGCTAATACTAAAGCCGGTTATACCTTAGTGCAAAAAACATACGCAATTAGCTTCTATTAATAGTCTAGCTAGAACACCTACTAAAAAGGTATAATATCCGTATAGCTTTATACCCGCACTATCCCCCCTCTAGAGACCTCCCCTCCCCCTAAAACTCCTACCTATAGTAATATACGCAGCCGTAGAGGCACCCGTTCTGCTGCTGCTTTTTTTTACTCTTTTACTAATTCCTAGTACGCGTAGTGCTGCTTCTAATACTACTGCCGCTCCCGCTAGTACAGAAAATGTTAGGGCGTATTTAGCAATTGCTGTTTCCGCGCGCGTTAATATAGTTTATAAATAGGTAACTAAGATAGTAAAAGATACTCGGGCTATAGATCGCCAGTTAAGTAAGCTTAAAGATTCTCTAAGTAAGATAAAGGATAAACTTGCGTTTATAAGGCGTAGTATTACTACATTTATATATAATACTGGGTTGCCAAATATAGAATTTAAGTAGATATAGGTTGGCTATTATTACGGGTTTAGAGTAATAAAATAGTAGCTTTTATCTCTCTGCTATTGCATATATAGGAATTAAGTCTCTACCTTATATTTAATAGATATACTTAATTAATATTATAATATCTATATAGGCTAGGATAAGGATATCCGTATAAGCCAGGATAGAGATATTTATATATCTGCACCGTTAATGTTTACTAGGGTAAGTCACTATAGTAGCAATTATTTATTAGTAAGCTAATTTAATAAAATCGGCAGCGTGGATATTTACCTTAATTAACCTCTATACCTCTTCTTCCTCTACTAACCTTCTACCTTATAGTACTATACCGCGAACTTTATTATTATTGTTTTATATACTATCCCTTAAAATACTACAATCTATAATACCTCCATTTATACCTCTAAATAATATTAATACAAATAATAGTAACTAGGCAGTTAAGGAACTTAATATACGCGACGTTAATAATAAGGAGTTCAATACTGTTAAGCACGCTATAACTACTCTTACTAAGCCTTTAGGCTTTATTTCTAAAGAGTAAGCTTTCTAATACTAAATTATACCTATAGCTAATATAATTTTAGGAAATATATACTAAGGCGCTCTTTATAGAATTTAGTAGATAACAATAATAAGGATAAAGCAAAATCCGTAGAAAACCTACTTACCTTTTTACTAGATGCCTTTCTACTGCCTATATCTTTGCCATAGGCTACTTTACCATCCACTACTTTACTATCCGCATCTCTACTGCCGCCGCCTAATATATCTAAAAAGAGGCTTAATAAGGCTTGTTTGTTTTCTTTTCTTAAAAAGTGGGCTAAAAAGGCTGCTAATACGAATATAAAGCTTAAGATAGCTATTAAATTGTATATATTAGTTATACTATTTTAGTGTCTTATCTACTAATTTACCTCTTATAGTAACCTAAATACTATATATAAGGTTTCTTTAGATAGCGAATCTTTAGACGGCGACAAAGATAAGGACCTTAATAATGCTAACTCTCGCAATCTCCGCAGCCCGTATAATCTTTATAGTACTCCTAATATAAATAAGCGCCTTCCTATCTAAGTACTATTAGCGAATAAATAGTATACTCTAAAAGCTAGTGTTTAGAATAATATAAAGGAAAGTTACTAGCGGATATTAACACACGTCTAGAATATTAAGGGTAGCTTTAGTAAGCTATATAATCCGCTATATACTCTATATAAGAAGCATAGCCACAAATATCGCGTTTATAAAAAGGTCTCTGGGCTATATTTTAGGGGTGCGTGCTTAAGATATTATATAGGTAGTAGGTCGTGCGGAAAGGTACATGCTAATAGTATACTATTATTCTGTTAGCTAATACACGTATAGGAAATTTTACTAAATCTAAAGCCGGTTATACTTTAGGGCAGAAAATATGCGTAATTAGCCTCTGCTAGTAGTCCAGCTGGAACACCTACTAAGAAGGTATACTATCCGCATTTTAATAATATGGATATTGCTAATATTCGCATAGCTTTATTCTTATACTATCCCCGCCTACGCCACTACGCCTCCCCCTACTAAGACCTCCCCTCCTATTAAGACTCCTACTTATAGTAGTATGCACAGCTGTAGGGGCACCTACTCTACTACCGCTCCTCTAACCCTTTTGCCAATTGCTAGCACGCTAGGTGCTACTATTACTACCGCCGCTTTCGCTAGCACTAGGTCTATTAGGGTATATTTAGCAATCGCTGTTTCTATATATATTAATATAGTTTATAAACGGGTAACTAATATAGCAAAAGATATTCGAGCTATAGATCGCTAGTTTAATAAGTTTAAAGATTCTTTAAGTAAAATAAAGGATAGGCTTGCGTTCATAAGGCGTAGTGTTATTATACTTATACGTAATACTAGGCTACTAGATATTAAATATAGGTAGATATAAGTTAGCTATTGCTACAGGTTAGCTATTATTACTAGTTTATAATAATAAAATAGTAGCTTATACCTTTTTGCTACTATATATATAGGAACCAAGTCTCTGCCTTACATTTAATAGATATACTTAATTAATATTATAATATCCGCATAAGCTAAGATAATGATATCTATATAAGCTAAGATAATAATATCCGCGTAAGCTAATATAAAAATATCCGCATAAGCTAAGATAAAGATATTTATATATCTGCACTATAAAATAGCCTACTGCTATATTATATACTACGCACTAAGAAGATTATACGCTAGCTAGAGTTAATATTAATAAAAAGAACTCGATTAATATATTAAGATAAAAACGTACCATAAGCCTAAGCATTTAAAAGTCCTCTAGTATATTATCTATAGCCTTATTAAATCCGTCCTTATAAAAGTTATATAGTAAACCGCTAATATAAGACATCCGTATATTAAAATCAGTAATACCGCCCTATAAGAGCCGCTCTAATCTAAGTTAAAGAATAGTAAGTGCCTTAAACCTAATGTCCTGCATACGCTAACGCATAATTAAATCCTTAGCAATTATATCTATAAGGGACTGGATATTAACCGCAGGAGACTTAATTATATAATTGGATATCGTCTACTTACTAAATACATCCTTAAACTTAGTATAAAGAGGTCTAGTATAGCTTATAGTAAGAACGCTCTACCTAAATAGAGAGTCTACTCTAAAGGTTAAGTTTCCGCGTAATTAGAGTAACTCCTTTAGCTAAAGATTTATTAGTTTATTAAGTCGATTAGCTTTAAAAAAGCTATTTAGCTATCCATAATTATTAATTAGCCCATTTATAAGTATGGCCTACTATAGTACTAGATTATACGCCTTTATTATAATTAACCTCTAGAAGTATATTATTTTAGATATATAGTTATTGCTCCTTAATCCGGCGAAGTAAAGGCAAACGTAGGCAATTATACGCTTTAAAAGGCTAATATCCGCATACTTAATAGCATATTTCAACACTTTATATATTTTAACCACCTATAGATACCAAATATAATTAAAGAACTCTATATTAATAATCTAAGCAGGCTAGCTCGTAGTAGCAGAGTTAGGTACTATCTAAGAACCTCCGCAGGTAAAGGGCTGCAAAGAAACCAATTTATTAGCCTTATAGCCGACGTTAGAGCTAAAACCCACTGCGTAGACATCCTCAATATACTATAGAAACTGCTTAGGCGTTAAGGATCCAATATATCTTTTAATCGCACCTTCTTTGTAGATATTAAGCCTATCGCGGATATGTGTTAAGAAGAGTGCAATAATGCAGGCATTAAAACTATATAGTACTAGCTCCTTAAGATAGTAAAAGAGAGGGCACTTTATAGGAATATTTTATCGCCTAAGGTGATTTATATAAGTATAGAGCGTAGAGTACTACTACGTATATTACTTACTACTAAAGAAAGTCCTTATAATTATATATAGGAAGTTTAACTAGAGGTGCCAAAGACCTAAAATAGGTAGTACCTAACGGTGGCTATTATATAAGAGCGTAGCCTCTACTCACTCCCGCTTATAGGCGTAAATAAGCTTTATAGTTTTCTAGTCACCGTACGCTAGATATAATTGGTCCTAAAAATCGTTATCGTAATTAAGCTGTAGTTGCTCTAGGAAGATCGTCTTAAGTATACGGTAGTTGCTATTTATAGAAGCCTCGCTCTTTATAATAGGGCCCAGGTTTATATAGGTTATCTTTACAGATAGTAAAATATTAATCTCTGGTATACGCGGATATTTAAGCTCAGTATTAGATTTAAAAATACTATTTACGGCAGTAGAATACGTGCTTTAGAGAGCATCGGCAATTATAAAAATAGATATCTAATTTTAAACGCTATTATATATATTACCTAGCGCCTTAGCAATATCCTTAATCTAAAGCTATACCTAGTTATACAGCATACTTTAAAAAAGGCTATTAGGGGGAATATAAGATCCGCGGATAAGCTTTCCAATAGTATAGGAATGGAAAACACTAATATCTCCAATTAACTAATATCGCGTTTGCTTAAGGTAGTTAAAATTATTATATATAATATAAATATTATTAAGTGCGGATATTAATTAGAGGTAAGTCTTTAATAACATTAGCGCTAGTATATCCGCCGCTAGTATTATAACTTTCCTTAAAGCGTTTAGCTAATTCTATCTTTTAGCAGTTAAGCGTCTTATATCCGTTAATAAGCCCTAGTCTATAAAGCAGTAATAGAACCCAACGCTTTATACCTATACCTTAAAAATAAAAACTAAGAAGCTAAGTAAAATAATTAGCAGAGCTTTAAGCGCGGCTTAATAAAAGGATAGATATAAGAAGAACAACCCGCCCTAAGTGCGGATTTTATAATTTATTAATTCTTAACTATGCCAATAATCCTTCTATTAGTTAGTAGAGTAGAGGGGCATATTAGCTAATTGCTTTATAGCCCTCTAAGAATTAAATATCTTTAAACTCTAGATCTAACTTCTATAGGCTAAAGATAACCGTCTTCTGCTAAAGATTATAAAGCTCTTTATAAAAGATATCTATAACTACATTAATTAGTTCCAAATAGATATCTACAGTCTCTATAATCGCATTATAGATTTCTTCGTCCCCTAGAAGGGTAGTAATAAGCTCCTTTACCTTCTTCTTTTTTATCTTCTTCTTTCTTTACGTATTATCTTTTTTTACAGCACTAAGCTATAGCCACGCTAAAGAAAGGTTACTAAAGGACCATCGCCAGTCCTATAAATGCTCTAAAATAACCTTAATCTTCTCTTCCTTTATTATCTAGCGCGATATCCACTCGGCAAATGCTCTAGTTAGTATTTAAATAGGCGTCCGCCGGTTAACTAATATTATATTTATAGTGGGAGTAAGTAATTTAATTGTTAACACATCACCTATTTAGCGGCGCTTTCTGCTTAATATCGCGGAGGCTAGTAGGGTAGAGATATTTATCGATTATAGAGCTGCTTCTACGGATTAATTTAACGGTATTTCTAAGATAATAGCTGCTATAGGGGTGTAGATTAATTTCGTTAAAGATAGTAACTGCTCTATATATAAAATAAGTTATGTCACTTAATAAAGTCTAGAAAAGTCCCTTAGACCATAGAATTAACTTTTTAACAAAAAAGGTTAGCGATATCCGCTTGCGGATATACGTATGTCCGCTAATTAATTCTATAGTCTGAGCTTGCTAAGGTAAACGTCTAAGAGCCTTTGGCGAGTTTTATTAAAATTATAACTAAAATCCGCCAAGCAGAGATTGCGGATATTTAATTCATTTATTTATATAACGCATTATTATTACTACATAAAGCCACTTTTTTTTTTAAGACTTAGGGCTTCTAAATAGTATAAATTTTATAATACGGCTATTACTTAGTCCTAATATTAATTTCATTAAAGTTAAAAATCGCGTTGTTAAAATTATAAATATATATTATATCTTATTAAATAGTCTACTAATATAGATAAAACTATACAGATCTATAGATATCTACTACTTAAAGCTATTGCAATACCTAGTAGGTGTTATAGTTAGGTCCTTCCTTAAAAATACCCTCCCTTGGCCCGGAGAGCCTCTGCTACTACTAGGGGGTAAGCTTTGGGCAGAGCCTTATGCAGAGCCTTAGTAGAGCTTTATATAGAGCTTCGTATAGAGCTTCGTGCAGAGCTTCGTGCAGAGCCTCATGCAGAGCCTTAGTAGAGCTTCGTGCAGAGCTTCGTGCAGAGCTTCGTGCAGGCGTGCAGACATGTAGCTGTGCAGACGTTCGTACGGGCGATCAATTGCAGAGACATTTGTAGAGACGTTTGTATGGGCAATTGATCGATTAATTGTATGGGCGTTTGTACGGGCGTTTATACGGGCGATTATAGAACCTTCCTAGTATGACGATAGAGCTGACGACTACAATTTATAATTGCCACTGTCGACAACGCCACTCAGTCAGTATGGGAATCGACAATAGGGCTTCGAGCAGAGCTTCGAGCAGAGCTTCGAGCAGAGCTTCGAGCAGAGCTTCGAGCGGAGCTTCGTGCGGAGCTTCGGGCAGAGCTTTGTGCGGAGCTTTCGAGCAGAGCTTTGTGCGGAGCTTTCGAGCAGAGCTTTGTGCGGAGCTTCGAGCAGAGCTTTGTGCGGAGCTTCGAGCAGAGCTTTGTGCGGGGCTTCGAGCAGAGCTTCGAGCGGAGCTTTGAGCGGAGCTTCGTGCAGGGCTTTTGCAGAGCTTCGTGAGAGCTCCGTGCAGAGCTCCGTACAGAAAGCTCCGCAGCTCTACGCAGAGGGCTGGCCGCGTGGGCGTAAGCGTTTAGCGTTGGTGTTTACTGCGCGGCTCGGCGGTCCAGAGGTAAAATTAGGGCCTCTACGGCGGCGACTTCCTCTTAACATTGCGCGGGTATAAGGAGCTAAGGATCTCATAGCTTTATAGAGTAGGCTTTTCTCTATAATTTGGTGTACTTTTAATATTAATAGATATTATGGGAGGGTAGATTAATTTCGTTAAAGTTAATAAAGTCTTCTTATATAAACAGTGTTTAGGTTTTCTACAAATCTCGCCAAAGTCCCTCAGACCAAGAAAACGATTGCCGTCCTAAATCAGCTTAGCGGACGGTGCGGATATTCCTATATCCGCACAATCGATTTCTTAGTCTAAGCTTCTAAGGTAAATTAATTAACTCAGGCGCGATCTGAATTTAGACTCTACTACTTATACTATAACTAAAATCGAGACTTAATCGTAATGTTGCAGTTGTAAAACTTATATGGCGCGTACTTTAATTTTCGCTTATCTTAGTATGCTTAGACTATATAGGAGGCCGGATAAATCTGGCCTGATGGCACTAAACCAGTTTAGGCCATCTATCCCTGTGTGGTCTAAGACACTTTAGCAGACGTTTATAAAGCACGTCGCGATATCCGCATAGCTAATATTACGGATATTCACTTCTTATTCTTACGACAAGTTTAGGCAGCTTAAAAAATCCATTAATTATACACTAGGCTCCGGCGAATCAAATAGTCTATATAAGAAGTCTCCCCGCCTTTTTATTCCTAATATTAATTTTAAAATAGCCGTAACGCGGTTTGCTAAAGTAAATAATTAGCAATATCCGCACTAATAACGCGTTAATTTTAACTACCCACTCTTTATCTATTATATCTATAATCTAATAATTAAAACCTATTAAGATCTATCTATTATAACGTATTTAAGTCCTCCCTACCTTTATTTAACCCTCTATTCTCCCTCTACTACTTTTAAGCGCTATCTACTAATACCTCTATTAAAGTAAATAAGGTAAAGAGGTTGTAAACTATAAGTTAGTTAAGTAGATTAATAAGCTAGCAGTACGTAATAGGCTAGGGATTATATTAAAATGGATCCCTAGCGGTCTCTACAGCTATATAGCCTGTGGAGGAAGCTACCCTAGCTTATAAGCAGCTCTTATAAACTTTAAATAAGTAAGCTAGATAAAGCTATTGCGGAGATATATCCGTACCGCGGTTATATAAAGCAGCTCAAGGCCCTAAGGGTGCTAATATTTAAGCGGTAAGATCTTATGCTTGTAGTAAAGACGTCTTTTAGCAAGAGTATAATAATATAAGCACTACTATGTCTTATACCTAATGTAGTTATTATTATTATTATTCTACTTAACGCGATTAGGTTAGAGTAAGTAAAAAAGATTATAAAGCTACCTTATGTTTAACCTGTTTATATATAGGAGAAAACAATATTCATTAAGCTAATTAAGGATATCCGCATAGGCAGCTATATACATATCCTTATCTCCCTAAAGCTTTTAGTTAGTAATAAGCTATATAAGGTTCTAATAGACCCGATATTTCGTTCCTATATTGCCCTTATAGTGGTTAATAAAGTACACCTACTTACTAATTAGGAAGAGACCTTCCGTATAGCATACACACAACTCTTTAAAGTACGTTTAGTCTTAGTTAATAAGCCTTAGTTTATATATACCGCAACACTAAACCCATCTATATTTCAGACTATATATAAGCTAGCTAGGTTTAAACCTAATATATAAGTTATTAAAACCCTAATTAATTGGCTAGAGCTAAAGATTATATAGAGGGTTATAACCGCGCTAGAGAAGAAGGACTTTTAAGCTCTTTACTTTACTATTACTACTGCTTTAGTATATTTATATACTACTAGTAATAGTAACTAAGGAGAAGGCGAGTAATTAAAAAGCTACTTAATATCCACACAGTAGACATACCGCTAATAGTTTAATTAACTTTAGCTAATTTTAAAGACAATCATCTTCTTTAATTCTAAGGAGTGGATAGCTGCCTATTGTAATACTATTTATAGCTAGTTAATCTATTATAGCTATAATACTACTATTGCTAGAGAAGCGGTGTAGAGCTACTACGTAATGCTTACGGATATTAATAAAGACCGCTTATACGCCGAATACGCGCGCCCAACGTCTTAAATTTAAATTTTTATTGCATTAGATGTAGTAGTATACAGTATAGATATCCCAGATATCTACTATTTAATTTAATATAGAATGCCTTGCTATAAATCCTATAATATACTGGCACAGCGGTTTAGCCAGGTAGGCTAAAGAGAAGGCCTCTTAGGCGAAGTAATCTTTATAGTTAAGAGCCGCTGGCGAAGTCCTTATAATAAATTAGGTGGTTCTAAGTATATATAACCTTAGTATATAGGCGATCTTCGCGTAAGCGCGCTGCGTAATAATATCCGCAGGCGATAAAACGTAGAGACTGCGGATATTGCGGGCGATGCTTTATCTATAGCGTTAGTTAGTATTAAGCAGTTAGTAGATATAAGAAGCGGGCGTAGGTTAAGCCCTAGTAGTTCTATAGTACGCCTACCTAAAGAGCTTATCGTACTAACCCTACGTCTAAAAAAGCGGTTAACTAATGCGCAGTTACATAGTAAACTGCCGTTCACCCTATAGCGGCTAGTTAATAAGGATTAGGTATACTTATAAGTAATATAACTTATATACTATAGAGACCTACAGTCTACTATTAGTAAAGACTTATATTGCAGTAACTATAACCTAGTAATATTTATGGATTGTAAGTACAATATTTATACTAGCTATAGTATAGATATTACAAAAACCTACTAGGAGCCTATATTAAGCAATATATAGAAGTAGTTATATAATAGGCGGAGGCTAGGTATTAGGATATATTATAAACGCCTATAGTTAATTGTGTTATACTAAATAAGTAGCTTTATCGCCTCTATAATATAGGGTAGGTTTTAAATATAGCATCATTAAGGCAAGCAATGCCTAAGTGGAATCCTAATATCCTTAGTAAGGAGCTTCTATCCCTTATTAAGCTTTTAGCAAATAAGAAATAAAAATAGAAATAGAAAGAAATAGGGCAACTCTTAGGTTCTTCTAGGTTAATTATATAGATATTAAAGCGGTTTTCCTAAGCATTAAAGCAGCACGCTGCTATAAATAAGCGCTTATTATAGGCTCTTATATAAGCTTTACAGGTTTTAAATAGAAGATTTAAAATATTAGCGCCGTGGCAATTAGCGCCTTACTATAGCGCTAATATATTGTAGGCTAGTTAATAGTTAGCTATAAACCTCTTACTAATAACTTAGGAAGAGAATATACCTATACCTTTACTAACTCTTAGGTCTCCAGCTCCTACTTCTCTATTATTACCCTTATACTAACCGTCAGATACATCTATACCGCTAGCAACCCGCTAGTTAGATATATCTTTATTAATACTATAAAGGCGGTTAGCGCGATTAAATAGAGGTAAACGTATATAAAGAGCACTATAGGAAATTAATGGTAACGCTAATTAGTATATAGCGGGCTAATATTAGGCAAGGTTAGTTAATATTAGGCAGGGTTAGCTAATACTAGGTAAGTTTACCTTATATCTACTAAGCGGATATTATAACTATAGTAGCTAATATCTATTAAAATAACGCCCCCCTTTCCCTTATACCTTATACCCCTAATAAGCGCGGCCTAGGAACTAAATAGATTAATTAATTAATAATATTAATTACTTAGGAATATGTACTAGTGCTACTAACTATAGCGGATATTAAACGGTTGTAGTAATAGCTTATAGCTAATATCTTATATTACTTATTAAGCAACTTATATATAGGTTAAAGCTAGGTTTAAGTAAAGTTAGTAGGGAGTATAAAGCCATCTAGCTTATTATTATTGTTATAGAGATTAAGCTTATTAAACATGGCGGAAAGATTACCGCCTAGCCGTAAATTAAACTTATTAAGGGCAGATTAATTAAGTCGTTTAATACCTAGTTATAGTAGAGGCGGCGCTTTTATCTTTGCTTACTGTGCCTAACGGCAGATAATAGAACCTTCGGCAATTACATTAGTAAGTAATTAAATATCCGCTATAGGAGATTTAATAGTATATTAAGTAGACATCCGTTCGCTAAATATAATCTTAAACTTTATACGTAGTGGCCTTATATAATTAGTTATATAAAATAACTTAAAAACCTATAAAGCCGCAACAGCAGCGAAACTAGCCCAAAACCACTTAATAAAGCAACCCGATATCGGAATCCTATTCCCCGCACTGAGAAACCCCATAAAACCACGTCGCCCCCATCTAGAGCATGGGGGACGACGGAGGGGCGCAGGCTTCCTACTAGAGTCGTAAGAGTTGTGACGCGCGGGAACCGAACCATGAACCAGGTAGGCAATAACGCGAAAAGGACAGCTACTAGCAATAGTAAAAACTAAAGGAAACACTTAAACAAATTAAAGACAATCTTATAAAAGAGGAGGAAGAAACCCTATAGCACTAAATACTTGCCTTTATTTAAGAGGTAATATAGTATATTAAAGCCCTCTTAACGCGTCTAGTCCTCTAGATAACCTAAAAATAAAAGACTAAGGCCTAGCTTAACCAAATTAAAGCTAGTATTAAGAAAATCCAAAAAGAAACGCGTAAAGGAGGACCCCTAGGCCTAGGAGTTCCCCTAGTACAGGTCTAAACCTAGGCAGCCGTTACTACGTAAGCGGCCCGCACGGTAAATATAGTCGCGGCACTATAGAGAGCGAGTATACGCGTCTAGCTTAAGGAGCCCTAGGGCTATAAACTAAGGGAGCTTCTTAAGACTATTTAGAGAATAATACTAAGCGTATACGCCGTACGCACCCTTAATAGTGGGGACGTAGATATTTATATCCCCTCCTAAATAATAAAGGACTAAATCCTAAATAGGCCAAACGCGCCAGGACTTAGGATACTAAGGAAAGATTACCTCTTAGAAGTACTAGGAGTCCCGCTTAAGACTCTAATTAATAGCGGAAGGGACGTAGATAATTTAGAATTAACTTAATCCATTTATAAAGCCACGAAGCGCCTTATACCTAGGATAACTATTAGCTAGATCCGATAGCTATACGACCCTAAAGTATAGGTAAAACGCCAGGCAAACTCCAGCAGCGCCTAAAAAGAACCTAAGAAGACTAGGGGAATAATTATAATTAGCGTCCTAACCTAAGCAATTTAGTAAAAGATTATAAAAAGCGGGATAGTTATTAAATCCCAGCTTTTTAAGACTAGGCTATTTAAGAATAGCGTAATTATAAAGTAATGCTACCGCTATAATTAATAGGGGTATATATAAAGCGTATGCGGAAAGCAAATAAAATATAGGCAATGTGCGGGACAATATAACACCACAGATTGCCCTAAGAAAAGGGTATCCTATATTAACTGCGGTAAAGCCTATAAAGCATAGTAAAGAAAAGAGTGTAGGACCTTTTAGAGCTACCTTAAAGGTATCTAAATAAAAAGAATAGCCCTCTTAACGCAGTTGCTCCGTATATAAGAAGCCGCAGAAACAATATACCAACCCTTAATACTAGGAAACCTTATAATCAGCACTAATAAGAAAAGAGGATGGGAAATATCTTACTTAGGGACTTAAGAATAACCACTTAAACGGGGACCAGGTAAACTATCTTTTATTAAAATAGTAAGCAGAGATAGATTATAATTAAGGCTCCGGCTTCGCGCTAATAGAGTAATAATAGTTAATAGCAAAAACAATAAGGAATAGAACATAGATATAAATGAGCTTATACCTACTTTAAATAAGTAAATATACAATTATTTAGTATAACTACGGAAATGCAAACCAAGGGGCGTATCGCCCCTTCTTTGACAGCGTTACGCTAGCGGACTACTAGGTCCTTATAATCTAGGAGCTAGTATATAATAGATATACTAAATTAACATACTGCCCTAGGGGATTTACACTTATATATAACGCTCTCCCTATAATAAAGGTCTGCTTTATAATTAGCCGGAATATAAATACCGCGTATTAGAAGCGTAGATAGTACGGCCCCTTTACTATAGCCCTCTAGGTACGCCTAAAGGGGCTAAAGGCTATAATTATTAATATCTATAACCCGCGCGAAGATGGCCCTTAGATTAGGGCATAGCCTAAGGTTAAAATAGCTATTAAGGAAGCTAAGGGAAAAATTATACTCTTAGGTAACTTTAACGCCTACTATCTAATATAAGGCGGAAAGTATATAGCTAGCAAAGAGCAGGCGGAACGCCTTTTAGCCAAAACCAATACTAGAGGCCTAGTACTCGCTATACTAAAAGGAAAGCCTATATAGAAAAGAGGGTAATAGGAAAGTGTAATAGACCTCACGTTTATATCACCAGATTTATACAGAAAAGTTAACTTTTATAGTATAGTTAAGGAATAGGCCCTTATAAGAGACTATATACCAATCCGCATCTAAATTAATAACACTAGCTATCCGCTAGCGGAACGCTAGCGCCTTGCCCTTAAGAAGCTAAACTTATAGGGCTTTCTTTAAAGTATCTAGGAGCTTAACTGGACTATATCTAAAGACCCTATTTAAGCCCTATAGGAAGGGATTAAGCAAGCACTTAAAGAATACTGCCTATAAGCACAGCCTAGCTAGTAGGCCCGTTAAGAATAGTCGCCACAGGCCATATAGCTCTACGCCGGCGCCTAATAGGCGCGACGATAGCTCTAAGCTTATAATAACCCTAAAGACCACTAAAGATATTTAGTATTAAATAATTAATTACAAAAAGAGATTAGGAGAGTCAGTTATAATAACTAGAGACGCTTTATTTATAAACTTACTAAAGATTAATTAAAACTATATAATAAGGGACTTTAGACTCTATTAAAATAGAGCAGAAAAGTAAGCGTAGTAAAGGCGGACCCCTATCTACTAGACCTTAGGAGGTCTACTAAGGATCCCTTAATAGATAATAATATCACAAAGGCCGATATTCTTATAGCTAAGTTCTTTCCTAAAACTGGAATAGTAGACCTTAGCGACATAGAGATAATAAGGGAATAAAATGTGCTTAATATTAGCCCCACTATCTTAATAGAAGAAATTGGTAAGCTTATTAGGAGTCTTCTAAATAGAAAAGCCCTAGGGCTAGATAGCATACCAAATAAAGTCCTTAAAGTAGCTGCCCTAGTTATTACAAAAGATTTAGCAGAAGTAGCTAGTTATTACTTTACTAGCGGAATAATACCAGAAAGTCTTAAAGAATCTATAACTATAGTATTATATAAAGAAGGAAAGAAAGACTACTCTTTCCTAAATAGCTATAAACCAATTACCCTTAAAAATATACTAGCAAAAGTCCTAGAAAAGTACGTAGCTAATATTATATCTAAGGCTGCGGAGGAGTATAGACTACTTCCTTAGAACTAGATAGGAGTAAGGCGTAAACAATCCACACTATTAGCGGTAGGACTGCTTAGCTCTTACGTATAAACGGCGTAGCAAACGCGCCGCGGGTATATAGTATTAATGCTAAGCCTAGACTTAGCAGGGGTATTTAACAACATCTCCTATAAAAGGCTCCTCTATATTTTAAAAAGAAAAGGCTTTTTAAAGTAGCTTATAGATTTTATATAAAGCTTCCTAACAGTACGTAAAACCTATATTAAGTTTATAGAATATAAGAGTAACTAGATTTAGATACAGACAGGCATCCCCTAGGGGTTACCCTTATTACTAATCTTATTCCTCTTTTTTATATTAGAGCTATTAGAGGAATTCTAGCGCCCTAATAGCAGCACGCTAGGGTTTAGCTTTATAGATAACATAAACCTTATTACCTAGGGGGACTCCGTGGCAGAGAACTGTTAACAATTAGAGGCCGCCTATAACTACTGCGCTATATAGGCAAGTTAATATAGGGCGGCGTTCGCCCCTAAGAAGTACTAGCTTATACACTTTATAAGACAACGGCGCCATGCCACCGCAGACCTTACGTTTACCGTGCGCATCGCCAGCTACAAGACAGCCCCCTAAAAAACCAGCATGCGAGTCCTAGGGATCTAGGTAGACCCTAAGCTCTAATAGAAAGAATAGGTTAAAAAGGCTGCGAGTAAGGGCTTAGTAGCCTTTAAAGCAATATTAAGGATTACTACATCTATATAGGGCCTATTAATGCGCCGCTTACGCCTCCTATATACAGCCACCGTCTAACTAGCGATACTATATAGCGCCTAAGTGTAAGAAGTACGGGATAACGGCAAAACGCCAGTAAAAAGCTTACTTAAACTATTATAGAAAGTCCAGAACTAGTGTCTCTATAGGGTTATAGGGGCATACTAGCAAACACTAATAGCTGCAATAGAGAAGGAAGCGGCTATTCCCCTAATCCAACTCTATATTAAAACGACAGCCCTCTAAAAAGCCGCCAAGACGGCCTCTAATAGGGTAGAAAAGGAATTAGTAAAGGTACTTAACGGTATCTGGAATATATTAGTAAAGCGCTAGCAAAAAACAAAACGGCTACTAGTACTATTAGAAGCGCTTAGGGAACGCGTAAAGGACTATAAAAATAAAATATAAGGCTTCCTTACGCACTAGAAGGACTATATAGAGTAGGAAGCTATAATAAACCCCTATAAGCGCGGCCAGCGGAACGCCGGCAAAGCGTAGGTGGAGCGCCGCTACTATATAGGAGGTCACCAGCACTAAAGGCAGGTAACCACCTTTATTGCGAAATGGGCAGATTTAGAATAGCAATAATAGTAGTAGGTAAAGGCTAAAGACCGCACAGAAACCATATAGAAGACCCTATAGGGGAAACCTATAATCCTATTATACGAAGGCCTAATAAAAGCAGAGGCTATAGCACTATTTCTTCTTTATATAGAGGTAATAGGGCTTAATATATAGCTTATATCCGTTAGTATACCAGCGGTTCTCCTATGGTGCGAATATAGCTAGATAAAGCAGATAGTCTACTATATGCTATTCTAGTGTCCACACTACCAAAGGGCGGACTTTATAGCAAAATGCGCCTCTAAACGCCTTTAGGATGTTTTAAATAATAAAGAAAGCGCCTAAGCGGCAGCAAAATGGCTAGTACAGTTAGGTGCGTTACCCTAGTTTTAGGTAGTAAAGGTAATAGATATAGAGAATATAAGTAGATACTAGCCCTTTTAAAGCCTAGAGGACTGGTAAAAGAATAAGGGTAAAAGGATAAGGAAAGAAGGGGGTAGAGTAAGATTATCCGCGAAGCGCGGCTAGTTAGCTTAATATGCAGACTTAAAGGCAGGTAGAAGGCGAGCCGCCAGCGCTCCGATGTCGGAACGCTGCTATCTCTCCAGCGCGGCCCAAGGTGGGGTTTTCTCTAAGTTAGAGTTTTTCCTATAGAAGGTATTAGCCTGCGTGGACCCACTAGAGGGACCGGGACGGGCGGTAAATTGAATTTATTATTATTATTAATTAGTTATATAAATACTCTAGCGAAAGAGTAAGTCTAGGTTAAATATTAAATTGCCACAAGTGTATATAAGCTACTTTAGCTCCCTATTAAGTAGCTCGTTATTAAAATCTATTAGGTAGTAACTATCCTATTTACCGCGGATATTTACTAAACTATTTACTAGAATAGCTTACTAGAGCTTAGGGGAATAAGCATTTATTAAAGTTAACTAGAAGAAACGTAATATCTTTAGTAGATAGTTCTTATTTTAACTACCTATAAAATAGATATAAATGCGGGGGAGTACGCGGCTAAGTAGGCTAATATCCGCAAGCTTAATAGCGTGCTTAAGGACCTTATACGTCTCTACCAGTTATAAAAAGCAGACGTACGTTAGAAACTCTACATTAGCAGGCTTAGAAAGTATTTATAAGGATATAGTACTGCTAGCCTACTTAAGGTAACCCTTTTGCCGTAATTCCGTAGGCTAGCTAGTATAGTTAGCCGCCTAAAAGACTTCCTAACCGAAAACCACTATACGGATATTCTTAACTACTGCTAATAAACGTTGCGAAGATAGGCTTTTAAGGTACCACTTAATATCTATAGGCGACTTAGTGTTATAAGACTCCTTAATTTAAGTATAGAGCAACGCTATAATATAAGCGTTAAAGCTATAGAGAATTAGCTCCTCCATATAATAAAACGGCGCGCGCTTAGCTAGGATATTTCTTTAACCTAGGTGGTTTATATAGGTATACAGCGTAGAGTACTCTTAGGCTAATTGCTTACCACTATAGTAATACCATATAACTATATATAGGTAGTTTAGCTTTAGGTACTAAAGAGCTAGAATAGGCAGAGCCCAACATAGGCTATTATAGGCGGATATTAACTTAGTACATTCTCCCTAATATAACCGAATAAGCTTTACGGTCTTTTAATCACTATAGATTAAAAATAGTCACGCCTTAAATGCTTTATCGGTGCGTTATAGATTTATTTAATAGAGAAAAATGTTATCTAGTACCTTATAGGTTTTAGATATAGAAGCCTCTTTAGTTATAATAGGTCCTAGGTTAAACCTAGACGTCCGCGTAGCGGGTATTACATTAATAGAAGGCATACGTGGATATTTAAACCGTGGGTTTTTGCTAAGTAATATATTAAGGCCTGGGTACGCCTCTATAATAGCTTTATAGATTAAAGCTATTAAGATCTGCTTCTATATCTTATCTTATAAATTACCTAAAGCCTCTACAATATCTAAGAACTTAATTAAAATATCCGTATAAAGCATACTCTGTTAAAGCCTACTATTAGGTATACTTATACTAAAGACAAGCTTACCAGTTATACGCGAATAGAACGTCCTAGTATCCCTAAGTATTTAATACTAAACTCGTTAAAGGTAGTTAAAGTTATTATAGATAATAATAGTATTAGAAGCTGCACCTATTAAGCGGATTTTCACCTATATATAGGTTAGTATATACCTATACCGCGGAGATTATAGGCTAAACCTTAATTCCTAGGCTATCCGCTCCTTCTGCTAGTTTAAAGTAGTATAACCATTAATTAATCCAAGCCTATAGAGCATAGAAAGCACGTGGCGCTTAACGCCATTAGCTTAGAGATATATCCCTAATAGCCGTAGAATATAGTTTACGAAGTTTTATAAAAGGCTAAATATAAGCATAAAAGCTATTAGAACCGCACGGCCTTTATATAGAGAACATTTACATTAACCCTCTTAATATGCTGTAATTATATGCTCTAGTATAGGTGCGTAAGTCTTTATAGCTTAATAGCACTGCCTAAGGTTAAGCTGCTTAATATCCGCATATTAGTTAAAGCTGCTAAATAATAACTCTTTCTCCCTTAGCTCTTTAAGCTCTCCCTAAATAGTAAGAGTAATACTAGTACCCACTATACCGCGCTTCTCTATCTCTTTAGTATAGATATTTAGGATATTAGCATCCTCTAGGAGTTTGTTAAGGAGCTCCCTTACTCCTTTTTTCTTTAGTGCCTTACGTAAACCTTTAGCCATTATAATCCATTTAAGCGCTAGGTCTCCTATAGACATCCACTATAACCTAAAACAGTTAATAATTACCCAGACCTTCTCTATAGCGGATATCTTCTTAGCAGATATTACAGATATTATAGATATTTTATTAACTCCTACTTCTTTATTCTCTTAGGGATCTATATAGTTTAGCAGTAGTAAGTAGGCTATTAAGGACCGCTATTAAGCTATAAATAGCGATGGGGGAGATAACAGGGGAGACGATAGGGGAGATAATGGGGGTGGGATAAGACGGCTAATGCCCTCGGGTACTATATCCGCTATATCTCTTAATCCTCTAGCGGTATTAGTTAATAGAGAGGGTAGTTTATTATTAAAAGCTTAAGAAGACTGGCTCCTGCTAGACAAAATAGAGGGGTTTCTTTAACGCCTTTTAAATGCGCCTATAGCTAATAGTTAGTTCTAAAAAATCCATTAATTAAAGAGCTAATTAAGGCAATTCTAATATAGGTATTAATAGGATAATAGACGTGGCGGTTGCTTACATTAATTTTATTAAAGTTAATAGTTTGCCTTATATAAATAGACCAGCTTAGCTTCTAAAAGCTTGCCAAAGTGGCTTAAACTAAGAAATAGATGGATTGATCAAATAGGTTAGCTTGCGGATATTTATTGGTTTCTTGGTCTAAGCATGCTAAGTTAAAATTTTCGCGATGCACGCGTAAACGCACGTGATAGCAGTCTTCACCACTACGTGCACGGTCCCACTCAATGTACGGTTTTTTCTTACCAAAATTTGCTTAAATATACCTTTTTATACTACCTATAACTTAATAACCTTTTAACAGAATTTTATGAAATTCTTAATATAGCTTATTAAATACTAAAGCTATAATTTTATGTAAAAATATTATAATATATTCTAAAATATATATACTTAAAATTAGGTTAAAAAAGTACTTTTTTAGTAAAGCTTAGTATTATTAATAATACTATTAATAAAGCTATTATATAGCTAGATTTTATATATATTTATATATATTATATAAATAAGTGTTTTTAATAGTAGTAATTCTTAATTAACGTCTGATACGGATCCTATCTAGGCCTACGCAGACTACTCCGTTATAGGGGGAAAACTTATAATTTATAGGAAGAAAACCCTGCAGTTTAGGGGAGGAAAAACTCTATAAGCCACCTCAGTAGGATAAAAAACCCCAGTTTGCCATGTCCGTCTATAGCGGCGGCCCTATAGGCCTACGGCTACGTCCTGTCCTCCTTAGATGTTCAAACTCCTTAGGAACCGCTACTTCCTTCTCTAGCTTATCCTAGCTAGGGTTCACTACGTCCTAGCTAGGCCTTGCCGTTTAATTACTATACACTTGTGGTTGTATTCCATATTTTAACCACCCCCTATATACTATCTCTTGTTAACCATTATTATATACACTATGCCTTCCCCCCCCTAAGGCCTATCAAAGGCATAAGGGGGATTTATTTATAAACTACTATTATACTAAAAGGCGAGCGGAACGTATATACCTAAGTATCTTTTATGCCTAGGCCCTAGTTACTAGGCCCTCGCCAAGGGTTACTACTCCTTAAGAGGAGATAGGAAAACCGTACGGTATTATCTAAGCTGCTAGGTAGTATTTAATAGTTAATAGTAAGTAACCGTATACTCCGCGGGCGATTGCCCTAGGGGTTAGGAGGGGCCGTATATTTACTCGTTGCTCATTTATTTACAATCACTCGTTTATTAACGTAAGAGGTCGTTAATACTCTCTACTAGGGGTTAGGGGATGTTATTAAATACCGCGTATCTATATTAGATCGTATAGGTGCCTTAATAGGAGAATAGTGTTGCTGTTATTCATAAGGGGCACTTAGTAGTAGTTTTCGAGATCTCACCATCCCATATGAAAACTTTTCACTACCGCCCATAATACCCACCACTACCACTAGGTCGTATCGCACGCTGTACAACGTCTCTGCATTAGCTCTAAGTCTAAACTTTAAAGACTTAGGTTCGTAGCCGTCACCACGTACAGGTGCAGAGTCCGTTTTTAACGGCTAAGTGTTTTTAATATATATATAGTTTATTAATTATATATTAAATAAATTATATTAAATTTTAATATACTTAAAATATATATATTTATATTATAAATAAAGTTTTTACATAATAAATTAAGGATATAAAATACTTTATTATAAGTAAAATTAAGTATAAAAAATATAATTAAGCTTATTATTATATCTAATATAATAATTGAAATTTTTTAGTATATATAAAAAGTAAGCTTCTTTATTTCAAGTTATAACCAATAATATTTTTCAACTTTTATTTTATAAATACTTTTATTTGTTATAGAATAAGCTATATTAAAAAAATTATATTAATTGCTATTATAGTAATTAAGTTATAAGCATTTAAATATAATTTTTTTAAAATGATTTTTAGAACTATATATAAGCTAATTATATATATAAGCTAGTTACTAATATATTTAAAAAAAAAACTTACTTATATAATAAAACTAGATATATATATAATCTAGCTATATAGTAGCTTTATTATTAATATTATTAATATTATCAAGTTTTATTAAAAAAGTACTTTTTTAACCTAATTTTAAGTATATATATTTTATAATATATTATAATATTTTTATATAAAATTATAGCTTTAGTATTTAATAAGCTATATTAAAAATTTTATAAAATTCTATTAAAAGGTTATTAAGTTATAGGTGGTATAAAAAGGTGTATTTAAGCAAATTTTGGTAAGGAAAACCGTGCATTGAGTAGGACCGTGCACGCAGTGGTGAGGTACTCTATTCTAACTTGATGAGGATGCATCTAACTTAATGAGGATGCATCTAACTTAATGAGGATGCATCTAACTTAATGAGGAAGCATCTAAACCAAATGAGGTAGGGGGTGTATGCGTATTAATTGGGGGGTGTACGTGTATTGTTTAGGGGGTGTATAAATAGTGGCGACCTATTTTTTAATTTAGAGGTATTAATAGAGTTAAGAGCTTCTAATTCTACTTCTAAAGCTATATTTTATATAATAATAAAGAAGAAGAAGGCAAATGAAAATTTATTTAGGGTATGCTAAGACTTATCGCAATAAGACACAATATATATCCTTTTTTTTTGTCCATTGTATTATACTATATACAATACTGCGCATACAGCCTTAGGCTATAGCGCTATAGTTCTATATACATAAATCCTTTCTAGGCAGCTTAATATATACTAGTAGCTATATCCTAGTAGTTTATAAACCCCTAAACTATAAGTTTATAGTTTCCTAGTAAAATACTAAGATACTACAACTACTAGGGAATGAGAAAATGGTAGGAAAAACTATAAGAAATCCTAACCCCTGTCCCTGTCCTTTTGCAATTTATTTCTATCCTTTTGCTCTCTAATATCTTTTACCTAAAAGCCTAGTAGGAGGTACCTCCTTCTAGAATCCTATTAATTTTTATTTTTCTATAGAATCTTCTACACTAGTACTATGTACTAGTTTAGCTACTTTAAGAACCTCGCAGTCTTTGCTATTAGCAAAGTGTTTTTCTTTACAATTGATGTAAAGAGGGGTAGTATGCTTATAAGGCCTGCCCCCTACTATACAGGTAGGACAGACGTGGTCTTTAGATAGATATGCAGCCGCATAATATCTACAGGCCCTAGTAGAGCATCTGTCTCCTATATAGCCAAATTTTTGGCAGCTATTATACTGCGTAGTAGGAGAGACTTCGAGGTATTTTACTACCTTAGTAGCTGTACCTGCAATTGATATCTCTTTTTANTTAAGGATTTCTTGTCTTTTTTCTTCGTTCTCTATAGTAAAAACTATAGAGCTAAATCTGGTCTATGGATCGTATCTTTTTACACTAGATAAGATCCATCTAGGTAGTCCTTATATCCTTATAGGATTAAAAGTCTCAATTTCTTCTTTTAGAAGCTTAGAGCCTTCTTCTCCTAGGAAAGGTAAGGTAGGAACCCTATGGGCTATAATTTAAACCCATAGTTCTAGTTTTTGCTCTCTTTAAAAGGTAAAGCAGTTATGCCAGATTTCCTTATATTTAACTAGGAAATCCGCATTATACTCTTCCGTAGTCGTAAGGAGAATATTTTATTTTCCTTTAGTTCTAGCTATGGATACTAAAACAGGTTTTTCTACTTGCAGTTTTGATGCAAATAGTTAATTGACTTTGTTTCGTATAGAGAAGGTATCTAAAGGTTAGTCCTTTTGGTCCGTAATTAGGACTAGCTTTCTTTTTTATAGCTGCTTTTTCTTACTTCTAGTAGAAGTAAAAGGAGTAGGAGGTGGTAGTGACGAGGAGGGTAGAGAGGACGAAGTAGGGAGGTCCTTCTTTAGCCTCTCTGCGTAGGTTTCTTTAGTAGGGGCTACCNCCNTACGGAGAGCTCNTACNTCNTCAACNAGTCCTTTTAGGACATCTTTTGTCTTTTNTTTTCCTTTTATAAAGGGATTTTCTCCTACTAGGATACTACGTGTATAGTCCTCTAGCTGTTTAACTTGTTCCTTTTTATCTTCTTCTTCTTCTTCTTCTAACCCTTTATAGGCCTGGGTTAGGCTATCTAGAGCCTTTTATAGGTGTTATTCTGGAGAAAGGGAAGAGAAAGATATACTAGGTATACCAGCCGTAAAAGTTATTAGTTTAGTTGTCTTTTTTTATAGGTTTTTGGTTTTCTTTTTCAGTAGAAAACTAAGGATGTCCTCTTTTTTCTCCTGTCCCAAATAGGCCAGGAGAAGGAGAAGGGCCAGAAAAAGTGAATGTAGATATAGACTTATTATCACTTATTTCTATAGAAGGTTTCTTTTTAGGCCTACCGGGCCTTGGCATTTTGTGTCTTATAGGGGGGTTTTCCTAGTTTTTACTATCCTTATACCTTTTCTCCTTACTAATCCTACTAGAAGATTTCTGGGGAGATTAGGCTAANAGGTANTAGAAAATCTANCCTCTATATTNCGTGGTNTTNGTATTTNGTTTTNGTNTTCCTGTCNNTNCCTCGCTTATAAGCTAGGACCACCCCTAAGAAGAATTTTCTGTTGGGGGAAAGGGGGTAAAACGACAAATAAATCCACCTCTAGCTCGCTAGGCAGTAGGAATTAAGTCTTAAAAGTTGGAAAATCGATTGTTTTTGATGGTAAGATGGGTATGCGTAAGTTTAGAAGTGTGGCGCTACCTTTTAGTAAGGTTGCATATGCGGTTTATTAATGTATATCCTTATCGCGATAAGGATATCCATTGCGCCTTATCGCGATAAGATTTATCCAAAATAACCCTAAATAGTATACCTAATAATTACTAGCTAAAGCCGTAGGATTAATTATAGGATCCTACTAAGAAGTTTAAGGACATCTACTAAAGAGTATAAGGATACCTTAAGGAATAGGAGGAGTAATAGAAGTATATAAAGCAGAGCATATAAAATACCTAAGAGCAGTAGAGACTTTAGTACTTTTAATATACTTTTAGGGCGCTTTTCCTAGTAGTGTAAGTGCTGTAAATCAGGATTAAATACTCTCTTACCCCCTAGCCCTACTCGTAAGCTCTATAGCTTTGCCCTTTTAAAATACCCTAAGAGCTTATAATAAAGCTCTATTCTAAATTGCAAGTATATAAGAGGACGCTTGTTTATTATATGTAATTAATATAGCCTATAAGCATTTATATAAGCTATGTTAATTAACTAGTAAAATAAGGGCTACTAAGTCCTAAAGGTAGGCTTATAAGTCTCGTACGCTTCCCTAAACTAATTTGCAAGATCTACGCCTTCTATATATTAATTATAATTATTAATAAAGCAAGAAATCTAAAGCTCTTTTATTGGGGAATCGCCGAATATACACCGGATGATTCGGCTATTTATTAAGGTCTTTATAGGATACCTTCTTTCCTTTACCTAAAAGTCCTCTGCCTCATCTATAGTATAGATATTACTTAAAGCTAGGATATTATTATTATCCTACTAAGCTAGGCAAAGTATATCCTAAACTACCGCCGTAAAAAGAGTATTCTATGCAAGCTTTATAGAGAATCGGTTCTTTACCTCTATTAAATCCTTAGGAAACTCCTTATATGGCCATATAGTACCTACTATTACGGACGCTTTAAGTACGATGTTACGACTACTTGGAGAGGAGTCGGAAGAAGCTAGTTAGTTAATTTAGGCACGGTCTAGGATGGAACCGGTAGAACTATGTGACGAGGAATGGTAGCCGAGGTCATATAATGTGCTACGTAGTGTATAAAGGGAACGAGAGGAACTTACGTACCTTATATATAATACGTATATTACGTATAAGAAGGATTTTATAGGAGTACGGTTGTGTATTTAAGGACCCTTAGTCCCTACCTAGATAGTTTCTTCCTTGTAGTGATTCTCAGAATATAATTAGAGTTAATCTATTAGGCAACCACTCCACTAGTTATTATTACGTTGTTAACTTTTATTTGCATTACCTATACACCTAGCCTATTAACGAGCCTATTGTAGTACCTACTACAAGGTTCCGTTATATAATTACTACCTGGTTACGGTATTAAATACAGAGAAGTCGAATAACATGCCACCAAAAGCAGCCACTATAACGCCATCGACGGCGGTAACTACTTTAAGGTTAGGTGACACTAGTATAGCAGATACTAACTTACAGCAACCTATAACGGTTGGACAACTATAAGAGATAGTTAACTAGCTGATAAAGAATAATGCGGCGCTTAAATAAAGGATTAATGGGATAGGAGCAGCGAAGATTAAATTACCTTTAATTAAGAGATTCTTAGGAGAGAGATTAAAGCTTAAAGGATTTCTTACGCAAATGCACTTTAAGGTTATATAAGAAGGGGCGAAGCTACTAACACCTATGGATCGAATAGCTTATGCGGGACTATTCCTATTAGGAAAGGCACTTAAGTGGTTTAAGCCTTACCTTATAGAAATATAGGCAAATAGAATAACGACCACTAATTAAGATATGCGGTTTATGTTCTTAAGTTAAGAAGGATTCGCGGAATAATTTATACAAATGTTTGGAGACCTGGAGGTAGTAACTATAGCGGAAAGAAAACTTTAAGATATTACGCAGCGAACCTTAGTAATTAAGTACATAATATAGTTCTAAACGCTAGCTATATAAGTTAAGTAGAATAATAGGGCGCTTATAGTATAGTATAAATAGGGACTTAAGGCTAAAGTCTAGGACGCGATTATTTTAATAGAAGATGCGGACACCCTACGGGAACTAATAGATTAAGTAATTAAGATTAATAATTGAATCTACTAAAGGGAGCAGGCTAAGAGAGGCTAAGATAGAGTTTTATAGTTATATAAGGCGCAGAGTACGCATTAACTAAAGCTAAGTTAGAAATTATGGTATAGCGTAGAGCTAATGGACCTAAGTGGTACTAAAGAAGCCTATAAAAGATAGAGTAAGAAACTATAAAAACCTAGAGGTTAAGGATCTAGTAATTATAGGACTAAGGAGTAGAGGCTAAACCAGGGATCTTATTAGTAGAAGATGTTTAGGCGGACTCTATAGCAAAGTTAATGGTTTAGAAACGGAGCTTGTATAAATTGCGGGAAATAAGGCTATTTCGCGAGGGATTATAAAGATAGTTAGAGTTACTATGTAATAAAGGGAACTAGATTAGCAGTAGAAGACATATACGTATAGAGGGATAATAGTATACTGCGAGGAACAAAAGAATATTTAATCTAAAGTTTTGCGTTTTGTTATAACAACGCATACTAAATTTATAAAGACGCTAAGTATGGCGTAAGCTATTAGCTATAGGAGCTAAAATCTATAGAGTATAGAGGAACTAATAAACTAGTTTATAGATCGGATATTAAGGACGATGAATTTAATATAGGCGAAATATTTTGTAACAATAAGGTAATAGAGGCGGTTTACTAGGAATACATAGCTATTAGAGATGTTATACTAGAGGTAGAGGATAATTCCACTATAGAATAGGGAATATTAGTAGGGATCGAAACCCTACTAGATACGATATCTATCGCTTTGCGAGATATAAGAGAAGTAGAATAGAGAACTACTTCGGCACTTAATAAAGGCAAAAGGCTAAAGGCTTAAGATTTTTATAATGAAATAAGAGACGACTAAGATTCTTAAGACAAGATAAGGTAAGCTTAAGGACCTATAACGGACAATAACCAATAGAGCAGAGTAGCAGCTTAGTTTAAGAATATATAAATAAGCTCGGGATAAGAGTTCCCAACGGCATAAGATTCTTAAGACGAGATAAGTGAGATTTAAGACTCTTAAGATGAGATAAGAATACTAAAGATGCCTAATAGGACTAAGGCGGGAGCTAAGCTTAAGTTAGAAGTAAGCTTAGGATTAAAAAATCTAAGGAGCTAAGAATTTGGAGTACGAATAAGAACACCTATAGGTAAAAAGTAAGCGGCTTCTTTATAGATTAGAGAATCTGCGATATAAACAGTAACTAGACTAGGAGATAGATATATAGACCTAGAGGACTTACTAGGTAAATAAAGCGTTCAGCTTAAAGATTAAAAGTTTAATATAGAGATTAGGAAGTAGGAAGACTTTAAAAATCTACTTATAAGACGCAAAAGAAAAGAAACTATAGAGGAGTTTAGAGTAAGAATTACCTTATAGCAAGAGCAGAAACTAATTAAGAGATTTAGTAGATTGGATTATATAAGGGACAGAGCACCTATATAAAGAATCACTAATAGGCCTAGAGCAGGTACACTAAGAGCTAAGTAGCTTACTAAACTGGAATAAGAAGAGAATCTAGGGATTCTAACTAGGTTTAAAGAACGACATATAAAGGGCTATTATAACGCAGTAATAAAAAGATACTTCCTTACGGACGAGCCGTATATACTTAAAGGGTTATACTAAAAGTGGTATAGACAACGACACAACGATAAGTGGGAAGATTTCTATATATAGTTGGACGAGAAAGTTGCCTAAGACCACCTAATTATAGAAAAGGCTATAACTCACATTAAAGGAGCCTTAATTATAACATTAAAGGATCTAAAGGAGTAATTAGAGGACTAAAGAAGCGAGAGGCAAATTATAGTATCTATAAACGAAGTTGTAACGCTTAAATTAATATAAGAGAGGTTTAAACTTAAGGATAAAGACGAGCTAAGAGTTAACCTAAGACACTAAGCATATTATACATTGGCGTGGATTATACATGTGGATAATATATATAACATATATAGAGCACCTAAAGATAAAAACCGAAAATATCTAGTAAGGATGTATTAGTTATTAGACGAGGCGAAATATTAAAACGCTAAGTATATACATAGTTGGTACCTAATAGAAGTTTAAAAATAAGGGGGCTTAATACTTTAACCAGAAAAATTCCTTATAGAAGAATGCCTAGATAGACGACAATGGTGGGAATGTTTAGAAAATACCTATCTATAGCATATTAAAGATAAGAAACGAACTAAGTATTAGCCGAAGTTAGACTAAGTATAAATAGGATCTAGTAGCCAATAGTTAGGAAAAGTAGAGGCCTACGGGACCAGAGGGAACTAGTAGTAGAGCCTTAAACCCTTAAAGGAATTTAAGGACGACACCTAAATTTATAAATTAAGTAGTAAGATTAACAGTTTGAGGTACTAATAGATAGTGGAGCAATAAGGAACTATATCTTACTAGCAGCAGTTAAGAGAATGGGACTACCTTATTGATAGAAGGAGCAACTTTACCTATTAGTTACGATTTTAGGAGATCTAATAGCCTATAGAGGAGGGATTATTAACCTTAAAACAGGACCTATTTAGTTAACTATTAAAGGAAAACAGATTAAGATGTCTTTTAATATATTACTATTAGGGAATAATAAGGCAGTACTAGGGATGCCTTAGTTACAGAAATACAATCTAAAGATTAATTGGATTATAGGTTAGGTCGATATTAGAGATACTTAACGCCATAAGATATAACAATAAGCCAAGCTGGTATAGTACTAAGTTAGAGCGATATATAAAGAAACCAAGAAAGGGTTAAGCTATGTACTAAAGAGATACTATAAGTACGGTAAGAAACTATAGTTACTAGAAAGTAAGAAGCTATTAGAGCATATAGCGTGGGACTATAAAATAGAGTTAGAACTAGAAATAAGTCCAAAATTCTTTCCAATCTATAAGCTTACCAAAGAAGAAGGTAGAGCACTTAAAGAGTTTATCTAGGAAAACTTATAAAAGGGATATATTAGACTATCGCAGTTATTAGCGGGTTATCTAGTACTATTTATACTAAAGAAGAATAGCAAACTAAGGCTATATATCGACTATAGATAGTTAAATAGTATTACTAGAAAGGATAGGTATCCTTTACTATTAATTAGCGAAATTTAGGATAGGATAGGCAATGCGCAAATCTTTATAAAGATAGATCTAAGATAGGCGTACTATTAGATTAGAATTAAGAAAGGCAATAAATAGAAGGCAGCCTTTAAGTTAAAGGAAGGACTGTATAAACTATTAGTTATACAATTCGGGCTTATAAACGTACTAGTAATATTCTAAAAGCGTATTAACAATGTATTAAAAGAATACTTAGATAAATTTGTTATAGTATACCTTAACAATATTATTATCTACTTAATAACTAAGGAAGAGTATAGAGAACACGTTAAATGGGTTTTAAAGAGACTATAAGAGGAATAGATGCTAGTAGTAATTGAGAAATGCGAGTTCTTTACTAGGAAGACCGATTTTATTAGATTTATTATTAAACTAGGCTAACTTAGTATAGATCTAAAGAAGATTAAGGCTATAGTAAATTAGCAAGAACTAGAGAACGTTACACAGTTAAGATTGTTTTTAGGGTTTTGCAACTACTGCAGAAGGTTTATAGCGCAATAGTTAAAGAATATTAAGCTATTTACGCGATTAATAAAGAAAGAAGAACTGTAAATATAGGGAAAGGAATAATAAGAACTATTTAAGGAAGTTAAAAGGTTGTTTACCTAGGAGCTAGTTCTTAAAATCTATTAATTAGGACTAGAGACGGTTATAGAGACAGATATATTAGACTTTATACTAGGGGTATATTTTATATAAAAGCATTAAGATGGATAGCACCTAGTAGTATACTATAGTTAAAAGATAACACCACCGGAGTTAAACTATAACATCTATAATAAGGAGTTGTTAGGTAGAGTTACAGTACTAAAGAAATAGAGAGCATTCTTATAAGGTATAGAGAAACTATTTATAGTTAAGACGGATTATAAAAACCTAATAGGATTCCTAACAATAAAGGAACTTAACTAAAGATAGGTTAGATGGGCAGAGATACTTACAGAATACCATTTTAAGATTTAGTATACTAAGGGTATAGACAATACGCAAGCCAATGCGTTAAGTTAAAAGGCTAAACTATAGAATAATAAAAAGCTATTAGGGGCTTTATTACAAAAAGATATAGACGGATTAATTAAATATAATTATCCAAAAATCGCAGCAACTTAGGAAGATAAGTTAGAGAAAGTCTACGAGACACTAAAGAGCTTTTAGGTATAAAGAATTCTAAAAGCACAGCTAGAAGATCTATAGACGGATATATATAAAAATTAAGAAGTAAAGTATATCCTAAGAAGTATAGCAGAGTAGTTTATAGAGGACTTCTATAAGGGACTAACTTAAGGACATAACAGAGCTATAGGCTTAGTGTTAAGACTTTAAGAGGAGTATATTATTAACGGAATTTAGAGGATAGCTAGGAAGGTTATAAAGGAGTGTCTAGATTGCTAAAGGAATAAACTAATAAGGTATAAGCCGTATAGAGGGCTATAACCTATTAAAATACTAAAGAGACTATAAGAGGTTATATTATAGGACTTTATTATTAAGTTGCTAAAGTTAAAAAACCCTATTACTGGATAAGATTATAACGTAATCTTAGTAATAGTAGATAAGCTTATAAAGTGGGGATACTTTATAGTATATATAGAAGAAATCTTAGTGGAAGATATCGCTAAAATCTATATTAAAGAAGTATTTATAAGATATAGAGCACTAAGCAAAATTATATTAGATAGAGATTTAAGATTTATAATAGTATTCTAGGAGGTATTTTTAGTAGAATAAGGAGTTAGAGCAGTAACTTTTACTGTATATTATCCGCAGACAGACAGTTAAACGGAAAGATTAAATTAGACACTAGAACAGTATCTAAGACATTATATTAATTACGCATAGAATAATTAGGTATCATTACTACTAGTTATATAGTTTATATATAATATAATACTATAAGAAGGAATAGGTATATTACCATTTAAGGCGAATTATGGATATAAGCTAAGGATATTATTATCGCTACGTTAAGTAAAGAAGATAAGTAGTATAGCTAAATAAAGAATGGAGACTTTAATAAATCTTTATAAGAACTTTATAAAAATAGCTAAGGTAGTATAATAGAGAATAAAAAAGTACTACGACGCTAAGAGATCTGAGGGACTAAATCTTAAGGAGGGAGATAAAGTATAGCTACTATATAAAAATTTTAAGAGTTAATAACTAAGTAAGAAGTTGGACTATGTTAGACTAGGACCTTTTAAAATTATTTAGAGGATTTTACTAGTTATATTTAAGTTAAACCTACTAGCTAAAATAAAGATCTACCCTATATAGCATATTGTAATGCTAGAGCTAGCATATAGGAATATTAAGCTATTGGTTTATAAAGTAAACAAGTATAAAGGACAGGAAGAAGACAAATAGCAAGTTTTAAGGATTATTAGTTATAAGGACGTTAACAATAAAACATAGTACGAGGTTAAGTAGATAGGCTATAATAAGACTACCTAGGAACTACTAGAAAATTTAAAGAATACTATAGGAAAGGTATAGGAGTATTAGAAGAAAATAGGTTAGGTAATATTAATAAAGAAGGATCGCTAAAGAATGAGTTACCTAAGGGGGACCTAGAAAGAGCGACTACTAAACTACTTAAAGTTGTTTCCTTTACTATAGGACAAGAGTCGGTTCTTTTATTACTAAGTTCCTATAGACCCTATTCTATAAGCTTCTACTCCTTAAAATAGACCTTCTTACGTACTTTCTTAAGATAAAGTAATTAAGTAGACGCCATAATATAAGTATTTAAGGCCTTTTGTTCTATATCCTAAGAACGCTTAAGCTCTATAAAAGCCTACGCTAGATTACTATTAAGCTTTACAGTAGTAGATTAAATATAAGACCCTATAATAAATTACTTAAGGAATATAAAGACTACTAAGAGTTATAGGATGTGTATACTTAGCGTTAGAAGTAGAACGAACGTTATAAGAGGAACGAATGTTTGCTTTAGTACACTTTAAATAAGAAGAGGGCTGTTAAGACAAAGGACTCGCTAACGCGACGTAAACTAACCCCTCTTTCGCACAATAAGAATATGGAGATAGTATAATTTCACCTAGTAATAATATAGTAGTAATAGTGCGAGTATAACATTACGCGCGTAAAGAAAAAGATACTTTAGGTATAATAAGTAAAGATATTAACTAAATTAATTAGACGGATATTACACCTCTAGTAAATAATTTAGAGATATTAGGAATCTTTAAGGACGAAGATAAAAAGGAGGGAGATAGTGTTACGGACGCTTTAAGTATAATATTATAACTACTTAGAGAGGAGTTAGAAGAAGTTAGTTAGTTAATTTAAGCACGGTTTAGGATAAAACCGGTAGAACTATATAATAAGGAATAGTAGCCAAGGTTATATAATGTGCTATATAGTATATAAAGGGAACGAGAGAAACTTATATACCTTATATATAATACGTATATTATATATAAGAAGGATTTTATAGGAGTACGGTTGTGTATTTAAGGACCCTTAGTCCCTACCTAGATAGTTCCTTCCTTATAGTAATTCTTAGAATATAATTAGAGTTAATTTATTAGGCAACCACTCCACCAGTTATTATTACGTTGTTAACTTTTATTTATATCACCTATACACCTAGCCTATTAACGAGCCCATTATAGTACCTGCTATAAGGTTCCGTTACACCTATAGCACTAAATTTATAAGCTTGTAGCTCTAAAAATAGGGGTATTAATATAAAGTAGTTGTCTATATATATTATAAGGTAACGGCATAGGAGGGAAAGCGTAAGATTGCGTATAAGACACCTTATATTTATAAGGGTTATATAATAAAGCCTTATAGTAGGAACTACGGTAGACTTATTAATGGGCTAGGTATATAGGTAAATAGGAAGTTAACAACGTAATAATAACTAGTGGAGTAGTTGCCTAATAGATTAACTCTAATTATATTCTAAGATTTACTATAAGAAAAGAACTATCTTAGTAGGGACTATAGTCCTTTAAATACACAACTATACTCCTAAGAAATCCTCCTTATATATAATGTACGTATAGTACGTAAGGTATATAAGTTCCTTATATCCCTCTTATTTAGTACGTAGTATATTATATAACTTTAGCTACTATTCCTTATTATATAGCTTAATTAGTTTTATTCTAGACTATACCTATATTAACTAACTAGCTTCCTTTAACTCCTCTCTTAATAGTTATAATATTATACTTAAAGTGTCTGTAATACTATCTCCCTCCTCTTTATCTTTATCCTTAAAGATTTCTAATATTTTAAGTTATCTACTAGAGGTATAATGTCCGTCTAATTAATTTGGTTAATATTGTTACTTATTATACCTAAAGCCTCTTCTTTTTTATACGCGTAACGCTATGCCCGCACTATTACTATAATATTATTACTTAGTAAAATAATACCGTCTCCGTGTTCTTATTATATAAAAGAGGGATTAGTTTATATTACGCTAGTAAGCCCTTTATCTTAGTAACCCTCTTCTTATTTAAAGTGTACTAAGGCAAACGTTCGGTCCTCTTATAATATTCGTTCTACTTCTAACGCTAAGTATACGCGTCCTATTACTCTTAGTAGTCTTTAAGTTCCCTAAGTAATTTATTATAGGGTTTTATATTTAGTCTACGGCTATAAAGCTTAATAATAACCTAGCGCAGGCTCTTGCTAAGCTTAAGCGCTCTTATAACGCGAAGTAAAAGGCCCTAGATACTTATATTGCGGTATCTACTTAATTACTTCGTCTTAAAAAGGTTTATAAAAAGGTGCGTTTTAAGAAGTAAAAACTTATAGAATAAGGTTTATAGGAACTTAGTAATAAAAAAATAGATTTTCTTTTAACTAAAAAGGAAATAGATCTAAGTAGTTCGGCAACTGCTCTTTTTAGGTCCCCCTTAGGTAACTCATTTTTTAGTAATCCTTTTTTATTAATACTACCTAACCTAATCTCTTCCAATACTCCTATACCTTTCTTATAGCGTTTTTTAGGTTCCCTAGTAGTTTCTAGGTAGTCTTATTATAGCCTATTTACTTAACCTTATACTATATTTTATTATTAATATCCTTATAACTAACGATCTTTAAAACTTACTATTGTTACGGACGCTTTAAGTACAATGTTACGACTACTTGGAGAGGAGTTAGAAGAAGCTAGTTGGTTAATATAAGCACGGTTTAAGATAGAGCCAATAGAGCTATATAACGAGGAATAGTAACTAAGGTTATATAACGTAATCTATATTATCTATATTATCTATAGGATCCGTAATAGAGTAAATAGAGCACATATACCTCACGTATAAAGGGGATTTCTTAGGAGTACGGTTGTATATTTAAAGGACCACAGTCCCTACCTAGATAGTTCTCTCCTTTGTAGTAAATCTTAGAATATAATTAGAGTTAATCTATTAGGTAACCACTCCACCGGTTATTATTACGTTATTAACTTCTTATTTACCTATATACCCAGCCTATTAATAAGTCTACCGTAGTTCCTACTACAAGGCTTTATTATATATTTACTACTAAGGTTACGGTATTAATAAAGTCAAATAACATGCTACTAAAAGCAGCTACTATAACGCTATTAACGGCGGTAACTACTTTAAGATTAGGAAACGACACTAGTATAGTAGACACTAACTTATAGTAATCTGTGACGGTTAGACAATTATAAGAGATAGTTAACTAGCTAATGGAAAATAATGCGATATTAGAAAATAGGATTAACGGGATAGGAGTAGCGAAGATTAAGTTACTATTAATTAAAAGGTACTTAGGAGAAAGATTAAAACTTAAAGGATTCCTTATATAAATACACTTTAAGGTTACGCAAGAAGGAGTAAAGCTGCTAATACCTATAGATCGAATAGTATATGCGGGACTATTCCTATTAGAAGGGGCACTTAAGTAGTTTAAATCTTACCTTATAGAAATATAAGCGAATAGAATAACGACTACTAATTAAGAAGTATGGTTTATATTTATAAGCTAGGAAGGGTTTACGGAATAACTTATATAAATATTTAGAGACCTAAAGGCAGTAACTATAGCAGAAAGAAAACTTTAAGATATTATATAATGAACCTTAGTAATTAAGTATATAATATAGTTTTAGATATTAGCAATATAAGTTAAATAAAATAATAAGGCGCTTATAGTATAGTATAAGTAAGGACTTAAGGCTAAAGTCTAGGATATAATTATTCTAATAGAAGATACGGAGACCCTACGGGAATTAATAGATTAAGTAATTAAGATTAATAATCGGATCTACTAAAGGGAGTAGGCTAAGAGAGGCTAGGATAGAGTTTTATAGTTATATAAGGCGTAGAGTACGTAATAACCAAAGCTAAGTTAGAAACTATAGTATGGCATAGAGCTAATAGACCTAAGTAGTACTAAAGAATCTAAAAAATAAAATAAGAAATTATAGAAATTTAGAGGATAAGAATTAAGTAATTAAAGGTTTAAGGAGTAGAGGCTAAACTAGGGATCTTAATAGTAAAAGACATTTAGGCGGACTCTATAGCAAGAAAAATAGTTTAAAAAAGGAGCTTATATAAATTGCGGAAAATAAGGTTATTATATTAAAAACTATAAAAGTAGGCAGAGTTACTATATAGTAAAAGGGATAAGACTAGTAGACGATATATATATATAGAGGGATAATAATATACTATAAGGAACAAAAGAATATTTAATTAAAAGTTTTGCGTTTTATTATAATAACGTATACTAAATTTATAAAGACACTAAGTATAGTATAAGCTATTAGCTATAAGAGCCAGAACTTATAGGATATAGGGGAACCAACGAACTAGTTTACAGATCGGATATTAAGGATAATAAGTTTAATATAGGCGAAACATTTTATAATGATAAGGTAATAAAGGCGGCTTACTAGGAGTATATAGATCTTAGAGATGTTATATAAGAGGTAGAGGATAATTCTACTATAAAATAGGGAACATTAGTAGGGATTAAGACCCTACTAGACACGATATCTATCGCTTCGCGAGACGTAAGAGAAGTAGGATAGCGAACTACTTCGGCACTTAATAAAGGTAAAAGGCCAAAAGTTTAAGATTCTTAAGACGAGATAAAAGATAACTAAGATTCTTAAGACGAGATAAGGTAAGCTTAAGGACCTATAACGGATAATAACCAATAGAGTAGAGCAACGGCTTAGTTTAGTAATATATAAATAAGCTTAGGACGAAGTTTCCTAAAGGTATAAGATTCTTAAGACAAGATAAGTAAGATTTAAGACTCTTAAGATAAGATAAAAATACTAGTAAAGCCTAGTTAGACTAAGGCTAGAGCTAAGCTTAAGATAGAGGCAAGCTTAAGATTAAAAATCTTATAGGACTAAGATTTTAGCAACAGAATAAGGACTATTAAAGAAATTGCGAGTAAGGCTTAACAACCAGATTAAAATGTTAATACTAAAATTAAGAAGTAAGAAGACTTTAAGGATCTATCTATAAGACGCAAACTAAAAGAAACCATAAAAGAGTTTAGATATAGAATTATCGTATAGTAAGAATAGAAACTAGATAAGAGATTTAGTATATTAGGTTGTATAAGGGATAGAGTATTTATATAAAGAATTACTAATAGGTTTAGGGCAGGCATACTAAGAGCTAAGTAGCTTACTAAACTGGAAAATAAAGAGGATCTAAGGATCCCTATTAGATTTAAAGAACGATATATAAAGGGCTATTATAACGCAGTAATAAGAAGATACTTCCTTATGGATAAGCCGTATACACTCTAACAGCTATACTAAAAGTAGTATAGGTAACTGTTGGTAACATAAGGTGATATCACGTATCTACAAGTTATAGGTAGTATGATAATTGTTATTCTATATTCCTCTTACTTAAGGAAGGGCGAGGAGCTTAGGGCTCCTCGCCACGCTAGTGCCGCGGCGACACGTAACGGCAACTTGCCTCACGTAATGGCAACTTACCTCGCGTAACGGCAACTTACCTATATTCCTAACACTAGCAACTCTTTTTTTGCGGTTACTATCTATATATATATACCGCTCGACTAGCATAATAAATATTAATTCTCCTTATTTACTATTGCTATTATAATATAAGTCTCGCTGTCCTAAAATATGCCTCTTAGCACGTAGTGCTTTCTTACTTAGGAGTTATAGGTAGATATCTTATTAGGAGGGCCGCTAAGGCGCTAGTAGTAAGTAAGCTAATAGCAATTTTCTATCCCGGGGATAGAAAATCCTAATTAGCTGGTTTAAGTTAGGGTTTACAGAATATTATACTCCTACTCCCTTTTAACTTAACCTTTAACTTATATACGTAGAGTATTTATATTAATAAACATCTCTAGTACCTTATTTGGGTTCGCCTTTNTTATTATATCTACTAGGTTATCTTAGCTATTAATTTATTAAATCTTAAATAGTTCTTAACACTTATAGGATTGCTAAAGTGCTATAATATTAATTATAAGGCGCTTTTCCTTTGTGGTACCAAGTTTGACTAAATACTCGTAGAGGGAATATAAGTTAGTGTATATAATCGTAAGGATAGCAGAAAGTTTAAGTTGATCTATAATTATCTTTAGGGTAGTTCTAATTGTAATTACTATATTAACTCTGCTAACTATTCTATATATCTCTAACGCTAGAACGCTTTAAGTAACGCGCTTACTCTTAGTTAAGCTCTAGTAGATAAGATTACTATAGATTATAAAGTTATTCTCTTTAGTGGATTCGTTTGCAATAATAATTTTATATCCTAGCTAAAAGCTAAAATCTTTATTATTTATAAACGATCTATTAATAAATATAAAGAGCTTAGCGGTGGGAAGATTAATAGGCACGTAGAGTAGTCCCTAATTAAGATGGTTCATTTACTAGGAAAAACGTTTATTTAGGGCAAAAATGTTATCCTTAGTTAGTTCCTAGTGTTAGGCGGCAATAGAAAGATTAAATAAAGCCTTAGGTTAATAAATAGAAGCAATATACGCTTTATAAGCGCGTTACTCTACATATCTTTGCTTTAAAGAATTAACGTTAATAACGTTAATTTTTTTGCCTTAACCCTTCTGGCGTAAAGCAATAGAATCCTTATTTAGGGCGAGGATACATTTATTAAAGAGTAATGGTATTATTAAATTAAGCTTTTCCTTTGGCTTTACTATAAGATTTACCTTTACTAGCTTATCTTCTTTAAGAGCTAAGAACTAATCGTCTCCTAAGATAATTATATTATTAGTTTATATACCAACAATTCTAAATAAAGTTCCTATAATTGTGATAAGGAAGTAGGGATTAAATATAGAAGTAGTTATTAAAAGCTTCTCTTTATAGTGCTTGCTGTAGGTAGCCTACTAGTAAGTTCCTACCTCTGCGATTCTATATAATAGCTTAAATACAACTATAATCGTATCTTTAGGATACTGGTAGCGAATTTACTCCGGAAGGTATGCTAATATTAAGCGCTAAAGGTGCGTCTCTAATTGGGTATAGGCTTAAGTAATATCTTATAAATAAACCGCTATTCTATTCTTTATTAAGGAGGGAGCTAGCGTAATAATAACTTGCTAACTAGCTCGTTAAATTATAAGAGATTGCGTAAGAATTACCTCCTTACTATTATTGTTATAACTTTAGATAATAAGCCTTAATTTCTCCAATAGGGCATTAGTAGCTTTACCTTTAATCTTATTAACCATTCTTGACTTAAAGATGCGAACTTTATTAAACTTAGTAAGGTTATACTTCTTAAATTTAAAAACTCCTCTTATAATAAGATTGTTGATCTCCTGCTTATTAGATGCTTAGAAAGGAGCTTTAGGAGTTATAATATAACCTTTCTTTTAGAGCTGTTTTGCGAGCTTAAAGTTAGCCTTCTCCTTAGTTATTATAAAGGCTATTAATAACTTAATTCCATTCTTAATAGCGGTAATAAATTACTCTTCAAAATTAACAAGATATTGGTAATTTTATAATCTCTTTAGGCGACCTCTACCGCGTTATAGTTGCGACATATCTACTATAATTATATTAGGATTGTAGCTGTCTTCTAGAGTATATTAATCGTAGTTCCCCTCTAGGGCATCTTTTAGGGCATCCTGTAAAGGCTTAAAACTATTATCTTTATAGTAAGGCTTGATAACGGTTAAATAGAATTAAGTGGGTCTGTAAGGCATCTAAATAGTATAAGTTTAACTATTAATTATAATAAGTTAATATAGACCTAACTATTCTCCCTTTTTACGCTATACGTGTACCTTAGACTAGAGTGGTAAATTAAGCGTAGTTAAGGTATTTAGGCTATTTCTTATTCCTAGTACGTTGTTGACCTAGCTTATAGCGTAGAGACGTCGTACCTCCTTCGTTACCTTATAAATAGCCTTAGTTTATTATATAATAGAGGGAGATAGCAGAGAATTATTAGTTATTTAAGGGTAGGCGCTAAAGACTAGCAATATGGGTATAAGTTTATCCAGGCCAGCGGAATCGTTAATGGCTTTAATAGCCATTTATAAGGTAAGTTCTTCGCTAGCGTCCTTTAGTTCTAAAGAGATAATTTTATATACGCGGCGTAATAGCGCATAATATCGCTCTACTTTTTTAATACTATTATATGCCTTAATAGGGACTTCCTTAACCTTAATTGCCATTGCCTTTGTCTATTATTAAAACTCTATAGATAAGAAATTCTTTCTTATATTATGGACGATTTAATTAGGGGGTCCTAGGTAGATATTAATCTAGTATAATTATAGGGTATCTTATGCATTCTTAGCTAATATATCCTTTAAGAAACGTGCGGCTTAGAAGAAGGTTAAGAAGTTAATAACTTAGAGTACTAGCTTGCCGCTAAGATATATAACGTTAACGATAATATAGAAGTTAAAGTTATAGTTATCTTTAAGGGTGAACTTATATCGGCTAGGGGACTTCTGGTTTATTTGGTAGTAATAGTAGTATTTTATAAGATACTTAATTGCCTTAACCTTAACTTTATGGCCTGCTTACTAAAGAACCCTAAGTAATTAATAAACGGATAGGTGGCTAAAACAACGGTGTAGTTGGCGTAACTCTAACTTAGTTAAGTGGCTCTAAGTAACGCTCTTTTCTAGTTGTTAAAGGAGCAACTAAGGGTAACCCTACTTACGTATAATAGGCACCCGATTATCTCCCTATATAAGTATATTCTTAAGGTTATTAAGCTTAACGCCTAATTTATTTATATCCCTAATATAGAATAGAAATGGGGTGTTTATGGGAATAATATAGAAAGTAATGTATCCTAAGGGGGTTTAGACCCTAATTATGCCGAGAGAGATTATAGTACCTTTGCTAAAACAAATCGTATATTAGCCTGCCGTTAAATAGTTAATCTAAATAGAGCTATTAAGCTGCTAAAGGGTTTAAACTTAAGGTTCTCCTATTATAGATACTCCTGCGGCTCTAGTGTCTGGCATAATACTATAAAAGCCGTTTACTAAGTATCTATCGTTAAAGGAGAACGTAAAACTCTCCTTTAGCTCGCTAAAGATATCTAACTTCGTAATAGAGTGGAGCGTAGATTAATCATTAAGAACAGCGACGGTTTGTATACTATTTACCTTACTATACTTAGTAAAGTATTAGTTAGGTAAGTAGTTCTTAATTTCTATATCTATAAGGAGCTATTTAGCCTTATTAACCTTACCCTTAAGATCTTTTACGCCTTTATATTAAACTAGGAAGCTTTAGAAGTAGGCCGTAGTAACCTTATAATTTCTAATATTTCTTATACTCTGGCGAAACTTATTATATACCTCCTTTTGTTTATTAAAAGAATGCCTAGTTAACTAGCAATTTGGTTTCTTATAAACGTAGCACTTCTTCTAGTAATTACTTCGGAATAAACCTCTATAAGGACCTCCATAATTGCCTTATAGTTAACGTTAATTATACCCTTTACTATATTCTACACACGGCTACCATATATTTAGTTAGTCTAGTTATAATTATATTAGTTAGGTAGGGTTTTTAGTATAGAACTATTAGGATTCTTATATTTATATTATAGTACCTATAGCGGAGCGTAGCTCGGTATATACTCCTTTAAATATATCTATAGGTTTATATAGCGCTAAATTACACTTAGGAATGCTACGGCAGGCTAAGATAACCTAGTCCCTTAGGCTGTTCTTATTTTAGTAAGTTTCGGTAAGGCCACGTTAGATTTTCTAGAGTTTATTAAAGAGTAGTTAAAGGCACTCTAAATAAGTCTTTATTAAATTAGAAGCGATAACTCTTTAAAATATAGTCTTCTACTATTTAGACATATAAAGCTGGCAATTCTTATTAGTCTTAAAGTGGGCTCTAGTAAGCTAAAGTATTATATTAAAGCTATAGTTTCTACCCGCAATATAGTTATAATAAAATATTACTGCCCGTCCCTTTAATATAATAGAGAAAGCGTAATGGTACTGGTGGCTCTAAATTTTAACTTTGTTGCAACAGTTATAAAAGACCTATAGTTTTATTCCGAGTATATTATACAGTTCTTCTTTAAACTTCTTCTCTTCGTCTAAATATACCTTTATTAGATTCGTGACTTCTTATAGTAGAGGCTTACCGGTTAACTAGGATAGAGGAGTTAAAGGCAGCGAAGGAGGTGGAGGAAGAGCACCTTTAGGTAGGAGGGCACCTTTTAGTAGGAGAGTACCTTTAGGTGGGGAATTAGCGTTCTGGGGGTTTTAATATAAATTAAAGTTACCTTTTAAAAAATATAGGTTGGTTTTAGGTTTCCGTAGTTAACGTATAATCTTAGTTTCCGTCTATACTAGTTCTTCTATACTAATAATAACGGCCTAAATATTACTAGTAATTGGGTTACCGTTCTTAGTAATATATACCCTATTTCTATAAAAGAAGTCTTAAAAATCCTAAACAATATTAACGTTACTAAGTGCCTAGGTATTAGCAGTCTATCCTATAAAATCCTCCCTAAAATACTCCTATAGTTGTGAATCGGCGTAGTATCTATTTTAGTAAAATATAATATAGTGTAGAAGAAAGCCGTTAACCCGTTTTATAGTATAAGTTGTTATATTAAAGGCGAATTTGTCCTAATTTTTATCGATAAGTTTCGCGTACTTAGCTACCCCTAGTAGTAAGGAGTCTTTCCAGTTATTTAGAGTAGCTATATTTTTAGAGGAAGGGATATATTGTCGGTATAGGGATTATTATTTAGTACGCGTTTATAACAAGAATCTGCAATTATAGGGCTTAGGACTAGTTCTAGCCTTAAATTACAAGGACTTATAAAGCGTATTATTCTGCGTAATAGACACAAGAATCTATAATCTAGGAAAGGCTTAGGACTAGTTCTAGCCTTTTAAATCCTTAAATTTGTGGAAGAGTTTTATTTAAGGTTTAGGACTAGTTCTAACCTTAAAAGATAGCTTCCTCTAGCACGAGTAGCACTAGTATAGTAGCTCGTCTCTTCTTAGTGGAATACCTAGCTGTTTTATAATATAACAGTAAAGTTAACTACTAATTAGTATTGGTAATATAAGGTAATATTACGTATCTACAAGTTGTAGGTAGTATAATAATTGTTATTCTATATTCCTCTTGCTTAAAGAAGGGCGAGGAGCTTAGGGCTCCTCGCCACGCTAATGCCGCGGCAACACGTGACGGCAACTTACCTCACGTGACGGCAACTTGCCTCGCGTGATGGCAACTTGCCTATATTTCTAATAGTAATGACATAATAATAAATAGGAAGATTTCTATATATAGTTGGATAAATAAGTTATCTAGGACCACCCTATTATAGAGAAGGCCATAACTTATATTAAAGGAGCCTTAATTATAACATTAAAGGATTTAAAGGAACGATTAGAGAACTAGAGGAGTAAAAGGCGCATCTTAGTACCTGCGAATAAAGTTATAACGTTTAGATTAATATGGTAAAGGTTTAAACTTAAAAATAAAAATAAGTTAAGAGTTAACCTAAAGCACCTAGTATACTATACGCTATTATAGATTATATACGTAGACAATATATATAAAATGCATAAAAATCCAAAGGAAAAGAATTAGAAATACCCTATAAGGATATATTAGGCGCTAGATAAGCAATAGTATAGAAATGCCAAGTATATATATGGCTAGTATTTAATAGAGGTTTAAAGGTTAGGAGACTTAATACTTTAACTAGGAAGATTCCTTACGGAAGAATGCTTAGATAAATGATAGTAATAAAATACCTAAAAAACACGTGTCTATAGTATATTAAAGATAAAAAGCGAACTAGATATTGGCTAAAGAGCAAGCCAAGTATATAAAAATTAAGTAGCTAATAGTTAGGAAAAGTAGAGGCCTACGGGATTAAAGGAAGCTAGTAGTAGAGCCTTAGACCCTTAAAGGAATTTAAGGATAATACCTAAATTTACGAGTTAAATAGTAAGATTAACAGTTTAAAGTACTAATAGATAGTGGAGTAATACGGAACTATATCTCTTTAGTAGTAGTTAAAAGAATAAAATTGCCTTATAGACAGAAGGAGTAACCTTACCTATTAGTTACGATTTTAGAAGATCTAATAGCCTATAGAGGAGGGATTATTAATCTTAAAATAGGACCTATTTAAATAACTATTAAAAGAAGATAAATTAAGATATCTTTTAATATCCTACTATTAGGACGGGATAAGGTAGTATTAGAAATACCTTAGTTATAGGAATATAATCTAAAGATTAATTAGATTACAAGTTAGGTCAATATTAAAGATACTTAACGCCGTAAGATGCGACAGCAAACTAAGTTAGTATAGTACTAAGTTAGAGTAATATATAAAGAGACTAAGTAAGGCTTAAGTTATATACTAAAGAGATACTATAAATACGGTAAGAAACTATAGAGCCTAGAAAGTAAAAAGCTGGCAAATTATATAGCATAGGACTATAAGATAGAGTTAGAACTAGAAATAAGTCTAAAGTTCTTTCTAACCTATAAGCTTACTAAAGAAGAGTCTAGAGCACTTAAAGAGTTTATCTAGGAGAACCTATAAAAGGGATATATTAAACTATTATAGTTATTAGCAGGTTATCTAGTATTATTTATACTAAAGAAGAATAGGAAACTTAGGCTATGCATTAACTATAAATAATTAAATAGCATTACTTAAAAGGATAGGTATCTTTTACCCTTAATTAGCGAAATTTAGGATTAGATAGGTAATGTATAAATCTTTATAAAGATAGATCTAAGATAGGTATACTATTAGATTAGAATTAAGGAAAGTAACAAATGGAAAGTAGCCTTTAGGTTAAGAAAAGGACTATATAAGCCATTAGTTATACAATTTAGATTAATAAATATACCTATAACATTTTAGAAATAAATTAATAGTGTATTAGAAGAACACCTAAATAAGTTTATTATAGCATACCTTAATAATAATATTATTTACTTAATAACTAAGGAAGAGTACGGGGAATACATTAAATAGGTCTTAAAGAGACTATAAGAAGAATAGATGCTAGTAACAATTAAAAAATGCGAGTTCTTTATAAGAATAACCGATTTTATTAGATTTATTATTAAACTAGGTTATATTAGTATAGACCTAAAGAAGATTAAAGCCATAGTAAATTATTAAGAACTAGAGAATGTAATACAGTTAAGGTTATTCTTAGGGTTTTGCAACTACTACAGAAGGTTTATAGCATAGTAGTTAAAGAATATTAAACCGTTTACCAGGCTTATAAAAAAAAAAGAGAAACTATAGGCATAGGGAAATAAGTAAAAGAAGTTGTTTAAAGAACTTAAGGAGTTATTTACCTAAGAGCTAATCCTTAAAATCTACTAACTAGGACTAGACACGGTTATGGAAATAGATATATTAGACTATATATTAGGAGTATACTTACTATAGAAGTATAAGAATATATAGTATCTAGTAATATATTATAGTTAAAAGATAATACTACTAGAGTTAAACTATAACGTCTATAACAAGGAGTTATTAGGTATAGTTATAGTACTTAAAGAATAAAGAGTATTCTTATAAGGCGTAGAGAAACTATTTATAGTTAAAACGGATTATAAAAACCTAATAGGGTTCTTAATAACAAAAGAACTTAATTATAGATAGGTTAGATAGGCAGAAATACTTACAAAATACCATTTTAAGATTTAGTATACTAAAGGAACTAAAAATGCAAGGGTAAACGTACTTAGTAGAAAAGCTAAACTATAGAATAATAAGAAGCTATTAAGAGCAATACTACGCAGAGATAAAGATGGATTAATTAGGTATAATTACCCTAAACTAGCAGCAACTTAAGAAAATAATAAATTAGAAAGAGTCTACAAGATACTAAAAAGCTTTTAGGTATAAAGAATTCTAAAAGCATAGCTAGAAGATCTATAGATAGATATATATATAAAAATTAAAAAGCGAAGTACATCCTAAAGAGTATAGTAGAGCATTTTATAGAAGATTTTTATAGGGGAATAACTTAAGGACACAATAGAGTAATAGGCTTAGTGTTAAGACTTTAAAAAGAATATATTATTAATAGAATCTAGAATATTATAAGAAAAGTAATAAAAGAGTATCTAAATTACTAAAGAAATAAACTAATAAGGTATAAGCTATACAGAGGGCTATAACCTATTAAAATACTAGAGAGACTATAGGAGGTTATATTATAGGACTTTATTATTAAGTTATTAAAGTTAAGAAATCCTATTACCGGATAAGATTATAATATAATCTTAGTAATAGTAGATAAGCTTATAAAGTGGGGATACTTTATAGCATGTATAGAAGAAATCTTAGTGGAAGATATCGCTAAAATCTATATTAAAGAAGTATTCGTAAAATACGGAGCACTAAGTAAGATTATATTAGATAGAGATTTAAGATTTATAGTAATATTCTAAAAGGTATTCTTAGTATAATAAGGAGTTAGAGCAGTAACTTTTACTATATATTATCCGCAGACAGACGGTTAAATAGAAAGATTAAATTAGACGCTAAAGCAGTATCTAAGATATTATATTAATTATATATAGAATAATTAGGTATCGCTATTACTAGTTATATAGTTTATATACAATACAATACTATAAGAAGGAATAGGTATATTACTATTTAAGGCAAATTATAGATATAAGCTAAGAACATTGTTATTACTATAGTAAGTAAAGGAAATAAGTAGCACAGCTAAAGAAAGAATAAAGACACTAATAAATCTTTATATAGACCTTATAAAATTAGTAAAAAAAGTATAAAAAAGAATAAAAAGGTACTATAATACTAAGAGATCTAAGGGACCAGATCTTAAGGAGGGAGATAAAGTATAGCTACTATATAAAAATTTTAAGAGTTAACAACTAAGTAAGAAGTTAAACTACATTAGACTAGGACCTTTTAAAATTATATATAAGTTAAACCTACCAGTTAAGATAAAGATCTACCCTATATAGTATATTGTAATGCTAGAGCCAGTATATAGAAATATTAAGCCACCAGTTTATAAAAAAGACACGTATAGAGAACAAAAGGAAGACAAATAGTAAGTTTTAAAGATCGTTAGTTATAAGGACGTTAACAATAAAATATAGTACAAAGTTAAGTAGATAGGCTACACTAAGACTACCTAGAAGCCACTAGAGAATTTAAAAAATGCTATAAGAAAGGTATAGGAGTATTAGAAGAAATTAGGTTAGATAGCATTAATAAATAAAAAATCGCTAAAAAATAAGTTACTTCAGGGGAACCTAAGAAGAGCAGTTGCTAAACTACTTAGATCTATTTCCTTCTTAGTTAGAAAAAAATCCGTTTTTTTATTACTAAGTTCCTATAAACCTTATTTTATAAGTTTTTACTCTTTAAAATAAACCTTCTTATAAACCTTCTTAAGATAAATTAACTAAGTAAACGTAGCAAGATAAGAATTAAGAGCCCTTTACTAAGCTTTAGCAGCCTTTTACTTAGCGTTATAAGAATAATAGAGTTCTAATAATATAATAGACAGTTTATTATTTAGCCGCGTAGCAGCAGATTAAATATAAAACTTTAAGATAAATTAGTTAAGGAACTAGACAACTATTAAGAGTAATAAGTTACGTATATTTAGTATTAGAGATAAAGCAAACGTTATAGGACAAATAAATATTCGCTTTAGTGCACTTTAAGTAAGAGGACGGTTGTTATAAAGATGGACTCGCTAATATAATATAGACTAACCCCTTTTTTAAACAGCAAGAATACGGAGATAGTATAATCTCACTAAGAGATAATATTATAGCAACGGTATAAGACTGGTAAACTATAGACAAAGAAGAAGGAGCCTTAGGTATAATAAGTAATAACGCTAACTAAATTAATTAGATAGATATTATACCTCTAGTAAATAACTTAGAGATATTTAGAATCTTTAAGGACAAAGATAAAGAGGAGGGAGATAGTATTATAGACGCTTTAAGTACAATATTATAACTACTTAGAAAGGAGTTAGAAGAAGCTAGTTAGTTAATATAAGCATGGTTTAAAATAAAGCTGATAGAGCCATATAATAAGGAATAGTAACTAAGGTTATATAATATAATCTATATAATCTATAGGATCTATATAATCTATAATAGAGTAAATAAAGTATACGCACCTTACGTATAAAGGGGATTTCTTAGGAGAATAATTGTATATTTAAAGAACTATAGTCCCTACCTAGATAGTTCTCTCCTTTATAGTAAATCTTAGAATATAATTAGAGTTAATCTATTAGGCAACTACTCTACTAGTTATTATTACGTTATTAACTTCTTATTTATCTATATACCTAGCCTATTAATAAATCTACCGTAGTTCCTGCTACAAGGCTTTATTATAACTATTTATCTTCTTTTTATCCTCTATATATATCTACCTTATAGACTAGTAGCTTAATATTCCTATATATTAGTTCTAGCATTATAATATACTATATAGGGTAGATCTTTATTTTAGCTGGTAGGTTTAACTTAAATATAATTAGTAAAATCCTTTATATAATTTTAAAAGGTCCTAGCCTAATATAGTTTAACTTTTTACTTAGTTATTAACTTTTAAAATTTTTATATAGTAGCTATACTTTATCCCCCTCCTTAAGATCTAGTCCCTTAGATCTCTTAGCGTTATAATACTTTTTAATTCTTTTTTATACCTTTTTCGCTAATTCCATAAGGTCTATATAAAGATTTATTAATATCTTTATTCTTTCTTTAACTATACTACTTATTTTCCTTACTTATTATAGTAACAATAATATTCTTAGCTTATATCTATAATTTGCCTTAAATAGTAATATGCCTATTCCTTTTTATAGTATTATATTATATATAAATTATATAACTAGTAATAACAATACCTAATTATTCTATACATAATTAATATAATATCTTAGATACTATTCTAGCGTCTAATTTAATCGTTCTATTTAACCGTCTGTCTATAGATAATATACGGTAAAAGTTACTGCTTTAACTCCCTACTCTACTAAGAATACTTCCTAAAATACTACTATAAATCTTAGATCTCTATTTAATATAATTTTACTTAATGCTCTATATCTTATAAATACTTCCTTAATATAGATTCTAGCGATATCTTTCGCTAAGATTTCTTCTATATATGCTATAAAGTAGCCCTATTTAGTTAACTTGTCTACTATTACTAAGATTATATTATACTCTTATCCGGTAATAGAATCTCTTAACTTTAGTAACTTAATAATAAAGTCTTATAATATAACCTCCTATAGTCTCTCTAGTATTTTAATAGGTTATAGCCCTCCGTATAGCTTATACCTTATTAGTTTATTTCTTTAGCAATTTAGATATTCCTTTATTACTTTTCTAGCTATATCCTAAATTCTATTAATAATATATTCTTTCTAAAGTCTTAATACTAAGCCTGTTGCTCTATTATGTCCTTAAGTTATTCCCTTATAGAAATCTTCCATAAAATACTCTGTAATGCTTTTTAGGATATACTTTACTTCTTAATTTTCGTATATATCTATCTATAGATCTTCTAGCTATACTTTTAGAATTTTTTATACCTAAAAGCTCTCTAGTGTTTTATAGACTCTTTTTAGTTTATTATCCTCTTAAGTTACTACTAGCTTAGGGTAATTATATCTAATAAATCCGTCCTTATTTTTATGTAGTATTACTCCTAATAGCTTCTTATTATTTTATAGTTTAGCCTTTCTACTAAGTATATCTACTCTTATATTCTTAGTTCCTTTAATATACTAAATCTTAAAATAATATTCTGTAAGCATTTCTACCTATTTAACTTATCTATAATTAAGTTCTTTAGTTATTAGGAACCCCGTTAGGTTTTTATAATCTATTTTAACTATAAATAGTTTCTCTATACCTTATAAGAATACTTTTTATTTTTTAAGTACTATAACTATACCTAATAATTCCTTATTATAGATATTATAATTTAACTCTAATAGTGTTATCTTCTAACTATAGTATACTACTAGATGCTCTATGTTCTTATATTTTTATAGTAAATATACTTTTAGTGTAAAGTCTAATACATCCGTCTTTATAACTATGTCTAGTCCTAGTTAATAGATTTTAAGGATTAGCTCCTAAGTAAATAACTCTTTAAGTTTCTTAAACAACTTCTTTTACTTATCTCCCTATGCTTATAGTTCCTCTTTCTTTATAAGCCTGGTAAAAGGTTTAATATTCTTTAACCATTATGCTATAAACCTCCTATAGTAGTTATAAAACCCTAGAAATGACCTTAACCGCGTTATATTCTCTAGTTCTTACTAACTTACTATAGCTTTAATTTTCTTTAGGTTTATACTAATATGACTTAGTTTAATAATAAATCTAATAAAATCTGTCTTCCTTATAAAGGACTTATATTTCTTAATTACTACTAGCATCTATTCTTCTTGTAGCCTCTTTAAAACCCATTTAACGTATTCCCCGTATTCTTCCTTAGTTATTAAGTAGATAATAATGTTATTAAGGTATACTATAATAAACTTATTAAGGTGTTCTTCTAATATACTATTAATCCGTTTTTAAAATGTTGCTAGTGCATTTATTAATCTAAACTATATTACTAATAGTTTATATAGTCCTTCCTTTAATCTAAAAGCTGCCTTTTATTTATCGCCTTCCTTAATTCTAATCTAATAGTACGCCTATCTTAGATTTATCTTTATAAAGATTTATATATTACTTATCCTATCTTAAATTTTACTAATTAAGGGTAAAGCATACCTATCCTTTTAAATAATGCTATTTAACTACCTATAGTTAATACATAGCCTAAGTTTTCCGTTTTTTTTTGGTACGAATAATACTGGATATCCTACTAATAATTACAATAGTCTAATGTATCCTTTTTATAGGTTCTCTTAGACAAACTCTTTAAGTACTCTTAACTCTTCTTAAGTAAGCTTATAGGTTAGAAAAAACCTTAGGCTTATTCCTAGTTCTAACTCTATCTTATAATCCTATACTATATAATTTACTAGCTTTTTACTTTCTAAGCTCTATAGCTTTTTACTATACTTATAGTATTTCTTTAGTATATAACTTAAGCCTTACTTAATCTCTTTATATATTGCTCTAACTTAGTACCATACTAACTTAGTCTGTTATTACATTTTACGGCGTTAAGTATCCCTAATATTAACCTATCCTATAATCTAATTAATTATTAGATTATATTCCTATAGCTAAGGTATTCCTAATACTGCCTTATCCCGTCCTAATAGTAGGATATTAAAAGATATCTTAATTCATCTCCCTTTAATGGTTATTTAAATAGGTCCTGTTTTAAGGTTAATAATGCCTCCTCTATAGGCTATTAGATCTCCTAAAATTATAACTAATAGGTAAGGCTGTTCCTTCTATCTATAAGGTAATCCTATTTTTTTTTACTGCTATTAGTAAGATATAGTTTCTTATTGCTCTACTATCTATTAGTGCTTTAAACTTCTAATCTTACTAATTAACTTATAAATTTAGGTATTGTCCTTAAATTCCTTTAAGGGTTTAAGGCTCTACTACTAGCTCCCTCTGGTTCTGTAGGCCTCTACTTTTCCTAACTATTAGCTGTTTAATCCTTATATACTTAGCTTACTCTTTAGCTAATACCTAGTTTGCTTTTTATTCTCTATATACTATAGACATATATTCTCTAGGCATTCCTATTACTATTATCCGTCTAAGCATTCTTCTATAAGAAATCTTTTTAATTAAAGTATTAAGTCTCCTAACTCCTAAACTTCTATTAGATACTAGCTGTGTATATACTTAGCATTTTTATACTATCGCTTATCTAGCGCCTAATATATCCTTATAGGGTACTTCTAATTTTTCTTTTTTAGATTCTTATGCATTTTGCATATATTATTTATATATGCAATCTATAATAGCGTATAGTATACTAGGTGCTTTAGGTTAACTCTTAACTCGTCTTTATCTTTAAGTTTAAACCTTTACTATGCTGATCTAAACGTTATAACTTTGTTTATAGGTACTAAGATATATCTCTTACTTCTCTAGTCCTCTAATTATTCCTTTAGATCCTTTAACGTTATAATTAAGGCTCCTTTAATATAAGTTATAGCCTTTTCTGTAATTAGGTGGTCCTAAATAACTCGTTTATCTAACCATATATAGAAATCTTCCTACTTATTATTGTGTCGTTGCCTATACCACTTTTAGTATAGCTATTAAAGTATATACGGCTTATCCGTAAAGAAGTATCTTCTTATTACTATATTATAATAGCCCTTTATATACTATTCCTTAAATATAGTTAGGATTCCTAGATCCTCTTTATCTTCTAGTTTAGTAAGCTACTTAGCTCTTAGCGTGCCTACCCTAGGCCTATTAGTAATCCTTTATATAGGCGCTTTGTCCCTTATATAACCTAGTATACTAAATCTCTAATCTAGTTTCTGTTCTTACTCTATAAGGATTCTCTATCTAAACTCCTCTATATTTTCTTTTGGTTTTTGCCTTATAAGTAGATTTTTAAAGTCTTCCCACTTCTTAATCTTAGTTTATTTAATAGTCCTTATTCGCGTCTAAAAATCTTAGTCCTATAGGATTCTTAGTCCCAAGCTTGCTTCTATCTTAAGCTTAGCTTTAACCTTAGTTTAACTAGGCTTCTATAGTGTTCTTATCTTATCTTAAGAATCTTAAATCTTACTTATCTCGTCTTAAGAATCTTATACCTTTAGGAAACTTCGTCCTAAGCTTATTTTTATATTACTAAACTAAGCCGTTGCTCTACTCTATCGGTTATCGTCTATTATAGGTCCTTAAGCTTATTTTATCCCGTCTTAGGAATCTTAAGCCTATAGCCTTTTACCTTTATTAAGTGCCAAAGTGGTTTATTATTTTACTTCTCTTACGTCTTATAAAGCGATAGATATCATATCTAGTAGGGTTTTAATCCCTACTAATATTCCTTATTCTATAGTGGAATTATCCTCTACCTCTTTTATAATATTTCTAAGGTCTATATACTTTTAGTAAGCTGCCTTTATTACCTTATTATTACTAAATATTTCGCCTATATTAAATTTATCGTCCTTAATGTCCGATCTGCGAACTAGTGTGTTAGTTCCTCTAAACTCTAATAATTTTAGCTCCTATAGCTAATAGCTTATGCCGTACTTAGCGTCCTTATAAATTTAGTATGCGTTATTATAATAAAATGCAAAACTTTTAATTAAACATTCTTTTGTTCCTTATAGTATGTCACAGCACTGACCTGACACGTTGTTATAACTTAGTGTTGTTATAACACAAGTACAGACCTAACCCCTAAGCGACGTGTATATATATCGCCTCACCTCCTACATAGATCCTCACACGACATCGTTTGTCAATTATATACAGTCACCTCGTATATCGTACCTTGACAGTCGGCACGTACTGTAATACAGTATACTATTATCCCTCTATATATATATATCTTCTGCTAGTCTCGTTCCTTTTACTATATAGTGACTTTAGCTACTCTTATAGTCTTTAATATAATAACCTTATTTTCCGCAATTTATATAAGCTCTTTTTTAAAACTATTTTTCTTACTATAGAGTCTGCCTAAACGTCTTCTGCTATTAAGATCCCTAATTTAGCCTTTACTCCTTAGACCTTTAATTACTTAATCCTTATCCTCTAGGTTTTTATAGTTATTTATTTTATTTTCTATTTTCTCTAGTACTACTTAGGTCTATTAGCTCTGCGCCATACTATAGTTTCTAACTTTAACTTTGTTATTATATATTCTGCGCCTTATATAACTATAGAACTTTATTCTAACCCTTCTTAGTCTGCTCTCTTTAGTAGATCCTATTATCGATCTTAATTACTTAATTAATTAAATCCCTAAGAGTATCCGTATCTTCTGTTAGGATAATTACGTCCTAAACTTTTGCTTTAAGTTCTTGTCTGTACTATACTATAAGCGCTTTATTATTCTATTTAACCTATATTACTAATATTTAAAACTACGTTGTATACTTAATTGCTAAAGTTCTTTATACTAGGTTTTAAAGTTTTTGTTCCGCCATAGTAGTTACCTTTAGGTCTCTAAATATTTATATTAAGCGCTCTACAAACCCGTTCCAGTTTAAGAATATATATTATACCTCCTAGTTAGTAGTTGTTATGCCGTGCTTCTATACCTTTATAAGGTAAGATTTAAACTATTTAAGTGCCCTTCCCGTTAAAAATAATCCTACGTAAGCGACTTAATCTATAGGTGTCCCTAGTTTAACTCCTTCCTACGTAACCTTAAAGTGCATTTACGTAAGGAATCCCTTAAGTTTTAACTTCTCCCCTAAGAATCGCTCTATTAAGGGTAGCTTAGCCTTAACTACTCCAATTCTATTAATCCTTTCTTTAAATATTCTATTATTGTCTATTAATTAATTAACTATTTCTTATAGCTGTCTAACGGTAACTAGCTGCGAGTTAGTATCTATTATACTAGTGTCGTTACCTAATCCTAAGGTAGTTGCTGCCATTAATGCTGTCATAGCTACTACTTTTAGTGGCATATTATTTAACTTTTGTTAATACTATAACCTTAGTAGTAAATATATAACAAAGCCTTATAGTAGGAACTACGGTAGACTTATTAATAGGCTAGGTATATAGGTAAATAGGAAGTTAATAACGTAATAATAACTAGTGGAGTAGTTGCCTAATAGATTAACTCTAATTATATTCTAAGATTTACTATAAGGAAAGAACTATCTTAGTAGGGACTGTGGTCCTTTAAATACACAACCGTACTCCTAAGAAATCCTCCTTATATGTGATGTACGTATAGTATATAAAGTACGTAAGTTCCTTACGTCCCTCTTATTTAGTACGTAGTATATTATATAATCTTAGCTACTATTCCTCGTTATATAGCTAGATTAGTTCTATTCTAAACCGTGCCTATATTAACTAACTAGCTTCCTCTAACTCCTCTCTTAGTAGTTGTAACATTGTACTTAAAGCGTCCGTAACAGGTTAGGTAAAGAACTATATCTTATAATCCCTTCTCCCTAAAGCTCCAAATCTAGTTAACTATATATCTATAATCCGCAATTCCGTAGATCTTATACCCTTATTTAATTGGTTTCTTTGGCATCTTATATATATGTAAGGACCTAAGGTAATTAGCGGGGTAATAAGAGGAAGGAAGAGAGACGTACCTGCTAAAGCACCGTACTATAAGCTCGTTAATACTCACTTTGGAAGAAGGAGAGTAATACCGTTAAGAAGAAGCTTAAATAGATAAAGCAAGAGGTTTAACCTTATACCACCAAATCTTATTAGAAGGTAAGTAATACCTATTTCTTTTATTACTCTTAGGGCAAGAAATATAGTAATACCGCTTAATTTGCTTAAAGTGGTAGAGCGATATATAACTTAAAATCGAATATAAAGGACCTTTATTAAAGTCTGTATTTCAATATATTTTAATTTAAGGCTTCTCGTGGACTCCTATATATATAATAGCGCCGAGAAATATATATAACTCCTTCACAAGCATATCCGTCCATTCTCGTGCCCTTTCCCCTACTATATGTGGTCTCTATATACTCGCGTATCGATTTATATTTGTGGTTATTGTTTAAAAAAGGTCGCGGGTAAAAAATAAGCTGAAATAGTCGAATGTGTATGGTTTTTAAGGAAAGGAAGTAGGTAAGAGTGCTTTTGCTATCTGTCTAGGCTCGCATTAAAAGGGCTCGTAGGAAACGCTGTAATTGGTCTAAGTTTAAGGAGTATATCCTTAAGAGACTGAGCTTTTTGCCTCTTGGATTGTGTAGGTAGGTTAGAAGTATCCTCCATTACTTAAACGCGTAATTGGAGGAGGACTACTAGACGCGTTTTTATTTAAATGATATAGATTACTAATAAATTTATATGCGAAGGTATATAATATTATACTATGCTAGCCCCCTTTATTAGCGTAGACTATGTCTTACCAGACAAGGGGATAGGAAATATTATAACTATTATAGTAAAAAGATATATTATAAATTTTAAAAATAATATTACTAATATTGCTAATGGGGCCTAGGGCTAGCGTAAAGAAGTGTATATAAGTAGATCAGCGGATCTAGCTGAAATAACCCCGGGCTAGCCCCTACCACTCTCCCGTTTTCCTGACGAAATAGTATTAGAATTTAGAATAGATAAAGTTGATTCTATAATTCTTATAAAGGTTCTAAATAAGGAAGTTATCTAGTAGGCTCTTATTAACTTAGTTATTGTATAAAACCTTTTATTCTAGATTATAGAGTAGGAAGAGTTCTATATCTTCTGTTAGGCTCTTAACCTAAAGTCGTCTAATTTAATAATAATAACGTATATAGAAATTTCTTAGATAATTACCTATTCCTTTTAGTTATAGAAAGATATTATATAAAAACGAGTTTAATTAGCATTAATAAGTATTTATCTTTTTATTAATATCTAAATATCTCTAAATAACTACCTTCTTCTTACAGTCTGCGCCTACTTTATTAATAGCTAGGAAAACTAGATAAAAGCTCTTCTTGCCCTTTGTATAGTACCTAGTTATAGTAAAGCTAAATAATAAAATACTCTTCTCTTAGTCCTAGAGGAGTATAGGATTATATAAAAGCTTAGAGCTATTATTGCAGATAATTCTATAATAAATAATATTCTTTATTATACAATCTATAAGTATCTTGCTAACAATAAGGATATTACCTAGGATCCTATCCAATAACGTATCCGCTACTAGGGGTATACTATTAATCTTACTATTTAGGCCTTCCTCTTTAAAGATACTCTTAAACTTAAGGCTATTAAGTTATATAAAAGGAACAACGTAAGTAAAAAGGAGTAAAGTTATAAGGAAGAGATTAAGCAGAAATAGGCTTTTTAAGCAATATGCCTACTGTTACGGAAGTGGGCATAAGCTAGAATACAATGTACTAAACGGGGTAGTAATTAAAGAAGGCTACGTACGCGTAACTATGCGTGGTTAATATAAAGACATTTAAATACAGAAACAGAACAGGTTAGGTTAACGTGGTTAAAGAAATAGGGGTAGTTATAGGACGTGCGCAGGTGTTACGGGACGAACGTGCGCGGGTGACTCCTGTAACACCTACTTAGTAAGCTTTATAATATTATAGTATACTTTTATACCTTAGTAAGTTATATAAAGGAGTTTAAGACTTTAGTTAGAAGATAAGTTCCATTTAATAATTATATAAGATGGAATAGCTGGTATTAAATGCTAAGCGTCTTACTTAAGCACGAGTTAGGAATTGATAACTATATTAAGAGTAACTTTAATACGCTTAAGGAGGATTATATCTTACTATAAGACTAGAAGCTTCTTTATACAATTTATACCTTTTTAAAGCTATTCTATTATATAATATTAAAGATATAAGGGGATTATATAATACTTAATTAAGTACTCTTTATAAAGATGTACTTATTAAATATATAGAGAACTCTCTTATATAACTCTTCTTCTAACTACTATTACGGCACTAGCAGAACTGGTAGAACTTGGCAGAACTTCACACCGGCAAGTTGCCACAGATTGCCACAGATTGCCGTATATTGCGATCACGTGACGCGAAGATCTTATAAAACACCAAACGGCGCTACTTTTCTTCTCCTTTCCTTTCCCTAGCTTTAGATTCTCGTTTATAGACAATCTAATTATATAGGCTTGCGCGACCCTTTTGCTGTGCTTATATCTCGATTAACTAAGTCGCTAACATTATCTAAAGCTCACTCTACTCTTTCTTCCTAAGAAGGAACTTAAATATATTTACAAGAACACAGAATAGGACCACAAGGACAGGACCTAAAAGAAAAGAACAGAACCCTAAGAAAAGAACCCATAAGATACGCACAGACCAAAACCCCTAAAGAAATTACCCGGAATTACCTAATACCCCTACCACCATGCCACGAACTACAGTAGCAGGTAAAGCAGCTGCAGGACCCTTAAATACTTTAGATGAAGAAATAATTAACGTTTTAACCCCCTAGGCGGAGCTTGCGGCTGCTAATGCCGAAATTAAACAACTTCGAGAGCTGCTTAAAGCCAGAGATACCCCTATATCCAATAATAAGTCATTATTAGATAACTAAAGACTTGCTATAGTCCTTTAGGCCCTATTCTAGCGCCTTAGTAGACCTACTAAGGCCTATATAGTACTAAAGCGGTCGGTAAAGGTTGCGAATTCCCTACTACTTATAAACGGAACCAACCCTATATTTAATAATTGGAAGCTTTAATTATAGCATAAGCTTAAAGTTAATATAGACTACTTCCCTAACGCCTAAGCCAAAATAGCCTATATTTTCGGCTGTATTAGCGGAGACACCTAGACGTATTTACGCCCGCGATATACTAAAGACTTAACAAACCCCTTTATCTCCGAAAAAGAAATAATTAAATACTTATCTTCTATTTATAAAGACCCTTTTAAAGTATAGAACGCCTGCCTTAGCTATAAAAGCCTAAATATAAAAATAATAGAGACCTTTTCGGCCTTCTAAACCCGCTTTCTATACCTAGCCATATAGGCCTAGATTCCCCAGGAAAACCTACTACTAGACCTCTTTAATAAGCTTACCCTAGACCTACAGCGGGCCGTATTACTAGCTTATACTACGGTATAGATGTTAAAGGAACTTATAAACTATTACCTAGCTATTAACTAAGGCCTCTATTAAATTAAGGTACGCGCTAACTGGCTAAAAACTAGAAACCTTATAAACTAGGCCGTAAGTACTATAAGTATAGCCCGTAGTGCCCCGGTATAATTAGCAACTCCTATAGTTAACCTAGCAGCTAACCGCGTAGCTACCCCTACTACGGGCCTAGTATACACCTGGCCTATATATAGCGACCCCTATATATAGGCCCTTAGCGATTAAGAAGCTTGCTTCTCGTGTGGTTAAATAGGCTACCCTATAAAGAACTACCTAATAAAGGTAAAGATAAATAAGGTCTTGTTAATTTAGGAGGATAGTATAAAGCTAGAAAAAAAGGAACTTTAGAGGAAGACTCCTCTCTAGGGTTAAAAGGGATTAATATATTATATATTAATCTAGGTTAGCTAGTTAGTAGAAGAAGCTACACTATCCCTTATACTTTATTTCGCAATAAATATTAAGTTTTAACCTCTACTTTAGCTAACTTAGGAGTAAATACCTTTACCTTAATTAATACAAAGTGCGCTATAAAACTGGCTAACTTTTTAAATATACCCCTTAAAGAACTGCCTAAACTAGTCCCTATTTGCGGTTATAACGAATGGATAGAACTACCTATTATAACTATCTTATAGATCTACCTCCGCGTTAACGGATAAAGGTAGTATAATATCCCCTTCCTTATTATAGACCTTAGAAGCTATAATATAATCTTAAGAAAAAAATGGCTAGCCTATTTAGGCTTATAGCTTAATATACGGAATAGGCAGCTTATTTAGCCCAAAACTATACCCTTAACGCCTTCCTTTATAAAAGAGATTAGTATTATAATAAAAAACCTTATAAGGCCGTAGATAAATACCATTTACTAGGCTAATGCAACGCGTAGGGACTAGGCTTTTAAGAAGGATATATAGCTTAATCTGTAACAGATCTGTATACTACGCCGCCCCTAGACTGCCTATATTACACTACCCGCACCAGAGACTTAGGAAGTTAATAATAGCCTAGCTAAGTCCCTAATAGAGAACTTAGGCCCTACGCAGCTACAAAGAAAGGCTAGGGATATTAGATAATACACTAAACTAATAAACTAAAAGAACAACTTGCGGAAAATAGAATATAAGCTAAGGAAGACTATAAACCCTATACCACAAAATACGGCCTAATGAATATCCGTAAAAAAAACCTATAAACCTCCCACTAGTTAATATCTGCTATATTAGCGCTATAGGATTCTACTAAAACCTAGTTTAGCTTAATACCGTTACCTTTATAACTAGCTTATACAAAATTAATTAAATAATTAAAAAGAAAAAAGCCCTAGCCTAAGAGAAAGGCGAGCTTATAGATAAGGAGCTAGTAGAACAGAAACTACCTCATTAATATTAGAAATTTAAAAACACCTTCTCTAAAGCAGCGTCTAATATACTCCCGCCTTACCGACCGTATAACTATAAGATTAAAATTAAGCCGGATAAGGTAGTTACCCTTAGCTATAGCCCCCTCTAATAGCAATCTACTGCCGAATTATAGGCCATAAAGTAGTATCTTATTAATAACCTAGATAAGGGCTTAATTAAGCCTAATTAAGCCCCTTTTAACTCACCTATTCTCTTTACTAAAAAGCTAAATAGAGGACTTCGTTTCTATATTAACTACCATAAGCTTAATAATTTAACCTTTAAAGACCGCTACCCACTGCCTTTACTTAATAAGACTTTAGCCCAAATAAGTAGAGCTAAGATCTTTACAAAGCTTAATATCCGCTAGGCTTTTTACCAAATTAGAATAAACCCTAAATTAGAAAACCTTACTATGTTTCGGACCCGTTACAGAATATACAAATATAAAATACTACCTTTTAAACTAACTAATGGACCGGCCATATACCAACGATATATAAATAACGTACTATTTAACTACCTTAATAACTTATATACAGCATACCTAGATAATATTATAATCTACTCTAAAAACGAACTAGAATATAAAGAGTATATCTATAAAGTCCTATAACGGCTTTGGGAAGCTAGCCTCTAAGCCAATATTAAGAAGTTAGAATTTAGTGTTAAGCGTATAAAGTACCTAGGGTATATTATTAGTATAAACAGGATTAAAGCAGATCTAGAAAAGACGGCTATAATTAACTAATAGGTACTCCTAAGGACCGTAAAGGGGGTATAGTTATTCTTAGGGTTCTATAACTTCTACTAACGCTTTATTAAAAACTACAGCAGGATTACCCGGCTACTAAGCCTACTTACCCACAAGGACCAGCCCTTTTACTTTAATACCGTATATAGGCAGGCCTTTAATAAGCTTAAGAAACGACTAGTCTCTGCTCCCTTACTCGCCCACTTTAACCTAAAATGGCCCTTAATACTAGAAACCAATGCCTTAGATAGTATTATAGCTAGCATTTACTTCTAAAAGCAGACAAACGGAGAATAGCACCCTATTGCTTACTATTTAAAGACTATAGTAGATACTAAGCTAAACTACCCAATTCACGATAAAAAAATGCTGGCTATTATCTCTAGCTTTTAGCACTGGCGAGCCTAACTAGAAGGCACCCCTAAGTCTATCTAGGTAGTTTCTAATTATAAGGCCTTAGAATATTTTATAATAATAAAGGCCCTTACAGCCTAACAGGCGCGCTAGGCAGACACCCTATCTTAATTTAACTTCCTAATTATATATAGGCCAGGCGCCACCAACTATATAGACGCTTTTATAAGGCGTAAATAGGATATAAATAACCAGACAGCTATAAAGATCTCATTACGGACCTAAGCGCTACTATAACTAGAGCACCTTAACTCCTAGATACGGGCAAAACTAAATACAGACTCTTTAGATGCTAAGATATACCCTATTAACTCCATAAAACTAAACCTTATTAATAAACTACTATAGGTAAACCGTACGGCCCCTTCTCTACAGGAGTACCACGAAAAGGCAAAGAACGTTTCTAGCCCATAGTCCCTTAAAAGTGAACTACTTAAGCACCGCGAACGGCTAGTGGTAGTAGAGGAATAAAACTTATAGACTTAGCTTATTACCGAAGCATATGCCTAGGTCTCTACAGCCCACCCTAGAAAAAATAAGACCTATAAAATTATTAGCGACCGCTACTACTAGCCCGGAATAATTATAGATATTAACCGCTATATACAGAACTGCAATAACTACTATAGGTCCACAATTCCACAAGATAAAACCCTAGGACTATTAAAACCCCTTCTAATACCTAACCGCCCCTAGCAATATATCTCTATAGACTTTTATAAGCTACCTCTAGACCGTAACGGATATAATATAGTTATAATCCTAGTTAACTACTTCAGTAAGCGCCCATTTTTAATTCCCTATCATAAGAATATTAACGCTAAAGAGGTAGCCTAACTATATATCCACTACGTCTACCAAATTTACGGACTACTAGACACTATTATATCTAACTATAGGCCGCAGTTTATATTAGCCTTTTAGAATAAATTTACCTAGATCTTAGGTATTAGGCTAAAGCTTTCTACGGTATATTACCCCCAGACAGATAGTTAAATAGAGATTATAAATTAATACTTAGACCAAAGACTCCGGCCTTTTGTTAACTACTTCTAGGATAACTAGGCTAAACTATTACCCTTAATAGACTACGCCTAAGCAACCTTACCCCACGACTCTACCGGATTTGCCCCTATTTAACTAGAAATGGGTTACCTACCCCATATAAGCTTTAACTAGGAAAGACTAAAAGGGCCCCAGACCGTACGCGAAAAACTATCTCATAAGGAAGCCTAGTAGTACGCTAAGCGCTTAGAAGAAGCCTAGAAAGTAGCCTGTATAAACCTAAAAAAGGCCTAGAAATTAATAGAATAATAGGCAAATAAGCATAGGCGCGAGCCTAACTTTACTATAGGCGATATAGTCTAGGTTATAACAAAGAACTAGAAGACAAAACGGCCTAGCTATAAGCTAAACTATAAAATAGCAGGACTATATAAGATTCTTAATAAAGTAGGCAACTCGTACAAGGTTAAGCTCCTAGACTTAATTAAAGTTTACCATATCTTCTTACCGGATAAGCTACGGAAAGCTATAAATAACCTATTACCCGGACAAAAAAATAAACCTCCCCTGCTAATTTAAGTTAATGGTAATAATAAATAGGAAATTAAAGAAATACTGGCCTATAAACTTATAAAGGGAACGTTAAAGTATTATATTAGTTAGAAAGGATATAACCCAGACCCCACTTAGTACCCTATATAGAACTTTATAGGTAGTCCCTATAAGCTCTAGGAGTTCTATAGCCATTACCCTAATAAACCCAGACCACTAAAGTACCTAGATAAGTAGATAAAATGCTAGCATAACGAAGATAATAAGCTACTAGAAGAATATAAGGACAAAAACGCCCTAGAAATTTCTTAGTTATGTTAGGTGTTAAGATATCTAGGAACTTTAACCGGCAGTTAAAGTTGTCTAATTAGTTAGATTTTCTTGCTAAGACTTTTAGCGACAAAGCCTAAGGGCAGGCTTTTTTAGAGGGGGGGGTAATGTTACGGCACTGGCAGAACTGGCAGAACTTGGTAGAACTTCGCACCGGCAAGTTGCCACAGATTGCCACAGATTGCCGTATATTGCGATCACGTGACGCAAAGATCTTATAAAACACCGAACGGCGCTACTCTTCTTCTCCTTTCCTTTCCCTAGCTTTAGATTCTCGTTTATAGACAATCCAATTGTACAGGCTTGCGCAACCCTTTTGCCGTGCTTATGTCTCAATTGACTAAGTCGCTAATAACTACTTTATTTAAGCTAAAGCTAATATTATATAATAGGTACTCTTTAAATTAAATAAAGCTCTCTTACTTTAAGTAAAGAATATATAGGCGAAGTTTAATAAGTACTACCAGAGAATAGATAACTCGCCTCTTTACGCTACTGCGCTTATTCTTTACCTAAATTATTATATAAAGTATATTAAAACATTTTAGAAGAAGGAATAGTAGAAAATAATACTTTTAAAGGTCTAATAGCTCTGGGAAATATACTAAGAATTAGAGAAGCCTTCTTTTTAAATAGTATTATATAATAAGCTATTATAAGATAAGTATAAGGAACTTAATAAGTATAATTAAATTATAAATAAGTTAAATGAAAAGGTTACTTAACTAGCAAGCCAGGATAAGTATAATAACTACTACTCTAAAGTACTATATAAAATTAAAGTTTCTCTACTTTAGTAGTAGTCTTAAGAATAACAAATAAAGCGCTAGCTATGGCTTTTACTTTTTGCAAAAGAGGTACCTTTAACCCTAGCTATAAGTAACAAGCTAGAGAGAGTATTTTTAGGAGGGCGTTATATAGTATTATGGGAGAGAGTGCAGCTTAGATTATAGAACCTTAAGAAGATGGAGTATATAAAGAGCTAGCACCAAAGTAGGATTTTAAAAGAAATATAGTAGTTATATAAAGAAAGGTATATAAGAGATATATTGTATAACGCTAAGGGGAAGGGTATAAGATATATAAATAAAATAGTTTTAGGTAAAAGGTAACCACTAAAGGCGCGTAGGTGGCGTAGGTAAATATATACTAAGTTTAAATCCTACTAATGTTGTCCTTTATTAGGAATTGGGTAATATAATTATTTAGTACACCTCCTGTCCTACTATATAAGATATTCTTAGGTAATATTGCCATACTATAAGTAAACTCTCCTCTCTATATAATATACCTATAACTAACTAGCCTTAAGATAAGTAGAAGAAGGTAGAAGCTTTACTGGCAATTAATATTAAGGCTTAGGTAGGGGGTATATTAGAAAAGTAGGTGCGGATAGGGAGGCCTTTATATATAAATGTAATTCTAATTTAAAGTCGTAGATCTCTAAATATAACTATAAGTAACCTATATTACTTATATAAGGTAAAGAGCTAATTAATACTAGTTCTGCGAGGCTTATATAGCGACTCCGCGTCGTCTAGTGGGCCCTCACCCCTTTACTAAGTATAGGAGTCTCCTAGGGTTCTATAGTAGGTGCTGTGGAAATTATAAGTGGCGGGATTATAGAGCTCGATATTCGTTATATAATAAAATTTCTTAGCCTATAGTAGCGGCGGTAGGAGTACTAGAGGGTAAGGATTAGATTATAGAACTAGAGGATAATAAGGAATAGATAAAAGCTACTAAAATTTAACTGCTAGGTCTCCTCTCTTTTTTACTATTTTTATTTTATTTTATAGTATCTTATATAAGAAAAAGTATAAGTAAAGAGGGTAGAAATTAGCAGGAAAGTTAAGGATATTAGTAGAATTCCCTATGGTCGCTTATTTAGTAGGGTTAATTAAAAAATTCGATTGATATGATATCGCTTATCGTATCAATCTAATCGATACTGATTTTCGCCCACCCTGGATGGGTGGGTATCCCTTAACCCGCCGAGTTACGTCCATCTGTTATCGATAAGGGTTTAGCCAATCAGATCAATAGGATCAAGGCTCCGTGACCATACGCGTAGTTTTGATTCTGGTGTTCCGCACGGACCATCTACTAGATGGACGCCGGCGGGTTAAGGGATAACTCAGGGGTCCCAATGATATTTATATCCATTGCTTCTTAACGATATATTCATTCATAAGCAATGATAACAATTAGACTTTTTGAGATCCTTATGAATATATATAGGAGACTTGAAACCTCGTGGTGTAGTAAAAGGATGCTAAGTTTTATGCGCAGTCTATATTCTGATATATACGCAAGAGTAAAAATTTAATACTTGCCTTCAGATGCTTCTTTATTATAATATTATTCGACCCCTCCCTCCTCTCTCACCACAACACCAACCATGATCTCGTGATATAGCTTCCCCCATGCCAAGACTGGTGATGTAGCTTATATAAGCCATATCACGAATATCCATTCATATCGTGATATTTTAGCTCCCTTAATGATAATGATTGATATTTGGTCAAAATATCAATCCATTCATCACTGAGACCGCTGCGGTATGACCAAGCTTATCGCCGGTTGCCACCGCTACCGCATCATTCGCCTCCTGCTGCACTCCGTCATTCCCATCATTGGCTTCGTCCTCCCCTGCTCCAACTAAAAGTGCCCATTTCTGCTAAAAATTTCCACAAGTCAGTAATGGTTACTACAGCCAAACATCTCAATCTCAGAACATACCTTGGATTCTAGACCTATAGCCTCCATTATCATAAGCTGCGCTCGGGTTGCTGCGCTGAAGCTTGTCGAGGTTGGTGGTTGGCGGTTGCTCAAATTTAACTTCGTCTGCTTAGACGTGATCCCTTTCGAATACGTGCACCGAAGAAGCTTTTCTCAGCTTCTAGTGGACACATTGTGGCGAGTTTCTAGAACCTTACACACAGCGTCATGCCCATATCTCGCAGCCAATTCTCGCGCACTTTTGAATTGCTTCGGGGCCACCCCAGCGTTGAGCAGCAGCTGTAACATATCAATGCGGCCGTGTTCCGCAGCTCCTTCAAGGGCTGTCCTGCCTCTTATAATAGCAGATGCAGCATTCACATCCGCTTTAGTATTGAGAAGTAACTGAGCAATCCTTACATATCCTCCGATTGCAGCAGCTTGAAGTGCAGTATACCCACGTTCGTTAGCTGGAGGAATATTGACATCCGCACCGGCATCAACTAGAATCTGAACTAGCTCGATATTGCCTTTCCCTGCTGCCGCTTGAAGCGCGGTACGCCCACCTTTATTAGCTGGAGGAGCATTAACATCTGCACCAGCGTCAAGCAAAATCTGAACTAGCTCAATATTTTCTTTTTCCGCTGCCTCTTGGAGTGCAGTACGCATATCTTCATCATCTGGAGGGGCGTTAACATCTGCATCAGCATTAAGTAAAATCCGAACTAGCTCAATATTTTCTTCTTTTGCCGCCTGTTGAAGCACAGTACGCCCACACTTAGCTGGGGGGGCGTTGACATCCGCACCAGCATCGAGCAATATCCGAACTAGCTCAATATTACCGTTTTCTGCTGCCGCTTGGAGTGCGGTACACCCAAAACGATTAGCTGGAGGGGCGTTAATATCTGCACCAGCATCAAGCAAAATCTGAACCAGCTCGATATTACCGTTCCCTGCTGCCGCTTGGAGTGCAGTACGCCCTAAAATATTAGCTGGAGGGGCGTTAATATCTGCACTAGCATCAAGTAAAATCTGAACCAACTCGATATCCTCGTTTTCTGCTGCCATTTGAAGTACAGTGCGCCCAGTATCAGCTGGAGGAGCGTTGACATCCGCACCAGCGTCAAGCAAAATCTGAACTAGCTCGATATTGCCGTTCCCTGCTGCCGTTTGAAGTGCAGTATACCCTTCATCAGCTGGAGGAGCGTTGACATCTGCACCAGCGTCAAGCAAAATCTGAACTAGCTCGATATCCCCTTGTTCTGCTACTTCTTGGAGTGCAGTACGTCCAATAAAATCAGCTGGAGGGGCGTTGACATCCGCGCCAGCATTAAGTAAAATTTGAACTAGCTCGATATTTGTGTCCCCCGCCGCCGCTTGGAGTGCGGTACATCCTATATCAGTTGAAGGGGCGTTGATATCTGCACCAGCGTTAAGTAAAATCTGAACTAATTCAATATTTCCGTTTGTTGCTGCGGCTTGAAGTGCAGTATACCGATCTGTATCTGTTACAGGGGCATTAACATCTGCGCCAGCATCAAGCAAAACATGAACTAGCTCAGTATTTCCGTTTATTGCTGCTGCTTGGAGTGCAGGACACCGATCCATATCAGTGGAATGGGCGTTGATATCTGCACCAGTGTCAAGTAAAATCCGAACTAACTCGATATTCTCGCTGTGTACTGCCTCTTGAAGTGCAGTGAGCCCCCCCTCATCTGCTGGAGGAGCGTTGACATCTGCACCAGCGTTGAACAAAATCTGAATTAACTCGATATTTCCGTTCCCTGCTGCCGCTTGGAGTGCGGTACTCCCAGCACGATCGGCTGGAGGGGCGTTAACATCTGCACCAGCATTAAGTAAAATCCGAACTAGCTCGATATTTCCGTTCCCTGCTGCCGCTTGAAGTGCGGTACGCCCATAGTTAAAGACTGGAGGGATGTTGACATCTGCACCGGCATCAAGTAAAATCTGCGCGATTTCGGTGCTTCCCTTGCTCGCAGCATACTGAAGAGGAGACCATTCATTGTACCCCATAGGCGAATCGGGGTTTGCTCCAGCTTGGATTATAATGTGTGTGATTGATGCGTCATTAAGTCGCAGTGCACTTGCGAGGAGGTTTGATGCAAACGCTTCAATTGTCGGTGAATCAAAGGAGAGCAAGGATGAAAGGAACCCGTGTCCCTGAATTCCATTAACCCATTGGACGATTTTGTCGCTCTCAGTCGCTGAGAGGATGTTGTTTGACAGCAGATTGATAACGTAGCTGAGGAATTGCAGGAACCCGCCTTTGGACCCAAAGATCTCCCGAACGCTTTCTAGAAGCTCCCCGTCGTGCCTTTCCAATATGAAAAGTTGGAGGTACGAGTACATGGATTGGATATTTTTCTCACTATCGTGTGTAGTCGGATTTGGAGCCCAGCGACCAAACACAGCTTGTACGAAGCTTGACACATCACCGAATGATTCCACTGTCCACTTGAGATCCGATGAGCCTCCATAAAATGGCACTAAGTTGAGATCGTTCATTATGTTTTTCCAATCTTCATCTATGGAAGCGCCATATTCTGGATCTTCTATAATGAAACCAGACTGAGGGGAGTATGATAGTGAATTAAGAGGATGGATATGATGTTCCACTGCGGCTAATTCGGAAGTATGGTTATGCATGATCGAACTGATGACTGAGGACCGAGGGAGCTCAACTATCAGAATTTTAGCAAGTGAGAATGGCTACTTTGTTAGAGATTCAAGCCCATACTGCCTTGAGCCTTTAGAAGCTCGTGAAATTGGTCTTGAAATCCAAACCAGGGGAGGTTATCTACCAGAAAGGTGCGTAATGGAGAGGGCGTGCGGATCGAAACCCTTTCAGGCGTCTTTGGACTTAGAGCTAGCCAGGCTTAGTCATCGGGATACTCCTATTGTATGGTGGATTACCTCGTCGATATTTCTCTATAGTGGATACAGAGTTACGGCCTATCTCCTTCCGAATCTTGTCCTTGGGCACAAGAACACCATCGATGTACACATCACTTTCCTTTCCCGCCCTCTTCCTTTTAGACTGTCGATGGTTGATAAATTTCCATACGGACGGGTTCACATTCTTGCGGAAACCCCATTTCCTGAAATGACGCTCATACTGTGTTTTGCTTACGTTCTGTTAGCTTCTTCGTTCTCGCTCAAAAACGGTGTCTTACGTTGCGACAAAGTCGTAGGAGCCAGCCATAATGTCCATGATTTCTTTAAGTGTCCTATCTTCCTTTAAGTACAAATCTTGTATCGTGATTTTGTGCTTGTCCATTTCGGTTTTAGCTGCAGCTTTATCGACCAGTTTGAGCGACATTGTGAGTAAGAGTAAGCTTTTGGTAATGAAACGATGTTGATGGGTGTTTGCATAAAGGAACATGAGCACGCGTAAGGTTGATAAAGAAATAATAAATGTCGGGACTTGCTTCCTAGGCCGTTTCGTTTGTGGGGCATAATGACACACCGTTAATACCCATTGGCTGCGACCGAAATCTTCTGCTCGCTTCACATTGTTATTTGCGCCACCCTAAGGATTCTAGCCTCGCCGATCAATTGGTCTGCTCCAAAATCTTTGTTTGACGGTGTTTGGGCCATTCACCTGATAAGCTCGTTAAGGCAGCGCCGCGCTGACAAGGAGTCTGGATATTGTAAACTTTCAGGGTACTTTAAAACGACGGCGTTCAGACTACCCTCACGCAAGTCCCGATCCACAGCACAGCCTGTCTGCGGGAATGGTAACCCTAGGCTTACTTGGAAAACTATTCCAAAGCATCCGAGGACGCGGAGGAGAGTAAGTATACGGACTTGACTTCAAGTGACAAATATGAAGATAATATCAGGATCTGTTATCTCACTTTCAGAGTTTCAGTCATTCCTGGGACCTTATCCAGACTTCTTGTTTGAGCCGCTTTATGAACAGGCGATCACTATAATCCGACGCAACATGACTGCGGCTGTGGTTAAGAGAAGGCACAACGAAGGGATGTGTTGTCGTCAGGTGCAGACACGAGGAGCTGGCCTAGTGCGGATCCAACCCTTTACATTCCAGAAATTTGTTTGATATTGTAAGTTATTCGCAAAAATACACACCAAGTGGGACTGGACGAAGTGGAGAACGATATGGAATTGACAGCCGTGAGTCTACACCATATATCGAGCAGACTGATAAGTCGACGCATCGACAACGCATCAATAAATGGCAGCAAGGGAGGCAGATTCAAAGTAGTGAATCAATAAAAAAATGTCGCTCATGCTATAGCTTTATGAAAGTGATTGGACTCGAGCATAGATAAGCCGGGAATCGGATATACAGACCGTACAATATGATCTCCCTTTGCAGGCATTGATTGAATTCAAAATGAGGCGTCTGTCGACTTCGGTAGAGGTACAACCTTGGCTCTCAATAAATGCCTATAAACACACTAGTTTTCTCGGTACAGAGACAACTACTATTTACTGTGTGATCTTGAAGAGTAGTAAACCTAGATCGTCTTTTACTCTGGTGAGAGTGAGCATGGGACAGACTTGCTAATAAACAAACAATTCAAACCATCGATCTTTGGTTTGGTTGATTGGATATTTTAAAGCTTCAAGCTTGTTTATTTCGTTTGGTTAATCAAACTAGCAAACGGTTTAGTTAGATTTGACTATTTAGATAGATTTATATACATTTTTACGCGACAGTAGGAAGATCTAGGAGCTCTATACTACAATTTGGTGATAGGCATTTGGTATAGTACTAAGCTTATAAAAGTCAGATAAGGTCACGTGACTCCAACTTTAATGCAGAGTTTTCCTTATCTCATAAATCAGACCCCCGGGGAGAAATTGCGCCACGGCGTAGCGCTAAGGGCTAGCATCACTCCTAAGCCAATTAGATTACTGAACCCTAGTCCTGTGGATTCCTGTAAACTCCTAGACCAATCAGATCGCACCAAGAGGAATTTCTCCCCAAGGGTCTGAGAGCTTATGGGCCCTCTTTATATAAGAACTCAATGTTTCTTGTTAGGCGACAACTCTTCCATTACAACGCTGTATCTCAACCCTTTTATAACGTCTAGTTATTATAAAAATACTATAAGGTAGGAGCTCTTTAATTTCTCTATCTATTGCAATAAATAACGACGTCGTGGCTATATTAGTTAGTCGTATTTTCGTTGGTCGTATTTTCGTTGGTTGTATTTTCATCGGTCGCAAAAATCGTCAGTCGCAAAACTCGTCGGTCGCAATCTTACCTCGCTGCTCTGCTCGAAGCTCTGCATGAGGTTCTGCTCGAAGCTCTGCACGAGGCTCTGCTCGAAGCTCTGCACGAGGCTTTCTTGAAGCTCTGCACGANGGCTTTTCTCGAAGCTCTGCACGAGGCTCTGCNCGANGCTCTGCTCGAAGCTCTGCTCGAAGCTCCATACCTTATATACTTCTCTACGTCTAATTATCTCTAAAATACTACGAGGTAAAAGCTCTTTATCTTCTCTATCGTCTCTACGTTATAGCAATATTATAGCTCTATTCTACAAGAAGTTAGTCATAGGTAGTTGGTCTAGTTTTAAAATCCTATCATAATCTTGCCTTACTGCCGGACGATGGGCTCGCACCTTCACGTGGTGTCCGGTGTCTAGTATCTTTACTTGTCGGAGTTGTGAACCGACTTATATTAAGAAGCTAAGACGAGCTTAAGGGACAATAAACTCGCACCTTCCCGTGGTATCCGGGTCTAGTATCTTTACCTGTTGGAGCCGTGAACCGACTTATATTGAGAAGCTAAGACGAGTTTAAGTGGACGACGATATAAGCGGCCACGCATAATAGGGGGAGGGAGAGGAAGGCAGTCTCTTATCCACCGATCGAATCAAATCCGACGCGTACATAGGTCCTATACAAATACGACTTAACGTCAATCCGAATACCCCAAACCTCAGCGCTTAAGACTACAGCCGTTAACAACTAAGAGGAACGGCCGTTGCACTATAACTGCTAGTCTACAACAAAGAGAACCCACGTCTGGTATTAAACACTGTAGTTTTAGCGGCGCTAAGCTACTTACCCCCAACCTTAACCACACATTAATTCGCCATCCCTACGGCTTTAACACTATAACGGTCACAAGGAGGTGGAGGCCCCAATATTACTACCTGTGGGAACCCTAAGGTAGAGTTAGTAGACGGCCTTTCGGGCTGTTAGGCTATATAGTTATAGACGGCTATAATACAAGAAAATTATAAAGGTGTATACAACAACGGGTAGATTTCCTTTATATTTTATTTGTATAGGATAAGCTTATATTAGGTAGATTGTTGTATGCATCTAAAATAAAAGACCTAGCATGGCGCCTTTAGGGCAGCTAAAACGGTGTATAATTTTTAAAAAAAAAAAAAAAAAAAATCTTGTCTTACTACTATACCTTACATACTTCTCTACGTCTAATTATCTCTAAAATACTACGAGCTAAAAGCCCTTTATCTTCTCTATCGCCTCTACGTTATAGTAATATTATAGCTTTATTATGCGAGAAGTTAGATATAGGTAGTCGGTCAGTTTAGTAGAAACATTCAGTTTTAAATACGGAGGTCGGTAACTAAAGTTTTTGCACCTTCCTAATTAGGAAGTTTGGCTTACCGCCCGCTGACCGCTGACGGTAGAATACTTCTGCAGCCTCTCTGCCGCTCTAAAATTGCTGGTAAGGACTCTCTAAGCTTGAATCTTGCTGTACCAACTATGGTTTTCCATTAGCTCGCGACTAGGGCTTAGGCCCTGGCCATGAAAGCTATGGGAGCTACCCTTAAGCACATCCAGAGCGTTACCTTAATTAAACAACGCGCCCTCCAGTATTTGTTTATAAAAGCTATTAATTGTGGCTAGAATCCTACTACAAATCCTCTTATTATTAATGGCTATATTATTAACGGCCCACGTCCTAGTAGAAAGCCTAAAGTTACCTACGAGTTTGAATAACAGATCCTTAAGAAAGTTACCTCTGATTAATATGGGCGAGAGAAGTCCTGCGCTTATATCGCTGCTGAATGCGGCTGCTCTACCCAAACTGTTTGGCGAGTTCTGCGACGTCATAGATACCGAAAAACAAAGCCTATAAAGAAGCCTTATTTTACAAAAGCTATAAAGGAAGCTCGCTATTAGTTTGCCCTGCGATATAAGGATTAGACGATTAAGGATTAGAAGGACGTTATATAGAGCAATAAAACGGGCGTTATTCTACACTATAGAAGAGGCGGCTATAAACTCTAGCACTTGGCTCAGGAAAAGGTTAATAAGTTAGCTATTCGTCCTTAATTTAAGAGGGCTAATAAATTTATGTTTTAGGGCGCCTTTTTATATAATTGGAAGTCGCTATACCTGATCTAGAAGCCTAAGACTGTAGAGAAGAAGAAGGCGTTAAAGCTAGAGCTTTAAAAGATTAACAAGGCGATAGAGCCAGAGCTTTGTTAGGCATAGGAGCTTACCACTAGTTTAAGACAACTGGGCCTCCGCAATAAGCTGGGTAGGAAACCTTAGTTTTAAATAAGTAAGGAAAACGGTGCTATTAAGCGTATAGCTAAGAAAGGTGGTATTAATTGGTATCGCTACCTTACTAAGTGCCTCCTTCCAGTCCTTATTCCCTTCGTAATTAAGTGCTAGATTAATTGCCTAAATACAATTATCTAAGAGGATAAAGCTCCCGCTTATTTATTAAAGTACTAGCAGATCTACTTTAACGTAGTAGGCCTCTAGCGTCTACTTTGGCTAGGTAATTTACCCGATCTAAATATAATTAAGCTATGCTGGTACTACCTCAAACGAGTTACTATAAAGAAGGGCGCACTAAAGAATCGAGTAGAAGCTAAGCAAGTTTAGCAAAAGGCATGGGACGAGCTTAAACAGTGGCGGATTTAAGCTTAAATAGAGCGAATTCTACGTTATATTTAAGAGGTTATTCGCTACAGAGGAGGCAATAAATATCGCGAGGGTGCTGCTAATGATGTAAGAGATTGGAAGGCGCTTAAATAGATAAATTAATATTACCGCTAAGTAATTGATTATATGCGACAGTAGGTGCTTTTAAGCCTTAATCGTGTTAATCTAAATAAGCCTCCGCTTAGGAAGCCTTAGCCGCCAAAGCTTCCGCAGCGTATATAAATGGGACCTCATCTACCGAACGCCTTAATGGATATCGAGCCTCTACACCAAATTTACATCCTAAAGCTTCGCCGCCGCTAATGGGCTATATAGGCACCTAACCAGCCTCGCCCTTAGCCAACAGCTACCTCTAAGCCTCCTCCACTTAAGCCTCTACCACCTATTAAGCCTCCTCCACCGCAGCCTTAATTAATTTAGAACCGACCGGATATAAAGGGCAGAAACTCAAAGAAGGTAGTGTTTAAAGTCGGCTTTATAGAGCCTTAAGTTCAGCAGCAGCCGGAGCGGCGGCAGGAGGAAGTTTAACACTATAAGGTAGATACTAGGTGGAATACAATTAATCAGCCGACAAGGAAGTGGGTAAGGAAGAAGGGCTCTACTACTACCTCTAATAAGACCGTAGATAAGAGCAGAAGCTCTGCTAGCAGGTCAATTAACGTTAGATTAAGCTCTATTAACGTAGATTTAAGCTTTACAGAGCCTCCTGTAGAGCCTCCGCCAGAGCCTCTACACTAAAGCTCTATATAGAAGATTTTGAAGAAGGCAGAAAGACGGCAGCGAATTGAGCATGTAGAGGACTCTGCTTAACTAGTGGGGGACCTTTCTAAGCCTCCGCAGAGCCGAAAGCTACGCCTGCGCAAAGCTGAACACCTTCTAAATAGTTAGCTTATTGATTAGTTAATCAAATCTATATATATTGCCTTTCGTTCGAAGCTTTAAGTACAATTTTAATGCGGCTAGGGCTGAACTTCATGTTCTGCCGGTAGGCGGTGAGCCAAACTTCCTAATTAGGAAGGTGTAAAAACTTTGGTTACCGACCTCCGTATAACTTAACTTTTACGACGATGTATCTCGCTCCTTAATACTCTAGATATAGGCCTATAGTATATATTTACAAATATATAATTACCTAAAGAATCCATTACATCAAGCATATATATTATAAATATTATGGTTGGGACACGGCTCATAGAAATACACAGAATTTGATTTAAAACATTCGATTCTCACTAAAGCGACGCCCATAAGCTCTCAGACGCTCCGCAGAAGATTTTGTCAGGTGACAGGGGTGCGCAGGGGGCTGAAATTAGTGCGTTGTTCTAATTGGTCCAAGAGTTAGCATGTGTTTTAGCGTGTCACGGAACAAATCTTCTGCGGAGCGTCTGATTCATGAGATAAAGTTTTCCTATAACATGCGGATCGTTGGTACCCCCCAACGAAAATCCCGACCCGAGTTTATGATTAATAAGCCGGTTAATTAACCCAAAGCTTTAATTTAGAGCCTTATTGTAACGTAAGTGACAGAGTTATAACGGCGATAGGGTTATAACGGTCGGCTAGTACCGCCTTCCTAATGTAGTATATTGCCGGTTCCAAAATCAAAATAGCAGCAACTTTATCTTATTTTAAATGCTTGCGACTAAATCAAAAAATCTTTTACTAACACCATAATGCCCCGCTGGCTCCTACAACCTAGCAGGGAAGAGAAAATACAGAGCGCTATTATTGCCTGGCATTCTAGGCTCTATAAAGACCGGGAAACTTATGTAAATTCCTATGAGGTAGATATAGACATTGCGACGCCGTCTTAATGGAAAGCAATAGCCCCATAAAGTCGCCCATACCAACTAGAATCGTATTACTGTTGCTGGCGAAGATGCAATCGTTTAACACCTTATATATCTTGCAAACGCCGGATTTCCATATCGGCAGCATACCGTTCAATTAATTGCTACAGTAGTCTTTTACCGGGAGTACGCCAACCTTCCTTAATACGTCTATGTCGACCCTCTTAGTATAAAGTGGGTGTATAACTTCCTAAAACGGCAGAATGAGCTTCGTTACTACTATGTATGTTTAATTAATTAAGAACGAGCTCTCGCAAATAACAATCCCGGCCTTATTTAGAGATTCTTTACCGACTATACCGACGCTATTACCCAATACAATATTAGCGAATTTAATAGGTAGAATATAGATGAGACGGGCTATGCAATGGGACTAGCTTTTTCTGTAAAAGTAGTTATACTAAGAGGCAGAATTATTAACTTTAAGACAATTAATGGCAATAGGGAGTGGGTCACCTAAATTAACTCAATTGGCATGCATGGATAGATAATTCCACCGTTTATTATTTTTAAAGGGAAGTAGCATATAAATATACTATGGGAAACAGCAGAGGAAGCTATAGGCGAGTGCTCAATTAAAATAACGGAGAATGGCTAGTTAAATAAAGAAATGGGCCTTAAGTAGCTTTAACATTTTAAGCGTTATATTTAACGAATAGAGGTATAGAAGGCCTCTAAAATTAATATACTAAACGTTAAACACTATAGCTACCGATTGCTTATTATGGATAGGCATATCTCTTATACTAATATTAAGTTTATAAAGTTCTGCTAGAAGTATAAGATTATTCCTATATATCTTCCACCTTACTTAACCCACTTCTTACAGCCTCTAGATCTTGTTATCTTTTTAGTGGTTAAGCGCCTATATTTAGCTAAAGTTAATAAATACTTAGCTTGTGGTGTTACTGGTATTAATAGAGACTACTTTTTACAGATCCTGGGCGAGATTAGGCCTTAAATATATATACCCAAACTTATTAACAGTGCATTTAAAGCTGTAGGCCTTCTTCCTTTTAACCCTAATTAAGTCCTTTAACGCCTTATAGGGCAACCTTCCTATGCGCGACTATGTATACCTTAGCCCTTAAACAAACCAACGCTTTTATCCTCACCTCTACATCTAAAGACTCTAAAAAGCCACTCCGATCGAGCTCGGTATAGCTATATAATCCGTTATTTAGATACCACTATTAAAGCAATTAACGTTGTTGTTAGGAAGCTTATAAGCTATATAGATACAATGAATAAAAGGCATAGAAATACTATAGCTAGAAAACACAGAGCTTTACAATGGCGCTGCAGATAGGAGAGCTAAGAAAAAAAAGAAGCGGGTAGTACTTTCTACTAAATTGGTCCTTACTACCGAATGGGCTAAAGCACTTATTAACGCTAGGGAGGCTATAGAGGAGGCTAGGCAGAGGACTAAGAATACTAGACAGCAGCATAGAAAGGAGAAAAAGGAAATAGCTATAATTGCTTAGGCATAAGTTTAAGAAAGGAAGGAGGCTTAGGCTACTACTATAAAGGCTAAAAAGGCTGCAGATCTAGTAATTTAATTAGACTAGGTTAGAGTGGATTTAAGCTCAGCTCTAGTCTATCTAGCTAGTAAATAGATAGACTCTAGGAGCTCTATAAAGCTCTAATGCATATATATACTATATATAGAAAGGCTTGGCGTCAGTATAGTGTTATAATAAAAAAGGTAGTAGTAATATAACTATTTACACCCTATTAATTACCTTATCAATCACCGCATCCTAATCAGCTTTAATAGCCGCATATTAATTCTCTAGATCCTCCAGATCCTCCTTATTATTAACCCCATCGTCCTTTACTTAAGTGGCAGCCTCTACAGCAACTACGGCAGCTAGTTAAGCTTTAGCGGCAGCTTTAAATAGTATCCTTTTATAAGGCTCTCCTTCTACCTCACCCACTTCCTAATTATTAAACGTGCCTTTTAGCGGAGGCCTATACGCGTGCTAAAGAACCTCATTTGCCTTAATTATATCCATCTATAATTAGGCGCGTTAATCCTTAATAAGGATCTTACAACTACTAAAAAGTCGCTTATATTTATTGCTTATTAGAGGTACGGCTAATATATTAAGAGCAAATTAAGTAAGATTGGGCTGGCTTTCGTATTAATCCTGCCAGTATTATATAACATTAAAGTATTAATTCTCGTTAATAAGTACGCGATTAGTAGAAAGATATTCCTTAAAGCGATTAATTAACGGTGGTTCGTCTTATGCTTTATAGGTCCTCTTAAGGCGTTTATAAGCTTAAGTAGAGGTATATATTATCTCTCTTATAAAGGGCGGCTATAGCGTAGAATTAGATATAGATAAAGGCGACTAATCTAGTAGGAAGTTCTTGCCTTTATATTTAAGCTAGAGGACCTTAACTACCTCCTCTACCTTTAAGATCTACTCCTTCTTTTCCATATAGTCGCCCTAACGATTAGTAAACTATTATATCTTAAGTGTTAGATTAAGAACGATTGCTATATAGTAAGCTGCTATATTATCTACTTTAAGGTAGTATTTCTTATACTTCTACTAGGCTACACCTACGCAGCCTACCAAGTAGCGATAACCTTATACCTTAGCCTTCTTTTATATTTACATTAAGAGCTTAATAAACTTATATTTAGTATTTTTAAGCTTTAGTAAAAGCCAATCAAGTGTTTAAAAGTAGTTAGTAAGGCCCGTTTTCTGGCCTTCTACTATAATAGTTGCCTTATAAAACGTTTCTAGGTGGTTATATAGGTGTTTAAGCTGCTGCCAGTGGCGCTATTAGAGAAGGTCGTCTTTAAAAAGCTATCTTACGCCTGGGGTAGGTATATACTCTATATAGAACTTCTAAATACATTCTTTATAGTTTAGAAAGCGTAATATAACTAAGAATAATAAGTTCTAACACGTCTGGTTATTTTAAATAAGCTAGTAGGTAGTTAGTATAGATATAGGAAAACATTTAACTTTTTTAACACTAGTAAGATTTTATTAATTTTCTACCGGTAAAAATAAAATCCAGTGCTAAGCTGTTAGATCTTAACACTAAAGCTTTATATAAGATCTCGTTACTTACCTCTAATCTATTAAATTCCGCCAAAGGCCCTCCCATTTTAATCCCCCGGAAAAAGCTATAACGCTAGGGTATTATATAAATATATTACATAAAGTTATAAAGTAATCTAATAGCTCTGCGCTTTCTCCATAACTCCTTAACCTTCTTAAAGTCCATTTCGCGATACACAGTTGCCAGTTCTTTACAAGTTCCTTCTACATTATTTCTAATAATAAAGGCCTAGGCGTAAAGGTTAGTAATATAGCCAAAGCAATAAAGCCTATATCCTTTACGTAACTTAGCTAACATATTTAGATATAGGGCTTAAAGAATTATATTAATACAAGTATCGTTTAACTCCGCATTATCAGCTATAAAATACCCAATATTACCCGAAATCCTATAGTCTCGAAATAGATCTATAAGGACGCCTGCTATATTCTTACCACTATATTTACTAACTACTTTATAAAGCCTAAGAACTACTTAGCGACGCCTACCGTCTTTATTAATAAAGTAGCTTATAACTCTAAGAATTATATACAAATTTAGTAACGTCTAGAGATTAAAGGACACTAATATTATACTACAGGCGTCCTTTAACTCTTCCCTTAGTAACTCCTTCCGCTTCTTAAACGATTATATTACCTATTTACAAATTATTCGGCTTACTTAAGGGAGGAACTTAATAAGGCCCGGGTAGAGGAAGTAGAGGAGTTAACAAAAGTAGGTATTCTTAAACTAGAAGAAGGCAATATAGCAATAAACAATCCATCAGATTAGGAGGGCTTTAAAGGCTTTAAAGTTATAATTTAAATTAAGTAATCTGGCCTCTGGATAACCTTTAAGTATTAGCTAATTTAGGTTAACTTCCTTCTTAGTAAAAAGCTTACCTGTTATCTTATCTATATAGTAATCCTCTATAAGGTAATCCATAGCTATAGACCTTCCAGATAACACTACGCAGAGCTCCTGCTTATACTTTAATCGCTTATAAATATAACAGTAGTAAAACGTTCGGCAATCCTTAGAAAATTTCAACTAAATATCCTTACCCCACTTCCAAATTAATAAGGATCGCTGCTTTATATATTTTGGGCCTTTTATTAAGGCTTTATATTAAACGTATTACTCACCATAGAGCTTAAACTCCTTAATTGTTTTTAACTTATCAGCTGCCGGATTAATACTCTTTAGTACGAGTATAATATTATCAAATGCAGGCGGGCCATAAATTAATAAATATTAATCTATAGCGGAGGTAAGGTAAAAGGTAAGGATAACTTAATGGAAGCAACAACGACGATAGGAGCGATAATAACGGCGGGTGTATGCATCGGAGTCTTTAGATTGTATAGCTAATACACTACTTTTAAGACAGGAGCTCATCATTAAAGCAGCTGATTGGCTTACTTATATGCATTAACACCTCTACACTCTATCCTTTTACTCCACCTATTTAAATTAGGTTAGAGAACTGGAGCTCCAGAAGCTCTACGGCTTTAAACCCACTCTATCTACTAATTAAATTGACAGGATCTACCTCCAATGCAGACCTGGCTCCGCGCTGGAGCTCCAACTTTAACCCAGTCCAATTAGATCACTGTGCAGATCAACATAAGAAGGACTTAGGAGAGGCTAATTGAGCTGCAAAAAGAGCGCAGAAGGCGTCGGTAACTACGGGCAATATATTAAATAGAAAGAAGACTATAGAAGCTTATATGGCAGCTGCTTAAGCAGTAGAGGAGGCGAAATCTAAAGCAGAAGCCTTAGCAATACTGCAGAAGCAATGGGAGGACTCCTTCGCAGCAGCTACAGAGGCTATAGCTCGCTCTAAGGCTCTACAAGACGCTGCAAAGAAGGCAAAAGAGGCCTCTTAGCAGTCTACACAGGCAGATGAGGAAGTGGACGATGATGAAGTAGACGATGAGCTAGGTAGATTAAGCAACGATGAGGTGTCGGATGTAGACGAGGATGTTAGTTGGTACTGAAAACACCAAAAGATATTGATATAGGGCCTCTATTATATTAAATTAAGGCTTTATAAAATCTCAGTAATATTGTGATGCTGTGCGATGCCTTTTACTAGTATTTTACCTACAATCGGGCATTCGGCAGTATTTTGATGTTCGTGAGCCCACTTAGGAAGGCGGTACTAGCCGACCGTCATAACCCTATCGCCGTTATAACTCTGTCACTTACGTTATAGAGCTTAATTAACATATACTATTAGGTATAGATTTGTTTCGTAAATCCTATACTTTCGTTGTGCTTTGTAGTAGGGGGTAAGCTTTAGGCGGAGCCTTGTGCAGAGCTTTAATGGAGCCTTGTATAGAGCTTTGGTAGAGCCTCGTGCAGAGCTTTGGTAGAGCCTCGTGCGGAGCTTTATGCAGAGCCTTGCGTAGAGCCATGTGCAGACGTGTAGACGTGCAGACGTGTTCTGGCGATTAACTGCAGAGATATTTGTAGAGATTATTGTATAGGCAATTATATAAGCGTTTAATTGATCGTTCGTACGGGCGTTCGTATAGGCAATTAATTGATTAATTAATTATCTGGACGTTTGTAGAGCTGTACATAAAGCAATATATAGAGCCATTTGTAGAGCCGTTCGTAGAGACGTTTGTAGGCCGTTTAGTTAATTAATTAATTAATTAATCGATTAATTGACTAATTATATAGGTGTTCGTACGGGCGATCGTGTAGACGTTTGTAGAGCCATTTATAGAGCTGTTTGTATAGACGATTATAGAGCCTTCCTAGTATATCAGTGCTGCATATTAGTAGAGCTTTAGAGCTCCGTATTAAGCTTTAAGTAGAGTTTTAAGTAGAGCTTTAAGCTCAAGGGGGAGACCCCCTTGGACCCCTATGCGTACTGCGTGCTTTATTTACCGCATAGGCAGAGCTCTTGCAGAGGATTTGGTAAAGCGTTTAGTAGAGCTTTTGCAGAGCTTTTATAGAGCTTTTGTAGAGCTTCGGTAGAGCTTCATATAGAGCTTCAATAGAGCTTCGTGCAGAACTTTAGTAGAACTTTGGTAGAGCTTTGTATAGAGCTTTAGTAGAGCTTTATCTAGAGCTTTAGTAGAGCTTCGTGTAGAGTTTTAGTAGAGCTTCGTGCAGAGCCTTATGCAGAGCTATATACAGGCGTTCGCACGGGCGATTAACTGCAGAGATGTTTATAGAGATAATTTTACAGGCAATTGCATGGACGTGTGATTGATCGTTCATATAGGCGTTTAATTAATTGATTGTATGGGTGTTTAATTAATTAATTAATTGTATAGGCGTTCGTACGGGCAATTGTGTAGACGTTTGTAGAGCCGTTTGTAGAGCTGTTTGTGTAGACGATTATAGAGCCTTCCTAGTATATTAGTGCTGCGTATTAGTAGAGCTTTAAGCTCAAGGGGGAGACCCCCTTGGACCCCCCCCCCCCTGGGGACTGTGTGCTCTATTTACTGCGTGGGCAGAGCTCTTGCAGAGGCTTTGGTAGAGGCTTTAGTAGAGCTTTTAGTAGAGCTTTTGTAGAGGTTCGTACGGAGGTTCGTGCAGAGCTTTTGTAGAGCTTTGATAGAGCTTTGAGTAGAGCTTTGGTAGAGCTTCGAGTAGAGCTTTAAGTACGGCTTTAATAGAGCTTTAAGTAGAGCCTTAATAAAGCTTTAAGCAGAGCCTTAATAAAGCTTTAAGCAGAGCCTCTTGTTTTTGAAGGCCTTATAAACGACTTTATAGAGGTTTAAGTAGAGGTTTGTATAGGCGTTCGTGTAGGTGTTCGTGCAGGCATTCGTGCAGGCATTTGTACAGACGTTTGTATGGACGATTGTATGGGCGATTATAGACGTTTGTAGAGACGTTTATAGACGTTTGTAGAGACGTTTATAGACGCTCGTAGAGACGTTTATACAGGCGTCTAATTAATTGTATGGGCGTTCGTACGGGCGATCTTGTAGACGTATTGTAGAGCCGTTTGCAGAGCCGTTTATACGGACGATCATATAGGCAATTGTAGAGACGTTCGTAGAGATAATTGTGAGACTTCCTAGTATATTGGTGCTGCGTATTAGTAGAGCTTTAGAGCTCCGTATAGGGCTTCGAGCAGAGCTTCGAGCAGAGCTTTAAGGGGGAGACCCCCTTGGACCCCCCTGCGTACTGCGTGGTCTATTTCACTGCGTGGCTAGTACACTGGGTGGGTAGAGGTGTTGTAAAGTCTTTTAGTAGAGCTTTTGTAGAGCTTTGTGTAGAGCTTCGTGTAGAGCTTTTGCAGGGCTTTGGTAGAGCTTGGTGCAGAGCTTGTAGAACTTTGGTAGAGCTCGATGTTTTGAAGTTCGTTACGAGGATTCTGCCACAACTTACCGCGCGCACTTTTTTTCTAACCAATGAGAAGCCGGCTTGGCGGGAGTTTGAAATCCAGAACCCGAAAATATAGACCACTCGTACCTCGGGTCAATAAAAGATGCCCAAAAAATCAATCGCCTCTACAACGGCAGCAACATCGATCCGGCTATATAGCCAATCCTCCCTATATATTATTATATGTATATAAAACAGCTCCTAAAGTAGGAGATCGCGGCTCGCAATAGCACCAAAGTTAGAGGCTAAATTAAAAATTTAGGTAGGACTTATCGCTCTATTTAAAAGTCAGCAAACCAAATTAAATAGCGCAATCTCCGGTTAAGTCCGAACTAGTATACAATTTCCTTATTAGGAAAGGTTATTTTCTGCGTTTAATAAAGCCGTTATGGTTTTAGCTTCGTATACACTATAAGGCTGCGATAATATTAGGCCGCATTTATAAGCAATAAGGCTTAAGCATATCACCTAGCTTACTAAATAATTATTCGCAGTTATAGCTTAATGGTAGTATACTTAGTATATTAAGCGCCATTTAACTAAGGTTAGGAAACTCTATTACTATTATCCTCTAATATAAGAATAGATTATAAGCTAATAGGCAATCTTCTATTAGTAGATTAAGTTTCTTTTACTACTTATACTCATCTTCTTAATTATTAGATAAGGAGGGTGCTATAGTAAAGGCGGTGCCTATAAAGCTTCTAATAAAGTTATTAATATTAGATTGCAAAGGCTAATTTTTCTTAGAGGCTTACCTTGCCAACTATAGCTTCTTTTCTTTATACTTAAGCCAGAGCTTTTAAAAGGAAGCGTTATAGCTAGTTATCTAATTAAGCCTCTTTTTCTAGTTATTTTAACAGAATTACTTAAGGTTAGGGTATAGTAGGCAAGCTATATAATAGATAGGCGTCTAATTAAGCGCTATATAGTATTTTTAAAGCTTCGCCTACTCGCGATTAATATTAATTTTATAGTAATTCTTAATTACCTCTTAATTAGGATAATCTTCCGTCGTTACCTTAGTTAATCGAGCTTTAGCTTCTTTATAGTGCCTTATTAAAAACTCTATCTATTATTTACACGCTTGCGGAGAAGAGGATTAAGAATTAATCTGATTGGTGGGTACGGGCTTAAAGGCATTAATTGAGAATGGGTATATTCGCAAGGCCATTTACAGGGGATTACCCTGCCTTAACTAAACGTGATGCCCATGGACCCATACGCAAGTATATTACTGCAGTATCTATTTATAAAGCCCAAAATATATAACTAAAGAAAAGGTGTAGGTGGGAGGGAAAGCAAGTAAGCAAGGCTTAATTTTGTGAATGTTGATGATATTAGTGTTGCTAAGATGTAGGGGTGCTGTAGTACTTGCTTAGCCATATAGATATATCTATCTATTATTTACACGCTTGCGGAGAAGAGGATTAAGAATTAATCTAATTGGTAGGTACAGGCTTAAAGGTATTAATTAAGAATGGGTATATTCGCAAGGCTATTTACAAGGGATTGCCCTGCCTTAACTAAACGTAATGCCCATAGACCTAGAAGCGCAGCGCCCGTACTATATAAGGTAGAGTAGGGGAAAAAAAAAAAAGAAAAAAGGGGGGGAAGGAGAGATTTAAGTTAATATATTAGCGTGCCAAAATAGGCACTCCTACACGCTATTATGCCTAAATACCTTCGCCCATTATATCTAGGGCGAGTAATAATAAGAACGGTATTAGCGTTTCACGTTAGAAGTTTATACTTAGCTAAAATAGGTCTTTTAGGGATAATAAATAGTAAAGCTAGAACGCTTGTGAGGACCACCGGCTTAGTTACTATATTTGGCCGTCTATAAAACCGTTATCTTAAGCGTATTAAGCAGCGCCTTTCTAAAATAAGTGTCCGTTATAGAGCTTAGAGTAAAGGCCAAGAGCGGTAACTCTATACTTTAGCTTATTCCTAACCGCGTAGCTTATAAAGGCCAATCTCTTAAAGCGAAAGAGAGGGGCGTTTCTAGGTTGGGGGTTGTTTTAAAATAGGTGTTTTATAGCTTGAACTGCGCATTTAGGTTACCCTAAAGCGGCAATTATAATTAAGACTCCTTAGTAATTAATATCCGTTTTACTACGCTTTAGACGTAATATTATATAGTCCTCTACTAACGTTATGTCGTTTCTAGTATATTTTATAGTAGAGAAGGCATAGCTATCTTTCTAAGCCTTAGTATAGGTAATCTCGCCTAAATAAAGGAATCCTGTAAAGGCCGTAGTAACGGCAGTGTTAAAGTTAAGATCCTTAATGGATTGGGCATTTAGGGTAACTAATTAGGCGAGGATATCTTTAGTAATTAGCAATCTTTTAGCCGTAGTAGAGGGATTTATAGATGTTGCACCGTCTAGGATCCTCTTAATAATAGGATTATTAAAGACGGAGGTGTTATAATTAGCGTTAATATAGTGGGATTAAATTATAGAGACATAGGCTTAAATTATAGTAGGCTTAATACGGCTTATTCCTAGACTAGTATTACTAAAGATCCGTTAGGTAATCTATTCTCCTAGGTAGTAAAGGGGCGCTAGGTACTTTACCGCTTTATAAAAGTCATAGTAGCCCTCCCAACTCTTAATTACGGGATAGTATAAATCTCTCGTTCTATCGGAGAGGCCGTGCCATAATAGTTAGCCGAAGTATTCTAAGGGGGCTTTTACCTTAATCCAGAAATTAGGTAGGGGGTCTTTAAGAGGGACTAGGTCTCCTATTTCGGCGTTAGATTAAATATAATAAAGAAGCATATAGTAATAGTAAATTAGAAGTATCCTAATGCGGGTATAGTAATAATACCCTATTACGATTAAAATAAGATAGAGCATTAGCTAGCCTATTTTTTATAGAGGAAACCTACTCTATATAGAGCGTAATATTATAGGCTGCGGCTAGTTAGAGGATCTTACGGAGCGGGTAATTACCCGGTTTTTTTACCACTATATTTTAGAATCCTAAGAGTGCTATTATATTATCTATATAGATATAAACTAAGCTATACTCCTACTGCGTTATCTAGAGCTAGAATAAGGTTATAATTGCTTAAACCTCCTACTTATTAATTAGGGTAAGGCGGTATTCTACATTAGGGTAGCAGCTTAAAGAATTGTCTTAGGGTAGAGATACCGAATAGGGCGGCCATATTGTCCCTTAAGAATCCTTAAGGAAGAAGAAGGCCCTATAACTAAGAATCCTGGATATATTTAAGAAGAGATAGAATTATTTTTAATCTGTATTGTTAAAGAAGAGGATACTATTTAAAAGGGTAAGAGTATTCCTCTACCATAATAAGTCTTGGCGAAGTTCAGCTATTAGCCGTTAGCGAGGATAACTACTTACCTTTATAAAAGTGGAGATAAACTCCTAAATAGAGTGGTTATATAAACGCCTAAGCCTAATTACCTAGGCGCTCTAAGCGAGTTTATTAGCCAGTTTTTAACTCTAAACTAGCGTTAGGGATCTACCACTTAACGCTTTATTAATCTCCTTAATTATAGTGGCCTGTTTTAAAGGAGAAAGACGTAGCTTAGACTTTAGAGTATCTATAATATAACCTAGAACTTTAGCTATAGTGCTTTCAATATTCTTTAATTCGTTTTATAGGATGCCTAATTTATCGCTTAATTAGTTATATATACTAAGCAATTAAGGGAGGATAGAAGTATTAGAGAGTATAAAGATAAAGTTATCTAAATAGTGCCTTAAGGCGGCGTTTGGGATATATTAAATAAGTATCTAGTAGAATCCCTCTATAAAAAGATTAAATAAAAAGGATGCAGTTCGAAGGCCGAATAAGAGGCAACATTTAAAATACACTATACCCTTCTAGGAGAACCCTATAAGGCGTTAAGCTTTAATAGAAAGTAGGATATTCTAAAAGGCGTCCTTAATATCCCTCTTAACAATTATATAACTATGGCCTATATATATAACGTGTTAGAGAACCTAATCAACTATTAAATATTATAGTGTGGCGAATACTATAGGGATTAAGTCGTTAATAGATCGGCTAGATAGTAAGGATAAGTTATAAATACGGCGCTATCCCCTATCTACTTTAGGCGGACAGGATCCGGACAGTAACTCTTGGCAGTAACTTTACTGTCCGAATCTTTTGCCAAGTTTCATTCTGCCGGTGCAAAATTAGTGGCTTAGAGCTTATTTATTAGAGTCGTAGCTTAATTTAGTACGGCTTACCCCAGAGGCGCCTCCCCCTGCGCCTCTACGCCTCTGCGCCTCTGCACCTTTATATCTCTACGTGTCTCTACACCTCTCTACCTGACACCCCATAAGACGTGCAAAGAGACGCATAAAGAGACGTATAAAGAGACGCAAGGAGACACCGACAGAGACACCGACAGGGACACGAGTAGACGCACGAGCAGAGCCACAAGCAGAGCTACAGGCAGAGCCACGAGCAGAGCCATAAGTGGAGCCATAAGCAGAGCCACAAGTAAGACGTAGAGAGGTGTAGAGGTATAGAGGTATAAGGCGTGGAGGTAGAAAGGGGTGTTTGGAAAGGGAATATCAAAGCTGAGCCTTAATTTACCCCTGTAGATCAACTAAGCACTGTTCATCTAGACCCACTTCCTATCCCCACCGACCCACCTTCCTATCTAGGCTGCTCCCTTTACTTCTCCCTTTGCCCCCTCTGTTCCCTCTGCTTGTGGCCCTGCTCGTGGCCCTGCTCGTAGCTGTACTCGTGGCTCTACTCGTGGCTCTACTTGTGGCTCTGCTTGTGGCTCTGCTCGTACCTCTCTCTGCTCGCGTCTCTGCCTGTGCCTTGCCCGTGCCTCTCTTACAAAGGGAGACGCGTAGCGAGAGACGCATAGAAAGAGACGCGTAGAAAGAGACGCGTAAGGAGAGACGCGTAAGGGGAGAGAGGCCCTCCTCCTGCGCCTCTACACCTCTACACCTTTACACCTCTACGCCTCTGCACCTTATATCTCTACGTCTGTCTCTACACCTCTCTGCCTAACCCCCCATAAGACGTGCAAAGAGACGCATAAGGAGACGCAAGGAGACACGGGTAGAGACACGGGCAGAGACATAAGTAGACGCACGAGCAGAGCCACAAGCAGAGCCATGGGCAGAGCCACAGGCAGAGCCACAGGCAGAGCCACAGGCAGAGCCACAAGCAGAGCCACAAGCAGAGCCACAAGCAGAGACACGAGCAGAGACACGAGTGGAGCCACGAGCAGAGACACGAGTGGAGCCACGAGCAGAGCCACAAGCAGAGATGTAGAGAAGTGTAGAGGTATAGAGGTGCGAGGTGTAGAGGTAGAAAGGGGTGTCTAGAAAGGGAATATCAAAGCTCAGCCTTAATTTACCCTTGTAGATCAACTAATTAAGCACTGTTCATCTAGACCTACCTCCCATCCCTACCGACCCACCTTCCTATCTAGGCTGCCCTTTTACTTCTCCCTTTGCCCCCCTCTGCTCCTCTCTCTGCTCGTGGCCCTGCTCATGGCCCTGCTCGTGGCTCTGCTCGTGGCTCTGCTCGTGGCTCTGCTTATAGCTCTGCTCGTGGCTCTGCTTGTAGCCCTGCCTGTGGCTCTGCTTGTGTCTGCTTGGACTCTGCTTGTGGCTTTGCTCGTACCTCTGCTCGCGTCTCTGCCCGTGCCTTGCCCGTGCCTCTCTTACAAAGGGAGACGCGTAGAGAGACACGTAGAAGGAGACGCGTAGAGAGACACGTGGAAGGAGATGCGTAGAGAGACGCGTAGAGAGACGCGTAGAAGGAGACGCGTAAGGGGAGATATGTACAGCACAAGAAAGAGTAAAAATAGATGACGGGAAGGCTAAAATAGGCCCTGAGTAGTGTCTTGGCTTCCTTTACCGCCTGCTGAGCCGCCGTCGATCAAAAGATTCGGACAGTAAAGTTACTGCCAAGAGTTACTGTCCAGATCCTGTCCGTACTTTAGGTACTAAACCTAGTAGTAAGGATATAACGGGAGACGTTACTATTATAATCCTGCCTATATCTAGATCGGCGCTAATCTTCTCTAAGATTAGGACTGTATTTGCGGCTATTAAGGCTTAGTTCTTTTAGGAGAGGAGCTTAATTTCTAGGTCTGCCCTAATTTAGTATCCGAACTTTAAGATACTAATAATATTGCGTTAGAGGTTACTAGGGTATAGGGATAGATAACGCCCCTATGCTTAAATAATTAAGGGGGAGGGAGAGTCCTGTAGAGGAGAGGAGGGTAGGAAAACTAGAAATAATGGTATAGTATTTAGCCTACCTGTACTATAAGGGTGGAGCACGGTTTTAGTGGAGTATAGGTATAGCTTAATAAAATCCTCTTCCTCCTCTTCCTTTTCCTTATTAATACTTTCCTCTAGTAATTGCTATTTATAATTCCTCGCAGTATACGGGCCTCCGCACTTACTATAGGTATATAGGAACTTGTAATCCTTACCTAGGTCACACTTCCCTTTATTAAAGCTATAATAGGTCCTTAAGATATTAGTACTTACTTACGCACGTTTTAAGATAGATATAGATTTATAAGTACTGGGATTGCAATAAATATCTAGGAAGTTACTGGAGATCTTCTAGTTAGCTAGCTCTAACTAGTTCTTTTAAATAACTATAAAGTGGTGCTCTAAGGCCATAGTTATTAAGGGAGCAATTTAGTAGGTAGTAGATAGCTAGATAACTTAATTATAGAAGGTAAGTATTTAGGGAATAAGATTTACCGAAAGATTCTTATATATAATAATTAAAATTATTATATAGTTAAGGAAGCCCTTTACCCACACTTTAACTAACGGGTAGTCCTTTATCGTCCCTTCTTTTAGTCTTATAAAAAGGACGCTGTTAATAATAAGGATATTATTTTAAGGCTTAAACTAGAGCTAGTGTATCCGGAGGCGAGAGAGGTTATTAGGCAAAAAAGTACCCTAAAATACCTTAAGTATCTCTTTATTTAGGACGCTAGGGAGAAGGGTATTTAGGATATTAGCTATATAGGGGAGCAACTTACCTAGTTTATTAATTGGGGTTAAGGATAACACTACCGTAGCTAATCTCGCTATTACTATAGTAAGGCTTAATATATAGAGTTTAGTCACCTAATCTTCCTATTCTTTTCGGATATGTAGCATTTTAGTACGGTCCTTTTGTTCCTAAAGGAGTCTTATTTTCTAGTCGGTTGCCTAGTCCTTAACCTCCTTTACCTAAGCTCTTCTAATTCTTAGGTCCTCCTTATATAGTTATTAGAGCCGTTCTTTAGCTTTTTTAGCGGCTAAAGTCTTACGTTAAGCCGTGGAGAGAGGCGCTATTATAGAGGATGGAGACTATAATGCCGGCGTATCGCCTAAAGGTGTAGGGGAAGGTAAGGGAGACTAGTAGGTAACCTCTGAGGAGTTTAGCTCGTCGAGTGTGTTATTATTGGTTAAGTTTTTAAGGGTTTTACGGATAATTCGCGAAGGTTTAGACGAGCGTATAGGTTGTTAAGTCATCAACAGCAATAATTAATTATTAGAAATTAAGTAAATAAGGCATTAGCTCTTAAATAAGACTAATATAGAAAGCAAGCAAGCAAGGCTCAATTTTGTAAATGTTGATGATGTTGGTGTTGCTAAGATGCAGGGGTGCTGTAGTGCTCGCTTGGCTATATAGACATGTCCATATAAGGAATAACTTCCTATATTACGCTATTGCGCCTAGCCTTACCTCTTCCTTTAAGCTTAAGTATAGCCTGCTAAAGCGGCTTAAGAAGCTAAATATATTGTTTAATAACGTCCCAATTATAGGAAGTAAGGCCGCCGACTTATATATAAAGAGGTTAATTAAGAGGCTTTTAATATAGCTTTGGATTTTTTCTATATTATTAACTAGACTTAATTATTACGAGCTTTCTATTTTATTTATTAATATTGTGCTATGTTATTAAGGAAATAGGGCCTTAAAGCTTAATGGCCCGTTTAAATATTATTAAATAACTATTCTACCTAGCCTTAATAGGCTTAATAAGCTTAAGGACTTTAAAATCGGCGCGTAGTAGTATAGCGTTTTCCTCTCACTAGAAGGTATAGAACTATTTATACTTTTATAGTAAACAAATTAAATAAATAAAATTAATAAGAGTTTTAAGCGGGCCTTCCTTTTACTACTTCTCTAGAAACTGCTGCTCTTTCTATAAAAGCCTTAGTTTTAATTAAATTAATAGTAAGAGAACGCCTACCTACTGTTAAGTTCTTATTACTATTCTTAAACGTATCTTTATTAGTTCTAAATAGACTTAATTAAGCCACTAGATTAAATATATAAGTAATACACCGCACTTAATATTGCTCTTTATTAAATCTAAGCTTTACTGCAAGGAAGTTAATACAGGTATTATTATTATAGGCGTTATCTATAATAAATTAGCCAATTTAACTACTAAGATTATATTTAGTAATAGTACTACCAATAACATCGTGGTAGTTATAGCCGCTATATAGGCTAAGCTGCTTTAGTAGAGTAAGCATAAAATCTTAAATCTAGCCTTAATGGTTTAAATAGTAAACGTAGATACTAGTAAGAGCCTTCTTCTTATCGCGCGTTGTCTAGCTATTAGATGATATATAAAATCTTATTATTAATCGCGCCAGTTCTTCCGTTACTACACCTTTATTACTATTATATTTAGTAAGAACTTAACTATAAATTAACTCGTGGTTTTAGTAGAGATTAAGCTTAGCGTCTTTATTTGCGGCCGTAATTAGGGCTTAAAATTTAGGTCGCTCGACTTCTTATAGAGGGTAGTTTCCGGCGGCAATTTATAGTATAACTGCTTATTTAAAGATATTGGAGTTATAGGACTTAATAAGCTTATTAGCAACTGCTTATAATATATAATAGGTTCGTTAAATTTACTCTAAAATAGTTAAAGCCTTCTACTTTTAAGATATTGTATAATTAATAGGACCACAAGAATTAACCTAGTAGCTATTTATATCCTTAGTAAGATATTCTACTGCAGAAGTAGTAGCTCTACTAGTTTTATATAGGGTTACCTTAATCTTATATAGATGGCAATATTTATATAAAAAAACGGTTATTTTCTTACTAAATCTTTACTAGAGCCGCTAGCTATAGTCCTATATAAAGCTTAAAGTTCTAAGGAGGTCTTAATAAGGCCGTTAATATCTCTTTATACGGTCCTAATTAAGGCCTTTATATTCGTCCTAGAGGGGGGTTAATTTTAATAAGGTATCGGAACCTTTGTAGGCTTTACTAGGCGCGATTATAGGCGTATTCTCTGCTAAATTAATAGGGCTAGCCTTAGTAGGTTGGGAAAATATAATATAGGCAGTATAGCGATAGGAATTAGTAAGTAAAAGAGGAGATTTTAGAGGGTTAAGTTAGAAAGACGCGTTTGGATGTTTATTTTCAGCGCGTATATTATATCACGATCATGGTATATTTTAGAACTGTCTAAAACTTAACCACTAAGAACCTCCCCTTGACCAAAAATAATACCTATATCTTATATATCAAACGAGCAAACCAACTCAATCAAACGGGACGATATAGGGCTTGATTGACTACTAAAATTAGACCTTTAGGCTTGATTGGTTGTTTGATTACAAAGCAAACAAGTAAACAAACTGGCAAACGGGGTTTGTTTATTAGCAAGTCTGGCATGGGATGTCTTCTCACGACCAGCCTTCCTCCCTCATCTTCCACCGCTTGCATGTCGTAAGCCCTCGTCGTCCTCATCGCTGGTGGCATAAATACAACCTTCGTCCCCGGGATTGTGAAGGACGAGGATGACTGCATCACAGAGCAGATGCCCTGGGAAAGGGAAGCGAAGAGTGGTTGAACTATTTCTCCGTCCACCTGCAGGAAGAAGCCTACTCGCCTCTGGGCCGTATCATGTTCCAGCGCGTGTGTACTAACGGCGGAGTCCTACCTGGGAACTTCTGGAAGATGCACGGCTAAGACTTGTCCTCTTTCTTGTATGCTAGCAAGCGCTGCTCATCTATAGCGTCCCATGGGGTATTCTTCCTTATACTTAAATGCCCCTACTTATCTTCCGTTATTATCGCTGCTGGAGTCAGGATCGCTATCGCTTAAACCACCATCATCATCGCTGCTTGGTGGATCACTCCCTCCCGATACAATAACCCCGGTATCGACAACTCTGCTATGCTAGCGTAGGGTTAAAGGCGTATCGTCGTGGAGAGGGTCTGCCTCCTCGGTAGTTGATAGAGTCGTTCCACTAGACGAGACCCGGGATAAGGTATGCCCGCTAACCAATTAAGAGGAACGAATATTGTTGCAGCAGCTTAACCGTAAAGTCGTTAATCTTCCCAACATGNCCAATACTCTCGATGAGTCGGGTAAGCTGGTTAAAAGAGATTTTCGCCCGTTATAACTATTCCATACCACCGCTGTAAAGGAGCAGCAGCGTTGGGGGTAAGGACGGAACGTGACCTCGATCAGCGTCAGTAAGAAGTCACGGATGATCCGCGCAGGTTGCTGCAGTCGGATGGCGTCTCTGTATCCATGGTTTGTGTCGTCGAAGGTGCCGGCGAAAGCAATTGACTCTCTCCACCGGAGGCTGCGGCGACTCGAAGCCTGATCAAGAGGGGATTGTGATTTCGGATAGTGCCGATGGGGCTTGGAGTTTAGTTGATGCTGGCGGGTAGATTTCCGCTCAAGACGGTGCTTGCGCTTCTTTTTCGTTGGGCCATTGTTTGATGAGGATTGTCGTTTCCGCTTAGCAGGATTTGGCCTTCTATCATCCTCATCCAACTCGGGATTGTAGTTAAGCTCGTCATTGCTATGACTATCGCTATGGCTCCCCCATTTGTCTTGACTTGGCTTTGGAGATAGATCGTAGGACGGAAGTAGCCTCTGTCGCTTGGCTGGCCTTGCACTTTCATCCTCCTTGCTAGAGAGATTGTATCACCGCTTCTTCCTGAAGCACCAGAAAGAGCCACGAGTGACAGTGCATTTTCGGCGCGAAGACTACTTGTAAGTCGTGGGTCTTTGCCGTCCTCGTCGTTCGTGTCATCGCTATCATGGCTACTCTCGGAATAGCCCACGCCGCTGATCTTTTTCGCCTCGTGCCTCAGTTTCTCTTCGTGTTGGTCCCGCTCCTCACTGTCATCTTCGTTACCCTTTTCTTCTTCCCTAATTTCCTCTGCTGCAACCTCCTGTTGTTCCTGTTGCTCTGGCGGCTTCTTCTCACCAAGAGCTTGATCGCGAAGCTTAGAGTCGTCTCGTAGCCCTCTAATCTGCCTTGACTAGTTGCACCTTGTTCATGATCCTGACTAACCCGAGTGTGCGATAGCTCAGTAAAGCACTGAGGAAGACAGAGAGCTAGGAGCGGGCCGACAACAACTTCTCTTGCTCTTCAGAAGCAAGAAACAAGTCCCTTTCAAGTTCAGAGAAGTCATCCTTACTGCCCTCTCTACCGTTCTCGTTCAATGTTTCAGGCAGGAGAGAGGTGAGTGGCTCCTCGGACATCCGTCGGGCATTTGCATTATTGTCATGCTGGTCGATCTGGTCGCGTGACGGCCGAGGGGAGTGGTGGAGAGGTGTGGTTCCTCGCCAATGAAGCAGCCGGCCTCAGTGTCATACCATCCCTCGCTACCAGGCGGATTATTGAACTTGCTCAGACTGGAGGTATCTTGCTTCGCGATCGGACAGTCACGATCGCATCTCGGCCAGCACTGCAGGTATCTCCTTGGCCCGAAGCCGCTTCGTCTTCGTCGTCCGTACTATCCAGCTCGTCATCTTCAATGGTCAAGGGACCGGCCGCGGATCATTAGCTGTTGGGGTTTATAGCAAAGAAGAGCGATGAAATTACCGGGATCACCCCCTCAACGTCCAGCTCCTAATCTTGGTTGTGCTTCGCCAATTGGCATACTACTCGCATTGGTGACCGACTTGTCGAGCTAGGGCTTGCGCTTAAGGCTTGGAGACTCTGCCTTTGAGTCTTCCCTGCCCAAAGGACGCCGCGCCAACTGCGTCAGAGTTAGGAGGTCGTCATCTGACTCACCGTCACTAGAACGGTCGATGGCGTACTTGGTGCCTGCTATGTCATGAACAGATTAGATACGAGTTTCCATGAGGTTTTTGAATCTTCAGCATACCATGAGATCCAGCCGGTTTGCCTGCTAGGCTCAGAGATATATTACCGTGTTTTCTCTGGTACAGTGTAATCAAAGATTTGGGGTGGTTCACAAAGATGGAACTCCTGAAAATGGAGCGGCTGCCCATGGCAACCATTGTAGACGAATTTCAGGAGTAAAATAGGAGAAGCGGCTCAAGGAATGCTGATTTTTGCAAGAGGGAAACGGCGAGGTTTAAAGGGTAGTTTGAGAGAAGCTTCCTGCGGGAATTGGTCTAATCTTACCTCACACAATTAGCCGTCCATTTGCCGTTCCTAACTGCCACCAACCAAAACGATACAGTGCATGAATTCTCAGTTCCGAGTCCCACTCCAAGTTTTCAGTCCAATACGACTCTGCCAAAGGGCCCATGCCGTGTCCGACAGCCAGCACAGTCCGTTATCCTCGGTCTCCCCGAAGATCGAGAAACAGTGCTGTGATTGCCCAATCCTGCACCTAGCCATGCCGCCGAACCAGGCATCAGTGTTGGCGGCCGTTTCCCCCAGGCTAGGCTCTGTCGACCTTCCCCGTTCAGCAGGAAAAGACGTGGTAGGATATCATCCACCCAGTCTGCCATACATGCCGTGTGGACATGACGCGATGCTTTGCCCGGAAGGAAGCCATCCGTAAGAACTTGCAATCTGGGCGACCCACATGCAGCTCCAAAGGATCTACTCAGCCGTGTTGGCGTAGCGGATACCAACATATCCGAGACCGCACAATCTGCCTGCCGTCCTTCTGTTCCCCTTCCCTCCCCTAACCGCCTAACCAGCCCAGTTTCACCACTGGCCCTGACGATATACCGTGATCCGCAACCCAACCAAGCAGATCCTGCTCCTGAGAAACGCTCCTAACCAATGTAGCGCCTCCTTGAAGTGCTCCGGCCAAGGCAGATCGCCGTTGATTCGTGACAGAGAGGGTCGCATGACAGTCGTCGGCGTCGTAGGTCTCGTATTCGGCGTACAGGGCACCGAAGGAGGAGCTCCGGAGCACGCAGCCCCCAAGGATACGCAGGCAGATTCTAAGCTACTGTCTCAAGTCAGCCCAAATCAAGGCACGACTCTCCGTCACATGCCCTACTTCGCAGGGGAACTCGCCGACTCGCTGCTGACACGTAACCCGCCGGCGGCGCAGCTAGGCAGATCTCAGGCCACGTCGTTGTGAGGCATTTTCGCGACTGGCTGGGTGCTGCAACGAGTGCAAGCCTAAATCCGCGACATCTCAGTCTCTGAAGGTTTCTGGCATGAGGATCAGTGATGGTGCCACGGCGAGGCAGATCGAGAGCGCTCGGAGCTGGCTCAGCTCGTATCTCGGCCAATGCGAGACTGGTCTGAGGTCATTGGCGTCGTAGAGGGGTCCACAGCATCGAAATTGGGAGGGGCGATTGGGGGATCCTGCTCGATGCATGAATCTGAGCTGCGGCGTGGCCGATTAGGTGAGCCTAGGCTAGGCAGAAGGGCTGAAAACGAGGCGCCTGTAGAAGTGAGAAGAAGTGGGCCAAGCGTTGCGAGAGGTGTCGTTGGGTTGTGTGAAAAGGAAGGAGGGAAAGGAGCGTGAAGTATGAAGGGACGCGGTTCTTATACCTCGCGAAAGCAGCAGCAGGCCCGTGCATGCGCCTTGCCCGATCCGGAGGTCGTGGTTTCCTGATGTGGATTTATCGTCTGGTATTTTACTATAGTAATCTACTAGTTAAACTACTATTAAGTAGTGCTACTAATATTAGGTAGTAACTTCTTTATTAGGACGTTAAGACTTATTTAGTATATATATTTACTACACGACTTATATTATTTACTTAAGAGATAATAGGAGGGCATTATTAAATTAATAATACTTTATAAGTTAGCTATTTTCTTAACTAGCTTATCTAGCTCCTTTAGGTTAGTATTATTTAATAAAACGCTAATAACCTTACTAAGCTCTTATTAGGCCTAAGCGTATAAGTTAAACTATTCTCTAACACTTATCCCTTCGTCTGGCAGCCAAAACCTCACGCTAGTAGGGGCCCCTTGCGCATACACGTAGTACTGTAATATTATTGGTCCTTATCTTATTATATAAGCATTCTAGAGAATACGAACGTGCTCTACAGTGTATTCTTTTATATTATACTTTAAAAATGGATTATAATTCTAACTTTGATTTTAGCTCTAAACTAACTAATTAACCTGCAAAGCCTAATAAGTATAAATCTTATGTAATATGCATTGAAGCGATGCCACTTGACCCCCGGAACCCCCCCTTGCTAGCGTGAGGTTTTGGCTGCCAGACGAAGGGATAATGTCACGGAACCCCACCGCAGGGGCCTCCATAGGAGAGCCCCGTGCTCTCGCGTACAGCTTATGTCAGCTACGCGTAGGTAACGTAATCTATAAGCCAGTGCGCCAAATACCCTAGTGCGCCAGCCCTAACAAAAAATATATACATTTTAACAGCCACTTAATCCATTATAATAATATACATATTATATAGTTCTTTGACGCTCTGGACATGCCCTAGCACTATGCTCAAGCGACTGGCATATGCTGCACTTTAGTGGTGCTCGTTGCCGTGCTTAACTAGGCTTATTTACAATATCCTCTATACGTGTATTTCTATACGTGTATTCTACTCCATTTTAATTAAAGATTAAGCCTACCTTTTCGATGTAAGGCTTCTTATCGTTTTGGTAGTACTATCTAATGTGGTAATAGATAAACGCGTCGCGTTCAGATAGGGCTGGCGCACTTGGGTATTTGGCGCACTAGCTTATAGATTACGTTATAACGTATTCTATCAGTAAGCTGCGCACATCAGTAAGCTGCGCACCAAAAATCACACCAAAAACCGGAAAATTCGAACCTTAATATCTTAACAACAACTGGGTAATAAATTCTAAAAATTTAATATATTATATGCAGTACCTAAATCTAAAGGGTATTAAAAATTTAAATGTTAAAAGCTTATAGTTTTTAAAATAGTAGTTTTTTGGCCCTAAATTTAAAATATTTTACCTTTTTCCTTAATATATAAATTTTTTTAAAAGTTTCGCTCTTAGAAATTTAATAGCCTCTATTTCTAAGTGCTATCTATTACCTATTAAATTTTTAGAATTTATTACCTAGTCGTTGTTAAGATATTAAGGTTCGAATTTTCCGGTTTTTGGTGTGATTTTTGGTGCGCAGCTTACTGATGTGCGTAGCTTACTGATAGAACACGTTATCACCTCCTTACGCCCTCGACCTTACCTCAGAAGCTCAGACCAAGAAATCGATTGTGCGGATATAGGAATATCCGCACCGTCCGCTAGGCTGATTTAGGACGGCAATCGTTTTCTTGGTCTGAGAGACTTTGGCGAGATTCGTAGGAAAACCTAAACACGGTTTATATGAGAAGACCTCATCAACTTTAACGAAATTGATCTACCCTCCTATAACACCTATCAATATAAAAACTACACCAAATTATAGAGAAAAGCCTACTCTATAAGTTATGAGATCTTTAGCTCCTTATACGCGCGCGACGTTAAGAGGAATTCGTCGCCGTAGACGCCCCAATTCTACCTCTGCACCGCCGAGCCGCTCGTAAACACCGGTGCTGAACGCTTACGCCCACGCCCACGCCCACGCCGCCAGCCCTCTGCGTAGAGCTGTGGAGCTTTGCGAGAGCTGTGGAGCTTTGCGAGAGCTGTGGAGCTTTGCGAGAGCTCTGCGGAACGAAGCTCAGGGAGAGACCTGCACGGAGCTCTGCACGGAGCTCTGCACGGAGCTCTACCAAAGCTCTGCAAAAGCTCTGCACGAGGCTCCGCACGAAGCTCCGCCCGAAGCTCCGCACGAAGCTCTGCTCGAAGCTCTGCTCGAAGCCCTGCTCGAAGCTCTGCTCGAAGCCCTGCTCGAAGCTCTGCTCGAAGCCCTGCTCGAAGCTCTGCTCGAAGCTCTGCTCGAAGCCCTGCTCGAAGCTCTGCTTGAAGCTCTGCTCGAAGCTCTGCTTGAAGCTCTGCTCGAATCTCTGCACGAAGCTCTGCACGAGGCTCTGTAAAAGCTCTACTAACACGCAGCACTAATATACTAGGAAGGTTCTACAATTGCCCGTACGAACGCCCGTCTCTATAAACGTCTCTGCAATCGATCGCCCGTACGAACGTCTGCACGTCTGCACATCTACACGTCTGCACGCTTGCATGTGGCTCTGCACGAGGCTCTGCACAAAGCTCTGCACGAAGCTCTGCACGAAGCTCTGCACAAAGCTCTGCACGAAGCTCTACTAAAGCTCTGCACGAAGCTCTACTAAGGCTCTGCACAAGGCTCTGCTCAAAGCTTACCCCTAGTAGTAGTAGAGGCACTCCGGGCCAAGGGAGGATATTTTCAAGAAAGGACCCAACTATAGCACCTACTAAATGGTGCAATGGCTTTGAGTAGTAGATGTCTATATATCTGTATAGTTTTATCTATATTAGCAGACTATTCAATAAGATATAATATATGCTTATGCTTTTAACAACGCGTTTTTTAACTTTGACGAAATTAATGTCAGGACTAAGCAATAGCCGTATTATAAAATTTGTACTATTTAGAAGCCCTAGGTCTTAAAAATATTGTATTAACTTTTGGTAATAATAACGCGTTATATGAATGAATGAATTAGATATCCGCAATATCCATTTTGTGGATTTTGCTTATGCTTTTAACAAAACTCGCCAAACCCTCTCAGACGTGATTTTGCAATTCGGAAGACGGCGTAGGTTATTCCGATGCTAGCTAAAAAATCGCGTCTGAGCTCGCTGAGGTAACCCTCGACCATTACGATCGATCGCGCAACGTCTTATAGACTCCTCGAATACATACGCTCTATAGCCACTGCCCTCGTTCTATAACATTACGTTGCGCCTTTTTACTACCAACGCTTAGCCTATAACTAATTCTACGTCTTTATAATACTATAGGCGCTGCTAAAAGTAGCGTATCTATAAATTACCTTACTTTATACTTTTAAAGAACCTATAATAGTAAGACAATATTTCTTACTAGCTACTATATTAAACCTAAAGAATAATCTAATACCTATACTTAACCTATAACGCCAATTAATCCTAGAAGAATTTAATTTATTAGCCTTAGCCTTAACCCCTAAGGAAATAGATACTAATAATATCTTATCTTTTATTAACTATATAATTACGGATAAGTAAATAAAAGGGCTATTACCTATTAAAATTAAAATATAAGACGCCGAGATGTTTATAAAAATGGTAGTATAAGACCCTAATAAATACTACCGCCTTTTATAGAACTACTACCTAAAGCTTATATAAGCTAAAATGCGTACTACTTAAGATTATAATATTATCTAAGACCTATAAGCTTATAAGGCGCTCGCTAATAATATATATTAAAAAACTAAAGATAACCTTTATATATTTAAACGCGACGTTTAATAGTTAAAAAAGAATAAGATTATACTAATTGCTACAGTTATTAAAAAAGAAAGTATAATTAAATACCTATAATCTTAGCTTAATAAGTATATTTATAATAACGCTAGATACCTTTTTACTATATATAACACTACCTAAGTCTTTACGCCCCTAGTAACTTTACTTACTTAATGCTTAATAGAGGGTTAGCGTTAAGCAGCTTTACCTAATAGAAACCCCTACTAAAGCAGTAATAATAAAAACTATAATAATTAGACCTAAACTATTACTATAAGGTCTAATATATATTACCCTAATCCCCTAGTCTTTTAAAGAGACTATAAGAAATATAGCTATTAGAAGATATAAATCCGCAAGAAATTAACTTAGAGTGCCTACTTTTTTCCTATAAAAGACACTAAGATTAGCTATATTATTAGGCGAATAAAGGGTATATTATTTAACAGACTCTTCGCCTAATAGAAGACTAGTAGCCCCTAAAAGTAGTAGTCTTATTAAAAAGTCCTTAATAATCTTAACCTAATATACTATAACTATAACCTACTAGCTACTAACTAAGCTAAACTATATACCCTAAAGATAAGCCCTATTAAATTATTTAATAAGTTTTATATTAAATTCTAGGAATATACTAAAGCCCTTACTTAAGATAATACTAAAGACTAAGAGGATCTCCTTAAAAAAGTTACTTATCGCCTTAGTTACGCAGCCGCTAGCTATAACTATAACAATATTTATAAAATAGTAGCAGCCCTATAGAAGATTAAATAACAACTAAATTAGATTACTACTATTAATCCTTACTTAAAGACCTCTTTATAGAAGCTCTTTAGGCCTATTAAACCTATATATACTAAGCTACTAACGCCTACTACCTTAAGTACCACTAGAGCCAATATTAACCTCTCTATACTAACCTTTCTATAAAAACTCCTAAATAGAGAGTATAAGCTACTTTAAAAACTAGAATACTACTATAGATGCCGTTAAAAAGGCTATTATTATAATAACCTAAACTGCCTAATAGCTAGGTTTAGTATTTACTACTTAATACCTAACCTAATACCCTAAACACTAAATACGTTACTATACGCCACTACTATATAAGATAAAGATATAGTAATAGTAGTAAATTTAGATATAGAAGCGGAAAACGCTAAGTTTTAGCCCTAAGTTATAGGTTAGGACACCCTAATAATAAAGGGATCTATATATTGGCCTATTTAATAAATAACTTAGTAAAAATAAACGGATGGAAATAGATAGTTTTACTTATAATAGGAACTACTACTATAAAATAATATAAAAGCCGTTCTATAATTAACTATAGAGCTATTAACTAATTTATAAATATTTAACTTATATATACTTATAACCTACCTACCTTACCCCTTACTAAAGCCTATACCCTATAACTTACTAATAGTAGTTATACTGCATAGAAGATTACCTATATAGTATAACTTTACTTAGATATAAACGGGCACTAGAAAGAACTTTAGGCCTATATTATACTACTTACTAACTACCCTATTATTCTTAGAATAAGCTAGCTTAAATAATATAACCATACTATTAACTAGAAAAAGAGAAAAGTAATTTTTAACTCTAAATACTATAGAGAGACTTACCTAGGATATAGCCTAGCCGCTTTTATTTACTTACTAAAATATTAACCTAAGAAACCCCTTATTATTCTACCTATAATTAACTACTACTATATAAATGCTGCGGTCTTCTACTATATAGTATATAGAAAAGGCTAGACCATTATTATAGCTTTCTAATTATAACTATATAAGCTTAATAAAAAAAATAAAACTATATCCTTTATAGTAATAGGATAGATATAATTAACCTTCTAAAAGATAACGCCTCTACGAAACTATATAGACTTTTACCTTTAGACTTTAAAAGGTTTATAAAACTTAAAAAAGGATTTACTAATAAAGAACTCTATAAGCTTCTCCCTAAGAGGTACTATAACTTTATTAATATATACTTATAAAAGGGCGTAGATATACTCCCCCTATATTAACCTAATAACTATACTATTAATATTAAATAAGNAAAAANNCTACNTTATAAGAGACCNTACNTAATATTAAAAGATAAACTTCTAGTTATAAGAAAGTATATTAACAAGCACCTTAATAAAGGGTTTATTTATCCTAGTATATTACTAGCAGCTGCCCCTATCCTTCTTACTAAGAAGCTAAAAGGAGGTATTTAATTCTACGTTAACTATAAAGGATTTAACGCTATTATAATTAAAAACTAATACCTAGTACTGCTTATATAGGAGACCCTTAAGCGGCTTAGCTAAGCTAAAATCTATACTAAGCTTAATATTATTGCCGCCTTTAACTATCTCTAAATATAGAGAGGTAATAAATAGAAAACCGTATTTATATCGCGCTTTAGCTAATTTAAATATATTATTATACCCTTTAGCGTATATAACGGCCTAGGCGCCTTTTAAAGCTATATTAATAACGCCTTATAGGACTATCTTAATAACTTTTACTTTACGTACCTAGATAATATACTTATTTATAGTAATAACCCTTTTAAGTATACTAAATACGTTTAAAAGGTCCTATAGCGCCTTAGAGACATAAAACTTTATATTAATTTAAAGAAATGCGAATTTTTAGTTATAGAAGTAAAATACCTTAAACTAATTATTACTACTAAGGGTGTCTATATAGACCCTAAGAAGGTACGTATAATTACTAAATAGTAAGCCCTTAATTACATTAAGGACGTATAAGCCTTCCTTAATTTTATTAACTTCTATTAGAAATTTATATATAACTTTTTAAGTATAGTAGCACTACTTATAGCAATAATATAAATAAAGGGCCTCTTTATAAAAGGAAGAAAAACATATCTATGCTTTACCTAAACGCCTAAATATAAGAAGGCGTTCTAAACCCTTAAAAATGCCTTTACTAAAGTACCTATCCTAGCTTACTTTATACTAGGATAATAACTCTATCTTAAAACTAACTCCTTAGACTATATTAACGCAGGCGTTTTTTCCTAAATAGGTAATAACGGCCTTCTTTACCTAGTTATATTCTACTTATCTAAGCTTATATTATAGGGGTATAGCTATAAGATCTATAGTAAAGAACTCCTTATAATTATATAAGTGTTAAATTTTTTTAACTAGAACTTTCCTTAGTAGAGCTTAACTAGCTAATTAAAGTCCTTATAAACTATTATAACCTTAAGTACTTTATAACTATAAAGTAGCTAAACTAATGCTAAGTATATTAAAATAAGTTCCTCTTTAGTTTTAACTTTAAAATTATATATAGACTAGGAGTATAAAGTACTAAACCTAATAGCCTAATACGCTGCTTATAAGACCTTCCTTAGTTTAAAAATAACCCCTATAATTAGTTCTAATAATAGATAATCCTAAAAGTATAAAATTTAGCCTTAGGTATATTACCTATAATAAAGCTAATTATACCTTAGCTTTATACTATAGAACTAAAGTTACCTCCTAAAATTAATAAGCTTATTACCACGGTATATAACACCTTTATTAACCTATTACTATATAAACTTATTACTGTAAAGACTGCTAGCGCCCGTATACTACCTACTAACCTTTAAAGCTTAGGCTAGATTAATATAGCAGCCTTAGAAGTAAAAGAGAATAGGCTCTATTATAAAGGTCGCCTATTTATCCCTAATTTAGAAATTTTATAATAGCAACTAATTTAAATAGCCTATAACCTTTAATTAAGCGGCTATTTAGGTAGAGAAGAAACCTATAAGCTTTTTAGCCGATATTACTTCTAGCTAAAAATAATAAACTTAGTTAAACGCTTTATAGGCGCCTACTATAGTTATAAGCGCGCTAAGGCCTTTAATATAAAGTATTAAGGACTACTATACCCTCTATTAGTACCTATATAATAATAGGCAGATATTGCTATAGATTTTATTATTAACCTACTACCCTATAAACGATATAGCCATACCTATAAGAATATTCTTATAATAATATACCAACTTATAAAAGAGCGCCACTATGTCCTAACTAAAGGTATAGTTGTTAGCAACGTTACTAACGCCTTTTTTTTTACGGAGTTTACTAACTATATAGGTTACCTAACTTAATTATGTCTAACTAAGGTATATAATTTAACTCTAATATATAGAGACAAATCTACTAACGCCTTAGCATCTCCGTTAAGATATCTATATCCTTTTACTATAAAACTATTATAAAACGAGGGTAGTGGCTATAGAGCGTATGTATTTAAGGAGTCTATAAAATATTACGTAATCAATTATAAGGGCCGAGGGCGTAAGGAGGTAATATACCTACGCGTAGCTAATATAAGCTATACGCGAGGTATATATAAAAGCACGGGGCTCTCCTATAAAGGCCCTACGGTAGGGTTCCGTAACACTACCCCCCCCTTCTATAAAGGTAGAGCTCCGGCGACGTTATGGTTACTATATATATATAAAAGGGACACTTAAGGTATAGAAAAGAAGAAAGGGGAGTATCACTAAAGGTTTAAAACAACGTTATATAATAAGGCTTAGCATCTAAGAATCTAACTAATTAAATAACTTTAACTGCCAGTTAAAGTTCCTAAATATTTTAACGATATTTTAGTTACGTAATTATACTTTACTACAATTTAACGGTAATTTGCCCTTATATAGTAATATATAACGGTTTAACTCTATAAGGGCTCCTATAGAGGATTAGGTATAAAATCTCTACTTAAACCCGGTTTCTGTAGGTTTATATAGTAAAAGTTACTAATTAGATCCTTTATATTTTTAAAGTTTTCTTATAATTACTATTCTGGCTAATTTATATTAAATCCTATATATATAGCTCTGTAGTAGAGTTATTATCCTTTACCTTTACTAAAGTATTTAGAGTTAATAATTTATTTAATAGTCCACTCCTTATAGTTCTCGTCTTCGTTCTTATCTTAGATTAATACTAGTAGAGGTTTAGGCTATATCTGCCATAGTAAGGGGTTTAGCTAATAGAGGTATAGTAGCTATAGGTAAAATATAGGCTATATCCCACAGGTAGTTAGGGTAGGTAGGAGTTCTAGCTTATATACGGCTCCCCTATTAATAACTTATTTAATTAAATAGGGGCTAAGGTTTTTATAATTAAGTGACTTTATAGGCCTCTATATAGAGATATTATGTGTATTTAGCTATACCTAGTCGCTAACACGTATCTCCGGTGGTGGCGTTTTATAGTAGTTAGCGAAGTAGGCTTACTTTGCTTAAGCCTAGGCCATTTCTTCCTTATAGTAGTCGAGTAGATTTTTTATATAGTCTATATGCTAGTCGGCAAGTAGCATTTTAAGGCGTTTTCTATATAGTAGTTTCTTATTAATAGGTTCTGGTGGCTCTATACTAGATTAGGGGTAATAACCCTTATTTACAAAGAATGGGGTAAGTCCTATAGTAGTTAAGATATAGTTATTTACTGCAAATTCACCTAATAGGAGGTAATTTACCTAGTTATCTTAACTATAGGCGACTACCTATTGTAGGTACGCTTTTATACTAGCATTAGCGTTTTCTAGTTGCCTAGTAGTTTTATAGTAGAAGGATATAGATATCTTAATAGAGATACTAAGGCGTTGGCAGATTCGTCTCTATATATTAGAGTTAAATTATATACCTTAGTTAGACGTAATTAAATTAGGTAACCTATATAGTCGGTAAACTTCGTAAAGGAAGGCGTTAGTAATGTTGCTAACGGCTATACCTTTAGTTAGGACGTAGTGGCGCTCTTTTATAAGTTAGTATATTATTATAAGGATGTTCTTATAGGTACGGCCGTATTGTTTATAGGGTAGTAGGTTAATAATAAAATCTATAGCAATATCTGCCTATTATTATATAGGCACTAGTAGAGGGTATAGTAGTCCTTAATACTTTATATTAAAGGCCTTAGCGCGCTTATAACTATAGTAAATACCTATAAAGTATTTAACTAAGTTTATTATTTTTAGCTAGAAATAATATTGGCTAAGAAGCTTATAGGTTTCTCTTTTACCTAGATAGCCGCTTAATTAGAGGTTATAGGCTATTTAGATTAGTTGCCGTTATAAAATTTCTAAATTAGGGATAAATAGGCGACCTTTATAGTAGAGCCTATTTTCTTTTACTTCTAAGGCTGCTATATTAATCTAGCCTAAGCTTTAGAGGTTAGTAGGTAGTGTATAGACGCTAGCAGTCTTTATGGTAATAAGTTAATATAGTAATAAGTTAATAGAGGTGTTTTATACCGTAGTAATAAGCTTATTAATTTTAAGAGGTAACTTTAGTTCTATAGTATAAAGCTAAGATATAGTTAGCTTTATTATAGGTAGTATACCTAAGGCTAAATTTTATACTTTTAGGATTATTTATTATTAGAACTAATTATAGGGGTTATTTTTAAACTAAGGAAGGTCTTATAAGCAGCGTATTAGGTTATTAGGTTTAATACCTTATACTTTTAGTCTATATATAATTTTAAAGTTAAAACTAGAAAGGAACTTATTTTAATATACTTAGCGTTAGTTTAGCTATTTTATAGTTATAAAGTACTTAAAGTTATAATAGTCTATAAGGACTTTAGTTAGCTAGTTAGGCTTTACTAAAAAAAGTTCTAATTAGAATTTTTTAAACGCTTATATAATTATAAGGAGTTCTTTATTATAGATTTTATAGTTATACTCTTATAGTATAAGCTTAGATAAGTAGAATATAACTAGGTAAAAAAAACTATTATTATCTATTTAGGAAAGGATGCCTATATTAACATAGTTTAAGGAGTTAGTTTTAAGATAGAGTTATTATCCTAGTATAAAGTAGGCTAGGATAGGTACTTTAGTAAAGGCATTTTTAAGGTTTTAGAACGCCTTCTTATATTTAGGTGTCTAGGTAAAGCGTAAATATATTTTTCTTCCTTTTATAAAGAGGCCCTTTATTTATATTATTGCTATAAATAGTGCTATTACGCCTAAGAAGTTATATATAAATTTTTAATAGAAGTTAGTAAAACTAAGGAAGGCTTATATATATCCTTAATATAGTTAGGGGCTTGCTATTTAGTAATTATATATATCTTCTTAGGGTCTATATAAACACTCTTAATAGTAATAATTAGTTTAAGGTATTTTACTTCTATAACTAAGAATTTATATTTCTTTAAATTAATATAAAGTCCTACATCCCTAAGGCGCTATAGGACCTTTTAAACGTGTTTAGTATACTTAAAAGGGTTATTATTATAAATAAGTATATCGTCTAGGTACGCGGAGTAGAAGTTATTAAGGTAGTCCTATAAGGCGTTATTAATATAGCTTATAAGGTACCTGGGCTATTATATATACTAAAGGGTATAATAATATATTTAAATTAGCTAAAGCGCAATATAAATATAGTTTTCTATTTATTACCTTTCTGTATTTAAAGATAGTTAAAGGCGGCGATAATATTAAGCTTAGTTAAGCTGCTTAAGGGTCTCCCGTATAAGCGGTACTAGGTATTAGTTTTTAATTATAATAGCGTTAAGTCCTTTATAGTTAACGTAGAATTAAATACCTCCTTTTAGCTTCTTAGTAAGAAGGATAGGGGCGGCTGCTAGTAATATACTAGGATAAATAAACCCTTTATTAAGGTGCTTATTAATATACTTTCTTATAACTAAAAGTTTATCTTTTAATATTAAGTAGGGTTTCTTATAAAGTAGTATTTTTCCTTATTTAATATTAATAGTATAGTTATTAGGTTAATGTGGGGGGAGTATATCTGCGCCCTTTTATAAGCATATATTAATAAAGTTATAGTATCTCTTAGGAAGGAGCTTACGGAGTTCTTTATTAGTAAATCATTTTTTAAGTTTTATAAACTTCTTAAAGTCTAAAGGTAAAAGTCTATAAAGTTTTATAGAGGCGTTATTTTCTAAAAGGTTAACTATATCTATTCTATTACTATAGAGGACGTAGTCCTATTCTTTATTAAGCTTATATAGTTATAATTAAAAAGCTATAGCAACGGTCTAGCCTTTCCTACGTACTATACAGTAGAAGGCTGCGGTACTTATATAGTAGTAGTTAATTATAGGTAGGGTAATAAGGGGTTTCTTAGGTTAATATCCTGGTAAGTAAATAAAGGCGGCTAGGCTATATCCTAGGTAAGTCTCTCTATAGTATTTAGAGTTAAAAGTTGCTTCTTTCTTTTTCCAGTTAATAGCGGGGTTATATTATTTAAGCTAGCTCATTCTAAGAATAATAGGGTAGTTGGTAAGTAGTATAATATAGGCCTAAAGCTCTTTCTGGTGCCTGTTTATATCTAAGTAAAGTTATACTATATAGGTAATCTTTTATACGGTATAACTACTATTAGCGAGTTATAGGGCGCGGGCTTTAGTAAGGGGTAAGGTAGATAGGTTATAAGTATATATAAGTTAAGTATCTATAAATTAGTTAATAGCTCTATAGTTAATTATAAAACGGCTTTTATATTACTTTATGGCAGTAGTTCCTATTATAGGTAAAGCTATCTATTTCCGTCCGTTTATTTTTACTAAGTTATCTATTAAGTAGGCCGATATATAGATCCCTCTATTATTAGGGCGTCTTAACCTATAACTTAGGGCTAGGATTTAGCGTTTTCCATCTCCACATCTAATTCTACTACTATTACTATATCTTTATCTTATATGGTAGTAGCGCGTAGCGATATATTTAGTATTTAGGGTATTAGGTTAGGTATTAGGCGGTAGGTACTAAACCTAGCTATTAGGCAGTTTAGGTTATTATAATAACAGCCTTTTTAACGGCATCTATAGCAGCGTCCTAATTTCTAAAGTAGCTCGCGCTCTCCATCTAGGAGTTTTTACAGAAAAGTTAGTATAGAGAGGTTAATATTAGCTCCAGTAGCACCTAAAGTAGTAGGTGTCGGTGGCTTAGTATATATAGGTTTAGTAGGCCTAGAGAGCTTCTATAGAAAGGTCTTTAAGCAAGAGTTAGCAGTAGTAATCTAATTTAGTTATCGTTTAATCTTCTATAGGGCTGCTACTATCTTATAAACATCGTTATAGTTATAGCTAGCGGCTACGTAACTAAGGCAATAAGTAACTTTTTTAAGGAGATCCTTTTAGTTTTTAGTATCGTCTTAGGCAAGGGCTTCGGTATATTCCTAGAATTTAATATAAAACTTATTAAATAATTTAGTAGGGCTTATCTTTAGGGTATATAGTTTAGCTTAGTTGGTGGCTAGTAGGTTATAGTTATAGTACATTAGGTTAAGATTATTAAGGACTTCTTAGTAAGACTGCCACTTTTATAGGCTACTAGTCTCCTATTAGGCGAAGAGTCTATTAAATAGTATACCCTTTATTCGCCCGATAATATAGCTAATCTTAATATCTTCTATAGGAAAAAGGTAGGCACTCTAAGTTAGTTTCTTACGGATTTATATCTTCTAGTAGCTATATTCCTTATAATCTCCTTAAAAAACTAGGGGATTAGGATAGCGTATATTAGATCCTACGGTAGCAGTTTAAGTCTAATTATTATAGCTTTTATTATTGCTGCTTTAGTAGGGATTCCTATTAGGTAAAGCTGCTTAGCGCTGACCCTCTATTAAGCGTTAAGTAGGTGAAGTTACCAGGGGCGTAAAGACTTAGGTGGCGTTATATATAGTAAAAAGGTATCTAGTATTATTACAAATATACTTATTAAGCTAAGATTATAGATATTTAATTATGCCTTTTTTTAGTAACTATAGCAATTAGTGCAATCTTATTCTTCTTTAACTATTAGATGTCGCGTTTAGACATACAAAGGTTATCTTTAGTTTCTTAACGTATATTATCAGCGAGCGCCTTATAAGCTTATAGGTCTTAGATAATATTACAATCTTAGGTAGTATACATCTTAGCTTATATAAGCTTTAGGTAGTAGTTCTATAGAAGGCGGTAGTATTTATTAGGGTTTTATGCTACTATTTTTATAAACGTCTCGGCGTCTTGTATTTTAATTTTAATAGGTAATAGCCCTTCTATTTACTTGTCCGTAGTTATATAGTTAATAAAAGATAAGACATTATTAGTGTCTATCTCCTTAGGGGTTAGGGCTAATAAATTAAATTCTCCTAGGATTAATTGGCGTCGTAGGTTAAGTATAGGTATTAGATTATTCTTTAGGTTTAATATAGTAGCTAATAAGGAATATTATCTTACTATTATGGGTTCCTTAGAAGTATAAAGTAAGGTAATTTATAGATACGCTACTTCTAGTAGCGTCTATAGTATTATAAAGACGTAGAATTAGTTATAGGCTAAGCGTTAGTAGTAAAAAGGCATAATGTAATGTTATAAAACGAGGGCAGTAGCTATAGAGCGTATGTATTTAAGGAGTCTATAAAACGTTACGCGATTAATCGTAAGGGTTAAGGGCGTAAGGAGGTAATATACCTACGCGTAGCTGACATAAGCTGTACGTAAGGTGTACGTAAGAGCATGGGGCTCTCCTATGGAGGCCCCTATGGTGGGGTTCTGTAACACCTTTAATATATAGCAAATTAATATATTACGCTCTTATAAAGATATGGATAGGCGAATACCTTAAATATATTTCCCTATTTATAACACCCTTAAAGTATTATAAGGTAATACTTAGATACGGATAGCTAAAATAATATAACCCTTTAATTAGCTAGGTTAAAGAAACACTAAAATTCCGTATAACTTACTACTGAAGTTATTACTTAAAACACTACTTGCCCTATAAATATATATATAACTATTTAAATTTAATATAATATAAATTGCCCTTACTATAAACCTTAAACTAATATAATAAAGTTATAACTGCTAATTATAGTAAAGAATGCGAAGATAATATATTAAAACCCCTTAAAATATATATGGTATAAGCCGCACCCTTTTACTTATTAGTAAGAAAATAAAACTATAAGATCTTTGCTATAACACTAGAAGATATTAAAAAAGCGTTAAAACCGAAGCAATATATTAACCCCCAACCTTTTATATTTAAAGAATATTATAATCTAATTAATACATTTAAGAAACAATTTATAAACTAACTACCCCCGTATTAAGACGAGTATAATTTTAAGATAGAACTTAAACCTAGTATAATGTTAAAGTTCGGCCCGTTATACGGTATGTTATAAGAAGAGCTGCTTATAATGTAATAATACCTTAAAGAGCACCTAGAAAAAGGATTTATTCGCCCTAGTTAATTACTATTTACCTTATTTATACTATTTATTAAGAAACCTAAAGGAGGCTTAAGGTTCTATATTAATTATTAAGCCCTAAATGCAATTACGATTTAAAACCAATATCTAATTCCTCTACTTTAAGAAACGTTTAACTACTTAGTAAAAGTATAATACTTTATAAAGCTTAACGTAGTTACTGCCTTTAATTAAATCCGTATTTATAAAGGAGATAAGAAATATACGGCTTTCTGTATATAATGGGGACTTTTTAAATACCTAGTAATGCCGTTTAGTGTAAAAAACGGTCCTAGTACGTTTTAGTAATACGTTAATAATACGCTTCGCGAATTCCTTAATGTATTTATTACCGCGTATATTAATAATATCTTAATTTACTCGTCTTTGCTTTTTAAGTATTAAAAGCACATTTAAATAGTCCTTAAACGCCTGTAAGACGCGGGCTTATAATACGATATTAAGAAATACAAGTTCCATGCGTCTAAAGTTACGTACTTAGGCCTAATTATATCTCGCGATGGAATTAAAATAGACCTTAAGAAAATCGCTATAATTATAAACTAGGAAAGTCCTAGTAGTATATAAGATATCTAAGGATTTCTACTATTAATTTATTAATTACTTCTTAAAAATTATTTAGCTATTAGTAAACTTAATAAGGAAGAATATAAGATTTAAATAGACTACTAAATGCGAATAAGCTTTTAACGACCTAAAATATTATTTTACAACTGCTCTAATTCTCGCCTACTTTAATCCGGATCTTAAATATATTATTAAAACAGACTTATCTAATTATGCACTAGAAGGAGGATTATCGCAATATAATAAGAACGGCAAGCTATACCTAGTAGCCTTTCTCTCCCAGAAACTTACCCCTGCTAAATTAAACTATAAGATATATAATAAGGAACTACTTATAATTATTAGATGCTTTAAATAATAGCGTTCAGAATTTAAAGGATTATTATTCCTAATACGCGTATTAACAGACTATAAAAACCTATAGTACTTTATAACTATAAAGCAATTAATATAGCGCCAAATTTGTTAGGCTAAAAACCTCTTATAATTTAACTTTAAGATTATATACTAACCTAGCAAACTTAATTAGAAGCCTAACTTATTAATATAATAATTATAGGACTTACCTATAAACGCCTTTAATAAACGGATTATAAATTAATCGCGAATTTTACTGCCCCCTAAACGCTTTAAGAAACTACGCCCTATATTTTTAGACGCGGAGCTTAATAGGAATAAATTAGAAATTAATAAATTAATAGAACACGAATATAAGAATAACCCCTAAATAGTAAATATAATAAAAGCGATTTAAATAGGGAAACGGCAATATAAGGACATTACACTCGCTAAATGTAAAATTTGTAATAATTAGGTATACTATTAATAGAAGATAGTAGTCCCAAATTCTAAACCCTTATAATTTAAGATACTCGAATTTGTATATAATTCCCCTATAATAGGGCATCCTAGCTATATAAAGACCTATAAGATTATCTAATAAGTATATTACTGGCCTATAATGTATAACTATATACGAAAATATGTTTAAGTATATAAAATGTGCGTGTATGGAAAGACCTCTTATATAAAGAAGTAAGGAGTACTTTAACCGTTGCTAATTCTAATACAAAGATAGCGAGATATCTTAATTAACTTTATAGTCGACCTGCCTAATAGTAATAGGTTTACAAATATTATAGTAGTTATTAACCGTCTTATAAAAATGCGATATACAATTCCTATAGACTTAATTAATATAATATTAGTAGCCGAATGTTTTATTAAGTACGTCTTTAAGCTATATAGACTTTTTAATTTAATAATATCTAACTACGGAAGCTAGTTTATTTTAGACTTCTGGTAAGCCCTATATAAACAATTAAGTATATAAATATAACTCTTAACTGTATTTTATTTAGAGATAGATAGTTAAACTAAAATTGCGAACGTAATTATAGAATAATACCTATAAATATACTGCTCCTACCTATAAGACAACTAGGAAAAGTGGCTACCGTTAGCTAAGTTTACTATAAATAATACGAGAAACGAATTAATAGGCGTAACGCCGTTCTACGCAACCTACGGATAAGACCCTTAACTTAGATTTAAACTATAACCCGAAATTAATATAATAGGACCTATAATTAAGAGGATTTAACTAATTAACGTATATAACTTTGCTAATTAAATAAAGCAGTTAACGGAACTATTATAAAGTAAATTAGAATACGCTTAAACGGTATAGGAATAGCATATAAATAAAGGATAAGCTCCCGCGTGGGACTTTAAGGAAGGTAATATAGTTTACCTAAATATATAAAACCTAAAGACTTAATAACCCTTAAAGAAACTAGACTGGAAGTTTATGGGTTTATACTAAGTTAAGAAGAAACTAAGCCTGTACGCTTATAAACTTAAACTGCTAACTAAGATAAAAATACATCTAATATTTTACGTAAACTTACTATAACCTTTAAAGGGTAAACCTATAACTTGCGAAGTACTACCGCTATCTCCTGTAATTATTAATAATGGTAATAGTTTTTACTTTATTAACTTAATTAATAATATGCGATAGAAGATATAATTTAAATAATTTAAACTTCTTATTAAATAGAAAGGATATAAAATATAAACTTAGGAAACCTATAATTAGATTAAGACTAACGCGCCTTCCCTAGTAAAAGAATTCTATAAAGACCATTCTTCGCGGCCTACTCTGGCTAAATAGATATAATATAAAAGTAAATAATTACTACCTGATATAAATACACAAAATATAATAGTAGGAAGCTTAAAATTAAAAAAAACTTAAAATATATTATAACGTTTATGATATAATTATGTAATACGTAAGATATTAAGGAACTTTAACCGCTGGTTAAAGTTGTCTAATTAGTTAGATTTGCCTTGCTAAGACCTACTATAAAGATATTAGTTCTACTTACCGCCCTAACTAAGCTAATAGCGATTTTTTATACCGGGTATAGAAAATCCTAATTAGTCTATTTACGATTAGAACTAGTAAAACTCTATACCGCCACTTAACGCGAAAATATAATACGCGATAAGTTATAAGTCTTAATTAAAATTAAATTATTTGGACCTTTAGCTAAAAGGGGGGTACTATAATGGGACTAGCCTAGTTATAGTAGGAATGTCTTAGTGAAACACTTAATAGATAAATTCCGACGCTTTAACCAAATTCTACTAAATTAATTAAATTTTACTAAAGTCCGTCAAAGACCGCGTGCGTATATACGCACGCATTGACCACTAAGCCCCTAACTATTTAATTATATAATTCTCTTATTATTCCCTTCTCTTCTTTACGCAACGTCTTGTTCTTAGCGAGAGCTATATACCCTTAGATTTAGATAGAATTTATATTATTCCTTTAAATCTTCCCTAAAGTCTTTCCGCGCCCTTATACTATAGTTATATAGTTAATAAAAGATAAGATATTATTAGTGTCTATCTCTTTAAGGGTTAAGGCTAGGGCTAATAATTTAAATTCTTCTAGGATTAATTAGCGTTATAGGTTAAGTATAGGTATTAGATTATTCTTTAGGTTTAATATAGTAGCTAGTAAGGAATATTATCTTACTATTATAGATTCCTTAGAAGTATAAAGTAAGGTAATTTATAGATACGCTACTTTTAGTAGCGCCTATAGTATTATAGAGATATAAAATTGGTTATAGGCTAAGCGTTAGTAGTAAAAAGGCGTAACGTAATGTTATAGAATAAGGGTAATAGCTATAAAGCGTATGTATTTAAGGAGTCTATAAGACGTTACGCGATTAATTATAAAGGTTAAGGGCGTAAGGAGGTAATATACCTACGCGTAGCTAATATAAGGTATATATAAGAGCACGGGGCTCTCCTATAGAGGCCCCTATAGTAGGGTTCTATAATAAAAACTGCTAGGTAACTAAAAAACGCTAATACCAGTATAAAAGCATACCTATAATAGGTAGTCGCCTATAGTTAAGATAACTAGGTAGATTACCTTTTATTAAGCAAATTCGCAGTAAATAACTATGTCTTAACTACTATAAGACTTACTCTATTCTTTATAAATAAGAGTTATTACCCCTAATTTAGTATAGAGCTACTAAAACCTATTAATAAGAAACTTCTATATAAAAAACGCCTTAAGATACTACTTACTAACTAGTATATAGACCGTATAAAAAATCTACTTAACTACTATAAGGGAGAAATAGCCTAGGCTTAAGTAAAGTAGGCTTACTTTACTAACTGCTATAAAACGCTACCACTAGAGATATATATTAGCGACTAGGTATAGCTAAATATATATAATATCTCTATATAGAGGCCTATAAAGTCACTTAATTATAAGAACCTTAGCCCCTATTTAATTAAATAAGTTATTAATAGGGGAGCTGTATATAAGCTAGAACTTTTACTTATTCCAGCCACCTATAGAATATAGCCTGTATTTTACCTATAGCTACTATACCTCTATTAGCTTAACCCCTTACTAAAGTAGATATAGCCTAAACCCCTACTAGTACTAATTTAAGATAAGAATAAAGATAAAAACTATAAGAAGTAGACCATTAAATAAATTATTAACTTTAAATACTTTAGTAAAGGTAAAGAATAATGGCTTTACTACAGAGTTATATATATAGGATTTAATATAAATTAGCTAGAATAGCAACTATAGGAATACTTTAAAAATATAAAGGATTTAATTAGCAACTTTTATTATATAAACCTATAGAAACTAGGTTTAAGTAAAGATTTTATACTTAATTCTCTATAGGAGCCCTTATAAAGTTAAACCGTTATATATTATTACGTAAGGGTAAATTACCGTTAGATTATAGTAAAGTGCAATTATATAATTAGAATATTATTAAGATATCTAGGAACTTTAACTAGCGGTTAAAGTTATTTAATTAGTTAGATTTTTAGATACTAAGCCTTATTATATAATATTATTTTAAACCTTTAGTAATACCCCCCTTTCTTCTTTTCTATACCTTAAGTGTCCTTTTTATATATATATAGTAACTATAGCGTCGCCAGAGCTCCGCCTCTATAGGAGGGGGAGTAGTGTTATAAAACCCCACCGTAGGGGCCTCTATAGGAGAGCCCCGTGCTTTTACATACACCTCGCGTATAGCTTATGTTAGCTACGCGTAGGTATATTACCTCCTTACGCCCTTAACCCTTACAATCGATCGCGCAACATCTTGTAAACTCCTCAAATATATACGCTCTATAGCCACTGCCCTTGTTCCGTGATATATAAATATCTAATTATCTTAAGATTTAGAAAATAGCTTAAATTCTACTAGTATAGTAATGTGCACGACCAGCTTTTACCTCCCCCCCCTTTAGCGAGTGCTCCAAAATTTTAAATTCGGTACGCGCATCTAATCTCGCTAGTAATTGTAGCGAACGGTTATAGCTACACGCAAGGACCATTTTGGTTGCCATGGAGAATTATTCTAGTTGGCCAGGAAAATCAAATTTAGAACTTACTTGACGACGCTCCCCTAATATATATTTCCTTAACGTACGCTTCCTCTTTTGCTTATGCCTCCGCCAAAACGCGAATATAAAGCCGTCTCCGCAATTGCCGATGAAATTTGGCAATGTTGTATGGGTGGAAACCTACGGTATTGACGAAGATCACGACACTACAAAACCAAAGTTCTTGCAGCCAAGCATGCGGCTTCGCTACAATTACTATATACAGTTGGTGGCGACCAGACGAGATTAGATGCGCGTACCGAATTTAAAATTTTGGAGCCCTCGCCGAAGGGGGGGGTGGAAGCTGGTCGTATACATCAATAGTATGTCTACAGTTCGATTTATATAGCTGAATCAGCCGCTAAGTCACGATTTGGCAGGCAGGAGGCCCGTGCGCTTAGCGCTATATGGATGTTACCCCTATCCACAGTCGATCTTCGATCGCCAGCAACGCCGCAGCAACGTCGCGCTCTTGATACCCGTTAAGCGGTATGCGTAGAGCTGTCCGAGGGCTCTTTACTCGCACTAAGATGGTAAAAATTAGCTATAGATTAATAGAGATATTTGTGTTTTAGATTAGGCGCCGCTATTATATAGTGGTGTTCACGGCTCGGCTGAGCGCCCGATTAGTCGCTGAGCCGCACATAATATATACAACCCCCGTCGACATTCGCGGATATCCACGGCCGAGCCTATAGCCAAGCCGTGGACATCTTCGAATGTCTTTACCCCTACTAATCGAGTTGCTAATGCGCGCGTACTATTGGCCTATTGGCCTAGCCGTGCGCCTGTTTATTTACCCTATGCGGTAAGATCACTTATCTAGTAGGTATGCTTTCTCTACCTCTCCTCCCTAGTTTATGTCTGCGTATATAGGAAAATAAAAACCCCCCCTTAGGGCGCAGCTTCTCTAGCAGCGTCCTATATATCTTAAAAATGCCGTTAATTAGTCGCGTAAAGATTAACATTATAAATAATGCCGAACTACGCGCTAACGTGTAGAGTATCCTTACCCTTATGTATTTTAAGAGACCTAAAAATACGTCTCTAAATTATAAGCTAAAGTAGAAAGAGTTTAAGGTAAGTAGGTAGGTGCTTTATGGAGTAGTATACTTATAACTAACGCGCGTCTTCCTAGGCCTTTTATAAGTGGAAGTAGTACTATAATAATAATACTGTTACAGAAGAGAAGCTACTTCTTTTCCTTATTAAGGAGGTTATAGGCCGGCTACTAAAAGTAAAAAGCTGTAAGGCTAGTAATAATATACCCTAGGATAAGACGCGGCTCTCCTAGCGCTTAGTTTATAATTATATTACTACCCTAATAGACCTCTACTAGACGTAGAAGGGTATAGGGATAAATAGCTACTAGTCCCCGCGGGAGGATAACGTTAGGGATTACCTAAAGGTTCTATAACGGAGAGACGCGTAGTAGGAAAAGGAGTAGTTTATAGATAAGGGTAGAGATATACTACTTAACGGATATANANAGGACGAGTTTAAGAGCGTTTACTACAAGCTATAGGCCTACNGAGACTCCTTACTAGAATGCTACCTTTATACGCTTATAGATATTCTANTAGGCCACTATATNCTTACCTACGGCAGTAATAGGTGCTCCGCNAAGATCTTAAACCTATTTACCTTTAAGTTTAAGGGGGAAGGTCCTACGCGCTATATACCCTAATATTTACTATACGCGCTAGTAAGTAGAACTAGTATAGCCGCCTTACGACTATTAGAGCTCTATATAATAAGAAGCCGCTTATCTATATACTTAGTAGGCTAGTTTTTTACCTCCTATATTACTAGGACCTTAGTAATAAGCCGTTCCTAAACTTTGGTAAATAGTTAGCGTAGTATAATATCCGCCTAATTAGGAGTAGCGCTAGGGACTATAAAACGGCCTTCTTATATAACTTATAGCGGGAGTAGGTTACTAAGGTATTTTAGGCCGTTAGCGTCTTCTTATAAAAGAAGACCTATATTAGGCAAAGCGCTAGCGCTAAAATAGTAGAGCTAAAAGGGGTTAGTAAGGACTAGATTAGACGCGCTAGTAGGTAGAACTAAAAGTAGATAGTTAGCTATTACTTAAACTTACTACCGTGGGAGTTTATACAGATAATAGCTGGCTATTTACCGTAGATAGGCTGCTTTAAGATTTGTAGGGTAAGTATTACCCCCCTTAATATACTACTGTTGATAATCTAGCTAGAGCTAGACATTTAAAAGGGTTAGTTTAGCCCTTAGGTTGGCTAGGTTAATAACCTTATGGCTATAAGCGCTATAAACCTCCTATTTTATCTCTAGAAGGTTATTTTATAGAACTTAGTAGTCCTCCGCGAGATATTCCTAAGTAGCCCTATATAGAACCACCCGGTCTTTTAGTATAAAGCCTATCTACCCTTTATATGGAAGGTTAAAGCCTACCTATAATAGGAGGAAGAAGGCCCTAGCTAGCTATTAATACTCTACTAGGCCGTACTAGCTATTATAGACTGCCTAAAAACTATAGACGCCTAAGTACGTAAGCTATAGGCATTATTTAACTATATAGCTAAGTCCTAGTAGGCGTAGTCTTTATAGCTTTAATTACTTATATTTAGTAGCCTTACCTTTCAGCTTAAGGTCCCTTTAGTATCCGTATATTTACGTCTAATAGCACACCTATTAATAGTATGTTTACTAATAGCACGTTTATTAGCGCCTCTATTTATTACGGAATTAAGCTAAAATATATTAGCCTAGGTAAGTACTATAGCTTCCTCTTTATTAGCGCCGCCGCAGCTATAGCTATAGCTATAGCTATAGTAAGGGCCTAAGCCCAAGCAGCTGCCTAAGTAGCCGCCTATATATTATATATACTATACGGTAAAGTCCGTATAGGCCCTTTAGCGTAAGTAGACTAAAGGGCTTAGAGGTAATCCTTTTATAGTAGCGCTAGATTCTAAATAGGGCAGTAAATAATAGGCTGGCTAGTAGAACAAGCTCTAATAGTACTCCCTATAGCTTAAGGTTATTAAGGAAATTAAGTAGGTTATATAGGCCTAGAGGGTTAGCGAGAAAGCGGCTATATAATAGGTTAATTAACAGTAGGAGCGGATATAGTGCTTATTAAATTAGCTTTATAAACGGCTTTAAATAGATAAAAAAGCTTTAAAATAGTATATATATCTAACTTCTAAGGAGTCCTCTTAAAGCCTTTATCTATAGCCCCTTAGGGGCTTATTTTAGTGCGGTATAAGTTTAATAGGGTACTTATATAATAGCGGCGCCTTAATAACCTTAATCTAACCTAAATAAAATTCGGAAATAGCGGAGCTCTTACTGCACCTAGCCTAAAAAGACTAAAACCAACTAAAAGAACCCTAAAAAACACCTAGAGAATCCCCCTAAGATATATATATTGTAGGGGAGGCATATATTAAATAACGGTAGTTTATACTTATACGCGTCCACCAAAACCACGTCTAGTAATAGCCCTCTATAATAAAAACGGGCGAATACCATACTATAAAGCAGAAAGACCTCTATTAAGAAGGCATTTAATAAAATATAAAGCCTATTAGACGCGGTTAGTATCTATAGTTATAGAGGAGTAACTATTAGCTATAACAAACTAATGCAGCTAGTAGAATGGCTCCGCTAGTTTAGCGAACCCTAGGCGCCCCTCTAGTAAACCCTTAATTAAATCCTCTAACGGCTAAGCAAAATTAAAAATAAATAAAACCCCTCTTTACCGGCGAACCGTACCTAGGCCGCCATAGCTATATATCTATAGTATAGGGAACCTACCCCCCTAAAGACAATATCTAGGTATATAATTATAATATAACTAAATATAGAAAAAGTAGAAGAGCTTAGAGGATAATTAGAAATAGAAGTCCTTATGGAGATTTATAAAGAGGTTTATAACAGTATTATAGTCTAATACCTTAGGAGTAGAGATATTAGAGTTACCCTAAGGGACTAATAGGTAAAGGAACGAGCTATTAGGGTAGGGAATAAGCTAGGAGAACGTATTAGTATAAAAGTGCTTTATAAAGATTACCTAGTTAAAGTCCTAGTGGTTCCCCTAAGCCTTAGGGTAGAAAAGGGACGCTAGGCGGATAATATAGTAACTATATATAAGATAGTAAAACAAACGGAACGCCTTATACTAGGACTTAAGATTACCTAAATTTAATAGCTTTAATAGGAAAATATAAACTAAGTATATAATAAGAATAATAAAAGAATACAAGGGTCGCTAGAGACTCGCTAGGGAAACGCCGGTTAAATATATAGCTCCCTTATTATTAGCATATATATACTAGAAATACAAAAACTCCTTATTTAAAAAGGTATTATTATAAATAGCCTTATATATAACGTAAGGCTCTATAACTATAAACTCCGCCTAAAATAATACTATTGCTATGTATAATAGGGACACACCTAATCTATATACGCAGTATAGGTGTGCTACGGCTACTATATAGGCCCCTATAATATAAGACACTGCTTAAATTAAAACTAAATAAAATACGTAAACTGCCACTAAAGCATATATAAGGCGTAGAAGAGAGTAGATTATATTAAATATAGGAGATAGAAGGTAAGGGCTTAACAGCTATAGAAATAACTATATACTAGGTTATATAAATAGAAATAATAGGTAATAAGCTAGGGGGGCGCGGGTGCCTTTCTAGCGTTTCCTACCTTTAATACTAGGGGGCTAGGCCAGCCATCCCAAGCCTTAATGGGCTAGAAGCGACGCCACGTAATATTACTAGACTGTATAGGGATATAAGGGTTACAGGGGATATAAGGGAGAGGATACCCTATAGGAAGACCCTTATAGACAGCTATAGCAAGCTTAAGACTAGGATAATTAAGAATTAGACTTAACGCGGTAAATATAACATTTATAGCTAACTCTTAAAGGGTATATAGCTAACTAGTAAGAATAGGGGAAGAACTGGAGATAATAACAGATTTAGATATAGAAGCGCTAGTAGAAATATAAGATATGGAAATAGAAAGCTCTATATAAAATAAGTAGTAACTAGGGTATAGATATAAGAGATAGAAGTTCTAAATATCCTAAAGAAAGTAGAAATAGAAGAAGTAAGGAATAAAGGAGAGGCGAAGGACCCTCGCTGGGGGTTTACTACCTATCTATTATATAGTATAACTGCGGTAATACAAACTACCGTCTCGCAAGGCCTTTACTAGATAGCCTAGACCTAGAGAAATACTATATCCTTACTATACAAGAGCCGTATTATAATGCCTATATATAATTAATATACTACCCCTAAGGATTCTAGCTTCTATATGAACTAAAAGTAGCTATACGCGTATACTTTATAATTAGTAAGGCTATTAGCCTATCCTTATAGTTATAGCAGGCAGTTAACCTAGATATTATAGTTATAACAATCCAGATATATAAGGGACTAGTATAGATTATTAATATGTATAACCCTAGGGTTAAAGGGGTCCTATAAACAGAGAATATTATATTAATAATAAGCTTACTAAAAACCGAAGGTATAGAGTCTATTTTATTAGGAGATATAAACCTCCACTACCCGTAGTAGGAGGGTATCTATATTACTACTAAATAATAAGTAGAGTACCTACTAAGAGCTATAAATACCTAGGGCCTTAAGCTGGCCACCCCCTTAGGAGTAATTATATAGCAATAAGACACCGCCAGAAGTATAATTAACCTTATATTTATAGACGAAGGCCTATACTAGAGACTTAAAAGGTACAACCCTAAAGAAGAATAGGTACTCGCTCTAGACCATATCCCTATCTAAATATAGCTAGATCTAAATATTAAGGCGTAACCTAATAGTAAAAGATATATAATAAGAAAGCTTAAGACAAACAGCTTCCTTAATATAGTTAAATAACAACTTTAAGGCCTAGAAGAAATCCACCCAATACTAAATAAGCGAGGCTTATTAGCTACCCCTAAGGAAATCGACCAAAGACTAGAAAGGATTTAGATAGCAATTAAAAATAGGCTAAAAAAGTACTGCCCGGTCTTAAAACTAGGCCCCTATACGCGATATATATGGTCTATATAATGCGCGGTTCTTATTACTAGCTAATAATAAGTAAAAAGAAAATATATAAGTAGCTATAATCCTAAAGATAAGAGATAATATAAAGATATAAGAAACCAGCTAAAGAATACCCTAAAAAAAGAAGTAAGGAATAGCTGAAGATGGTTTATAAATAAGTATACTACTAACCTAAGCCTCCCCTATAATAAAGGTCTCTAGAGAATAGTAAAATAGGTAAAGAAAAAGGCGGGACGCCTAGTAGAAGACCTATACCTTCCGCCCCTACGAAGACTAGGTAAATTACTGGCTATAAGCAACAATAATAAGAAGGTAAAGATCCTTATAGAAAGATTTTCCCCTTAACCAGCTTTAGTAGACCTTAGTAATATTATAGGTAAAGCACCGGTAACTTGCTTAAGGGTTAATAGTAATATAATAATTAAAGAAATGGCCAGAACTATTAGCCGCCTTTTAAATAATATAATACTAGGACTAGATAGGATCTTAAATAAAGCCCTAAAGACCTATGGACTACTAATAGCACTTTGGCTTATAAATATAGCTAGAGTATACTTTGTAATAGGCTACTACCCAAGACTTAGAAGAGCTATAACAACGTTTATCCTATATAAAGAAGGTAAAGTAGACTACTTACTTCTAGGGAGCTACCGCCCTATTGCCTTACGGTAATAGCGAATTATATAGTAGATACGGCTAAGGAATATGCCTTACTACTACAAAGCTAAATAGGGGTAAGAAAGAACCGCTTAACACTATTAGCACTTACGCTACTTGCTACCACTATTAAATCTATATAGGCGATGTGAAAGGACTTTATAGTATTAATACTTAGCCTAGATATTAGTAGCGCCTATAATAACGTACCCTATAAGCGTCTCCTATATATTCTTAGGGTAAAAGGCTTCCTAGAATAGATTATATAATTTATTTAAGGGTTTATAGGTTAAAAAGAAATATTATTAGTCTTTAGCGGATATTAAAGCCCCCTTATTATAGTTGCAACAGGAATACTATAAGGATTACCCCTCTTACCTATACTCTTCCTTTTCTTTATAAGCAACCTACTTAACTTCTTTAAGGAAGGGGTGACCTAGGGGATAGGCTTTATTAACGACACAAACCTAATTATATATGGGCTAATAGCCGTAGAAAATTATAGAACACTAAAAAAAGCTTATAATACCTATATAAAATAGGCAAGACAATATAAAGTCTAATTCTTACTAGAGAAATACTAGCTAATCTATTTTATAAGAAAACGCAACTAATCTATAGATCTTTAGCATATAATTTATATTTAAGGCTTTAGGGGTTAACTAGTTTAGGGCCTAAGAGTATTAGGAGTATAGGTAGATAGTAAGCTCTANTANAGCGTATATACGGCGNAAGCGGCCTATAAGGGCTAAGTATAGTATATTANATTATCTAGGATTNTTAACTCTATATAAGGTCTATACTTTTANAGGTNACGCCTACTATATATAGTAGTTGTCCGGCTAACCATAATATATAGGTCNAGTATTTGGGCCATTAGAGAATCTAAGAAAGGCCCCCCTAAATCGCTCCTTAAACCACTCTAAAAGGTCTAAATAGCCTGCCTCTAGAGTATAATAGGCGGATATAAGCAAATGGCTATAGTACTACTTAAGAAGGAAGCTAATATTCCCCCCCTATAACTATATATTAAAGCCGCTGCAATATAAAGGGCGTAAAAGAAACGTAACTCTAATATTATAAAGTATATTAAGATACGCCTAAATAAACTATAGAGGGACCCTAGGGCGCCTTATAGGAGAATAAACTAATAACCCTAAAGTAGGGAAGATATATTGGAGAAATAGGTAAAAAAAGTAGAAGAAAAATAGTGCTGCTTTAGGGCCTAGGCCTATATAGAGGAGAAAAGGAAACGTATAAGAGGCCAGTAAGGATAATAGTAAGAAAGAGAAAGGAGCTAAAGTAGAGTATAAAAGAACGCTAGGAAACCATCTACTATAATATAATACTGGCTGGACTAACGCTAGAGAGGTATATAGGAGTTAAAGGTATAGAGGCTAACTAAGGTAAGAGAAACCTAGGCTGTAGCATAGTTAACGCTATAAGGGGTAAACACCCTAGGGCTTTAAAAAGGCCTAATAAAGGTAGAAAATATAATAGTAATACTCTTAAGAATAGGAATAATAGGACTAAAAGACTAGCTCTACTAGGTGGGTATCCTAGTAAATAGCCTAAAATATAAATATAGCTAGCTAAAATAGACACTAAAATACGTAATACTGTTATGCCCCTTATACACTAACTAAGAAGTAATACTCTTAGTAGCTAGTATAGAGAACTATAAGACACTACTCTTAATATAAAAAGGCCTTAAGGCGGTTACCTAGTGGCTTATTAGCTAAAATATACTAAACTAGTTTTAGGTTATAAAGGAAATAATAATAGAGGGTAGGGGGGCGAGTAATGGGCGCCCCCTAATAACTCTATAGTAGTAGAGTAAAGTNTACAATACTAGCGCGTCCGTAGGCTTATTACGGCAGTAGTGGTTCCTAAAGAGGTTAAAAAGTAAGGTAGTAGGAGCACTATAGGTGACTTATAGGCGCCTTATAGGCGCCTTATAGGCGAGTCCTAAAAGGTAAAAAGATAGATTACGGGGTTTTCTTAAGTTAAGTCTTTCTTAAGTTGAGTTTTCTCCCTATATATAAATAAGGAGTAGTCCGCGTAGGCCCAATAGGGATCTAAATTAAACGTTAAGTAATAAATTATTATTAATAGCGGCGCCTAATCTAAAATGTAAATATCTCTATTAACCTATAGCTAATTCTTACCATCCTAGTGCGAGTAAAGAGCCTTTAGATAGCTTTACGCATACTATTTAACAGGTATTAAAAGCGTAATATTACTACGGCGTTACTGGCGATTAAAGATCAACTGTAGATATAGGGTAATATCTATATAGCGCTAAGCGTACAGGCCTCCTACCTGCTAAATCGTGACTTAATAGCTAATTTAGCTATATAAATTAAACCGTAAATATACTATTAGTGTTTATAGCTTAGCTAAGCGCCCGCTTAGTCGCTAAGCCGCATATAATATATATAACCCCTATTAATATTTACAGATGTTTATAGCTAAGCCTACAGCTAAGCCGTGGATATCTTTAAATATCTTTACCCCTACTAATTAAGTCGCTAATACGCGTATACTATTAGCCTATTAGCCCAGCTGTGCGCCCGTTTATTTACCCTATGCGGTAAAATTACTTATCTAGTAGGTATGCTTTCTCTACCTCTTCTCCCTAGTCTATATCTGCGTATATAGGAAAATAGGAACCCCCCCTTAGGGCGCAGCTTCTTTAGCAGCGTCCTATATATCTTAAAAATGCTATTAATTAGTCGCGTAAAGATTAACGTTATAAATAATGCTAAACTACGCGCTAATACGNAGAGTATTCTTACCNTTATATATTCTAAGAGACCTAAAAATANGTCTCTAAATTATAAGCTAAAGTAGAAAGAGTTTAAGGTAAGTAGGTAGGTGCTTTATAGAGTAGTATATTTATAACTAACGCGTGTCTTTCTAGGCCTTTTATAAGNNAAAGNAGTATTATAATAGNAATACCGTTATAGAAAAGAAGCTACTTTTTTTTCTTATTAAGGAGGTTATAGGCCGGCCACTAAAAGTAAAAAGCCGTAAGGCTAGTAATAATATGCCCTAGGATAAGACACGGCTCTCCTAGCGCTTAGTTTATAGCTATATTACTACCCTAACGGACCTTTATTAGACGTAGAAGGGTATAGGGATAAATAACTACTAGTCCCTACGGGAGGATAATATTAGGGATTACCTAAAGGTTCTATAATAGAGGGACGCGTAGTAGGAAAAAGAGTAGTTTATAGATAAGGGTAGGGATATACTACTTAACGAATATATAGAGGATAAGTTTAAGAGCGTCTACCGCGAGCTATAGGCCTATAGAGACTTCTTACTAAAATACTACCTTTATACGCTTATAGATATCCTACTAAGCCACTATATACTTACCTATAGCGGCAATAGGCGCTCCGCCAAGATCTTAAACCTATTTACCTTTAAGTTTAAAGGGGAAGGTCCTACGCGCTATATGCCCCTAATATTTACTATACGCGCTAGTAAGTAGAACTGGTATAGTCGCCTTAAGACTATTAGAGCTCTATATAATAAAAAGCCGCTTATTTATATGCTTAGTAGGCTAGCTTTCTACCTCCTATATTACTAGGACTTTAGTAATAAGCTATTTCTAAACTTTAGTAAGCGGTTAGAGTAGTATAATATCCGCCTAATTAAGAGCAGTGCTGGGGACTATAAGACGGCCTTTTTATATAACTTATAGTGGAAGTAGGTTACTAAGGTATTCTAAGCCGTTGGCGTCTTCTTATAGAAGAAAACCTATATTAGGTAAAGCGCTAGCGCTAAAACAGCGGAGCTAAAAGGGTTTAGTAAGGACTAGATTAGACACGCTAGTAGGTAAAACTAGAAGTAGATAGTTAGCTACTATTTAAACTTGCTACCGCGGGAGTTTATATAGATAATAGCCGGCTATTTACTGTAAATAGGCTGCTTTAAGATTTATAGGGTAAGCGTCGCCCCCCCTAATATACTACTGTTAACGATCTAGCCAGAGCTAGATATCTAGAAGGGTTAGTTTAGCCCTTAAGTTAGTTAAGTTAACAACCTCGCGGCTATAGGCGCTATAAACCTCCTATTTTATCTCTAGAAGGTTATCCTATAGGACTTAGTAGTCCTCCGCAAGATATTCCTAAGTAGCCCTATATAGAACCACCCGGTCTTTTAGTATAAGGCCTATCTACCCTTTACGCGGAAGGTTAAAGCCTACCTATAATAGGAGGAAGAAGGCCTTAGCTAGCTATTAATACTTTACTAAGCTATACTAGCTATTATAAACCGCCTAAAGACTATAGACGCCTAAGTATGTAAGCTATAAGTATTATTTAACCGTATAGCCGAGTCCTAGTAGGCGCAGTCTTTATAGCTTTAATTGCTTATATCTAGCAGCCTTACCTTTTAGCTTAAGGTCCCTTTAGCATTTATATATTCGCGTCTAATAGTATACTTACTAATAGTATATCTATTAATAGTATATCTACTAGCGCCTTTATCTATTACGGAATTAAGCTAGGATATATTAGCCCGGGTAAGTACTATAGCTTCCCCTTTACTAGCGCCGCCGTAGCTATAGCTATAGCTATAGCCGTAGTAAGGGCCTAAGCCCAAGTAGCTGCCTAAGTAGCCGCCTATATATTATATATGCCGTATAATAAAGTCCGTATAGGCCCTTTGGCGCAAGTAAACTAAAGGGCTTAAAGGTAATCCTTCTATAGTAGCGTTAGATTCTAAATAGGGTAGTAGATAGTAGGCTAGCTAGTAGAATAAACTCTAATAGTACTCCCTACGGCTTAAGGTTATTAAGGAGATTAGGCAGATTATATAGGCCTAGAGGGTTAGCGAGGAAGCGGCTATATAGTAGGTTAATTAATAGTAGNAGTAAATGCAGTGCTTATTAGATTAGCTTTATAAACGGCTTTAAGTAGGTAGAAAAGCTTTAAAATAGTATATATATCTAACTTCTAAGAAGTCCTCTTAAAGCCTTTATCTATAGCCCCTTAGGGGCTTATTTTAGTGCGGTATAAGTTTAGTAGGGTACTTATATAATAGCGGCGCCTAATCTTCATATTAAACAGTCCTATTAAATCTATAGCACTATCTTTATATATCTAGTGCGCACGTAAAGAGCCCTTAGACAGTCTACTATGACAACTTAATAGGTATAAGAGCTGCAAACCTTACTAAGACCTTGCTAATCCATTAAAGATCGGACTATGAGATTAATATCTTATATAGCGCTAACGTACAGGCCTTTACTACCAACATCGTAACTTAGGGTGATTAGCTATATAATTAAACTATAGATATTACTATAGTGTGTTATAGCTAGATAGAGCTCTATAGTCTCCTAAGCCGCATAATAATCTATAGTAACCATTTACGGGTATTTACGATATCTACAGCTAAGCCTTATAGCTAAGCCGGTGGACACTTTTTACAATATTGCCCCTATTCACTGCCGTGATAAGCACTCGAGTAGCTAATACGCGCGTACTAATAGCTATAGCCTAGCGAGCCCATTTATTACCCGTATACGGGTAAACTACTTATTTAATAGGCTATTTTTCTACCTCTCCTCCCTAGTTATATCTGCGGTATATAGAAAATAATAAACCCCCCTTAGGGACAGCTTCTCTAGCAGCGTCCTTATATCTTAAAGGACATGCCATTAATTGTCGCGTACTAAGATTAAAATAGCGTTATAAATAATTACTGATAATACGCGCTAACGCGTAGAAGTATCTTTTCCTTAATAGTAATTCTAAATGCGAAGCGCTAACGAAGCAACTCATCAACACCGCTCGTCGAGCGCTTATGCAGTGTAGAGCGGCCTGAGCGCATATGTTTAACTAGCTACGCTCACTCATAGGATTGCTAAGAATCGGCGCGTCAGTATTAGGACGTAGAGCATTCGTTATGTTTAAAGCTATCGCGCCCGGCGCCATCGTACGAGCACCCTAAGCATCCCTATTAAACTTAATATCGTTACGCTTAATATTAAAGTCCTAATACACGGAGAGACATATAGAAGCAGATGGCTTACAATAGGTACCTCCATTAAAGTCATCTATTAGATAGTATAATATGAAGACTGAGACAAAGTAGACTTATCAATAAAGCTTATTTTAAAGGCTTTTCTATCCGTTATAACTAGCCGGTTGTATAATGAAGTCCAGCGAAGCTGCTAACTAATTCTGATTCTCTGCCCGTAGTATATTTATTCGGACTAGTTATATATACCGCTACCTCGCGTACTATATGCGGCTAGGAGACCCGCTTAATCTGCCTATAACCTGTTAAGACTACGGACTGGTCATAGTTATACCTCCTAATTTTACTAGCTACAGAACCGGACCATGCGAATTACTCCAATATGTAATATCCGCTAGCGAACTATGACTATAATGACCGCGCATTTAAGATAAGCATATTTAGGATGTCATACCTTACGCTAACGCAGAACCGGTCGTATAGAATAACTGAGCTGGTCCTAGCGCTTATTTATAATATATAAGTATTGATATATGTGACTAAAGACCTTACGGATCTAATTAAGCTTTAGCTATATGGACAACGGTCCTAGGAGAACCTGACAGCTATAGCTGTAGTACCAGTCATGTTAGCATAGGTACGAAGACATATAACCGAGAGGAGTAGGTAGGGAATCATATAGGCTCACTTAACTAGAGAGGATGCTATAATCTCGTATAGGAGTTTCAAGTTAAGAGGAAGTCGAGCTGTAAAGGCCGGTTGAATAGGCGCACGATCGTGAGAGCGATTAATGTCGGCCATGTGTAAAATAGATAACTATAGCATGCGCAGACTGTATTGACTATCGCGGACGTGATATAAGCGAATAAGAGTTTCAGGGAAAATATATAGACGAGGCCGCTACTAGTATATGCGCTATAAGGGGGGGCCTATTTATATAAAGACCAGATAAAGACTAGTGGAGGCGTAGGTAGAGAACATATATACCAGTAAGAGTAACCCTACTGATATAGCTAATAAAAGGCAGCAAAGCTTTAAAGGTAATAAGTACGCGACGTATTAGCGCTTAATTAGTATGGGTAAAGAATTTAAAGATGTCTACGGCTTGGCTATAGGCTTAGCTATAAATATCCGTAATGTTAACGGGGGTTATATGTATGATATATACCTTAGTAACTAAGCAGGCCGCTAGCTAAGCCGTACACCACTATTATAACATAAGGACCTTTTTAGTTGCCCTAGCGAATCGCCCTAGTTAGCTAGGGGAATTAATTAAAGCAATTTAGAGCTTGCTAACGCACGCTACCTTAATATAAACGCTTTCTCTTTAGGCTATACCCCTACTAAAACGCAATATAACGAATCTCTGCACGTATTAATAAAATTTAGCAATATTATAGGGGTGGAAACCTATAATATAATAAAGATTAGTAATACTATAGAAGTAAGGTTCTAGCAGCTAAGGTAATACAGCTTCGCTATAATTTACTATATATAGTAGACAATTAGGCGAGATTAAATACCCGCGTACCAAATATAAAATTTTAGGAGCTTTTTTACAAAATAGGGGGTAGAAGCTAGTTGTATATATTACTATATAAGTACCCTACTAAACTATATATCCTAATACTAATAAGCCCCTAAGGGGCTATAGATATAAGGCTTTAAGAAGGACTTCTTAGAAGTTAAGATATTATATATATTTTAAAGCTTTTTTACCTATCTTTAAAGCCGTTTACAAAGCTAATCTAATTTAAGTACATATATCCAGCTCCTTACTATTAATTAACCTACTATATAGCCGCTTCCTGCGCTAACCCTTTAGGCCTATATAACCCGGCCTAATCTCCTTAATAACCTTAAGCCATAGGGAGTACTATTAGAGCTTACCTACTAGCCAGCCCGCTATTTACTACCCCTATTAGTTAGAATCTAACGCTACTATAGAAGAGTTACTTTAAAGCCTTTTTAGTTCTACTTGCGCCAAAGGGCCTATATAGACCTTTACTATATTAGCATATAATAATATACGGGCGGAACTACTTAGGCGGCTAACCTAGGCTCTAGGCCTTTACTACGGCTATAGCCTATAGCTATAGCTTATAGGCCGGCGCTAGTAAAAGTGGGAAGCTATAGTAACTTACCTAGGCTAATTATATCCTAGCTTATATTCCGTAAATAAGATAAAGGCCGCTAAGTAGGTATGGCCGTTTAAATAGACAGTACTATTAGTAAGTATACTATTAGACGCGAATATATAAATACTAAAAGGGGAACCTTATAGCTAAAAGGTAAGGCTGCTAGATGTAAGTAATGTAAAGCTATAAAGACTGCGCCTACTAGGAGCTTAGCTATTACGCGTTAAATAATAACCTATTAGGCTTAGCGTGCTCGGGCGGCTATAGTCTTTAGGCGGTTTATAATAGACTAAGTATAAGCCGAGTTAAAGTATGTAATAACTAGTCTAAGGCCTTCTTCCTCCTATTATAGATAGGCTTTAACCTTCTAGCGTAAAGGGTAGATAGGCCTTATACTAAAAGACCGGGTAGTTCTATATAGGGCTACTTAGGGATATCTTGCGGAGGACTACTAAGTCCTATAGGATAACCTCCTAGAGATAAAAACAGGAGGTTTATGGCGCCTATAGCCGCAAGGTTATTAACTTAGCTAACTTAAGGGCTAAACTAACCCTTTTAGATGTCTAGCTCTGGCTAGATCGTCAATAGTAGTATATTAGGGGGGCGACGCTTACCCTATAAATCTTAAAGCAGCCTATTTATAGTAAATAGCCGGCTATTATCCGTATAAACTCCCGCGGTAGTAAGTTTAAATAATAGCTAACTATCTACTTCTAGTTTTACCTGCTAGCGCGTTTAATATAATCCTTACTAACCCCTTTTAGCTCCGCTATTTTAGCGCTAGCGCTTTACCTAATATAGGTTTTCTTCTATAAGAAGACGCCAATAGCTTAGAATACCTTAGTAATCTACTTCCACTATAAGTTGTATAAAAAGGCCGTCTTATAGTCCCCCAGCACTGCTCTTAATTAGGCGGATATTATACTACACTAACCGCTTACTAAAGTTTAGGAATAGCTTGTCGCTAAAGTCCTAGTAATATAGGAGGTAAAAGCTAGCCCGCTAAATATATAAATAAGCGGCTTTTTATTATATAGAGCTCTAATAGTCTAAAGAGGCGGCTATACCTAGTTCTACTTACTGGCGCGTATAGTAATATTAGGGGCATATGCGCGTAGGACCTTCCCTTAACTTAAAGGTAAATATAGGTTTAAGATCTTAGCGGAGCGCCTATTACCCGCCGCGGGTAAGTATATAGTGGCGTAGTAGGAATATCTATAAGCGTATAAAGGTAGTAATTTTAATAAGGAGTCTCTATAGGCCCTATAGCTCCGCAGTAAACGCTCTTAAACTCGTCCTTTATGATATCCGTTAAGCAGTATATCCTACCCTTATCAACTACTCCTTTCCTTACTATCACGCGTCTCCCTATTATAAAAACCTTTAGGTCCTAATATTATCCTCGCTATGGGAATGAATACCATTATAACATCCTAGAGTCAATTTAAAAGGTATAAGGATAAATAAAGAAAAATAAGGCACTAGGAAGACCTGCATATTATCCTAGGGCATAGTTATCTATCTACCTAATAGCCCCCTTTGTAACTCTCTAGGTAAAAGAAAATAACGCTCGCATAATAGAGAAAAGAAGCTAAACAGCTATTCAGTATAGTGGATTACAGTGTAAGAACTACCTCCGCTCATAAAAGGCCTAGGATCTCTCTCTGATATATAATTATATAACCATAGGATATAGAATCACGTATACCGAGACCGTGTTAAGAATAGGAACAGAATTAATATAAATAAAAAGGATATATTTAAAGTAATGATTAGTAGATAGATTATATAAAAGATATATTATAGAAGTAGTAATAAATAGTTCTTAAATTTATTAGTAAAAAGTTTGAGTAGTATATATAATAAATGATAATTAAAGAGATAATATAAAGGAATTATTATTTACATTCATAGTGAAGTAGTAAGGGTATTTATAAGGTTGTGAGTATTGATTATAAGAAAAATTATATTAGGTAAAGGGAGAAGATTAAAAGAGGGAGATAAAAGGTATAGTACGAGTTAGAAAGCTATAGAGCTTAAAATAGATAAGTGACGCATATATATTATGCTAACTATTCTATAAATGCTATAACTCGCGGGGAGTTGTAGTATAACCATTAATAATAGCCGGCTATTTACTGTAACAATTAGGCTGCTTTAAGATTTTATGGGTTAAGAGTACGCCACCCTAACGATAACTACTGTTAACTGATCTAGCCAGAGGCTATAGTCCACGAGGAGGGTTAGTATAGCATTAATGGAGTAAGTTATCTAAACTCATTAGGTACGGGCATATAGAGCGTTAAAAATAACATTATTATTATCTCTTAGAAGGTTTATCTTATAGGACTTAGTAGTATACGAAAGATATTCTAGTAGACCTATATAGAAACCGGTCCTTTTAGTTATAAGCCTATCACACTTTTACGAGGAGATAAAGCCTACCTATAATAAGGGGAAGAAGACTTTACTAAGAATCTATTTAAAATTTACTAAGCATATACTACTATTATAAACGCTAAAGACTATAGACGAATAGATGTAAAAGTATTATTTAAGACCGTATAGAAGAGTCCTAAGTAGAGCAGCTTTATAGCTAATGGATATTATAGGCAAATTAATTACTTAAGGTAATTTAAAGCATTTATATATTAGCGCTATAGTACTTAATAATAGTATATCATTAATAGTATATCACTAGAAAGAATTTACTGTCATATAGAAGAGGAAATTAAGATAGATATTTAGACAGGGGTATAGTTACAAAAAAAATAACCCTTTTAATAGCGCGAACGGTAGCATACTAGTAATAGACTAGTAGCCGATAGTAAGTGGGTATATACGACCAACGTTAGAAGGCGAAGGTAGCACCGCCTATATATATTTATATATATATGCCGTATAATAAAGTTACGTATAGATTGGCGCAAGTTAAACCTAAAGGGATTAAAGGATATTCCTTCTATATGTAGAACGTTAGATTCTAAATAGGTAGTAGATGTAGGCTAGCTAGTAGAATAACTCTAATAGTACTCCATAAGGCTAAGGTTTATTTAAAGTGGGTAGATATTAGTGCAATTATACTAGGCCTAGAGGTTAGAGAGGAGGATATATAAGGTCAGCTGTGGTTAATTAATAATAGTAGATAATGGAAGTGGATTATTAGATGTCAGCTTTATAAAAGGGCTATTAAGCTAGTTAGTTTATAAACATATTTAATGATGTAATATATGATAATAATCTAAGAAGTCTATTAAGATTTATATATCGCGCTTTGACCGGTGCTATATTTTAGCGTATAAGTTTAGTAGCTAAGTGTTACTTATAAATACGGTCGGCCTACATCTTTAAAAAATAAATTATACATATTGAATCTATAGATAAGATATAACTGATCTCAGGTTTACGATGTCAATTCGGACACTTATGATAGCTCTATGTATAATACCTTAATAAGGTATTAAGAGCGGCGACATCATTACTACGCGTTGCTAGCGATTAAAGAGTCCGTATTACTTACGATATTACACGTAATAGGTAATTATATCTGATATTATATGAGATAGAGGTACTAAACCGGGCATATATCCCTGACATATATAACAAATTAGTAACTTGATAGCGGGAAGGAGAATTTATGCCATACTATCAGTTAGTTATAAATGTTATAAACTATAGTACTACTATCTATTAGTGTTTTGATAGCTTAGATAAGCGCCCTGTAAGCATCAGTTATAAGCTTACTCTACCCCGACATATATATAATAAAACTATTTTATTACTCTTAGCCTATATATTTATAATGAAGGTATTGCGTAATTTTTAGGTCTCTAGTAATAGTATTAGCGAGGATATATAGCAGCTAGAAAAAAAGAAGCTATAGCTAAGCACAAGAGTTCGGAACTCTCTCTATAAATGTCTTTACCTAACTCTACGCCGTTAGCGGCCGTAGTTCGATATTATTTATAACGTTAATTGTTAGCGCGATGAATAAAAAAAAATATAATAATGGCATAATATATATATAAAAGAATATAATAAATAAAGACTAATAAAAGCTAGAAAAACAGAACACATAAAAGAAAAAAAAAAATTAAGGGGGGGTTGTTTTTAGGGTTTTGTTTAAATTTTCCTATCCTTACATAGGTATATATAATATAAAATTCATCGCAGATATCATAATCTAGGGAGGTAGAGGTAGAGGAAAGTAATACCTATTAAATAAGTATATTTACCGTGATAGTAAATAAACGGCTGCACGGCTATGTTGTCCATAGGTCTAATTAGTTAGCGCGCGTATTAGCAACTCGATTATGTAGGGGTAAAGACATTTAAAGATGCCCGTGGCTTGCTATGGCTTAGTTCTGTAGATATCCGCAAATATTAATAGGTTGATATATATTATATGCGGATTAAGTAAGTCTAAAGTAAAGTTCGTCTTATCTATAGTATTCTATTAAATCAATTGTTATTATTCTAATAGATAATCTATAGTTTATATTTAATATTAGCTAAATCAGCCGCTAAGTTACAATTGGGTAGGTAGAAGGAGAGGCCCGTAACGACGCCTTAGCGATATACAAAATAGATATAACCCTTATATCCTACTAGTCAATCTTTAATCGCTAGCAACGCCGTTAGTAATGTCCGCGCTCTTAATAATCCTATTAACGGTAGTATACATAGAGCTATCTAAGGGCTCTTTACTCGAACTAGGATAGTAAAAATTACTATATGATATAGAGAATATATTTATATTATGATTAGGCGCCGCTATTATATAAAGTACCTACTTAAACTTAATGACCGCACTAAAATAGCCCTAAGGGGCCTAATAGATAAGGCTTTAAGAGGCTTCTTAGAAGTTAAGATATATATACTATATATAAAGCTTTTCTAAACCATACTTAAAATAGAACAGATTAATACAATATAATAAATATATAGCCTAGCATATTTCCTCTATAAATTATACTCAAGAATAATAAAGCCAGCATTCAGACTCACGCTAACCCTCTAGGCCTATATAAATCTGCCTAATCTACTTAATAACCTTAAGCCGTAGGAGTATATTAGAGTTTATTCTATACTAGCTAGCCACTATCTACTACCCTTAATTTTAGAATATCTACGCTACTAATAG